>NW_028324147.1:632500-1265000 GCF_054372755.1 Phalangium opilio | reverse complement strand
TTGATGCATCACGGGCGCCTACCTGTATATTATATACCTTTGAGTTTCACCGCGTCAGAAAAAAAGAACTTAAAAATATTGTGGGTTGATTGTTTTTTTTTTTAAAGAGAAAATGGGGAATTCCAAGGATTTTCTTGGTTAGGTTAAAATTAAGCTTCAGCGAAAAATTCATAACCCTACTATTAATACACACTGTATACAAATTCTAAGAATTATGCCTACACTTCGAAGGTACGAAATTAGTATTCAAAACTCCTAAGCCTAAGCCTAAGCTTATCTTCTCCGCGAACTTATTTTTGGTCGTCGAAAACTTCACTCTGTTAACAGTTACAGCGCGACTTGTTTCGTCGCGCCACTAATCTCGTTAAAAAGGAGGTCTTGTTTATTTACAATATCATCACTAGAGAGAGAACGACGTCTCGTCGGTCGCTCGTTTCCTACGATTAAAGGCGATATAAACCAACCAAGGAACGAACCACCAACGGTAAATATTTAAAAAAACTCTTTTTAAAAGAATTAATTTACGACTTTCACTCTCTACAACGATGATGGGGTGGAAATAGTTCGTAATAAATAAAATATGTTAGTTTTTCAAAGCGCCCATCGCAGCACCGTCGAGTCTGGCAAGAAGAAACTTAACTTAGCTGCAGTTACTTACAAACTCGGTAAACCACAAAGAATTAAAAAATAAAAAGAAATGAAGACAGTTCGAGAACGTTGAACCTTGCCTTCAAAATACGCGCGGCGCTAACAAGTTGGGAACTGTCACACGCGATCTAACGGATGACGTAGTATGAGTTACGATGGCGCTAGCTTCCCTATAACTTTGTCCTCATTTACTTCACCTCCCATCCCCCCTCACAGTATCATTTCTCTTTGATAAACAAGGCTAAATTTTAATTGCTCTCCGCGCCAACCAAACAACTTTAAAAGATTACGCTAACGGAATTCTAGTAAAATATTTTTACAATCGTAGATCCATTCCGAGAAAGTGCAAGGGGTGTCATGGCCTTTACGCCTTTTTTCTATTAATTTGTAATACTCATTCTTAACGTATTCAGAACCGCATATTTTAGGCGCCTATGCGACAAGAGTTAAAGCTTTCTTTTTTTTTTCATGTCAATCAATTAAAATGAAAAATGGGTTGTGGTTGGTTGTTGGTTAAGTTTTCGTTAGGGTTATAGTAGGATACAATACGTCAATGACCTATGACGTCTTACTATGATATTTTAAATTTATTAAGACACTCGGGAAAGGCCTGGAGGGTGTCATCCGACGATACTAACTAAAATTAAACTAGTTAATAACCATTATAGGTAATATAACCGGCGCTAGTTCATAAATTCCAAAATACCGTTAAGCCTTTGTTTTTTAAATTTCGCGCGCGCTTTTACCGAAAAAGAAAAAGTTGCAATATCACGTGCTTTTGAATTTTGAAATCGCACGCGCTTTAATAATTGGTGGGGTAGTGTCACGTGATTAGTGTATATAGTGGCGCGTGAGTGAGTTGATTTAATTTGAAAATAGACCTCTTGTAATATGTCTTTTGTGGTGAATTACGTAAAAGGGTTAAAGTGAAAAAGCGTGTCAAATCAGTGGGGTAGCTCCGGGTATAATTTGTGAAGTGACCATTAACAACAAAAAATAGGCCAGTTTTGTTGAAGGTTTTCGTTACGGTCTCTCATCTCCTACATACGTAATTACAAGGGCCCGGCGTCGAGTTAATGATTGTTAGAAGCAGTTCTCGCTAGTTTTTCGGAGCCAATGTGACGACGTTCGCAAATGACTCCCCGCGCCGTGTGCTTAAATTCCCTCAATGGACACTTTTGTATTATTTTTACAACCGCAAAATATAAAAAGAAAAGAAAAACCATTTAATTTTTTTTTCACGTATCCACCCTTCAGCTACCGAATAACAACCTCTTGAAAACGTTGCTAAAAACCTTCCGCTAAGCCTTGGTTTTAACTTTTTTGGGTGAACTTATTTAGAAACTATTTGAAATTAGGAAGGTTCAATTATATATGTGTATTCATTCTCCAGGGTAATCATCTTTCTTGATTGCGTAGTTTTAATTCAAAAGAATAATTAAAAAGTAAAAAAAAAAAATTGAAGAATTTCCGCTGTTTTGCAAATTCGTAAATTAAGACTGAATATTTTTTAACTAAGCAAACAGAGAAATGTCTCGTGGATCTGACATTGGTTGGGACAAATACAAATTAACGTTGTTTTACTTCATTTAAAAAAGACTTTTCTCGAATTATTTCGACTTTTTTAGGTTCATCTACGTAAAAAATTGCATGGCTTATGCGAGCGACACTAGTTTACACCAAATGATAGCAAATATTTGCAGTGGTTTAGGTTCAGTAAAAGCTTCGACTCCACGCTCAAATACGTACTCTTAGGTGAAACCTAAGGCTTTGACCTTTGCTTGCTCCTTTGGGGGAGATATTGACAGTAACCATAAAGGATAATGTATAATTATGGCAATTTGGCAAGTGACGCGAAGGAGCGGTGGGGGCGGCGATTAATACGGAGTACTCCATCTTGTTTCTTTACTTTTTATTTTAAACAGACGGAAATGACATAAATTGGTCCGGAAACACGGCCTTTTACCACCGCCAGTACCATGCACCAGTCCATTTCTACAGAGAGAGAGGTCGACGAGAGAAGATTGTCACTTTTCATTAAGGTGGCCCGAACCCATGTGCGCAAACCGAGGACATTCTACGTTCCCCAACGGACTAAGAATTGTAATTGCGAAACGAACAAAGAAGTAATTTAGGCAACTTGAGCAGCAGCTATTTACTTCCTCCCCCCGCAAGGCGAGACTAACTTTTAAACAGAGAGTTCTAAAATTAAATTTAGAAATTAGACCTTGATATACTAGAAATAATCCCTAACCAAGCTCGCGCTGCAGTTTTCCTATCCCCTTTAGGGTTTATAAGATCCATGCTGTTGTCAACGCGAGCGAGTCCGCAACGACGAAGATATGACCGACCTAATTAGCGACGTTGGTGCGTTGACGGACTGACCCTAAAGAGTTATGATGGAAAATCTCTATTACGTTCAGAAGGGGGAGTATAGTTTGACACGAAAATTGAACCCAACACGCGACACAGTTCACTACAAACCAAGGCTTAACGGATACACCCCCAAAACGGTGGGTTAATCCCCAAGTACAAAGTCACTCTGGTATACCACCCAAACTGGACAGGCTAGCGTTTAAAATGAGAGAGAACTTCGCCGGGGTAATTTTCAACGCCTGGTTTTAACCAATTTGTCTTTAGTTTCTGTTCCTATTTATTCCGTGAATGAAGTTGTAGCTTTTTAACGGGGTATTGTATAAAACCTATTCCAGCCCTTTTCTTTATTAAAGCCCTAAACGCGAACAAAAACTGGACAGACTCGATGTTGGTGTTATACGTACGCCACTAAATTCATTAATTGCAAAGCGTTACAATGTCACGGTGGCCAGCTTGCCGGTGGGAAGGGGAAAATGGCGTAGAGGGGGGTGTAACCCAACTGTATTCCGTGGTTTGAGTTACGATTTTAACTTTTCTTGGGGTCTAAAGTTAGAAAGATCACGTGCTGGGTCCTTAATTGATTTTCAAGACATTATTTAGCAGAAACCTTATATAAATATATAAGTCTAAATTTCCTAAAGCAAGATTACTTAGTTCCCCAATTTACTAGGCCTATTATATTTAAATCCAACGTAAAATTAAGAATAAACTGATTAATCTTTAATTTAATTTAATTAATTAATTATTTTTCGCATTAAGATGAAAAATATACGGAGGTTTGCACCTTATTAACAAACACCCTTTAATTTCTGACAGAAGTATCAGAAACCCCCTATATTTTAAAATTAAATCGTATTTAGTTTGAATACATCCGACCATGATGTTTCGCCCTAATTGCGTTCGAGGTTATAGGCCTAAATTAGACCTCTCTCAGTCTCTAGCTCTCCCTCATTACAAGCAGGCGTATAAACACCATTAGGTCAACCTTTACTAAGTAGGGACCGAAAATAACTCCATTTGAAAAAGAAAGAAAGAAAAAACTGAAAAGATGGAAGAGACGACTTAAAAACTCGAAGAACATCCACCCACGCGCACAAAAATATCTTTCTCCCAGTTTTGCCTTGCCTGTGGTGGTGGTATTTATACTTTGGTGCTCGCTTATAGGGAGTATGGCACCACCACCACTCGCCGAGCATTTCGTTTCGAACGATAGTGTTAAAAAACGGTCTTCCAGACGCCATAAGAATGATAACTAGGTTTTTTAACCTTCCGGCCTCTGAGAGAGAAAGAGAGTTTCACTCAATACTCCCACCCTGTCTGAAGAAAGACTTATAGAGCGAGTGAGAGAGCATCATGGCGACCCAACTAACCGAGCGAGCCAGCAAGCCAGTAACTTCCGGGTTAGAAAAGAAACTAACTTTGGTGGTTGTTGGTTTAGTTATCTCAAAAGAGAACGAACGAACCATCCTCCAAACAAACTCCCGCATCAGTTTTGTTATAGAATAATATATTAGAAAGGAATCGATTGAATTCTTTCCGGAATAGGCCTAATTCCTTGATCTTTTCTTAAGCCTAATTCTTTTCAAGAATAGATTTTCAGTCTCGAGGAACTTCAAATCAAAACGCGCGTGAGAAGTATATTTATTTTCGTTGTTATATTCTGTTCTGCACGTGGAATCTTTACCAATTAATAAAGCTTCGATTTTTGAAAGTCGCCAGTAATATCAAACTGCCAATATTCACGGTGAATTGAATGTACATTCTTATATATAGCATAAGGGTTTTATTTATGACATGGCTAAGACAAGACGCCTATGAGACGTCGTGCTTCCAAAAGTTACGTAATTTGTTCAGTTAAAAGGGGTGAAAGCTACCCAGGGGGCGGGAAGAATTTCGGTTTTGTTAATTAACTAAATTGTAATCATCAATCGATGTTTTTACGACGATATGGTTGGGGTCGTATTAAACGGATGTTGTCTAATACATACAGCCTGGGTTGTCTTTATCAGGCGCCACCCGATCTCCAGTTAAACCTCCTCGCCGCCAAGCCAATATATTTCTCATCACTCGTAAAATTAAAAAAGGAATAAAAAAAATCCAAAAACGATTTTAATCTAGTAATAATCTCACGCTCATTCAAGAATCGAGGAAAATTTACGACTTATTTACCCATCGTATATAACTAATTTTGATAAGGGATCCACACCACGTAAGTACGTGGTTGTCTTTAGAACTATTATTGCTGCAACGGGTTTACTGTAATTCATTTTTTATCTAATCAACTTTTGGGTTTAAATAAGTTTCTTTGAACCCGTCCGCGTCGAATCATTACTACCGCTGATTCTAACATAAGTATAATATAATTTCGGGAAGCAACGTACTACGTCATACTTATTCGTGACCTTATCTTACTTATGATTATATACAATTGTAATTTAAAAAAAAAAAGAAAGCCAAAACAAATAATGAATGAACTCGTTTGGTATCAATCTTTGAAATTGAGACGACACTGGAAAGCCCCCATTTCGAGAGACATTTGACATATTCGGCAGCCTCTTGGCGACATCACTCAAAATAAATCAAAAAGGATCAACGAAAAACAAATAGAGAAGAAAATATATAAAATCCGCCGTGCTCTGGTGGGAAATTTCCTCACCATAACAAAATGGATCCCACCACCACCAAAAAATGACGTCTCAAAAGGTGTCCAAACACTGCAGAATTCAAATGCATTCTTGCACGAGAAATTTCTAGCCTATTTCAACAATTCACCCCAAATAAGTTTTATATAGAGAATAAACTAAAATAACGGAGAATATTATTTGGCAATAATAAAGAATAATAATTGAGAATATTCTTTGGAAGTAATATTGGAGAGTATTAACCTGGAAGGGAGAACATATTCATGGGAACAATAAAACGAATAATATTTCGTCAAAAAATTCAAAATAGACGGTAAATCCCTGTAGTACGTCTAAAATACAAAAGGCGACCCTAACTCGGTAGGTCTTTCGAGATTGATGGTCGCGACACGGATGGGAGACAGTAGACCCGCACTAAAAAGACTCAACGCGGGGGAATATTTTTGGGGAAAAAAGATTGGCGTTGACAGATTTTTTCTTCAAAAATTGTTAGAATCCTTTTTCCGCCCGGTCCCCCCCCCCCTTGGGGAGATTTTATAATGGTATGTTATATGAAAAGCTGTTTTTATTATTACCCAAGATGCCATTTTTCTCGAGTGACGGAAAGAATCGTTTAGACTTTTAAACTTTCCAGAATGGGATCTTCACGCTCGCTCTCCTTCCCTTCAAACATTCAAAGGTAAGGCGAAACGACATTCCCCGGGATATAAGAGTGGTAAAACCGCTGCTATGGGGGAAGCAAACAATTAACGTATTCCCCTAAGACCAGTGCGCATGCTCAGACCACAAAAACCAAATAAGCCTCTAGTCTCTTCAGTAACGGGAAATACGAGGGGGTTTATGTCTCTCTGCGCACTCTCAGCGTTCCAAAACGTCTACACAGCGCAGGCGCGTAAAATAAGAGAGATGGAACGCGAGATTCACGCCCCCATCCGTGTCTTCCCCTCTTAGTTCCAGCGAAGAGGCTTATTACTTCTCGCGCTTCCCGTACAGGACGTTTCATCCCGACTTTAAAAAAAAGTTTATAAGCAGGGGCTGCCCGGCGTACTTCTTTCTTATCTAGATTAACTTTTTTGGAGTTAGAATATAAGAAAAAGGAAAGAAGTTTACGGTAGATGTTCGCGCCGATAACAAACGTTTTATCCAGGGTGTTGTTGTTCTTTTTTTTCTTACGTTTTTATCACTATACGGCGAACGCGTGTCGACATCGCTAAGGCGATAAGAAAAAGGATGATGATGATTTCAACCCCCCCCCCTTTACTCCATCCTCCCGCGGTTCCTACTTTTTATATTCACAGATTAAACAAAGATTACAATAAACAACGTCAGCGCAGACACCCAAAAAAGACTCCCGCCTTAAGAGCTAAGACTCCCCATCAACATTGTCGTGATGAACTAAACTATATATCCAAGATTTCAATTTTTGATAAATAAATTGTTTTTCTTTCAAATATTATACAATCATGATCAACTGAACTCCCGACTAAAACGCAATCAAGATGGCGGCCGAACTGAATTACGTATTTAAAAGAGAGCCATTTTTATAATGTTAAAGTGGTACTTAAATAAAGTCATCAAAAAATCGTGGCTTCGAATCAAAAATATAAATTCAAGGGACAAGTTATCATTACAGTGATTTATCGATGACCCCTGAAGTAAATTAGCATTGTTTTTCCATTTCCTTACTTAAAATTAAGGGGGGTCATCCGTAAAACACTCCCCATCTATCATTGACACCGTAAACGCGTATATCTCCCTGTATGAACTTTACTTATCAGTCTATAGCGGTCG
Source organism: Phalangium opilio (assembly GCF_054372755.1). Lineage (NCBI taxonomy): Eukaryota > Metazoa > Arthropoda > Arachnida > Opiliones > Phalangiidae > Phalangium > Phalangium opilio. The sequence goes on along the minus strand of NW_028324147.1, from coordinate 1,257,543 downwards.
GTATAAAAGAGCAAAAAAGATGGCTGATATATAGGGGGGGGGGGTGTCCGATATAAAATACGATATATTTTTCCGGGACAGCAGTAAACGGTGGTCCGTACACAGACAGACGCGTCTAACAATACAACCAGGCGTCAAAATAACAAGAAAAAAAAAGGTGCAAGAAAAAAAAAGGTGCAAGAAAAACAAGCTTTAACAATAACCGCGACGAAATTCCATTCCCAGATAAAGGGCCATTTTTTTCTCTCTCTAAAATACCCCCCCCCCCTTCTCCCCACTTCCAAAAAAAAAAGGGGGGGAATAAAACGTTTGTTGGGCCCACCAAAAAAAACAAAACAAGATCTATTGCAGCCTGGGTCCCCTTTCCGAAAATCCCGCCAATCTAAAGGCTATTATTGTAAAGTCCCAACAAAAAGTCCGAAAACAATGAAATCATGAAACTGACATAATATTGTGGTGGTTATTATCAAGAGCTACCAAGGAGTATAAGACAATAACAATTTCTAGCGCGCGAGCCCTAGCCTAAATCACGTGAAAAAATTGAGCGCCATCGATCGCACGTGAATATGATGACGTTCGAAAAATTTGGCACAAATTTTGTAGCGCGCGAGACTCTGTGGTCTCGTGAAAATCCCAAAAACCCTTACAAAAAAAAAAGAGAAGGAAAAAAGAAAAAAATGTTCCGCTTGGCTTACCTTTGTTGATTCTCATGTTGCGCTTTATTTTGCCACCCACGAGACCTTCGGGATATTTTTCGCTAGTCAATACGAGAGAAAGGCGCTCCTTGGGGAATAACTTCCGATAGATCTTGGGCACTTTACGCCAAACACCGCATACCTTTGGGGCCACCAGAGAAAAGAAGAATGGACACGGGGGAAAAAAGAATGTCAGACACAAAATAAGACGTCAACGCGTCAAAATCCTCCCTCCTTCCCAATCCTCCGCTTTCCTATATTTCTTTGACAAGAGCGGAACATTCCAAGGGACTTTATGAATGGGGTACCTTATATTTCTAACGCGTTCCGTTTGCCCAAAAGATTTGGCAACGTAGTAACTTTTAAAATTCTTCGGAGAAAAATTGTTGACAAATAAGCTTAAATAGACCATTTCATTAAATACTTGCGAGGAAACCAACTCGAGCTGCCTCTAGCGGCGCTTCTTGGCGCCAGGGAAATAACCCAAGAAGGTGACCTCCCCGCCCCTATAGTATTTGATACTCTTCCGCAATTAATAAGTCTATACAGTACGCTACTGAGTAAGGTAGACCGTGCTATTTAACGCAAAAAGTAACCACGTGTCACGTGTAACCGGAAGTAGCTCCAAAACATTTAACGAGAACTGAATACAACAACTGTTCACTACTCCTCTATTGTACATCCTCTATGGTAAAGCTAACCCGGGAGTGGAACACACACGACCCAAATGCGAACTCGACCCTCTGTTCATCCATTTAAAAAAAACGGAGTCTAACCTTGGATTGGTTGACGTGTGGAGCGGGATTGGAAATTTCGTGCTCTTCCATGATGTGTCCCTCTTCGCTCAAGAAACGCACGAACTTCGGTCGCTCGAGCCTAAAATCGAAAAATAAAGAGAAAGAGAGTTAGTCGAACGTTGCCATCATTTTGGAGCGCCCAGAAACAAATAGAGCGGAACGGTTAACGTCGCCGAAACAAAAATTGGTTCCCTCGTATTGGGAGAAAGAGAGAGTGGAGAGAGAGTAAAGAGTTAAAAGGGGGAGAATTAACCGCTTTTCTCTTCTACGGGTTTTAATAGAAAAATGGTTAATGAGAATGCGAACATACCCGGAGAAATAAATGGTGTAATGGACGTGTCTCTTGAATGAGGTCAGATAAGCTCGGCCAGCGCCGCTCACCCCTTGAGTAGGGGTCAAACCACGACCCGTTAAAAGAACAGAGTACTCTGCCAAAAAAGAAATATAGAAAAAAAACATATAGATTATTAATTATATATTTCAATTTGAAATAGACAATTCGATTAATTCCAACGGAGAAGCAACAGGGGCGGGGCTAAATTCAGGCTAAATAGGAACTAGATGGAAGTCCTGCAAAATTAACCACCGAGTGTAAGTCTGCAATTCACGCTTGTCGTTCTCGAACTCTAGCATACGAAGTATAGGAAGCGTCGTCATACTTACGCAACATATCACTTATAAACTTATGCTATTTTAATACCACTTTACAACCCCTTAAAAAAAACCAAAAACTTTAAAAAAGGAGTAACAAACGTATTTCGAAGTAATTTCTATCTCTCCCCAAGGATGACAATTAAATGATCGATAATTTTAATTGCGTTCGAACAAAGGGTAGCATGAGCATAAAAAGGCGGGGGGCTGGTTTTTGGCGCGACCTAAGACATGTCTTTATAATAATTGTTGCGTGTTCCTTTCCTTCCTTCAAGGATTGATGAATATTGGGTCAAGGTTGCAAAGTTCTCCCAAAACCTCGAAGCTTGAGACGCAAAAGTTAAAGTTAAAAAACAACAAAACCGCATTTGAATTACGAGATAAAAAGAATTCATTTACACCCCGTGTGATTTTGATCTGACACAGAGACACAGAATCTCCTCCTGAAAGGATTGATTGGGAGTTATAATCTGACAATACCTAAGAAATGGAGCCCCAATGATACAAAAGTATTGTATTTCCAATCAGACAGCAGACTATAGCTGTTTTTCTTGGCTCGCTTGATTTGTTAACACAAAAATGTTTCAATGTAACAACGACGTACCTATTGTCTTCAAAAAGGTTATGAAAAATGAACTATACATATGGAACAACGTGACCTTACAACCTAACAGCGCGGGGGGGGGGGGTGGAGAGTTGACACAAATCGTTCAAATACTTTTAGGTGACTTTATATTGAATCTCTCGCGTAGTTCTCGAAGGCTGTCTTACGTAATAAACACACTTTTGGCTTGAAAATGAAATAAATAAAAAATAAATTGAGCCAACTTGCGAAACAGGAACTTAAAAAATAAAATACATCTATAGCTGTCTTCGACTTTAAAAAAATGCGAAAGAAACAACGTGTCCCAAACGTAATATATATACAAAAAGAGCTTCCCCTTCAAATAATATTAAGGAATAATTTTCAAAGCTTATTTCGTTCCCAGATTATACTTTAAAATTAACCAAAAGAAAAAAATAGAAAGAAAAAAAAACAAGCCAAGTTCGAGGGGCTAATCACTCTCAAAACGAGGCTACGCGTATTTATAAGCCTCATTCAAGAATATGGGCTTTTAACTAAAGTGACTGACTATTCCCTCGGTAGAGTTTAAAAAAAGTTAACATATCCCAAAAGTTAGTTAATCATTCAAGGTCCCAAATGGCACCCATCCCAGGCAAGTGGAAAGCGAATCCAAAATTCTAAATTACGCTCGAATAATTTGGAACTGGGTCCCTTGCAAGCAGCCAATGTTGGCAAAGAATAATTTTAATAACTATTCTAGCGTTAAGACAATTCCCAAGCAAGAACTTTAGAATTATAAAATGCTTAAAAAGCCAGTCTGTTCTTTATACGCTAGAAGGTTTATCTGCGGAGCTGTGAAAGTTAAAACTACAGCACGCTTTGTCTTTAAAAAGAAAACCCAAAGTTAATTTCTCGAAGCCCAAAACGTTTTGTTTCGAATAGAATTCCGAAATTTAGAAGAGAAACAAAGGGCTCGCGTCGATTGCCCACTAAGATTAAGCTCTTTCCATTTATTCCAAAAAGACTCGTTAAAACTTTCTTGTAAAAAAAATAAAGAATAGATTAGAAGGAACCAGGGTTCGAAAAATAAAAGAAAAGAAAAACTTTTAAGGTTTTAGTTTTATTCAAAAAGAGTTAGAGAAGGTCGGACGAAAGGAAGAATTAGAGGATGAAGGGGTAGGGGAGGGGGATGAAAGTCTCTGCCGCATTTTAACGAGGGTCACCTTGCGCGAATGGCCAGGTCTTAATTGGAGAAAGGTAAAAGGGACCGCTCCCAAATAATAAAAAAAGTTAAAAAGTAAAAAGAAAAAGAAGGGGATTTTACAATAGCTTAATTGTTCTCACTCGTAATTCAGCGTCTTGCCCCCCCCCCCTCTTCCTAGCTTTTCTCGCGCCCTTTGCACGCGACTTTTTTTAGCCTTCAATGCATTAAGGTGTCGCGGTTTTATTGAGTACCTAGGTAGGCCTATAGGTGTGTTCAGATTTGAGGTAAATTTAATATATTCAAATGCTAAATCTAGAAGTAAATTATGGCTAAATTAATAAATGATTACAGGTGGGTTCCTTTACAATGCATAGACACGAGGTGGCTCTAGCCCCTGTATACCACAGTGGGTAACCGACTGAGCCCCTCTGAAATTTAATAAAGGTCCCAAAACGTAGGCTATAGAGTGACCATCTTGTTATTTTTGGAAGATTTTTTCACTTATTTAATTTTTTCACAGGCGGCGGATAATCTTTCTCTCATCCAAATCGTTAGAGAACAAAGTGTCAAGAGATGTAAAGACGCAAGGCCCTCTGGGAACAACAACGTGACGCGTGTGCACCGACAAAACATTTTTACAGGACGAACCCTAAGAAGCCCAAGAGTGTTGAATAAAAAATAAAAAAAAACTCCATTGGTACCTTATATAAAAAGAAGATGAAGTAGAAGATTGGTTTGGAAGAAACGTGAAAAGATTTTGTAAGAGAGATTTTTCTTTTTCTCCAGACTCCAAGACACAATAGAATTTTTTTTGCGGCGCGATAATTAATTTACCCTCGGGAGTATTTCGAAATTATTGTCACGTTTCACATATCTGGACACGCTATATAGCTTTGGGTGCCCTAATTTAAAGTTCCTCTATACACTGAAAGAATTAATTTAGAAATTGTTAATTAAATTAAAACGATATCTTTTTTAAGTTTAAAACTCGAGTGACGCGTCAACTACAAAATTAATTCAAAAACATGTCTCATCTGAAATGAAATTAAAAGACGCACTTCGTACTGTCTTTAATGTATATACAACTGAAGGACATCCCCACGAGCCATACATATATCAACCCTTCAAAATTTAATTCGTAAACCCAGACAATTTTCAAGAACCTTCCAAACATTGCGTGTTCCTTTCCTTTTGCCACTCGAGTTACAAGTTTCAAAATTAAAAACGAACGAAAAGTGTCCAAAGGTATATTTCAAACGTTTGGCAAACACAAAAGACAAGTACAACACTTCTTCCTGGCAAGGAATGCGGAGAGGAGCTAGAGGATAAACAACACCATACCGTCGACGAAGACGAAGACAACGGTGGGGCACTAGTGGACAGATAAATTGAAAAAGGGTATATATATAAAAGGATTGTGTCCGGCAGTCACTTTCTTTAAGTAGACAATGCTGACAAGGTTCGGTTTAGGCCCTTTACAAGGTCCTCCAAGACGTTCTTCAAGACAGAAGAAGAGAAATAGTGGAAACGTACGAACAGAGAGAGGAAAGAGAAAAGTTAACACCGTGTGCTTGAGATCCTAGCTGGCTGCACTCGTACTGTGTGTGTGTAAAACGACAAACAAGCGACTTGTTTCTTCCCTTAAAATCATTAATCTCTTCTCCAGGCTCGGGCACTCTTTGCACCATTAAGAAGCTACCATAAGTAACGTGATAACAAGTAAGTATGTCACTTCCCGTTGCTTTCTGCGATGTTCAACCAACAAAACGGGCCAAGGGCAACTCTAAAACCACTCTAACTCCTGCCTGGAGAGTATTTAAGCCTATTGGCTAGGTACCTCACCCTCCATGAGTCGACTGCTTCTACTAACAGGCAAATAACAAACTGGGTTAGCTAGCCGAGCCGGAAATCACGTTTTACTTAAATTCGTACCACACGTTTCTTCGAATGCAATGCGTATCGTTACTTATCGTTCTTAAGTTACTTATGCCTGTGATGAGGTATAAGAAGGAGAAGGGGGCGTTCCTGTGTGCGAGATAGCGAGGATAGATCGCGGAAGGAGTTAGTTGTTGAAGTCAAGGTTGTTGCGGAACAGTTTTCCATCGAAAAGCGGCGCCAATTTCCAAATTAGCTACACGCATGCAAGCAAGCAACATCAGCGGGCGCGTCAAAAGAATTGGAATAGATAGCAATCAGAATCATAATATATATATATGAAAAAAATAACGAGGTCTTGTCGTGTCTTCGTTTAAAGCGAGTCTCACGAACGGTCTCATTAAAAAACCGGCGCCTTCAACAAAACCTTGAGTTCAAACAAAAACCCCAGCGCAGTATACACTCACGAGCAATCCTTATTGTTAAACGGCTCTTCGACGTGTCTGCTTACTGACATCGGCGACAAAAGAAGCACGCTTAGGCTTAAGCCTAATTTTTAGAACGCAAAGGCCTAACGAAATTACAAGTACCATACACGAATATTTAGCCCTAACTATCATCTATAACGTTCAAAGGCTTAACAAAAGTTCCTGCAAGTACCTTAAGCCTACAACACAACAAGACTTCCGCGACGTTACTAGGCAACCCATGACGTGTTATATAGAAATCCTTTAATGACCACTGCATTAATCCTATTTAAAACTTTGGGCGCTGTTGTCTAGAAGTTTAACAAGTGTTGAAGCTTCAAGGTACTACAGATCCGAGCTTAAGCTTATAGCCCCTTTTTAGGAATAAATTTAAATTTTCCTACTAGGCCTTACTTCCGCGTTATATAAAAGACGTCATCACCTTGTAACAAAGGGTGCACAGGTTTCCCCCCCCCCCCGGTGTAAATTTATATAACTATAGGTCCCCTGAATTTGAAAATTACGTTAAGCCTCGGCTTTAAAAATCTTAACGGGGGGATAATGTTAAAATGAATGGTAAAAAGGCAAGTCATTGTATAAGGAGGAGAGTACGTCCCTTCATTCTTTGGATACTGCTTGCTGTTGGGCTCTCGGGAAGTGACGGCTATAATTAATCCATTTGTAGCGGTCATTAAGTTGCCGAGAGCCTACAGTGTTTAGCACTTAAGCGAACCCTTCCGTCGCGGGCCTATAAAAACCCAAAAGCTTCGCGCCAAAAGCCTTTCTTAACTCTCGTAAAAAAGCGACATCGGGTGATGGTGGTATAAAGGACCTTGCCTCTTAACTACAGATTTCTGTAACGTCTTCAGCGCATCTAAATTGTCTAATACCCAGACAGCCAAGTGTCGTAATCATCATAGCTATACCGGAACCTGGTGGACATTGTTCTCGAATTATTTTACTTCATAAGGATGCGCACGATCACAAACCAACCAATCAGGAACCGTTTACACTCTTTAACCAATAAGCGACATTTCAAATCATATTGAAACACTTTCCATCGGACCCACGCAGAAGAAAAGTTCAGACTGCGCGTTGAACTTCAAATATTTACTTACGATAACATTCCCAAAAAATTGGGAAGAGATACATGTATTTCACCTTAGGGATGGGGCCCAAACGTAAAATTTGTAAAAGCCTGACTTTTAACCTTTATAAGCGTGTTACCGCGCTTCTTAATATAATTAAAATTTAATCCGAATAAATACAGCACGTTCCCCAAAAGTTTTATATAGTTAACTTTTATAAACTTGCACGAATCGCCGATCAAAACTTAAAAATACAAAATGGCTTATATAAATATTCTTTTCGGGGTGACCCGGGTGACTAGAGACTTTTCTCGTGACATACAGGATGGTTTAGCTATTCGAGGTCTAGGACCAACGCTTCTAGATCAGTATAACTTTAACGCGCGATTGGTGACATTTCTGTTTGGCCAAAGGAGTTGTAGGTACGTTGGAAGCTTCGCGTAGCTAGACCACCCTGTATAAATGGAATCAAATAAATTATGACGGAAATAGACCGAAGAGAGAAGAGTAGTATAAAGTGAAAAGAGAGAGAGAGAGTTATATACCATTTTTCATTTTGATAAGAAACAGAGAATAAATATAAACCGTCGCAATAACAAATAATATTTTTCCTTTCTAACCCTAAATCCTAAAGGCTAAAACCCTCCTTGGAATTAGAGTCCATTTACTGAAGTAAAACCTGTCTTATAGAGTGGAACTGAGAGGGGAGGTCAATATTGGACATAACTCTACTTCCAGAGAGGGAAATACTTTAAAACATCATTGCCCAAATTGTCCTCCATCTAATGGTACCAAAGATTTGGTCCTAAGTCAATTAGACCTTGAGATAATAAACAAAAACAAAATATCTATATACACAGCCCTATTTATTATTTACTTCGAGTAATGGAGTTCATCTGATAGAAATATACTGTATATAAAACGCTTTCGCTAAATTTAATCCGAACCTCTCTTCCCTTCTTCATCTTTTGGGGGCAAAACAAATAATTTCGCGACCTATTCTTATTATTATTATTATTTCTGAAAACTTTAGAACAAAATTCCGCGAAAAGTTTGGGGAAAACTTTTAAGGCTTGAAGCTTAATTTCCATCCAAGCCGATTATAAGGTGCTTGAAATCTTTACAATTTTGAAAACAATGAGTCTCTCTTATTCTTCACTGTTTCGTGTAGCCTGGCTAATATATTTTAACCAATGTTCTATCAACTCTGACGTTATTATTCGAAATTATCTCTCTCGAAACTGCGTAAGAGCGCGATTAAAAGCCGGGTACGTTAAAACAAAAGCGATCGATATTGCTGCACACCTCAAGAATTAAAATCAAGAAAACAAAATTTCAAGTTTATACCTTTTGTGTTACGCTCATCATCGTCAATTTCCAATTTTCTCATGGCCAAATCTTCCTCGATAGCGGGGTTGTCTGAAACAAAATAAACTTAATTAATTACCGTAAGCAATTATTTGTTTATTAGCGTCGCCTTTCTTTTTGGCATATTCTTACGGTAAATCTAAAGGTTTTTGGGTAAACAACGCTAAGCCTAAATTCAAACATTTTAAAATTAGGCTTAAGAAATTACATGTTACGTTTCGCTCGTGCGTATTACAAAACTCGGCACGTGACTTTTCTTTCGCGCGCGCGCGCTTTGATCTCTTTATTGTTAAGCCTAATTCTAAATAAATTAGGCCTAAAAATTCAATTCTTCTTTGTAGGATTTCAGATTTTCTTTGTAATATTCTAACTTCAAAGTCGAGTTAAAATTGGCTGTTCAATTCCCTTCACAATTTACTTTCAAACATAGACGTAATAATTTGTCCGCTCGGTGCACTGCACTGCATGCAGGAGCGTTATTGAAAGCAATATCGTCTTAAAGAGCTCAGTTTCTTCTTCTGCTGGTATCTTTTACCGGCATAGTAAAAAATACAGCGCGAGATACTCGAGAGAGAGAAAATTTTTCAATCAATATAAAATACGATATACTTAATATCAATTCCCTTGACAAGTCTTAGGGAACGATGAACTTTAGGCATAAAGTAGATAAACGCGAAGATAACAATAGCTTTTAAGGGTAATATAATTATTAAGAAAGGTATATACATTTTTAACTTTTAGGGTTAATCTACTTTAGGAGAAGAACAATGACTAAGGTTAGTAGTCGAGTTCATTGTGATCTTTTCCGAGTTGAGTTTTTGCCTGTTAAGGAAGGCTCTCTGGTATCGTAAAGCGGAAGGGGAAAAAGAGTTTTCCAGGAGGATAAAAGATGAGAGCGGAAGTTCACCAAGAGAATACTTCCGGACATAAAAAATGAGTGCCCCGCTCGCTATCCAGTTCTTATATATATTTTTTAAGATGCCCTTTTGCTTTAGCTACCGCTGTACTTTCTTTGATATTAACGAAGCACCCCAGAGGGAAGAAGGAAGCGGAGCTCAGTTCATCTTAAGGTATCTTCCATGGGACACGCACTTGAACAAGGTTAGCTTGACGTATCATCCCGTTTTTCAATGATTGGGTTCGCAATGAATGTGCAAGCCAATTTGAGCCTATTTGTAAGAACACAGGGCCGCTATTGGGGTATCCTCCTTCGCACCAAGAACCAACGCCAGGTGGAGCAAGGAGGGTAGCCAACTCGCACTGCCTCTAACCGTGTTAATTGGCAAGAGTAAGGATACACCAATGGCAGCCTCGCCCCTCTGTGTTGGTTTCTCTGTATGTAATTTCCGAAATTGTCTATTGAAAATGGGGATAAGACGGTAGTCCGACCAGTTTAGTGGGTTCAACCCAACACTACGAAATACTCCTCGATTCCCAGGGTTTAAAAGTCTATTTCAGGTCAGAAATCTCTAGGATCTACTTAATCCAATTCTATTCCATTAAAGGGGGATGGGAGAGGGTTGATGTCTTCCTTTGGATCCTTTTTTTTTCTTTCTTCCCCTGGCGACTAACAGATAGTGGTCAAGCTTAAAGACCGGACGTCGATGTTACGGCCCTGAGGATATTGGTCAAAGTCTCTAGGGAGAGTACTTTCTTTTCGAATCACGCTATAACTTGGACGTAGTAGTATAACAGCACTCTAATATTGTTACAGATTGAACTTTCGGACAGTTTGACCAATTGTAAACACTGGTCAAGCCGTTGTTCAGATTGTAAACATCACTCTATGTAGTTAAGCCTTTGTTTTTGAATTTCGAAAATCCACGCGCTTAAGAGAGTAATGTCACGTGATTAGTGACCCTGCACAATCGAAAAAATAGATATACTTAAGCCTAATCCTCGCACGAGATGATCATGATCCACATCCGCACGAGAATTTTCTTTCGCGCAATATCAGACCATTTCAATCTCCGATACGATGCACGGTACAACAGAGACTCTAGTCATCATGCTGTGGACTAAAACCCTAAAAAACCAATCGGAAAACGATACACAACATACAGATTCACGTTCTAAGCCTTGGTCCCCAAAGAATACGGACGGCAGATAGTAATAGAGTCTTCTTCACATAAAGACGAAATTATCCTACCCAAAGAAAAGAACCCCTGAACAAAAAAATAACCCCGATTTTCCCGCCAAGATATACCCACCCGGATTAAGGAAAAGGATCTACCCTACCGAGGGGTAAGATACGCAATTACTTCCGAAGGGAGCATTCAAAATTAAATTCAATGTAGTACAATCTGACCAAGCAACACGGGTATCTCTTTGCTTCGAGTGATGAGTTTCAGATCCTAGACGGAAATATAATATTTCGTATTTCGACGTATGACTTGGAAAAGAAACGAATGATTCGGCGGTGGCTTGGGTTAAGTCAAGTCACGTATTGCAACTTTCCTTTCCACGTTTCGATTCGTTTGTGGCGACTTTTCTCTTTTTTCATCCATTTCGAATATTACTGTATCTATCTTTACTGGACATTGGAACCCCTGACTATATATAAATATATATGCGGGCACGTGATCTGGTCATGTGGTTTCAATGGGTGAAAGGTTTTAGCAAAAAACGTTACCATACACTTTCCTAGCTCCGAAGGACCAGAATCTATCAATTCATTTTTTCTTCAGTAAATCTAATCGTATATTTTTTCTCTGGTTTTTCTTTCTTTCTTTCTTAGGTTTTTGTGTAAAATATGAAAGTGTCATATGAATACGTCCATTTCTTTTGCATGTATTAAATGGAGTTTGCACCATAGGGGGGTTTTTTTTTGGAGTTTTAAGAATGTGTTGCCAGATCGTTGGTGAGTCCATAGAATTTAAGGCTACTCTAGCAGTTCAGTACATTTGAACTAAGTACTTGGCTCACAGACTACCCGAGAGAGGGTTGGGGGGATTACCTTTGACCCCTAACGGTGAAAACTATCTGTTAACGAAAATAATAACTGCAAGATTGTGTAATAGTATTTATTTTATGCTATTTAGACTAAATTTTTAAACCCAAAATCCTGGACAGATCTCTTGGGAAAATTGCAACTAGTTGGTTTGACTTAGAAATGTATTGCAACGAAAGGATTGAGGCACTTACGAGATCAAATACCCCCTTCCCCTATAATACCACCACGACTAGAACATTTTTCTAGTGGGTGCAATTGAGAAATTGGCTATCAGATTTATTTACTATAAACCAAGGCGCGTGTACGTAGACCAATTGGAACACTTACATCGGGGGGGGGGAAAGAACAGCTATGGGAGGAAAAACAAGACGGAGAAACCTAGCTGGAGAAGAAATTCCATTCCAGAGTTAAGGTTTAGAAAAATAAATATCTAAGATTTCCCCTGGTGTTTTTTTATTTAAGGTAATTGCAAGGCGGCGCCATAGAAATCTTCTTCTAGTCAATCGGGGGCGAAGAAAAAAGACGTTCTTGGATCTAGAAGTGTGGGGGGAGGGGGAGACGAACGATCCAAAAGCGATCGTCGAATCTTGATGGATTTTTATGGGTTTCTGGTCGATGTCGATCCCACGATTCGAGGCGCGCCCTCTATAGCCGCGACGCCACCGCAAAAAAAAATAACAGCCCCTAATATATTGTAGGGAAAGAGGTAACGGCCATTGCCACGAAATCAAGATGGTCAAGACTCTTTACAAACACCCCCCAAACATGACCATCAACTTTTTGGATCAAACATTGACGTACCCTCCCCTGGCAACTTTGAAATCCAATAACGTGGTTGGTTTATTGAATGATACAGGGAAATACCTCATGGATGCGATGGTGTCCTCTACAAAATGGTACCAAAATGTTCAGCATACAACAATTAGGGACTGAGAAACGTGGTTTGGAAAAAAACATAACATACTCCAGTTGATGATCAACTCTGACCCTTCAACTTTGGAAGGTCATCATAACGCGGGTTTAGTCTAATGCCCCAAGGATATGATAGCCCTAACTGTCCTCTACGTAATGGTACTAAAGACACGAGCCTACAACAATTAGGGACTGAGAAACGTGGTTTGGAAAACCTTTAACTTACTCCAGTTGCCGAACAACTCTGACCCTTCAACTTTGGAAGGTCATAACGGCGGGTTTAGTCTAATGCCTCAAGGATGTGATAGCCCTAACTGTCCTCTACGCAATGGTACCAAAAACATCAGCATACAACAATTAGGGACTGAGAAACGTGGTTCGGAAAAACCTTAACTTCTCCACTTGCAGAACAACTCTGTCTCTGACCCTCCAACTTTGGATGGTCATAACGCTGGTTCAGTCTAATACACAGCGGAATGCCTCGAGGATATGGTAGCCCTAACTGTCCTCTACATAATGGTACTAAAGACGCGAGCCTACGTTACCCGGACACTGAGATAATTGGTTTGGAAGAACTCAAAATAACAAGCTGAACAACTGAAGCCAATAAACCGTGAAACGAGTGAAGAATTGAGAGGGGTTTAAAAAGTGCGCCAGACTACAAAAAGGGTACCGCTCGGTAAAGTTACACCTTTTGGTATAGATCGAGCCATCCAGGAGATTGCCTCGAAAATAAAAATATATCTTTTTTAACTCGAAAATACTTGATAACGTTTTCTCATTCTAAAAAGAGAGACCGCGCCAAAAGATATCTGAATGAAAGAAGTAATAAAACGTAAAAACATCTCGTTTCTTTTTTGCTTCTTCGAGACGTTAAAAAATATTGAACGATCGTACGATAAAAACACTATTTCGGTAGACTCCCATTAACCATTAATTTTTTTTCTTCTTAGTTCTTACCTCTTTAAAACACGCGCAGTCAATCAACCTCTAGTTGAATGGTTTTGAACTCTCTTTACGAACGGTCATACTTCCAAAGAGTTAGGCCTATACTACTTATTCTAACAATAACTCAGAAGTTATAAAATAAGTATATAACATAATGTTGGGTGACGATGATTGGTTGTACCGTGTAGGACAAATTTTCTATTCACCCAATTTTTAAATTCACAAAATTGCAGGACACCCAGTCGTCGTCACCCCAAATGTCATTCACCCAATTGTCGTGGACCCCATAATGTTATTAAAGGTTGTATTTAAGGGTTATGGACTTCTGTTAAAGATTGTGAGTGCTTGACATTCCAAAAACAGAGCAGTAAAAAAAGAGATATCTAAATTAAGAAGAATTTTTCTAGTCATACTTTAATAACTTTTACGAAATTAAAGAAGCAATTAATGGTTAGTCCTATAATTATTTACACGATAGCGTCTCGTACGAAAGAAAAAGGAACCCACAAAAATAAGAAGTATAGCCAAGCAGCCAAGGCTTACCAACCAACACTCATCGCCCCCTCGCAGCGAAAAACTACCCTTTTAATTGTTAGGTACGAGTCTCTCAACTGTCAGTTTCCGGTATGTTAAAAGGTCCTAATTTTCCCTTTCGCGACTTCTCAGTATACACCACTAATTAGACTTAACGTATCTTCGCTCCGTACTACCAAGTTACTTCGTTTCGGAGTTAGGCTTAGCGTGTAACGAATCAAGTCGTTTTAGGGTTAAAGTTAAGCCTAATGTTTCCAAGAACAAGGGGTTTAGGCCTTGGTTTATATAGGAACGTTACTAACTTCAGAAACGAGTTGATACACGTTTGGGCTTACGGTTGTTGTATCTATTCAAGGAGAGAGTCTGAAGTTAGGCTTAATGGTAAGCCTAACGCGTATTTACGTAACAAAAGGGTGCTGCTGGATAGGGAGTTTTTTTGATCAAGACGGATCGAGTCTGAGCGAAGGAGAACGTCTCACTATCTTTATTCTAGCTTTCGAATGGGGAATTCCGTCTCTCTCTTTTTCTGTTTTTTAATTTGGGGGATCTCTGAGTCGGTAGCAAGGTCATTGCCACTTTACCACCCTCTCGAATTTTATTCCTAACGAAGGACTTATTTGGACATCGCGTACATGGATTGAAAGAACGTTATAACGCCACACTCAACGACGGAAGAGTTTAGCTTAAGACACTAATAGCACCGTAAAACGTTATCATCGTAACCTTTATAACTGTCAAAGGGCGAGTCTTGCCATCGTCACTATCCTTCAGCGAGGTTTGGTGGAGATCATCCCAAGTTCAAAGATAAGTTTGTCACTGGTTACAAACTGGAGCTTGTCATGAAGTGACGTAGGTTGTCATAGGCTCGACTGCCATACTTATGGTGGTTATGGTACTTCCGCTCAGCAAGGACAACTTAATTTTTTATATATGGTCTGAGAGGCATTACGATTTAAATGATACTTGTCCTTTAAATGGACAATTACCCTCCCATCTCTGCGGAAACGGACGATGAGTAAAAAAATACAGTTACCCTAGCTGACAGGAAAAGTTCATATAAACGTTTTAATATAAAGATGGTTATTTTCGTGACAAGACGCAGTCCGAAGATGGATGGCTTCCTTACCTATTTTTCACTTAATTCTTTAATTTTATTTACTACCAGCCTTAATTTTAATTAAACTAAATAAGGTGGGATAATTAAAACATCCTTTTCAAACAACACAAATAAAATTACTTCCTTAACGTAACGTTACGTATAGTTACTATCCTAAATTTTTGAGAAAACGTTTGTGACATTTTTTTCTTTTTGCAAATTTACGACAAGAAGGTATTTTTAATAAAGAACTTTACGACAATACTTTAACGTAACGGCAAATAATGGTTGCCAGATTTTGCAAGTAGAATTTATTCAAATCTCAAGTGAATAATTTAAAATTGCTTTTTATCTAAAGGTAGGCCTAGTTGTAAAGAACTCAAAATGAGTTCAATATTCATAAAGAGATGCGATTCAGACGAAATTCAAGATTGAAAAATTTTGTCGCCGTAATTTCCTTTAAGCTGTCGTTTGGTTGTCAACCAAACTGCGTTCTTTTGACTTGTTTACTGCGAAATTGTCCCCGATTTTCGAACCCTGAACTGCAGTTAATCCCCCTCCCCCCCCCAAGCCCTTTGAATACTTATGCCCAAGGGACAGACAAGCCTTGAATTTTATAGGATGTCTAATAAATTTGAATCTTCTTTTCCTATTTTCAACTAAATTCTGATTGGATAATAAAAAGAGGGTATCTCACCTTCTCCCGGACATGTTTTGCAACATCTTTCGGGTAACAGGACAGGTGTATCGCACGTTGGTTTCGGACATACGTTCTTGATGTTCTCGCAACGGGTTCGAGCCACTGTACGCTTCTTTCTTTGAGTCTAATTAAAAATATATTAAATTAATTATAGTTAGGTTTGAAGATTGAATCAAAACTTTGTGAAAAATCCCTAGAAATTAATTTAGTTTTAGTAATAAGTAAGTATTAATATGACTTTAATTTCCTGTCGTTGTCTATGAGCGCTCGGTACTCGCCGAATACCGATTATTTAGTCTCATATTCGGTATTCGGCGAGTCCCAAGCACGCGTAAACGTACCGTAAAAAAACCCAAACTCAAGACATAGACAATTTAATTCGTCTCTCATAGCTGATACTGAACCCACAAAAAAGAAGAAAAAAAAAGAAATTCGTTATAAAATACTTAAGCGCCTTGATACACCTCGGGTTTTAAAGTGAAATTTATGAAGCAAATAATGTATGTTTAATAGCTGGAGAAATTTGGGTAGCCTACCCCTAATATATCACTTTTTAAGCTACGAGAGTCAGAAAGAGGTGGGACAACTACTCCACCCCTAAGAGCGTTCCCCAACACTAATCAGAATTAAATTAAACTGAAATTATTATAATATATATTAATATAATTTGCGTTTTCTATATATTTCTTAGAGAAGATAACTCTAACAAGAACCAACCAACATTTACGAGAGGTTTAATAGTTTAATCGACGTAGCCAAGGCGCGTTCAGACCAAAAACCGGTTAAGTAATCGGTTTTCTCACTGAACGCACCCCAAAAAAAAATCAAATCATTTGGCTCATTCGGAATAAAATTGATGATAACAACGGGGTTTGACTCACTATATCTATTAAAACTAAACTTGATCATAACTTCAAATTAATATATTGCTATCAGAACCTATTTAGGAGAAGTAACGTATGTTATAATTTATAATATTAAACCCAGAGCAATTTTTTTTATTTTATTATTATTCTCTAAACGTTTTATTACATGTTTAAGATTCTAATAGCTTTCTAGTTTAAGAATAATAGAACACGCATTTTATCACAAAGTCCTCGAGAAGAAAATCCGAAAGATAAATTTTAAACAAAGCCTTTTTTGCTTTAATATAAGAACGACATATTTTTTTTCCTGGTTCAAAATTCGATAATCATTATTTTTCTTTGATAATGATTGTTTAATCTTATTTACAGTTATTGATATTTGGTTCGTGTTTCCAAGTGTTAACTCTAAAATTATCATCGCTCTATTTCCGAAACACGTCAATACATAGTTTGTAGACAACCTAGGAGGATTCATACCACCATTTACACAAGGAGGCGTATTTCGACTCCCAAATATTAACAGTCCCCTAAAACAATGAAATTTATTCATAATTTCCATTGCAAATCCCATGGGGCAAATTAATTTTATTTAGCTAGTCCCTAGCTCAAACGCTATAAACATTCCCAGAGTGTACGTATTACATCCGAAACAAGTTTATTTAAAGAGAAGATAATTAATTACTTTTCAAGTCAATTAACGTTTGTTTCTGTATATATATATAGTTAGAGAAAGCGCAAAGGCTTAGTTAGCTCCGGCTTAATTTTAAAATGAATCGTTTAAAACTTCAAAAGCCTAAACATTCGAAACATTTAAAGCATCCCAATAATTTTATCTGGGGAAAAAGATACGCCATGCAGGTTCTTTAGAATTCAAATTTTAATTGAGTGTTTGTACGAATACACTTTCAGATAAGGGGGTTGGGTGGAGTGGGGGAAGGGAGGGGAGGGGGTGGGTCCTAATGAATCGTCAGCGAATGTTCATTTCTGTTTTTGAGATAAAGTTCGTCATTAATTTGGATTTTAGAAATGATTCTAAAGACCCTTTTCTCTCCATCCTTATCAGAGATACTCAATGCGAGGGAGAGTGAGTGAGCCGAGTTTAAGCATAAGTTTATAAGATATGTTTGCCATAAGTTTGTTAATCTCTGGTTACAAACTTGAGCTTGTCACGAAGTGAATGAGGTAGGTCATAGATTCGAGGTAAAGCGAAAAATAAAAATAAGCTCTCTCATTAGCGTAGCTCATTTACTAACGAGATTAATAACGTCGTATACGGTATGTATGGACCGTTAATTCCAAAAAAAACCCACCTAGATAGCGTCTTTATTAACCTACGCAACTATAAAAACACTCTCGCGAAGATATTTACTTATTAAAAAGAAAAAAAAAACTATCAAACAAAAGTGTAACTTTTTTAATAATATGTTAAATTAAGTAGAACGCATTGATGGGAAGGGGTCATTGACAAATGTTATCGTACACGTCAAGATAAACTCAAAACTAAGATGTCACTCGATCTCGAACGTTACATGGAATTGTTTTTATTTTACGTTTAATTGAAAAAGAAATATTATTTCGCGTCGTCTGCTATTTAATTTCAAAATGATTCTGTCGCGTCGCGAGATTAACAAAATTGATATTGTAGACAAAATGTCTCTCGGTCAATATAAATGGCAAGCTTTTGTCAAGGAGTAATTAAACAAAAAGAAAAAAGAACAAAGAGTTGAAATTTAAATTAGAGGACATTAATCTGCCAATTGGAACTGTCTCGAAATGGCCAACAACAAAAAACCGCTCGTGATGTATTAAGTTATAATTTGCTTGGCGAAATCGAGGGGTAATTTACTAAGAAAATAAATTGCAGCCTCCTTTAAGAAAGTAAGGGTGTTAATAAACTTTCCACCTACCATAAAATTATTTATGTAAATGATGATAATGGCGGCGATCCCACGTTCCGCTATTCAATTATTGGGCAGTTTAGAGCCCACACTTTTGGGCGAAAATATAGGATCTCTTTTATTTCACACTTTTTCCCACCCAAGTAACTAATTAGCTTTCGCTTATTAGTGAGACACGGGGGTTGCTGTACAGCCCCCTTGAAAATATGATCCCATACTTAATATTTCGCTAATAAATTCTTTGCAGCTAAGAGAGAAAAAAGAAAAATAAGTCTGGAAAGCAGGTAGTATTATTCTACTACATTATAGTATTTTTCAACCTAGGGAATTTAGTTACAACTACAATTTACGATACACAGGGCTCCCACCAAAATCTTAAAAAAAAGTAGGGAAATAGGGGATTTTTTAGGCTAGAAATAGGGTGAAATAGGCACCGAATTTTTTAAACTAGGGACCAAATAGGAACCAAAATGGGATCTTTATTTGAACTTATATTTTCACCAATCTATCCCTGTTGTCACAAAATGACAAAGTCAGATATTTGTAAAAATATTTTATCATAAAACTGACTTAGTTTTTGTTTATTACATTACTACGTTTTATCTATCACAATTCTATCACACTTAACAATCAGTCTTTTTCGTTTTTCAATGAAATAAGAAATATAAATGTGTAAATTGGACTTTGGGTTGAATATTATAAGCTTATGGCACATTAAACTAGGAATATGGTGATTTAGGGACCAAATCACAATTCTATGGTGGTTTAGGGTCCTCAAAAAAAGTAGGGGGTTTTAGGTATTTTAGGGACATGGTGGGAGCCCTGGATACAATGCAATTTTAATTATTCTATAAACAATATTTAACAACGAATACGGAGAAGATAAACTCAAAATAATGGGATGGTATTATTCTACTACTTTCTATGGTGTTTTTCCACCCAGGGAATTTAAACTGCAATTTAAATTAAACAATATTTAACATCAAATAAGGAGACGATAAACTCAAAATAATGTGATGGTATTATTCTACTATCATATAGTTGTTTTCCCCCTGTATTCTAATTTATGTAAATGATATAAAATATTTGCAACTTCATTCATATTCATCAGATTCACCTAAGAATATTCGGGGGGTTATTACCAAGAGTAGATAAAATTTAGAGTGTAAATAAAAATATACACGAGTCGAAAACACATCAGTTTAATTAGTTAACACGTAATAGTTAAAATTAATATTAATATTTTGATTAGTTTAAAATAAATCTTAGGGACTAGTCAATTTGTTCCGTTCTTTAGCGTTTATCGTGATATAAAACAGACATTTAAGAAAGTTTTTCTTAATTTTTTATTCCAAGTAATAATAAATCATAAGATTGGATGGGCCAAGAAAAAAAATGTTCCTAAATAAACTAACACTCAAATAATGTTTACGCGACGTCGAAAATGCGATGATGAGCGAACGACAAAATTGAGGGAAAACGATATTTGAAACCGATATCGAAATATCATAAACTAATTTTTTAAACTCATTAATCATTTAATTCCCAGTTTAATTTTGTTTTCCCATAAATCCCAAGGCATGTTTATGTTTTTCTTAAGCGACTATTTGCCGAGTACCGAGCTTATCGTGTCTTTGAAGACGAGTAAAGTTGGCGTTTAGTATCGCCATATTTTAATAACTACAGCTCAATCTCGAGGTGTGTAAACACGTCTTTAAATTAAGTATAATTAAACACTCGGCCTTCCAACCTAGTTAATTTTTCATTAAAATTAAAACGTGATGATATTTTTTTCGGTTTACACGCCATTTAATATTATAATTAGATTTAATTGCTTATTATTTTTTTATTTTAATTTTAAATAATGTTGTGGTATACCTTGAGAAAAAAATATATAGAAATTCCTTTAGGAAGTCTTAGCAAGGACGAATTAATCAAAATTGAATCTAGAAATAGGTAATTATTTCCGGCGAAATTTCTAAGGGTTTTTTATTTTATTTTAGTAACCTAGTTAAAATATTTTCAGTATTATCAATTTGGTTTCCCTTGAAATTCATTGGGTTTTTACTATGATATAATATAAGAAATTCTATGTAAAACGCGTACGTCAACGTCTAGACTAATTTAGATATAACAAGCTTGGCGTACACGTCTAGAAGTTTTAGCGAAACTTAAACTAACTTTGTAATAAAAAAAAAATAAAAAAATGTAATTTTAATGTATTGTATTAAAACATACGCGCTAATTACAATTAAGGGATTTCCTTTCCGCTAATTGAAACTAAATTATATTAATAACATTAAATCAATCCCCATGCATTTAATCTCGAACAACAATAAGATGGGATCACATTTAATAATACAACACAACACAACGGGGAATCAATAGTAATTGACCTAAACTAATTATGTACAACGAACTTAGGGGGTCGGTCATAAATTACAAAAATGACTTTGACTTTTAAAATTTTTAGAACTGTCTTTTTGTTTTGAGACCGACGCATCAATGTATAATCGAAAAATTACTATAGGAAGCGAGAAGTAATTTATAGACGACCCCCTTAGATAGATAAAGTTTAGGCTGGACCAACGTGGCCATAGTTTCAGAACTCGGATGAAACTTATTTGAATATTTACAACAAACAGATAATCTATAGTTTCGGAATCGTTAATTGCGAGATAAACACTCAATTACAACTTGTCTAACCAAGTAAATCCCCTGCCTTTGCCGTTGCCGCCGCCTCTAGTCTAGCACCGGATGCCTTGGACCTTTGGGTTTAGGTATGCGCCAATAACATGGCCTTATTCCTGGGGGTTAATAGAGTTGGGAAGACACGAGGATGATCTTTGATTAGGGCTTAACGATTCTACCGTGAAATTTAATTAACCGCTACATCGCCTACAGATTCCATGAACAGAATAATCACGCACGGTCGGGGGTGTAAGGGTCAAATATGAAACGAGTACTTGATCATTAGGACATTACATATCTATCCTTGTTAACAATCGCAATTGCGTGGCTACATTACATTACATTACGTTTGTTTATTATGGCAAAAATAAAGCAATAGATCACAGGAATGGTCAATATCATAAGTTTATAAGTGATATGTCCCATAAGTATGACACTACCTATACTTCGTAATACTAGAGACAGCTCGAGCTAGTTCGAGAACGACGGATGCGATTGCAGAACTTCCATCTAGTTCCTATTTAGTCTGCATTACTAAGCCTTTGACAGCAGCGCCTCACCAGGCGTATGTCGCTTTACCCTGAATCTATGACCTACCTCACTCACTTCAAAATTACAAGCTCCAGTTTCTAAGTTACCAGTGACAAACTTATGGATCCAACATATCTTATAAACTTATGTCTATATAAACTAAAGAAAATGTACCCTAAGCCTAACAAACAAAATAATAAAAAAAATAGAATAAAAAACACACAACATCTATTTGAGCTGAAAAGCATATCGCGTAACGACCTCTAACGCCTCATTGCCGCCTTAGATTAAGCGGAGCTAATACGATTCTAGCAGCAAACATCTCTTCATCCCTATATACCTACCCCTAAAAAAACCAACCCTTTTTTCTTTAAATCCAGAAATATAATATGAAAGAAAAAAAAACTTGTGTAAAAAATAAACTGGAGGGATTTAACGAGGTAAGAAAAAGTATTTTGGTTGAAGAAAAGTCTCTCTCTCGCTCCCCAAAGCTAGTCGGAGAGAGATGGATAAAAAAGAAGCTCAAGAGCAAACCCGAGAGAGAGAAAGGGGTGCAAAGGGGGTTTGAGCATCCAGACGAAATGGCCAAGTGATTACTCATCTCCCTCTCCCGGGATTAGACCTAAACTCTACTCCGGAGGAGGGAAGTATGCCGAGTAGAATTCTCCGGGATGGAGAGATGGAGGATAATTAAAATTTCGGAATTCTTAGTCCTTAAAAAACACTCTTACACCGATCGCGAGTGGGACAGGACCTCCCGGGCGCGACTGATTGGGCTAAGATAATAGCGAGCTCTCTCTACAGGTACGTGTACGGGTTTTGCAATTAAAGAAATTAAGATAGCAGACGACGTTAAGTGCCAAAACAATAGACACTACTTAAAAGATGGTAAGGAACAGTATTCGTTGGCTTAGGTTTATGAGGATCCAAAGACATAGTTAAATACAACTTAAAAGTTATCAGTCCACTTAAGTCCTTGTTTGAAGTATAATATAATATACTTGGAATGAACATACCCCCAAATTTTGAAACTAGGGTCAATTGGTCAGCGATTTTCCATGTAAAATTTAAGTAATTTAAATATGAGTATGAATTAATTACCTTGATGCATTCGCATCGGACGCAGTAAAGAACTCCAAATGGCGGTCCCAGATTGGGCATCCATTTTTCTTCCAATTCGTACGTTTGATTGCCGAAAATACAATCTGCAAAGAAAAGAAAAAAAAAAACCCTAATTAAGTTTAATTACAAATTACTTATAACTTAACTTATAACCAATAGAATCTCAGTCAGCATATCTAGTTGGTAAGCCTCGGTCTTTAAAAAAAAATCAAACTTGTTGATAATATTTAATGGTACATATAAAAACAATTTCTTTCTCCCTCTATCAAACCTCCTTCTTATTTAATTGGTATTTAAGTACATTTTAATTAAATCACTCTGTAAAGAAGCGAGGCGGGGTTTGAGGAGATTTAATTGAACCAAAAGTACCACCACGGTATGTAGGATTTAAAACGACGGGGATCGGTGCTACTTATTAAGCCTTGGTTAATGGGGTTTACCTATGTTAAAATAACTTAAAAGAAATCTCGCTAACACAACAAGAGACTGCACCAAAGAAAAAGGCAGGGGCTACGTCATTTAAACATAAACTACGTTGCCTTTAGACACTGTACAAACTCCCGCTGAAATTTCGTTTAATTACTACCTCAAATTTGATAGTGAAAAATATAAATAGGGCTAAGGAATTGAAACAACTTCGTTAAAGTGCCGTTGTAAAAATAATTACAAAACCAATCAACTTTCTATTCCTTTTAGTATATTATCTTAAATAGTCTACTAGCTACCCACGCAGGACGACGAAATTAATTTCAAATTAATAATATATCTCAAAACAGGAGCTCGCGTAATTAATTGGTTATCCAAAAATTTCGTTCGCCCCAAAAGAACGGTTGAAAAATTTAATATTAAAATACACCGTTATTAATACGGGGGATTACCTTTATCAAATCTGGTTTCTAACGTCTTTCCACGCGCTATAATCTAAAGGTGAAATTAATTTTAACCTTGGAAGTGATTGCGATAAAAAAAGGCTTGTTTGAATTTTTCATATTTTGTTCGCGACAAGTAATCAGTAATCTTATTTAATTAAATGTTAATTTGACAGGCAGTTGAATTTCAAAACCCACGCCATGGAGAGAGAGAGAGATGGAATTATTTCAGACTTCAATAAATATTTTTTAATTTAATATTTAATATTTTCCCGTAACTATTTTTAGTAATGACGTACCTATCCAGGTATATTAAATTTGAACAAAAATATTACGTCACCATTACGTCATAATATGATGAAAGTAAATATGATATGGTTATTTATCGAATGTTTTATTTACAATAAGCGTTGGAATGCAATCTCCGTGGCTTTAGGAATGACCCCCAAAACTATTTCACAATGGCACTCGTTAAAAAGAAAAATATACGGTTATCTTCCCTTTAATTCCTGATATTCCGACTTCAAAAACACAAAACCAAGTTTGACTTCAACTTACAAAATTTACGTAAAATTAAAAATAAATATTTAGTATTTTGACGCTATTTTTGCGATACCCATTTCACTCTCCCTTTAAAAACCACCCACGTGATTACCTAAGCCTAATTCTGATATTTTTAAAACAACGCGTATCATTAGCAGTCTGGTTTGCGCATCGGATAACCTTCAATCTATTAAGAGTAAAACAGACGTATCCCAGGCTCGCACTCATTAAGCTAAGCCTAACGCGTGGTGATGATGATCGTCTTTTTATGACGTCACGATGATGTCTTTAAGTGGGTGTTGTCCCTTGGCGACGACCCCGAACAAATTGACGAAGAAAACCAACCATTCGGAGTGGGGGGAAGGGGGGAGGAAGAAAGAGTTCAGAGAAATATTCTCCAACTAAGCCAGGTACAGTACTTTAATATGCAAACCGGAATATATCATTGCTAGAATATTTTAGAAGATACGTTCTGTACATTTTCTGTGTAGATATAATCGAATACACTCTTGGAAGGAGTACGGATTTAACCCTTTTTAAACGTATATACGAAGGTTGAGTCTGTTTTGGTGTATATAGAAAACGTCCTTATTTTCCAAGTCAAGTTTTCGTATTTTGATCAGTGTGGTAGTAGTAGTTCGTGTTTTGCAGAGGCATCTAAATTTCAACTCTAGTGCATGGCGCAGAGTTTTGAAAAAGTGGGCCAGGCCATGCCACTAACTTCACTCTCCCATCACTCAACACTCCAAAATACACAACAACTCGAGTCGAAACCAACAAAATTCCGAAGCCTTGCCCATAAACATCTAGTTCTAACCTACAATTCAAGATAGATCCATGCATACATGGACTTTGCAGAATTTACCAGACTGGTAAAATCGACAATTTTTTGGCTTTGGTACGATAGTTTGGTAATATTTATCTGGCAACGCTGTTACCAGTAGAAAAGAAATTATTCGCGACGCGAGCATATTCAGTGTGAATACATTATTCACTTCCCCTCAACTCAGTGATTGATCTCTTTGAAATTAATTGATTTATTGGATGTGACCTTGATAAACCAGAACAAAAATAATACAGATCTATCCTAATTGTTGACGTCCCACAATGCGACTAATAGCTTTAAAAAGCAATTTCTATGCAATTTAAATTAAGATGACCTTGATATACTACTTTTTAAAGGAATGAGCGCAAAGGCCTAATCGCAATTAATCAATTTATATATTTATAAAACGTCCGCGCAGTTGATACAAATAGTTCGTACAACGTTTTAAAAAAAATGCGCTTCAGAAAGTTACTTACATGTCACGTTGCAAATGCATAAAAACGATGTTAGTTAGAATTGAAGGGGAGTGAGTGTAAGAAATTAAGAATAAAAGAAAGAAAGAAAGATTATACATTTCCGGGTGACGCAATGAAGGAAAGATTTTGCGTGCGAACACGCAATGTTAATAACTCGCTTCCAACTTATTAAGTCGGTTGTACCGCATTCTATTTGAACAAGCCTAACCATTAGTCAGTTCTCCCGGCTAATATGTGTGATCCCGGCTTAACATTAACATTAACATAAACGGAATCGGATACAATAAATTAATTTGGGATTGAATATAAAAAAACAGGGCCCTGTTGTTCAGTAACATAACATTGGCAATTCCATGGCCTTTTTTAATTATTCAATGTGAACTAAACCCTTTCGTCATAGGAGATCGTCTGTTGTTACGCTTTCGTAATTTTTAATTGAGGCCGCCGTTTGTCGTCTTGCGTCTTCTAGAAGAAATTGTTTGATAGCTGACTTCGTTTTAAGTTGGTGGGCGTGTAATAACGATGCAAATACTCTGTATATACTGGAAGCTTACTTACTTACTAACGTCATGAATGGACTCGATTTTCTAAAGGGGTTTTACTTTTACTAAGCCTTGGTTTGGCTAAGAAGTATACTATTTTGGTTTTACTTTCTATATAGTAGATTCAAGGTCGAAGGATTACTACAAACATTTGTAATTAATTTCAACGTAGGTGGAGGATGTTAGGGGTGCTTTTTTCTTTTGGAGGAAGGGGGGGGGGTCTCTCTCTTAATCCAGTCGGGCGAGTTTTAATTCGGTCTTATAATATAGACACCATGCTGAATTATATACGGATAAAAGATGTTATGTTAATATTACAGCTATGAAGTCTTATATTGTTTTGGTTTTTGTCTCGTAATAACTCTGGTTTTATAAGAGATAAGGGGATTTCCTTTTAGTATGTTATAGTCCTATTTTTCCTCTTTCAAATGATACTAAATACTTCGGGTTACCATAATCTGGGCCCGAGTAATAAAGCGAAACGTTCATAAACATAAACATTTTATCTTTAGAGTTTTTAAAAGCTGTACAGTGTTAGAAAAGGAAGCCACCTTACAGGTGAAATCGAGTCCATATTTTTTCAATACGCGCCTGTAAAAATGTTTCACCCCTTGCACACCATTTTCCCAATACTAAAAAAAAAAAATTCAAGTTTTTCATCTTTGCATCTTATAAAATATATATATTATTCTACAATTCATTTATTGAAATAAATTTATCTCGAAAGATATATATTGGTTTGAAATATTTAAAAGCTTTCCGGGTTCCCTCTTGGGATGAAAAAAAATGTTAGGGAATCCAATTCCGTAATATTTTTTTATTCTTTATTTTATTTATAAGATTTCTTTGATGTTTATTTAACTAAGGATATTTTTACGATGTATATACTTTTCCATTTGCAAGTTTTAACTAAATTTGATTAACTCTAAGCCTTGTTGATGTTATTATTATTATTATTAGACTAGAAGTTTATTAGATTCTTAATAAAGAGAGAAGAAGTATTTGTTTCTTATTATTCTGTTTTGTTTTAAATTAATCTGATTCGTCGCTGAGATAATGTACAAAATTAAAAGCCTTTAATGGGTTTTAACTTTTTGGGAAAAAGAGTAA
The DNA here is from genome assembly GCF_054372755.1 of Phalangium opilio. Lineage (NCBI taxonomy): Eukaryota > Metazoa > Arthropoda > Arachnida > Opiliones > Phalangiidae > Phalangium > Phalangium opilio. The sequence continues at coordinate 1,230,216 of NW_028324147.1, read as the reverse complement.
CGCACCCATGTTTAGGAGAAAAAAGGTTTAATTTAACCTAAAAAAAAATAAAATAACCGGCTAAATTCGAGATAACATCCTAAAAAGAAAATGGTACCATAAAAAAAATGGACGGGCCAAACCCATTTCATTTCATTTCTTTTCTTTCAAAACGTTACGTAGCTCGGGTTTTTGTTTTCAAAGGCGCAATGCATCGTGGGAAAAAGCAATCAAATTCGCAAGATATGAACATAGAGTGTGTAAATAATAATAATAAGTAGGAGTAGAAATTAAATACTGGTGGTAATACATAGGCAAACGAAACCTTACTCCAATCTAACTTAAATGCTTATACACTCTCTTTGGTTTGAATAATACGAAGTACTTTAGTTTCCCTTTGAAATTACTCCACGATTTTTTTTTTATATATTTAGAGTAAAAAGAGATTTGAGTTCACATCCTAATAATGTTCGTAATATGTACCCCTATATTTCCATTTTCTAACCAACGATAAAATCATCGTATATATTATTTCTTTATAGAAATGACTCAATATTTAAATTAGTTCAGAGCGAGTTTTAGTTTTTAGGGGGTAAAAACATCCGTGAGAAAATGGAATGCAATAAAAAATAAGGTATTTTACAATTTAAAATAAAGTTATTTTTGGATTATGACGCCATTCATTTTTTTATTTTTTCCATCTTTGCTGGTTAAGTAATTCTTGTTAGAAATAAAGTTAGTTTGTTGGCGCATGCGCTAGCTAATCTTAGACAAAGCCCAATTGGCCCCACCCTTGGCTAAAGAGCTATACCCCAAAAAAAAATAACCTGATTGAGGTATTTATATATTTATTTAATTCGTGAGCGACTTCATAGAGAATTATAAGAAGAGGAGTCGTATTTATAATGAAGAAGAAGAATGCATTTAATTAGTTTCCGGTTTATTCAACTACGTTTATTATAGCTACTCCTCTCGATATTGGGTATAATTATTCTCTATGGCGTCTGCTAGGCGTCCACGTTTCTTTATTTTTCTTGAATGGCGTTAAGATTGTGGAGTCACGAATTTAGCATTTCAAGTACTTTGTACTAACCGCCAAACATTTTTAGATTAATAAGCTAAACGAAAGATGAGCAGTTTTTAATTTTTTCTTTTTTAACGTCGTCAATTTAATTCAACTGATTTTAATTGGTTTCTATATTTATACTTCGCTCCTATTAATATAAGTCTCGGTATTTGACTCGACGAGACAAAAGGTCATAGCAGACGACGGTATAAAAGTTCAACTGTCATTACAGAAATATCCGGTAAAAAGTAAAAAAAAAATAAATTGAAGTTTGAATTAAATTCGATAGACTTAACAAACTAAGATCTAAAAACACCACGTGACTTTTCCCGCCTTTTTTGGGTGTTAAATTAAGTATACAGTCAGCAGTTACGCACAGTATTAAACACTTCTTAAAGAAAGTAGTCCAGTTCAGTTCATCAAAATTGCATTTCAAAATCATATTTTCATATGGAAATGAACTATAACAAAATTCAGACTGAAAATTGACAGCACTCTGTCTAAAATTGACCTCTTAATAGTAACAAGGTGAATGAATTCCTTTTACAAATTTCCTTCTTATATAATAATAATCCAGGAAAAAGGGTATATATCTACTTCCTTTAAATCTGGTAGTACAAAATCGATTTCCTGAAAATTCCTTACGAATAAAAATAATCGGAATGTAGACAAATCCTTTATCCATTTTTTCTTTTAACTTTCTCAATAAAATGAAAAAAAGATAAATTCACTAAACTTTCAATTTTCACGTCAAAAGAAAAATAATATTTCAGGAAAAATTTCCTTTATTTTCCTTTCGTTTCTTTTCTTTCCTTTTGTTCAACATTAAAACATCTTCTTATAAGGAAGAGAAAGGCAAGGAGGAGAAAAACTATACTCGTACCTTGTATCTGTTTTAGAAATTTTTTTATCCTTTTCGCCCAAGGAAATGGAATAATAATAAGGAAAGGGGTGAAAGAATGAAGAACATTTTTTCGTTTTTTTTTCTACCGACATGAAAATGAATTTTAAGTAGGGTTAGGATTGGGATCTCTCTTTTACGGACGGCAGGCAACGTCAGAGAGTTAATTTTCAATTTATAGGGAAGAGATATAAGAGGAGATTTTTAACCCATTGAATATTCATGGAGTTTCAAAGGATGGATGACTTCGTGGATCCACACTTTGCCGTCAAGAAGTCAACGGGACAAAAATCGATTCCGAATGAATAATTTCGATATCCGATAAAAAACGCGCGAGGAACATTTGTCTTTTGAGGTAGTCACGTGTTAGAAGTCAATTATATGATGTAACGCATCGATAATTAGGCAGAAGTAAATTATTTGAAGTAACTAAAATACCCAAATGTCTTCTAATCAACGCAGAGCCCAAACCGCTTTACTTAGAAGGCTGAAATTTTGCAGGGACGTTACTCTTAAGTAGTAGGTAAGCGACAAGAAAGATTTTTCCAATCGGCGGCCATCTTTTAAAATGGCGTCCAAAAATGAAAAACCATTTTTAATTTACTGAATAACTACAACTTACAAGATAACTATTAGACAGTTTTGACTAATTTTTAGCACTACTTACACTTGTTGATATCTATAACCCAATATATTTAATTGCGTTTAATTATTTCACGTCAGAAGTCAATTACTAGAAGTAAATACATAGATCTGGCAAAATTTCTTTCTCGAGGTATAAAAGATAACTAGATTTATATTTGAGAGCGTGAACATGTGGGTGGGAGTAGGGGAGGTTGCTACTACGGTAGAAATGATTACCCAAGAGTTCAAAACAAGTAGCTGGACCCCGATTTGAAAAAGGAAAAGCGTATATAAAAAAAAACTCTCCAAAATTAAAGATTTGGCGGGGAGTATTTTGGTGGCGCGAAAATACTGTAATAAGTACTTTTTATTTCGGAACGGTTCCCGCCTTTGACTCCCGCCTGTAATAATCACACACACACACACACTGTCGGGCCCACACCCCTCTGCTGCCGCCACAGTTGCAGTCTTATCTAAAAGAATTATAAATTCTCTCTCTCTCTCAAACTCACGTGGTAGTAGCACCCCTTGCTTTTCTAATATAAAAAAAATAATGGCGCTAATTCTAGCTCGCGCGTGGCCGGACGAAAAGGCGCGACGTCCCAGGGGTCAAAGACGTGATACAGTCTGAGCACGAGCTGATTTTGGCGCCAAAAAACTCGCCTATCCTGTCAGCGTCGCGATAACACCCGAGCCACGTTCGCGCACCTTCATTGATTACGCTAAATTCATTGAAACTAGCATGGACATTGTATTTCCGAAAGAGGACTGGCAAAGAAGTAATTATTACTCCCTCACCACATGTCTACCTTGAAACAGTAATCAATTTGAAATTATTAATAAGTTTCCTGAAAGTTGAGAATGACCTTGATATACTATTCTATAGAGCGCAACGAACCCGTTGCTTGTATAGTAAGGTCCTTGCTAGGGAATATTTATAAATAAATGAAATCAACATATTTACAATTAAATATACAAATATTACTAATTTTCAATACTGTAATCAAGTACTAATTGTCGCGTTTCGATGTCTGATACCGAATCTTATATTTTCGTTTAGTGGCAGCTCCTTACAATAATCTATATTACAAATAGGTAAAAATAAGGCCGAGTGCCAATTCAATTTCTTCTTATAGGTAATAGTGACGGACTACGCCCTTTATTTATAAGAAAAAGTATAGAAGAAGAAAAAAAGCTTTTGCTAAGATCCGGGTTTGGCAAAAGAAGAATTCTTTCAAAAGTAGTGTAGAGAGAGAGAGAGAGACTGACTTTGGGAGCTAGATGATGTGTCTAGAAGGTATCAATAGGTAAGTTGACTACAATCGAACGATGGCTGCGAGAAGAAATGGAATGCGGCGGTATCATTCTAAAGAGTAGGTCCTATCCGCCCGCCCCAAACAATGGCCGCCGCGTCTAGCAACAGCAGCCCAGAGCGCGGAAGATATGTCATACACCCTCTCCTACCCCAAAACCAAAACCAAAAATACGTATCTATCTTTTTATGGAAGGACAAAGACGTCGTCTAGTAAAAAACTTGACCCTTCTACTAAATAATGTGGGTTGCAACCAAGCTAGATGATGACTCATAAGGACTTTTGCCGCTTCGCTTCTACTTCTTCCTTTTTTGAGATATGCTCAGGCGAGTCACGTTGATGATTAAAGAGGACTACTTACTGCCCATGGAGTAGTTTTATTGGAGTGGTAACTCCGAACTCGAGTTTTCTTAATAATTACAAGATGTTGATTATTTGAAGTTATCCTATCCTTGTATGTACATAACTCCATGGTAGTAGGTTGCTTACAATGTTCACAGCGAAAGGGTATTAGAAAATAATAGACACTTTTGTTCAGAGTCACGTTTGACCACCATGCGGTGCTGGACAACAAAGACTTTAAACGCGACTTCATACAAAAAGGACCAAATTTCGTGGACTGGTAACGTTGGAGCCCTATCTAATGTCTTTGGGTCCACACGCACATATGTTTTGTCTTAATGCAGTCGATGCAAAGGGAACTTTGCCAAGCATCGAGGCGAATATTCGTTAGCGAAGTAACTGAATTTTGAAAGCATTATTTTTCCCCTAATATTTTTCCTAATTATCTATCAGAGCTCCATTAGTTTATAATCTCTTTCAAGTTTAATTAATTAAAATAAAAGTTTGTTGGGTTGGCTACCGTATGCTAAAAGATTAAAACTTTGTGGTTAAGCTCCTTAAGAGATTATATAGTATAACAGACGTAATTATTGGTGGTCGTAATAAAAATTATCAAGAAATCCCATAAATCATACGAAAGGAGAAAAAGAGAGCGAGAGAGGTATTTTAAAAGGCGATAATCCGAGTACACTTTAAAAGCTGTTCCAGAATACGTGATAAAAGTTTAATCATAAAAAAAGAGCTTATTAAACAGTTAAAAATTAATCCAACCCAACCTTAAATTGCTTATGATTAGAGTTTCAACAGAAAAACGGTCATATTATAATGACTGTAAGGTTTCTATATTTTGAATAATTTACCTTAGGTAATGTAACAACAAAATCCCGAGCTCAAATCGGAACACAATTTAAATTTCTAGTCTGATTTAAAAACAATTTCAAATCTACTTCGTTAATTAGAAACGTACTACTACTTTGAATAAATTTTATAATTTAATAAATATTTAATTTAACAGCCTATTTTCCCCAGATGAGTATTAATTGCATTTAACCGTATCATACTGCAATATAAATTAAACGAAGTCTTATTAATTAAACCTTTAATTAAATTTCAGCATAGCCCGATATAAATTGAAAACAAAATATTTTTCCCTTTAAATTTTACAAAAATATAAGACACGTTGTCGACCCATTGTCGCTCATTATCAAAAAAAGGTAAGTAAGTAATAAGAGGAAAAAAAAACATCGCCGAGTATTTTGGATTAACAGTAAGTTAAGCCTCCTTAAGGGTACATTCACAAAGTTAGCGAGAATAGGGTTTAGAATAGCAGAAATTAAAAATGAATACAGATCTAGAATGACCTTGGGAAGCTTCAAAGGGTTGAGATTAAATTTAGAATGACCTTGAGTAACTTCAAGGGTTGAGATTAAATTTAGAATGACATTGAGGAGCTTCAAAGGGTTGAGAATAAATTTAGAATGACATTGAGGAGCTTCAAAGGGTTGAGATTAAATTTAGAATGACCTTGAGAAGCTTCAAAGGGTTGAGATTAAATTTAGAATGACCTTGAGAAGCTTCAAAGGGTTGAGATTAAATTTAGAATGACCTTGAGAAGCTTCAAAGGGTTGAGATTAAATTTAGAATGACCTTGAGAAGCTTCAAAGGGTTGAGATTAAATTTAGAATGACCTTGAGAAGCTTCAAAGGGTTGAGATTAAATTTAGAATGACCTTGAGAAGCTTCAAAGGGTTGAGATTAAATTTAGAATGACCTTGAGAAGCTTCAAAGGGTTGAGATTAAATTTAGAATGACCTTGAGAAGCTTCAAAGGGTTGAGATTAAATTTAGAATGACCTTGAGAAGCTTCAAAGGGTTGAGATTAAATTTAGAATGACCTTGAGAAGCTTCAAAGGGTTGAGATTAAATTTAGAATGACCTTGAGAAGCTTCAAAGGGTTGAGATTAAATTTAGAATGACCTTGAGAAGCTTCAAAGGGTTGAGATTAAATTTAGAATGACCTTGAGAAGCTTCAAAGGGTTGAGATTAAATTTAGAATGACCTTGAGAAGCTTCAAAGGGTTGAGATTAAATTTAGAATGACCTTGAGAAGCTTCAAAGGGTTGAGATTAAATTTAGAATGACCTTGAGAAGCTTCAAAGGGTTGAGATTAAATTTAGAATGACCTTGAGAAGCTTCAAAGGGTTGAGATTAAATTTAGAATGACCTTGAGAAGCTTCAAAGGGTTGAGATTAAATTTAGAATGACCTTGAGAAGCTTCAAAGGGTTGAGATTAAATTTAGAATGACCTTGAGAAGCTTCAAAGGGTTGAGATTAAATTTAGAATGACCTTGAGAAGCTTCAAAGGGTTGAGATTAAATTTAGAATGACCTTGAGAAGCTTCAAAGGGTTGAGATTAAATTTAGAATGACCTTGAGAAGCTTCAAAGGGTTGAGATTAAATTTAGAATGACCTTGAGAAGCTTCAAAGGGTTGAGATGAAATTTAGAATGACCTTGAGAAGCTTCAAAGGGTTGAGATGAAATTTAGAATGACCTTGAGAAGCTTCAAAGGGTTGAAATGAAATTTAGAATGACCTTGAGAAGCTTCAAAGAGTTGAGATGAAATTTAGAATAACCTTGAGAAGCTTCAAAGAGTTGAGATGAAATTTAGAATAACCTTGATATACTAGAACGATTATACCAGCTGGTGATATTGGCGCATATAATATTTTTTAGCAATATGGACAAAGAAATCACAATTTTCCCATCCCAGGACTATAGAGTTTATAAGAGCCATGATAGAGCGTATCTTGTGAATGTTCCTTAAGACACATACGGGAGTCGCTTAATTCGTTATCGCTGGAGGCGACATCTTCGCAGTCGCGAGTTGAGCTCCGAATTTTGGGCTCCCAAGTGTCCCAAGGTCTCGTCGTCGGGTTTTAAAGAAAATGTAGAAAAATGAGGTTGTTTGTAGGGATCGAGCGACGTCGACTTTTCGACGTGTCTTAACAAAAGTCTATATTCAAGGAGCACTTGATAATAAAGACTAATACTGTTCTTTATTACACGCCATTGCCTTAGTTTTAATACGCTTAACACCTTTCGCAAGCGCGCTTGAACCAAACAGCATTTTGGCGCCCGTCAAACATCCCGCCAAAAATATTTCCCACCCCTTTATTTAAAAAAAAAAGAAATAAATTAAAAGGGAAAATAAAAAAGTAATAATAAAATTTTTCCCTAGCCAGAAATTGATAAAAAAAACCTGAAGAAATTCAATAACGATAACCTAATAGATATGGAGGAATATTCACAAAAATAACCATGGATACGCAAATATTGACTTGGGAAATTGGTAATAGATCTATACTACTTTAAATGGCAGTTAAATTGCGGCTACATTATTTTTTCTACCAACAGATATCGGAGCATTCAATTGCCTCGATAAGTAATCAATTTTATTACAGCTAGCGTGGCACGCTCTCAAAATGATTATGTCGAAACACGTGTTCGTCCCCAATCAATACAAAACTATCAAAGCTTTTCTCAAATCTTACGCAATTTTAAATTTATCTTATTTACAAAAACATATTACAAAGATAAAATAACATTTTTTTTAGCCCTGACGTACGGACGAAGTTATAAGGTTTCATAAGCTACCTTATAAAGTTACTCGGGTTAATTTTGCTTCAAAAATATTTTGAAAAATTGTCACTCGAATGATTGACGACTTCAAAATAAAATAAAACAAAACCGAATCGAACGTCACGTGTTTTTCTAATTTTTGACAGTTTCAATAGTCAGGTAAGTGTCAACCCGTTATCCCATAAGAAAACTACAAACTAACTTGCCAACTAAGATTGACTATTGCCACCGCATATGTTCGCGATGGAACCATGAATAAGCGGAAAGGCAGGGAAATATGGTATAATATATATAAAGGAACGTGGCTTTCCGTTTATTAAAGGTCTAATCACGAATATGGGGTCAGATCAGAGCGGAGAGCGACAAAACTAAAACAGGAAGGAGTTTTATTATTAGATCTGAGGAACGTGCTCCGAAAGATACGTTACGCTTTAAATATTATTTTTAAAAGACGTTACTCATTGGAATAATAAAACAGCTGCGGATTGAAATTTGCCTCAAGAGGGTTTTAGAAATTTGCATAATTGTTGGATAAACAGAACCAGAATTTTATATAACAGAGTATTTAGGGTAAATTAAATTGTTCATATTTTGGCTCGCTTATTTTAAAAATACTTCCACACTGATTTAATTAATTAGAAATCTATCATAATTAAGTTAAATTAATTAAAATATTTTCGAAAACGTAATAACATTGAAAAATAAATTTTCCTGAATGATTGCCGGATTAAAATAAATTCAGGTAGGGTAAATTGAATTGTTTATATTTAGGCTCGCTTATTTTTAAAATACTTCCATACACATTTAATTAGAAACCTCTAATCATTAAATTAAAATAATTAAAATATTTTTGAAAACGTAATAACATTGAAAAATAAATTTTCCTGAATGATTGTCGGATTAAAATAAATTCAGGAATAGTGAATTATTCAGCCGTTTTTTTTTTTAAAAAGGTGAAGAAACATTTTAGTAAACCCCAACTCACGAAGAGAGGACCAAGGCAAGGCAAGGCAAGGTCGTTGGGGGGAAATGGCGGGAAAATATTAAGCGTGGTTTCCGTCTAGCGATTAGGCGGGAAACGTCTCGCGCCAAAGCCCGCGCTCTTCCAAGCGAGCTATAAGGGAAAGTGATGGCCCCAGTGCAGAGCGCGCGCTGTAGAGAGGGCGGAAGAGAGGGGAGTTGATCCAGTGATGAGGAAGAAGGATTTTCGGAGAAGTTACAACGTCGCTTGACACCGTTAATAAAGCCACTAGAGTATATTTAACGCCATGGACAAGTGATATTGGTACGGGAGCAGCGATATCTTCCCACCCGTAAAAAAATGCGCCAAATTATCAGTCTCTGTCAAAAATTGTCGCGCGCAAAATGAAAAGATACATCAGCCAGCTTAATTAGGAAAAAAAAAGAAGGAAGCGTGAACGCACCGGGGGATGATGGTTAGAATTTTTAAGGGAGATCTGGCTGGCTGGGGAAAAGTTACTACCGCATCTAAAAGAGGATTCAGATGTATAAAATATGGTAACTAAACAAAATTATACGACTATATTTTTACCTATAGATTTGTACTGAGAGGGGAGGAGCTACGGGGACGTGACGTCAGTCTAAATTGTTTATCCTGAGCTAACGACTTCCAATATGGTCTCCAAAACCGAGGTAAGGGATATGACGTCATGAGAAACTTCTTAGTAGCGGATTATTTGAGAAACGAGTTGGCAATATTGCAAGAAACTTTAATATTAATGCCAAAATTAATTTAAATTATTTTTCTTATACCACACCTTTAAAAATTTAGTTACAATATCTTTACATCTAAATACGACCGAACTGCGTAAAAATGCGGGAAATTTTGGCGCGAGAAGTGAAAAATTTTTTCCAAAGGGTTGAGAGATGAAAAAATAAAGTATATTAGAGAGAAGCTCAAGAGCAACTCTCTCTCTCCATCATTATAAGGAAGGATACGGGGGAGGGGGATGAAAAGGCAAAGCTTTCTGAGCCGGCAAAAGTAGTTTATAAGCTCGATTAGAAGAGAGAGAGAGGCTGAAAAGTGTCGAGCTACGACAGAACTTTTACTCGACGAATCTCAAAGCATTAAATGAACGGATACTCGGGTCTGGCTCCGACCTTTAAAGAACTAAAAAGGGGGGAAAGCCGCCACCAAAAAGCGAGCTTTTATAAAAGAAAATAAATTGGATAAAATAGCTTTTATCCCAGCTAAAGATAAAATTAAATACGTTAGAAGCGAGTTAGTCAACGAAAGATAAATTTGTTCCAAAAAAGCTTGGATTTAGGTCAACGGAAAACGTTTCAAAAACCGATTAGCGCATGCACTTCATTTGATGTCGCGGAGATTTCAAATTATCACTCACTTTAATTATAATATCTAAATTTAAGTTAATTAACAATAAGTGATTCACTCATTGTCTATTCTTAGAGTAAGACTACGGTGAACTATTTTATTATACGTATCCCTCCGCCTTAACTTAACTTTCCCTTTACGTTTCAGAAATAAATTTAACCGATGACGCGCGTCAGAAAAATATTGAAAAATAATTAATGCAAACTCATCCCTTTTTTATTTCTTCAAGAAAAAAAAGATTGGTTGGCAACACTTTAAAAGTACGCGTCTATAGAGAGAGAGCGCGCCAAAAAATTGTACATTGTCCGCAATCTGCGTCGTGTTAATGTATAGTCAGGTCTTCTCCGAAAACTCAGCCCCCAATTCATAGATATCAGAAATCAAATCAGTATGTTTCGCCGATCATATTTGGGCCTTGTCCCAGTGTTTTCCCCGCAAAGTCCTAGAAACTATGGATCCATAGTCCGAGTTAAGACCGGTTTAACCATTGGGCAAGAAGGGTAGGGGTCCCATGGAGAGAATCCCATTATTTATTTATTTGAGTATGGGGACCATGGTTTACCTGATTGCCCCGTGAGATCCTACACGGGGTCTTCTGAAAAATTGGACAAAATGACCCGGGGGCAAGATGGACATAGTTATTTGAGTATGGGGCCCAGTGTACCGTCCCGCATTGCCCCTGGTGTCTGTAATGCTGTTAATACGAACGCCTCTGATGTGAAGGTATGAAAGAAAAGGCATTTATAAATATGGGTTTCTAATATCTATGATAGATACGAGACCAGTTCTGAGGGAGGGGAGGGATGGGGAGGGGGGATGGAAAATTATAATTTTACTTTTTGATATAATATTATTCAATGGCGCGACGGCGCGCGTGCCGATCGCAGGCGTCTGTGAGCCGGCACGTCACCCCTTTAAATATAAAAAAAAACTATCCCTTAATATAATCCCGGGTCTACCAGCGCGCTCCACCGGCTCCTTCGCTGGATTTTGTTAGTACCCAGACCAGAAATACATACATACCTTCCACTCGGAATCTTAAACGGGTCATTTTCTAGGCCTTTCTACTTGAATTAAAGGGGATGTGTAGCAACAGTCACCCCTGACGTCATGAGTAATGTATTTGAACTTTGAAACCACGTGACAATGACGTAGCTAGCGACCTATAAGCGTCGAACCCGAATGTCTAATATTTAAGCTTTGTCTGTCTATGAAGGGATGTCCACACTAAGGCTATGGCTTGTTTACAGTTGGGTCCCTTTACAAAATCTCATTGCGTGTCCTGAACGAGTAAACCAATTAGCCAATGAAACGCTTGGAACGAGAAGCAGACATATTTTTAAGCTCTTCCCTTTACCTTCAATCAGATATTAGTACGGGGATCTATGGCCTCTTAAATATTCCAAGTAAAAGACATCTACGTATTCCTGGCCAGACTGACTGACTTGAAAGAAATTCGTCTTATCTTTCTCTAGAATCTCGAGCATCTCTCGAGAACATCTCAGTCTACGAATGTTTCCTGCATGCAGTACTAACCCGCTAAGGCCCATATTACAAGCCAAAACCACGTATTAACTCGCTTAAATATTTAACTCCTTTTTAACTTGTCTGACTGGCTGGAAGAGAAAGTTAGTTAGCCTCATAGACGGGGATACGCGTATCCTATGGGAGTCAAGATAGACTCGACTACCGTCCGTGTCTCGAAGACTGTTAGGTCCTAATGGGGGCTCAGACTGAGTAGGTAATATTAGCTTCATAGACGGGTAGATCATATGGGAATAAAGATATACTAGCCTAATAGTCTATAGATATTCCATTCATTACTTGCGCAAAAACACCAAAGCGCCGCCATGTTGGGTTATTTCCCTCGCCCGAGTTCATCACAACATCAGGCGGGAGGCTAACAGTGACCTAAGGTGCTTAATTGCTTCTCCGCTGGAATTAATATGGAATAATGTATTAGACTATTTGATCCTATGGGAATTATTCAAGATGAGTAGCATCATCAAAGGCTGACAACTTCTAAGGGGCATTAACATAGATTACTAACTTCTCCAAAATGTAAATTAACACAAGATTATTATTATTATAAAGTGTCACGCTATATTCCAATATAAAATTGTTCAAACATAATTTCCAAACTAAATTTAACTAAAATCCTTTGATTCAACTTCTCAATATAGACCTATATTTTTTTTTTAAAAAAATGGAGTTACGACAATTGGCGCCTTCAATAAAATGCAAATCAGAGTCTGGACTCTCCGAAAAACATAATTCTTATACTTTTCACGTGAAGAATATTCGGTTAATATTTCTAGAGAAATTATGATAGGTTCTGATATAATTAAAAGGCGCCAATTCCACCAGAAGTCGACTGACGGACAAAACGTTAGAAGAAAAGAAAGATATAAAGAAATACACTCTCTGTATAAAAATTAATTCAGTAATTGTAAATGTCTCAAGGCTTTTTTTCCTTCTTCTTAATTCTCCCCCTTCCTTAATTGCTATTATTATTAGACCTAGTATAGTAGTAACTTTAATTTTTACAACGTTTAACATTACGACCTTTTCTATAGCTTCGAGATCGAACAACGCGTTTGTTCAAGTAATATAAAAGTTCCTATATAATATAGTAAACACTGAAATGGAATGGGAAAAAAAAAAATATTCAAACAATGCCAATGTATATTTCAAATTGAACACAAACAAATTAAACCGCATTAAAATTTGCATATTTTTTGTATTTACAACCCACGCGTTTATTACAAACATACATACAAAAAAAAAGTTTTTTTAAAATTGTTTTAACCTTTTGAAAAAATGTTCGTAATAATCATTAGACAAGCAGAGTGGTCCGGATAAACAAATGCAGTGTTTGAGAGATGTTTACCAAATATTGACCGCTGTAATTTATTTACTAAAAACCTTTTCCTGGTAATTTATCGGGTAATTACCAGTAACTTTTAACAAATTTCACAAGTCCACGTGTTTTAGGAGCATAAGCGATCCAATATTTCACAATTTGATTGTTTTATCCTGACCATCTTCTAATATTTCACGTGCCATAATTTTTTTCACGTTATACTTCAAGAAGTAAATTAAACGAAAGTTAATAATTAAAATCGCCCTTTAATTACCAGAGTGCACAGAAACTAGGCCTATACCTATTAGATAATTTCGCGTTAATTATTTGCCATATAATTCTTGGAAGCCGCGTGTCTCGTAGACGTGATAATTGTGATTAATTGTTGTTTCGAATTAAGTTAGAAGGAAAAAAATGAATAATTAAAGTTAAACGAAGTTTTCGCGAGTTACGAGGGGGCGGTGATGTATTTATATATATATCTATGTATAAACGTACTAATGGCACACGGTGTTAAATTCCCATAAACTCTTAATAGAAGTAAAGAAGGAAAGTGCTAACACCACTCTTATACCGGAGATGGGAAAAAGATGGAACTAGAGAAAGAACTCGCCCTAAGAAAACAAGTTAAATAAAGTTAAGGTTAAGTTTCTTACTTTTAAAAGTTTAACTAAGGCGTGTGTTGGTGTTTGTTATAACCACACCAAACGTTTCCGGTACATTGCATTGTTAACTTACAATGGTCGAGTTCTCTCAGTTACCAGTCTCCTTCAATGTGGACTATGTCATCCTACATTTAAATGTATCTTTAAAAATACCTCCAGAGTTATATGTATTATATGACGTCTATCAATGATGACGTAAAACTAATTCAATCTACAGATCCCCCCGGGTGGGAGAAGGGGTAGGGGAGAGAATTTGGGCCTATGGGAATATATTACATGTCCCCTTTAATTAAGAAATTAAAAACTGGAAATATATTCAAAATTTTAACATATTTCAATTTATTTTATGGGTATAAAAACCCTTTCGGGAAATTATTTTTAAACTTTAATATATAAAAATTAAAAAAGGAAAAAAAAACTATACTGATACGTATTTTCTCATTTTCTCAGCGGTGGTCGATTTCGGCTCAGCGCGTCTATAACGGGGTGGTCCAGACGAACGTTCTTCTTAACAAGAGCGCGTCATAGCAGAAAACAAGTTAGGTAGTTACGCAATTATGTGACGCGACTCGCCAATATAACTCGAGAATTTGACTTACGAGTTAAAGAACGCTAGACATGAAATTAATATGCACGTGCATGGTATTTGCCTTGCCATCATTTCCTACTAAAACAGAGGGAAAACCACTAAATTGCAGTAGGATAATACTAAAGCATATTTTAATTCCTTCACGTAAACCTAATGATTATTGTTAACCAAAGTCATGTATAGCATAGTAGGAAAACCCCTAGATAATAGGAGGAAAAATACTATCCCAAATTTTTGTTTACGTATCGGTACACGAACCTAATGATTAGCAGTATCATAATAGAAGGAAAACCTCTAAATTACAGTCAGTGGAATGCTATCATTACCACATCAGAACACGACCATAACTTCTACAATCATATCACTAATCAAATAATAATAATAGGTGGAAAACCACTATACGGTAGGAATTAAACCAAAGCTGGCACCTTTAAAATCTCAGCCTTCTACCTGAGCGTTAATTTGTATCGATTTTTGCGCGTGTAAATATATATTTGAAAGGAGTAAAAGGCGCGTCTAGACTATTTCAAATCGATCCATTGACTTTATTATATATATTCCTTTATTAAATTCAAAAATACTTTTTAATGGCGGCAGATAAACAAGCTTGATCAAATTCTGAGCTCGAACTGGGCGTATAAAAAATTCCGATTCTTAATTCTTCGAGAAAACTAGATCAATGAACTACAACTAGCTAGGGTTCAATTTGAATACTTTTCCTTACAAGCAATACACGCTTGGTATATTTTTAATATCGTTTTAAAAACTACCACGTTTAAATGAAACAACACGCGGCGGCGTTAGGGCCTTAGTAACAAGAACAAATGATTGGTCGCCACGTTTTGTAACTCTCTCTCCTATACTCTTTCTTAAATTTATACGAATATTATATTGGCGCCATGATCAGACGATACGGGAATATATAGAAGAACAAAAAAAAAAATGTCATATAATCCAAAAGAATGTATTTCAAAAAGTGGGAGGTTTGAAATCCGCAAAAAAGATTTATTAATTATTGAAACTTGTCGTCAATATCGTATCTAATTACCTTCAAAATATCATTTAATTGTAATTAAATAGGTTCGTTACATACTTGTGTTAAATTAAATTGATAGAATTTATTAATTATGGTATCGTATCAGATTTAATTTATTAAATATTGAAACTTATCGTCAATATCGCTTCTAATTACCTTACAAATACCACTTAATTCTAATTAAATAGCTTCGTTACAGACTTAAATAGCCAGATATTTTTTCTTAACGAATTTAGACATTCAAATAATTTTAAATAAATAAAAACAACTTAATAAATTGATTAAAAATTAAGTGTCAAACCATTTCACCTTCCCTTTAAGGAAACACGTGAAACTTGCTTGATAAAAGGTAAAAATTAAAAATTGTGAAAAAACACGAGAAAATATTTCTAAATTATCATACCTCTAAATTAGTAAATTTGAAATTTTGACGTGTCTAACTAAGGTTAACTCTGCTTAGCAAGTTATTTGTTAAAAAAAGAAAAAAAAAAAGGGTTAAGAATGTAAAAAATGTCCCTGTTCAGGTGAGCAATATTATAGTTTTAAATGTCGCCGGCAGGCCATGTCTGAAATCGGGATAAATTGTGCCAAGGTTCCTATAACACTCGCCAACCAAGGAACCACTTTTGGCTCCACTTTCGGAACCATCCACGCTTGCTTTCATTTACTTTCCCCCTTGAGTTCTTCTCTTTTTTTGTTAAAATCTTCTGAGAAATTACTAATTAGAAACACGAGTCCTTAACGAAGCCCCTCCCCTCCTCCTTCCCCCACCTCACCCCACCCCCTTATGTCTCTTAATAACCGAAATAACCCTCGGAAAACTTTACGTTATGGTTGCAAGCGAGAGAGCGTCAGCATACATTATAAACAACCTTAACTTCTTCACCAGCACCAAAAAAAATCGGGCCTCTGATGTGCACTTTCTTTTGAAGAAAAACTTTCGTAAGTTCATTTCAGGTTCAGATTTCCGTATGGTTACATTTCTATAAGCGAATTAGGCTTAGCGTTCTTAGCGTTGTAAATTCGGGTTGCAAACTCCGTTCTTGAAGAATCATTTTGTCTTAGTCGCGGATCTGAAGTTACGATATTTTTAAAGAAGAAAGATAAGAAAGAGCTAGGCCTAGACGAGGAGGCTATTTTTAAGAATAGGCCAAATGGAAGCATGCAGCCAGTGCTGTGTCGTGTCGTCTGCTCAAATTGTTGGTTAAAATGGTTTCTCCCATTGCTATTGAGCGGAACAAGGCGCTAACACACTATACATAACGTAGGCTTACACTGTCTTTGAGTTAGATTACAACTCCGCAAACTGTAATATTTCGCGAGCAACTCAAAGACTATAGTATATTCTTCTTTCTCTAGACTTAAATGAATGGTAATCTTTGTTCTAGTTGTCGCCTCTACTTCGCTCTACATTTATCTCGCGTAATTCATTCACATTCTACAGTTATTCCCAGAATATTCTTCTGGTAATAGTAAAAATGGTCGACTCATTTTAGCATGCAGCGAGACCACGCTAAATTATTATTTCTTTTTTGTTATTATGTAAATTATGTCGGGCGAATTTCCTTCCGGATTTTATGAATGAAAATATATTTCCAGCAAAACACACAGTGCTTAAACTTCTTCAAATAAAACTCCCAAATAATTCTCAGCTTCGAATGTTTACATACAACTTTCCTCAAAAGATTGTTTTGTTTACAAGGTATGAAGCTAATAAACATTCTAAACCCGAGCCTTACAAGAGCTTAAATAAAATAGAACTAAATTAATTACAGTGTATCGCCGACTTAACTTTATAAATTATTAGTGCATGCGTAACGAATTTAATTTATTTTAATTAAACTAAATTAATAATCGGATGAATAATCACACTCAGAAATGCTATCAAAATTATGAAACTGAAAATATATTTAGCAACTATAGCTGGGTCGGGTGCATTGTTAAACTTCACGCCTTCAAGAACATGCAGAACTGTACTACACAATAAATATTACCTTTCTAGCAAGGACTATACCTTAAATATTAACATAAGTTCATAAGATATTATAAGTTTGTCAGTGGTAACTTAGAAACTGGAGCTTGTTATGAAGTGAATGAGGTAAGTCATAGATTCAGGGTAAAGCGATGTACGCCTGGTGAGACGCTGTAAGTCTCTCAGTAGCATTACGAACTTGTATAGGTAGTGTCATACTTATGGAAGGAACAAGTCTTATAAACTTACCACCTATTCTCTAAAACCCTGGATTCACTTTGATATTATTAATGAATTCGTTTTGAAAATTTCAATGGGATGGAATGAAGCTATATAGGATGCAATGTCTAACAAGGCATACATATCCCTTGGCCAATTTGGCAATCGCTTCATTTACCCAAAGCCAATAACAATGTTGAAATCTGTCACAGCTCGGGATGGAGGAGTTAGAAGCGTCAGGGCACAAACCAAGTAACACAAAGGGGTGTGGATATTATAGCTTAAAATATTTGGGTGAGGTCTATTCTAAATTCTTTTCAACGTACCCCACTCGGACCTATTTCACTCTCGGTACTTGCGCGTGCAATTAATGCCAGGGGTCATGCAGTACCGGAAGTTATGCCATAAACCATCTAAGATGGACGTACCATCCCTCAACGGAACTCCCTATCCTAGGAAGTGGTCTTGGTGGTCAGAGCTGTATCCTTGATTTAATAAAGAATGCATCTTAAACTGATTTAATTTCATTTCATTGTATCTTTAATTACAATTTACATATTGTAAGTAATGTTCCTAAAATATGTAATAATTTTCAAGCGTTAATTCTGATTCTGTTTAAAGTGATATTTCTGGAATGGATCTGTAAGTCAGGGTGTTTTCAGCCCTAGCTCGTCAAATTAAACCTGCAGAGCAAAAAGGAAGGTAGTGGGGTATTCGAGCGTACTTCTCTCTAGGTTATACCAACACCGGCTGTCGCCTTTAATATTAGATTCAGCTGGTTGCTTCTGACAAAGGCTTCGTTCACTCACTACATTTGACCCTCCGAATCACACATTTCTCCTTCTATTCGCTGTTCAAGCCTTAGAGGTGACTCCCAAGACCGAAATCCTACTCCTTTAATTTGATACAAAGTCGAACCCTGATTGGTTCATACCGAAGGAAGTGTTTACCATCATTCAATAGAGGGCAATTAGGCCTAGATCACACATTGTTGTTAAGCTCGAGTTATGTCATAGCTCCCAGTGTTTAGTATTATTGGATTTGGGATTATAAGCCCCCCTGAAGGAATTTCACTCGGTACGTCCCGACTTGAAAAGCGTAAGGCCCTAGCTGCCCTGAAGTGGTGAAGTAATAACTTCAAAATGTCAAGTATACAGTCAGTCAGTCTGCCAAGGCTTAAAACGCGTACCGGGGCAAAGCAAACACGTCCGAAGTCAGGAATCGAGTTATATATTAAACGACAAAATATCGTACTGATCAAATATATTCGCCGTGTCCCATTTAATAAAGGTTAACCTACTTCGTCTCACGATAATATTAAGACATGGCAAGCTTTCACTCTATTCCCATATTCCAGGCGAATAAATATAGTTACTATACTGGATGATATTTGAGAAATATATAGGAAAGGATACACACATAGTAGTATTACCTAATAAAGAGGGCATCTCACTTTCTAGAGCATCCGTCAGATCACGGAGAAACGAGGGGTAACTCACTCACTCATGCACCAGCGGACTCATTTTTGTATACCAATCACTTAATTTCCGATATTGGTTGAAGAATATTATGGAATTCGGAACTTAGTAGTGAATTACCCCTCGAAAGGAAAAGGATCGGCTTATTTCGCGCCGCACGAGAAACGGGGCTCGTGAGAAGAACAAAATGGACCAATTCGACACGAGATTTGACATCGCCTTTGGATGTACAGTCATTTATACAATACTTAAAGCACGCGACACATTTTCACCAGTGTTACGTCGAAATAGTCCATGAAAAGTTACCGATGGACCGATTCTGTCAAAGATGCGAGCAATTTCGATTCAACATTTACTTCGGTTAAATCTCGGGCGACGTTATGAAGCGCCAATGTTGCGTTGAAATGGTCCAAGAAGAAGCTAGAACGTACGCCTTCGCTTCGAAACGAACGAAATAATCAACTCCAACAGGCGTCGAGACCAAAATGAATTGGAGCTGTCAGAAAAGAAGTTCGCGCGGCGAGGGATTGTGAGAGAGAAAAGCAAAAACTGAAAAAGTTGAAAGTGCATCTTCTCCCTTCTCTTCCAGTTGAAATCTCCAAAGAGTTTCTCGGTACAATGTTTCAACTTTTTCTCTTCATTTTGTTGCATTTTCCCACAGAATGGATAAAACCGTCGGGGATTTTTTGAACCGTAAACAAAACTTCCAGAGCTTTTTTTCTCTTATCAAGTTTATTTGGGGAAAAGTTTTTAATTATCTAATAGTCTAATTAAAATATCCATAATTGATTTGACAGTGGGTCGTGAAACATATAAATTTTACATATAGGTTGAAAAAGCTTTAAGTCTTTGCTTCGATCAACAAATATTATCACTTAAAAATTACTCGAGTCACTAATCATTAATACTATAGAAAGTTAGGCCTAACCTAATCGAGATGCTATAGCAGACGACACGATAGGGGGTTGTTGTATAGATAATTACAAACAAAGCAACGTTTTCGGATGATAACAATACATATACGATAATTAAGGAGGGGGGGGGGTATAGTTACTTAGCGTATTGGCTTAGGATTAATTTGGTAATAGAACTAGGCCTTCATTTGATAGGTTTTTCAAGATGCTAAGGGACTATATTAGACCCCGATGGGGAATTATTATACAAACACAAAAGGGAAGAGACGGGCGAATTAATTCAATTGGAAACAAACATAAACATTGCTGTAAAAGTTTTGGGCGGGTGCCAATTTCAATTTGCTATGACATTCCGCGGATATCTCCCTCTCTCTAATGAAATTAGCTAAACGCTAATAGAATTCTAATATTGAGATGAACTTATTTTACGGGTCAACAGATTCAATACGGGCGATATTTGATTTTAAAATTTCAAACCTTTACCTGCCTACGTATATACCGTTTGTTTATTTAGGCCCATAAGTTCATATGTTTAATTATAAGTTTGTCACTGGTAACTTAGAAACTGGAGCTTGTCTCAGATGAAGTGAATGAGGTAGGTCATAGATTCAGGGTAAAGCGAGGTAGGCCTGGTGAGGAGCTGCTGTCAAATTTGGGCTTAGTAATGCAGACTAAATAGGACCTAGATGGAATTAAGTCCTGCAAAATTAACCACAGAGTGGAGTCTGCAATTCTCGCTTGTCGTTCTGCTAGAACTAGCTCGAGTTGCTTTAAGTCTCTCAGTTGCATACTTATGGAAGGAACATATCACTTATAAACTTATGTTAGGCCCAATATTAATTGAACCAATAAAGATATTCTACCTTCGAAATATGAACGAAGGCAAATCACAAAACACGAAACAAAAAAAAATCAACAAATGGAATCCGAATATTTAAAAGCAAACAGGAAACAAATTCCATGACAAGAATGAGTATTTTTCTTTTTTTTGGGAAGAGGTGGGAAGGGGGAGGGGTTAGAGAGAATGTCTCCGCAAATGACGTACCACACCACACCACGACGAAGGAGAAGGAAATTAGGCTTAGCGTTTAAATCATTTGGCCCAAAAAAAAGGGACCGTTTTTTCGACAAAAAATGAATGATAATTCTTTAGCCCGAGGTATAGCTTTTGCTTTGGAATCGAGGGAATCATTAAGAGATGGCTAGAATTAAGCTCCAACCGTCTCATTATTACAAACCAGGGAAATTTTTTTTAGCAAGCTTAGAAATGAAAAAATACATATATATCTAAATTGCCACCAAAAACTCGCTTTCCATATATTTTCTTCTAACGTGTTAACCTCCAAATGTAACATTCCAATTGCAACGAGGGGCCAATTACTCCGTTGTCTCATTCTTAATTCTTCAGGTTGATTATTTCTAACCATTTTCCCTGATCTCTTTTAACTTGGGCATAACAAAAGTTACGTTTTAAAAAAGGTATTTATTGTTAAGTTAGATGTTGCAAACCCAAGATCCCCCACCCAAACTATCCTGACCTTTCCATGACCTTTACTAGTCCATTTTACTTAAATTCATTAACAGAGTGAACAGCCCCTCGGAATAGTACGTTACAAATACAACTAATCGTCATTACACGCCCATTGTGAAGAATAATTAAGGAACTTTTGTTAAAATAAAAAAAGTAAAATGAGGTTTCAATTGATGTCTGTCTTATAAAAATCTATACATAATCTAATATACTAATAAATATTCAATAAAATTAATTGTACATTAATAAACTTTAAAAAGAAGTAGAATTGCACCTAAGGTAGGTAGAGGTCCTTTTATAGACAAGAATTTGGCAATTTTTTAAAAAATTTTATTTTCGGTGTAAAATTACGTGGGAGTCATTTTCGAAACTTTTTTTTATTTCATTTCATTTGTGAATGAAACAAGACGAAGAAAAAAAAAGGTTCGACGATCCAGACCGTATTTGGTCCTATTTTAAACATCGCATCCCTAAAAAAGAAAGCCCATTTCGCGCGCTTTTTCTGTCTCTCTAGGATAACAGCGGGTATAATTTCGCGCCCTTTTTATTATATCTTTTAGAACATAGCCAAGCCAATGTTTTGCCAAAATGTCTCCTCACAAGTTATTCAGCGATACTTAAATAAACTCAAAATTCATAAACAACTATTTTTTTTTCTTTTTCAAATCTCGTGCTTAAATTAAAACACGTGACTTTACTGGCGCGAGATCCGTAAGGATTGCACGTGAATTACAATAGGCCTAATAGAGGTAACGGAAAGTAAGTCACGAGGGTTTGGGTTAGCGAGAGTTGCGAGACGTAAGAAGTTTTCATCTCTAGAGTTTAAGTATTTCTTTAAGAAAAAAAAGATAAGTTTGAAAGAAAGAAAGAAAGAAGGTAAAAAGAAAAGCAAGTTTTTCTGACTTTTTGAGAGATGGTGGGAGTCATTTTATTGTACCTTGTTGACAGTCTTTCGTACGTACAAAACCACTTTTTCTCTCTCTCTCTCGCAAAAGATATAACGTAGACTTCTTTTGTTTAATAATAATAAAAGCTTGGAATGAAGAAAATTCTAACTGAAACTAGGGATTGTTTAAAGAGAAACTGAAAGCTCGAATTAAAAATATAATTGTTCCAAGAATAGAACTACTTTGTCTCCCTCCCTGTTAATGTATAGTTTTTAGACTAGGAGGATTGATACTGCATTTACACCAGGAGGAAAAACTAGCTACTTGGGTGACAAAGTAGAGTTTGGTCTCCTGGTGTGAATGGTATCAATACTCCTAGTCTGAAAATTATATAAAGGTGATATGGTATGGATTTGACAGATTGTTACTCAAAGAAAAACCTCTAGTGTATCAACTTCAAGAAAATTCTGACAATGAGTAAAGGGAAACTAAAATGTGTAGCCCTACACAGAAAAAAAATACTGTTCCCAGTTCCCACTCTTGGTCTACGTTGGATTCTAATAAAATATTTTAAAGAATTTCATAGTTTATTATTATTATTATTAATTTACCAAAATAAAGGAGAGGTTGGGTTTCCCTTTAAAATTTAAAAAGCAAGGCAGGCCATTTACTCTCCCACCCACTATAGCAGCATCCTCTTTCGAGAGAAAAGAGTTGAGCGAAGAAAAACAGAATTAAATAGCCTAGAAAAAGGTCAAATTTTCCATTCATAATATTCAATATTTCTCCCCGAAAAATTTGATACACGCTATAGGAGGAGAACCCCCGCTGTTTATATAATCTCCCGCCCTTGACGCCATTCAGTGTTGCCACCAGAATGCAATTCCCATAAAAAAAAAAGACCTAGAAATAAACCCATCACCTGATCACGAAAAACAGAATATAATTCACTCCCTCTCATCGAATTATAAATCTAATTAAATTAAAATTATATTAATATATACAGGTGTTATAATTAGGAACGCGGGAGGGGGGGAAACGGATTTCTCATGTGTTCACCCTTGAAAATAAACTTAATAAAAAATAAACCTCTACTTTTTTCTCTCCATTTCAAATGCTCTCTTTTAATTTATTCATATACGGGTGTAATTGAATTGCTTGATGGCGCGACTTAATACAGTTGTAGCAAAAGAAAAAGAAGCGTCTTTCTATCGCTTGCTTTTGCCTTTCGTCTAAACTTTAAATACCCGACCGCCCTTACACGTAATCGCAACAACGTCGTAAATAAATATAAATAAATTTAAATTAAAATTAAAAGGGTTAGAGTCATCAAAAATTTAATATTTTAAAATTAAATCATTAGACTCCTATTTGAACGCGCAGATCTTCTGGATTCGGAATAAATATTCCATTTTTTAAGAAAAAAAACTTCGTTTTCTCTGAACTTTTTCCCAATCAGTTGAATTTCGCGCTCCCCCCGATGACGTAGCGATCAAGAACACGCCCGATTTCCTGGTATAAACGCAAGGTCCCCTTATGACGTCATCGGGGGAATAAAATATACGCTAGTTATATCCCCAGAGGTTTTAAAACCAAAACAAGCCATTTTCCAAAAATAAACGACGTGTCATTACCCCTTTAAAATAATATTGGCTGCACGCGCTAACAGAAATTTTCTATAAAAAGCTCGCGCCAATATATTTTTAAAAATTGCAATAAAAAACGGTAAACAATAATAAAACAAACTACGTAACTTTTTCAAGGTTAAATAAATGTTTGCCACGCCCCCTTTGATTTTATTTATTTTTTTATTCGCTAACCCGTATTGGTATATATTTCGGATTCAAGCGTGTCAAAAATAAAATAAAAATTGGCACAGACATTTCTACGTTACAAATAAAAATCCCGTATTTTATATAACACAGAAAGGAGAGAGAGAGAGAAGTAAAAAAAAAAAAGCGTGAGCAGATGTTTGGGAAATAAAAACTATAAAAAAAGTGATACACGCGAACCTTGTTCAGTCATGTGAGAATATAATATCACTGGGAAAAAAAGAGAGGAAAAAAATCTCGCCCCTATCATAACGGATGAAATCTCTCTCTCTCTCTCTCTCTCTCTCTCTCTCTCTCTCTCTCTCTCTCTCTCTCTCTCTCTCTCTCTCTCTCTCTCTCTCTCTTCCGAGAAGAGGGAAGAGGAAAGAGAGAGAGAGAGAGAAAACGGGACGAAATAAAGATGAAGCTAAAAAGTTGGGATGGATAGATCCCAAACCCAATCCGATCCCTAATACGTAACGTCCGAAGTTCATCATTCAAACGAAAGAGTGCGTTCTTATTTTCTCCTAGTTACATATGTAATTAAATTGGTTCTTTATTAAAAGATGATTATCTCAATCCCGGATTGATTTCAGTTCCGTGTATTTGGTGGTATCATTTCATAGAGGACATTTACATCTATCATATTTCCAAGGGGTTTCCCTGGAATTGTCGTACGGCTATAGTTATAACTTGTTATATGAAAGTTGGAGGCGAGGTCGAACTTAGTTTAATTAATTTCTTTTTATTATTAAAAGTCGATTATTTCCGTTCTCGATTGGTGTAGATTCAAGTATTTGGTATCATTAGATAGAGGACATTTATGGCTATCATTATTTCCAAGGGATTTCCCTGGAATTGTGGTAAGTTTCGAATTATAACGTTTTGAACTGAGAGGGGATGTTTCAAAAATTGGTAGTTCATTGAAATCTCATTGACCGAGTCGACCGAGTATATGGTAATAGACAAGACAATTTTAAATTTTAATGGAGTTCCTCTAGGCCTACTTCTAGTGATGGATTACTTACTACGCTAGACAGAATGGAAAATAAATCCCAGAAAGGAAAAAAACTAGGGATGGAGGTGGGGGCCTAGAGAGAGATCCGCAAACCCGTCCGGAAGTTTGAAGAATTTTTTTCTTTCTCTTCCTTAAGGATTTCGGAGCTGTAAAGGATTTATTTGGTCCCATCCCCCCCGTCTCGCGCATTCCACTCTCTACAAGGCTGCTGCTGATATCAGTGTGTGTCCCCGTGTTCCTTTTAGACAAGTTCTAATAATCCCGTCCGCCCCGGCCGCTTCTTGTACGAGAGTGGATGGATGGATGAGTAGAATCACCGATGAAAACATCCCGTTGCGCGAAAAGAAGCCCAAGAGCAAAAGGATCAAAACGAAAAAAAGGATGGAGAGAGAGAGAGAGATCCAGTCCTCGCTAGCGAAACTGATTAAGATTTACATAGAGAAATAAATTTTTGAAGATTGATAAAAATTTAAAAGGAATTGAAAATAATTATGAAATATTATAAGGGATGAAGGAGGACGTATTTCACGGACTTTAAATTCGAAAGAGGACTGGCAATGAATTAAGTAATTTTAATTTACTTCCTCCCTCCCACGCGCCTAACTTCAAACAGAGATCACTTTGAAAATAATTAATTCCTTAACTTAAAAGTGACCTTGATATACTAAAACGCACGTAACGTCACATTATTCCATATATTTTCTATTTCATATCCCCCTATAGGATTTTACTACAAGTTTTCATCTTAATTTTAAAAATCGTTCATTTTTTATCCTGTCAAATTTAGTGTAGCAAACTGTCTAATTTTAATCTCTTAATTTGATTACAATAGTAGGTTAACAGGCGTCTAATCCCACGTAGCTTTACAACGATAACGTTGCTAAGCCTATTTTTCTTTTATCTAATCAACTCGAAGATGTTTTAAACAAAATAATATTGACTGATAAAAATAATAATTTTAAAACACCTTCGTAATTTTAAAAGGTAATAAAACTATTATAAAAAAATATGGGGCGTAATTTTAACCGCAATTGAAAATTAAGTTAATTTAAATAACTAAACAAACAAACTTTGTTATAATTAACGCGGAATAAGAAAATGCGCCAAATATCAAATATAACACGTGGTAATTAAAAGGCGCGAAAGAAAACAATTAAGAAAGGTAAATATATCTTACGAGTTTGCCTGGCTCTCCTGTTCTTGGTGTTTTCTTCAACTATGGGTGGTTTATTATTTTTGCGTCTCGACGAATGCCGATCGTTTTTAGCCGATTCAACGGCGAGCGCCGCGAATAACGCCAAACAAACTACGAAATAAGTCGCCGACACTAAACGCGACGACATGATAATACTAGTGTATATTTATACGTCACACGAATAAACCAAGCGCGCCAAAATAACAACGGTGGTCTTTTTAAGTTTGGCGGGAAAGAATTCGCACGCGCGAGAAGAAAAAAAAAAAACAACCGCGAAACAAACTACGTAGAACTATTTATAGAATACTTAAGCCTAACAAAAGTAAAGTCGAAACGTAGTTTTTCTTAAGTTTCTTTAACCAACCGTTTTTACGACGGTAACGCTTCCTTGAATGACCGATGTCGCCGTAGAGTTCGACCAATCAAATCGCTTCTCATGTTACTCTAATAGTATTAGAAAAACCACGTGGGTACCCAAATAAAATAATAAAAAAACACCGCGAAACTACTAACAATTCCTGTTTTGTTTCAACGATATTAAAAAGGAATTAAAATGATTAATATAATATTCGTCGTGGTATTTTTCCGTCGACAATTTCGGTGTATTTCTTTTAGAATTAATTTTCTTAAGTCGAGAGAAAAAATCTTAAGGTCGACGAGTACTAGCCCGAAGCCAAAATTGAAGATATATATTTTTTGATTTTTGTCGCCGAAGTTTTAAAGAGGTAAAAATAAAATTGTTACCACGCGCACAAGGCCGTACCGGTACAACTAAAACATTATTATTCCGTTTTTAAAAAATCATCAAAATTCTTATTTTTCTTAGATATAGAATTTTTATTCTAACTCTTTGACAAAATCAGGCGCGAAAAACCTCGAGAAATTCTTCCGAGAGCGCGTGAAAATTACCCGCGCTTTTTTTCACGCACGCGCGCAAAAATAAAAAGGAAGAAAAATTGAATTATAATGAAGCGAGCAGACACACTCCTTTTTTTTCTGGCACGAGAAATTTGGCGGGACTTAGTTTCCGCTGCTGCGAGTTGAAGTTTTGACTGTGTGTCGGTCGGAGCGGGCGCCGCGCGACTGTATTCCGCAAGAAACTGAGCTCGATTAAAACAACTTTATTCCGGGTGCGCGACATCACCAGGGACGCCAGAAAGGCCAAGGAGGGGGAGTTACGTCACTGGGCAAAGCGCCAATCGCGAGCGCCCTACCCCCTTAAGCGCGAGCGCGCGCGCGCGTATACATGGACTTTCGCGCGCCCTATCTACGGGAAAAATACTCCACCATCCAGATATATTTTCTCTAAGTTCCAAGGGAACCACCGGGACTTTTCTTTTAGGGAAGCTCTCTCTCTCTCTTTGCAGCTGCTAAGATCCTCGAGTGTGTCGAGGATGCTTTTAGGGATGCCCGGGATGAGAGATGCTAAAGAGAAGATATCCTCTCTTTTATAAGTTCGAACGCGACCCGCTCCGTACTACCAACCAAAGAATTAAATGCAATTTTTCCCAAACTTTGAAACGTCATAACTTTAGTTTAAAGACACTTCCAGGGAAATCCCTTGAGTACGTCATAGCCCTAAATGTCCTCTATCTAATGATACTAAATACTTGATCCTACACCAAATAGGATACGAGATAATCAATAATAATTAGATTAGAGATTAATGAAATAAAAAAAAAATAATTTTAGTTTTTAACGCAATTGTAACTTTTGAATGAAATTGCGTATGGTTTTAAAATTAAAATAAACGGGTTTTTGAAAAGCGGGTTTTATAATTTAATTATTTTAAATGATATCAAGGTATAGGATCACGCCGCGTCCCACGCGCCCAAACATTTCAAACATTTAATCTAGGGAATTAATTATGTGGGCGGATTAATTGATTAAGATTAAAGAATTTTTTTTTAATACCTCAAATTACTGGATGAGAGAAATTCTACTTTGAAACCGGAATATAATTCAATCTGAGGTTGAAGTATAAAGGGACAATGAAATGTGTAGTGTCTGCGTAGACGGTAGGCCTAAAGCTTTCCCGGTTTCAAGTCCATTAAAATACGCCGGGTAAGGCCGGGTAGCTGGCTACTATAGATGGGAGAGATAGAGGCTTAATAAATTTCAATTAAAATGAGTTCATATTCCCTTTGCGAAGCATGTCTATTTGGCGCCATTTAAGAGCTAGTGTCGGCGAGCGTGGGACGAGGATTTTTCTATAATTTCTTTTATTTTAAGAGAAAGTTTTATAACACAGAGAGAAAACTGATAAGGGGTATTAGATTTTATTTATGTTTCAAAATGAAGTCAATTATTAGAGTCTTATCTCGTCATTAATATCTGAATGCATGCCCCCCCTTCCTCCCCCTTTTCACAAACCGGGGGTCCACGAAAAAAGGACCAAAATATAGCCTAAAATTCTGGGGATTCAATTAAACTGTCATTCGAGCTGTTGAGTGAAAGAAACTGAAACTGACAATCAAAAAAGTTGGCCCAATTTAAAGGCATATGAAGGTAAAAATCAAATACTGAAAAAATCATGAATATTATAAATATATTCAATAGGGGATTAGAAAAAGCGCAGTATGTGCACGAGAGTGAGTAGGGATAGTTAGGGTTATTACTGGTATATCAAGGTCATTTTCAAGAAATTAATTTTTTTCAAAGTATTGTGATTAAAAGTAGGTAAGCTGGGGGAGTTAATGTATTCCCCTAAGTTTACTGAATAATTTATGATAATTTATATTTGGTCCAAAAAAAGTAATGACTTCTTTACAGGTGCTCTTTGGAATTTAAAGTCCAAGATGCAATCAGATATTCTTTTTCTTTAAGATCTGTTTATCTTTTAAAAACCATCTTTAAATTCATTAAAGTTTTAGTAATCAATTATTTTAAGAGTTAGTTTTGTTTACATCGTCTATATAAAATCGTGTTTACGGTTCTTGGAATCATGCTTTTAAATTCAAGTAAAATAAGATACTTTTGCGACTAAGTCACGGGTAAATAAAACCTCTTAGAGTGAAATATAAATATTTAATTATGCTTTCAAGAATATTAAACTAAATTAATTTAAAGTATTCCGTTCATTTTATAAGGATAGAAAAGGTATTTTAAAAATATGTTCTATTCTTTCTTTTGGTGCAAAGAAAAATCGGAAGCTATCCTATTAATTAGTTCCTTCATGCATTTCGTTTTTATTGTATAAAGGGAAATTAAATTGTATAAAGCAAAAGTCGAGTGAGTAGTCGCTCGTGAAAGAATTATTCGTTTTACAGTCCCTTTAGTGGTAGCTGGGGCACTAATTAAAAACCATAGAACCGCGCACCGCCCAATTTAATATAACGCAAAAGGGGGAGGGAACCAACTGGTATTTAAAATGTTCTATACGAGGTGTCGGACATTTCATTGCAAATTGGTGGTTTTACATATACTAGAAAACTCCATATAAGCCTTTGCTAGTACTCTGATTTTACATTGATAAAACGTCTATAAATGAGCAGACGACGTTACTCTTAACGCGCGCGTTTCCGGCCTTCAAAATTTGATTAGTGTCCTACCTCTCCACAGCGAGAATTTTTCTGAGCTTGGGAAATTCCTCAATGGTGGTGTGCCGTACGCGTCTTAGGTTGGGGGGAAATCGCGTCATACAAACCATTTAAGCCTTGGCTTTAAAATACGCCAAGTATTTCAAGCTCGAGAAAATCTGAATTTCGATTCGGCTTAGACTCGAAAAATGCTTCAAGATTTTTTTTAATGTAACATAGCCCGAATTGTTTTCAATAAAAAGGCATAATACTAGCCCAGGGCTGAGAAAAGTCGAAATGTCAAACATTTTATTACGGTGATATTAATTGCTAACGACGCATGCGCGAAACCCCCAAATAGCTTCATTATTTACCAAGCGATTGGGATGATATTAGGCTTAAATTAAAGCTATTTAAACAACCAATCATCTGATAGGATCAAAATTCAAAAGGATACGGAATCTCATTAAAAACCCTGAAAGATTAAAAGTTTTCCTTACACACCCCTTTAAAGATCTAGGTCTATTTTTAAAACTGACAAATCAAAAATATACACGCCAAGATGTAAAACGCATTCCACCTCCAAGTTATGTAGATACAATTAATTAAAACTCGAATAGCGCCGGGGGGAGGGGGGTTAGGAGGGGGGAGAATGAAAAGACCGTCAGGAATTCTCATTTATCAAGGGGTTAGTTCTTCGCGACTAATTATTAAACTATGTCGACTCAATTAAGACTTTAAAATAATTAAAAATTAAAAAAAGATATGGCCATCAGCCCATAACGGAAATTTAAAACTTACTTTCCTAGTAGACATTTCTTGTAGACGAAAGAATCTTCAAGGAGATGTTTTTAAAAAGCCTATACGTTCTTTGTGATGGCATCTAAAATATAATAAAAAAAAATATAATTATTACTTAAAAATTAAATAAAGGCATTTAAATTTAACGAGGCAAGTTAATTATAATTTAAAAATTAAATAAATTCATTTAAATTTAACGATACGAGTTAATTATTACTTAAAAATTAAATAAATATATTTGAATTTAATTATACGAGTTAATTATTACTTAAAAATTAAATAAATTTATTTAAATTTAACGATACGAGTTAATAACTCGTAGTCTTTGAGCACCTTGAAAAATATATTAAATTTAACATTAAAACCATCCTCAACACGGAAACAATTGTAAAAAATATATATATATTTATATATATATTAAAAAAATCCCATAAAAATATCTGTTAACCTTAACTATATAATTTAACTTCCGTATTTTGAGGAAATAAAATCAAAACAAAACGTTATATGACGTAATCTTAATTAAATATTACGGGGAAGGAACCCCGTAACACCTGCCTCCTTAGAATCATTTAGGAGCGTGGGGAGTCCTTCCTTACTAATGAAACAAGTTAGGTTTGTTAGAATTAACGCGAGTTGGGCCCTCCTTATTGGCTAAGGAAGAGCTCTAGGACCCCCAAACCCAAACTGGTACAGCAAAACTAATAATTATTGAATAGAATGGAATGGATGGTATACAGAGAAAGAATATTACTAAGCGCATAATTGTTGGACTTAATTTAATTTACGAGATTAATTCCGTAGATTAATTAATTATAATATTAAAGGCGACTAGAATTAATTTAGGAACAAACGTAAAGTACGGAACTAAAAAAGGAAAGGAATAAAAAATAAAAATAAAAGATTGCAAGGTTTATTAATTAGTTTAAGGAGAAACTTCGTTTAAAGCCGGCGTAATACATTCCTATATTGTTTAAAAACCCTGCAGGTTGTTAATTCATAGACCCTTTTCAATCGTGAGTCCACCAAATCGTGTGGCAACATCTTAAAGCAATGGAAATAAAAGGCAGAAACAGAAATGCGGCTACGCGCAAAAGATTGATTAAAACTACGCCAACAATACATTTAGGGCTTAGGATGTAGTCATGAATTTATTTTAATTCTACCATTAATATATAACTGACTGATACATCCGAAAATGGCGCCTTGGAACTAAATTTATATTCAAGTAGAAATTAGGGTAAAAGGATATTTCTTCAATATCCAGGTGACGATTAAATATATTCATGAACGAGAACCCAACAGCCGTCAACCAACCACGTTAGTAAATTTGGGTGCTTTCTCTTCCTGTCCTTTTTTTTCTTCCATCACGCTTGTTTAAATTATTTCCTCAACCGCATGCCCCCCGTAAAAATGGCAATGAATTTGGTGCGGGAAAGATGTAGCCAGTGAGGGTTCTTATACCAACCAACTTAGTAGGTATAGTACCGTTCGTGGATATGAAAGCTAAAAAAAGGGCCCGGAACAACTTAGAGAAAGAAAGAATTAAATCATTCGCAGTTATTCTTATTTTCCCGGGCTCGAAGTTATAGTAGCTAAAATCATGGACTTTAATTCTAAAGAGGACGAGAGAAATAAAGAAGTAGTCTACTTTTATTTTCTCGACTCGTTCGCGCGAGCTACGGGGGAATACATTATTTACTTCCCCCTTCCTCGCGCGAGACTCAGAATGACCTTGAAAAAATTTATTTCCCCGAGTCTCGTGAAGCGGCGACGTAGCACGCGCTCTCCCATAGGGGAGCAAATGGGGGGGGGGGGGTAAATTCTACGCTACAAATTCGAGAAATAAAGGATATCTATTCGCGAGCAGTCTACGTCATTGGAAGGAAGAAGTCACTCGCCCATCGTAATGATAGGCTTGGGAAAATATCTCTTTGCAAAGTCAATTTTTGTTTCAAAAAGTGTAAAAACCGAAGACACCTAATTAAGGGGTTATTTTGGCGCCTTTTTGGACGCGTATACGCGGATTTCGCGCCCATAAAAATACCAGAATCTCTTTTGTCTTCGTATATTCTATTCCTCAGTTTGGAACATTTCCAAATAAAGTTCAAAGGTCATATCTAAGGACGTAGGAGTATTTGTAATTTTTATATATAGAATTATATTGACGCCTATCGAGTCAAAGACGCCAACGTCACACCCTTGTTTTAGGCGACCATATTGGATGTCGTCTGCTAAAACCACCATATGCAGTAGGATAACACTACCTAACTTCTAATTATGGACATTGTTGAGGAACTATTTCTCAATTACATCTGGACAAAGTTTTTTCTAACGTATAATAACAAGATATTAAATTACCCCAAAGAAACTTATACCTACAGTTCTATTTTTCTTAAAATTAACAACTTTGACGTACAGAAAGGTTAAAGGTCACGAAAGGGTAAAAGAAACTATAACAGTTAATATACGAGGCGTAAAACGTCGAGAGGTTAAAACGATACCGCAAAAATTTCAAAAAAGAAAAAAAAACTTATGCTACCTCACGTTTCAACGCAGTAAAAAAATTGTTTGAAAAAAATATGTTATACTCAGAAGTTAATTATTCAGAGGTTATCATACAATTATCGATTACAAGCATGTGTGAAGCATAATCCGCTTTTGTTATAAGCCACTCAAAAACAATATATTTTTATAAATTTTGGTAACTCAACTGCTGCGTTCTAAATTGCAAGTTTCACACCATTTGATTAATATATACACTTTTGTTACTACAAATCGCTTAACAATTCCTATGGGGAAAATTACTACATAGGTTAAGCCTAACGAGGCGATAAACTCCCATCCCTGATGTACATATATAATAAATTCCCATAGGTAAAGCAAATCGGTAAACCATAACCCTAAAGCTCATTAAGCGAGAAGAACTTTAAATTTTTTCCCATTTTTCAAAATCTCTCGTCCGTACCAGAAATTTTAATCATTTTTATTCTCTTTTTTAATTTTTTGAAATTAATTAAAAAAAAAATATCCGCAAAAATGGAACTTGCCCAAAAGAGACAGAGAGGGGGTCCGGAGGAAAGACTGCGGCTTTTGTTCTAAAGCAACGAGCTGATGATCAAACTCGTTAGTAAGTTAGGCTAGGTCACGTGGTGTGGGAGGGCAGGAAGGTGGGAGTAATTAAACCGTCATTTTGGACCTAGTTCATTAAAACGACGAGAATCTATGTAAAACTGGTACGTGGCCATGACATATCATCTTTGAAACAAGAGTCTAAAGTTAGGCTTAGCAGGGAACCATCTTCGAGCCGATTAATTGATCAAAGACCAAGTTCCCTTTCAACCTAATTATTTTCGATTTGCCCATGCGGATCTGATTCGGATCTTCATTGAAATATTTTAAGATATTGGATAGTAGATTGCGTACGGGGGAATAAGAGTTAACCCCTTAATTGACCTTTGGTGACCCCGGAGACCCGATCAAAGTTCAAAAGACCTTATTGGTAGCGTTCATAGTTCTTCGCAGATTGTGTGCGTGGTTTCAAAATCTAATTTTTAATCGAGATCATAGATTGAAATCATAAGTTCAAGTCAGATATCTCGGAGTAGAATAAGGTCAAAATGCGATGGCCTTAACAACAACAACTTAGGAAATGTTATTTTGAATCTGCACGCCTCCGAATAAGAATTAAATCAAAAATGATCTAATTAGCATATTATTCGACTACAAGGTTCGGTTTTGGCAAATGCACACTCGGATATCTCTATCTAACTGTGTAAAGAGATTAACTTGGATGAAATTCAAAAGCGGGGGCCATACGCGGGTCCTGGCAACAATATCACCCTATTCCTTTATTTTAAGTATATACAAGCAGATATGCTAATGAAATTGAGGTTAATTCCTTTATATCCTTAGATATCTCTTTACTGAATAATTAAGACTTTAAGCTTAATGCAATGCTACGGATGTTTAAAGCTTAAAATAATATAAGCTTTTCATTTAAACTGTATAACTTTTCGCGGAACCATGGATGGATTTGTCTGCGACGTAATTAAGTTTGGTTTCAACTATACAAATATATAGCTTTATAGAATCTTATCGAGAGCAACTCGCGTCGCTTTCAAGACGGATTTAAATTCCAAGACGTTACAATATTTAACAGATAATATAATGTAATTTTATCTCGGAATTTTTTTAAAGTGAAAGTGAAAATAATAACGCCTCTTTTTCTCTTTAAATTTTTGCCTATAGGGTTTAGTGGTTTGGAAAATCTTAAAATCGCGTTATTTATACTGTTTGAGTGGCTTAGACAGACTAAAAGTTAATCTCCATAGGTGCATATCGAGCCGCTAAAGGATTATAACAATTAACGGTCATTTTACATTTCATTATCACTTTAAATTTTGCCAAATATAATTTCAATCGAAAACCCAAGTTTCGCCCATTTTGCGTCGCCGCTAAAAATAAGGTTTCCTTATTGGTGGCTCGGGATGTGTCACGTGATATTCTTAATCTCTCTATATATAAAATTTGATAATTTAAGGGAGCGTCAAAAAATGTCCGAGCAGCGTCAAGTTAATTGCTAGTGACGTCGTAGCGTGCCGGCAAACGCCACACCTTTTGACGCGGCGACAAAACAACAGACAATGGCCGCGACGACCAAGAATTTCTAATTAAAAATTCCAGCAACCAACTTTGATACTAACGGACCACGACAAGATACTATACACCCTTGTATAGACGGAACATATAGTCTCTTAACTCCTTGCTACGTACACACGTTTCTCTCCCTGACTTTTCCAGACAGGTTTTCCCTGACAGTTTAAACTAATTTTCCCTGACCAATATATAAAAAAATTCCCTGACAGACACCCTTTTTCAAAATCCCTAACTCTGTGGTAAAGAAACTTCTTAAGAAATCCGATTTCAGCCGAAGGAGGTTTTTGGTTTTTGTCTAAGAAGATAAGAGAGTTTTCACACGCGGACCTTTGTAAGTTGTCGATGCGACAGAGACGTTGTTACCCAAAGAAATAACTCGACTCGACAAGCTTTTGCCCAAATTCCCACGCCAAGAGAGAGAGAGAGGATAGAGAGCCCCGCAAAAATTGGATTAGAGCAAAGCGTGCGGTCGTAGGATTTAAATTTTTGAGGGTCTATATGTTCAATGTCCTTCCATGGTAGGCCGCGGGTACCGCTAGCTAGCGAAAGCTTTGGGCAGATTTTTACTGTTTAAGGTATCTAGCGTGCTACGCATAGTTTACAGGCTATGAGGATTCATATGATCATTTACACAGGGAGGCCAGGTTTCAGGTGTTACACAAGGAGGCCTGACTCCCTGGGTAAGTCTAAAGCCAGGACTCCTTGTGTAAATGGTACGAATCCTCCTAGTCTGTTAAGTATCTATAAGTTATACATACATACAGTAAGCACGGAATCTCCATTTGAGATTACTAAAGACAAATATTTTATCGGGATTTGTTAAATTTGGTATTGTCTTATCCGGTCTTATCTTGGAACAAGAGTTCTACGGAATTAACCCTTTTTTCTTCCGAATCTCCAAAAATCATTAATTCATTTCACCTGTGCACGAAAGTTAAGTTACGACAATCCCCCATAGTATACTATGCCTTACGTTTAAAAAATTTTATCGTGAAGAGTTACTTAGTAATAATCGTTTTAGCTACCTATATTTGAAAAAACGTGGATGCAATTTTTATGCCTAAATCGAATTTGTAGACTAATCAAATATGCAAATAGTATATGGTATACTATAGAAAGAAAACTGATTATCATTTCCGAATCACGAGTTACGGGAAATAGAAAAAATATGAAAAAGGAACGAGCGGAAATTCGGTATAATTCGCCAATTGACTATAAGTACGGTAATAGCTACACTAACGTTTCTCCGCCATAAAAAAAAAATCAATACAAATATCAGTTGTAGATACACCTAGCCTATACCTACCAGTAATATTTCAACAAACCCTCTATAGGAAAAAGTATAGAATTTATAGAATTGCTCGATATGGATGGTATAAACAAGCCTAAATAGACCATTTTCAAATGGGGTGAAGGGGGTTAATAGATGAATTATAGACCAAATTTTAAGTTCTTATTGTAGCTAGGCGATTTTACGTTAGTAGAATTTTGAAGAAAAATTCCAAAAGACCCAAATAAGAAAATAACATTTTCGAGTCAATTAGAGAAATATAGATTTCGTGTCAAGAGACATTAAAGGCGCGAAAAAAAAGGGCGCAATTTCACTTTTGGCCCCCGAAAATGATTAGCGAATAAGTCAATGACCTTTTTTACGCGATATATGTATGAATTCTATGGTGGCAAACTCAAGAAGAAGGGAACTAAGCATCTAGCGATATCCCATAGTTTATTATTATTTCTATGTCTCGCGAGGGTTTCTTCTTGTTTCAGAGAGAGAAAAAAAAGAGTTAACTTTTGTAACCGAGAAGTGATGTAAAAGAACAAAATCTCAACTCTTACGGCTTAAAAAAACGTGCTATAAATAAATTTATCGTAATTTTTCGAGCGAAATTTAGGCGCCAAAGCTTCGATACCAAATAAGTGGTCCTATAGGGACGTGATACGGAAAATATCTAGGACTTACATCATGGACTCTCTAACTCGAAAGAGGACCTGCAGTAAAGGAGAATGCGTTTATGCCGCACGAGCTACGCGGTGAACTTGGGGGAATACATTACTAACTTCTCCCTCCCCCACCGTGATCTCGCAGACTCCCAATAAAGAAGAATGTATTCTTGCCGCACGAGCTACGCGGTGAACTTGGGGGAATAGATTAGTTACTTCCCCCTCTCCCAGAAGTTTAGAATGACCTTGAGACGATCCTCCACGCTCGTGCGTACGGTTATTGCGTTAACCCAGTTTTCCCATCCCCTTCAGGGTTTATAAGATCCATGTAATATCGAAATAAGACTTCCACGAAAGGGCTTATTCGCACCACTGAGAGCGAATTTAGCTAAGTTTCCGGTTTACTTTGACTGAGTTTCGGTTAAAAAGTTATTTTCTCGAATCCCAAGTGTTTAGTATTTCTGGAAAGGGGTGAAATAGGACTATAACATACTCAAAGCCTTTGCTTGTATCCATCCAAAGCAAGCTAGTTAAGAAGAAAATGGAGCCCGGCCGGGCTAGGTCCGATATGGGAATTCGATTTCCCATTGGTTTTAGATAATTCCAAACCAATTGAAATGAATGTGCCCGTCACTTAACAACCATAAATAAAACCATTGGAAAGCAATGAACGGCTTTCGGACTGTATCAAATTCAACCTTCACCCATTAAAGATTAAATAATAAAAAGGGTTATCTCAAATAGAATTTGATTATTTGAAACAATAAAAAATAAAATAAAAATTATTAAATTAAAAAAAAACCAAGAAAACTTACGATACATTGTCGCCAATGAGTCTGAGTGTCTACCATTTAATTAAATTGATTAAGTTACTTAACAATTAAGCTCGACTAGCTTCAGTCTCAAGACCCAGATCTTATAAATTTTAAAGGTCTTACCAACTACCAACTCCGATTTCAATTTATAGGGATTTAAGAAATACGTAGCGGAACCGAATAGTCGCGCCGCTTTGACACTGGCCCTTTGATTTAATATATATGTGGCGTGATGTACATTAAAGAACCAAATGGACCTTAATTTTTCATACACCCATTCAATTTACAACCGAAATATAAGCTTTCTATTAACTTCCTACAGAGGTTAAAGGTCATATAATTCCGGAATAATGGCGCCTAAAAGCTAGTATTAGCAGAATTAACCCTGTAACTGTAGTTTTCTATTTTTACAAGTTATTTTTTATATATATATTGGAGTTTACTGCAATATGGGATGAAACAAACTAATATTAGTATTTTTACCCCTATTTTTAATTTCTGATGAGAAAATGTGGTAGGACTATAACATTTTTTTTTTTTTTGCAATTTACGAAATTTGAAGCGTAAGGGGGTCGCGTTTTGAGAAACGGCCGAAAAAATCCCCGAAATTTATTGGGGATAAAACCGGGCTATTAGGAAATCTATTCATTGATTAAATTGAATAAAGTTGAGGTTGCGACGACGCCAGTTGCAAAGCAATAAAAACAAACTAGTCCCCTTAATTCGAATATATATAGAAGGAGAAAAAACATTTCGTTTTCAATCAATGTTGAAATTGCTTTTGAAAAAAAAATAACAGCAAAACTCTTTCTGAAACGTTTCGTTTTTATCTGAAAACCAATTTAAACATTGAGAGAGAAAGTGGGTGTGTCAACCGATTGATAATATAATATACTAGTAGTATATAAGAAATATAGACGCGCAAAGATGAAATTCCTTTTGGCATCAGATTTCCAATTAAATTTGACGAGTCCATCTTCTGGCAATTCACTTTTATATCAATTTTTAAGTTTAAAGGGAATATAAACATTGCGGTATATAATTAACTCTAAGTACATATGTTATTGAATATTTGAATTTCCTGGAGACTTTATTTCAACAAATAAAATGTTTAAAATCACAGCAGTATATTTCCAAGTTCGTAACATTAACTCCATTATTCTTATTAAACTACTCAATCTTTGTAAGAAATTTATGTAAAAAAAAAATTGTCTGTCGTGCAACATTTGAACAAGCACTCGTATTCTTTACAAAAATAGGCTTAGCAATAAGGGAAAAGAAAAAAATTAACCCAGGGGAAAACCGTTCAGACATAGTGAAATACAGAAATAGCGGGAAATGTTTCGAGGGGCCATTCACAAACCTACCACTCCATGAAACAGTTAGAAATATTCACGCATTTAAAATCCCTGACTTTCCAGCTTATCCATGGTCAAATTTTGTCAAAATCCTGACCATTTTAAGAAGTGTTTACCAGAGCCCACTTCACCTGCACACCTGGGCCCATCTTTAGCATTGCTCGAAGCATGGTTTGATGTACCAAATCCTGACCTGTCCCTGACTTTTTAGGAAGAAACTTTAAATCCCTGACTTATCCAGGTTACTCCTTCCGAACCCTGATTTACCAAAGTGATTAGCTCCTCTGGTTTTTAGCGCGTGCCATTTAGGAATGAACGCCATACTTTAGCGCGACTAAACTTTTAAAGGAAAAGAATTCAGGAAGAAGAAGAAGAAGAAGAAGACAGTCTGAACTTTTGAAGAAATGGTTCCTAAAACTACGAAAGAACGTAAGAATTCTTATTTTTTTTTTTTCTGATCCCGCCTGTAACGAATGGGTGTTGATTGTCGAGAGAAGTTGGCGCCAGACGATCGAGAATGGGAGAAGGAGAAGAAGGAGATCGCACGTGCCACCAGAGAATCGCGCGCGCGCGGGAAACGAGACCACGAGGGATGAAATAAAGAAAAAGGCGCGAAAAGAAAAGAAAATATAAAACGCGGGAAAAGTTATAAGTTGCCATACAAACAACGAACGTAACGTGAAACCTTAAAATGTTGTAGGACTAGGAAAATTCTTTTTTTAAAATAATAAATAATGAGCGTAATCGTGCGAAGGATCACGTAGGCCCCTGTCTCTAAATCATATTGCTTATACAAATCGGTAATTATACCTTTGCGCAATAATTAGAAAGCTAGGTTTATCAACAACAGGATAGGAAATTTTAACTCTTAGGTCAAGTGATGTAATAGAAGCGTTATAAATTTAAAAGGAGGGTCAATGATGTTTAGCGCGTCTTGCACACCGTAAATACCTCTGTTATTAAGGCGAATAGTTAATTGCAACCTAACAAAAGTAATAACTAGCTAAAACATATTTAAAAGAAAAAATTATATAATAATAATAAAAAAGAAACTGAAAGAAAATAAATCGGGGTTAAAAAACTGGCACGTATTCAAAGGCAGCTAGGCATTCTTGTTTACGTTAAAAAATCAGTACTGGGCGCCATAGATTTGCGGTCGCCAGACTATTATTGCCCGCCACCCAGCAGCCTCCTTACAAACCGAAGATCGGTGTCTGATTGGCGTCTTTTTGGCGGCAAATCGACTCGGGGATGGGAAGGCTTCCCTAAGTTCCCTTTTA
Organism: Phalangium opilio; assembly: GCF_054372755.1. Classification (NCBI taxonomy): domain Eukaryota; kingdom Metazoa; phylum Arthropoda; class Arachnida; order Opiliones; family Phalangiidae; genus Phalangium; species Phalangium opilio. The sequence continues at coordinate 1,189,445 of NW_028324147.1, read as the reverse complement.
AAAAAAAACTCGCACGCGGAAGAAGACTTTCAGCGCGAGCGACCGCAAAATTTATCCCTTTTCAGTTTTCCCGCCAAAAATATGGCGCCCTTTCGAGAATCAACTCAGCGTCTGTCATCTAGTTAATTTCCTTTAACTCCCATTCCCATCTCTCTTAGAAGGAAGGGTGGGTATTATCTTTGGAAGCTCTATTCAAAGGGGACAACTCGTTTTCTTCGATGATGAGTATTTTAAAAGGGTTCTACGCTACGGATCGTGTTGGATGGTGATGAGAAAATTTAGCGCGAGAAAATCATTTGGCGCCCAATTCTGTTCTGTTCTGTTGGTTGGGGCCGCGCGAGAAAAAGGCGCGTGAGAGAATCGGGTTGGTGTTAAAAGAGTTACGATCCCGACCAGAGACTCAATTTTCTTCCCCATTCAATAGAGACACGATATATTTACAAAATGCGCCCCTAGAATAAACAGTTCCTACAATTTTTCAAAAAGATAAACTGAACATCGCTAATTTACAGAGCTTTAAATTTTAACTCCCAACATCTTTAAAATAAAAAGCTGGTGCACGGTTAATTAGATTTAAATATATATTGGTATTTATTTTTTCATCTGACTGTCATGGCCGAATGTAAGTGTTGCCAGTGCAATTGCGACGTCTGCAATTCACCCTCTATCTACAAGAGCAGATACTGAAAAGCTTGTAATATTCTGTTTGATTCAGTAATTATATAATTCAGTGCATTCAAACCTGTATGATCCAGGAGATGCTCTATAATAACAAATTACTGACAACTGTCCCAGAAACTCTGGTGGCTTCATGAACCCTACCCCTCGATCCTTATTAAATAAATAAATTTGAAAGTACGAGGTTAAAGTTCAAAAACGAGGGGGATAAATTTTTCTAACCCCTTTAGTGCAAACTATTAGTTGAGTTGCAACACTAATTAAGGATCTTATGCAGAGCGCGCGGGTAAATAACTATATGGATCTGTATAAGAGATACAGTAAGTCCTTTGAGTATGTCATAGGCCAACTGGGCATTGAAATACATCCCCTCCCCGCCGGCAAGGAAGCGGAAGAGGACCACGAGATTGGTTGTTAAACAATCGTGCCCTTATTCTCGCTATCTGAATGAATGAACCCTCGATCGTAAATTATTATATCGCATTCCCATTTCTGTGTCTTCAATTTGACGACAATCTCAGTGATGGCGCCCGGGAACTCGTCTCCAAAATGAACGTTAACCGCCGCGACAAGGGTGACGCCGGGTTTGTCCCAGAATTTAAATCGTTAACTTAAAACCATCGCTAGCTATTTTACGAAATCGGAACAGATTCCGAGGGATTCTCTTGCAAAGAGAGACTGAGAGAGAGAGATAGAACGCCCGCTTTAAAACGTACACATAGGCACTCCAGGAAAAGCCGATTTAAGGATTATTTACCCGCATATACTGGAGAAACGTCTTTATACTCTCAGAAAATCTTTGCAGAGCTGGAATATAAAACCCCAAAGATTCGCTTATAAAACGGAGGATTTCCCCGCTAATACCGTTGCCGTTCGCGCATGATACCATACATAAGTTTATAAGTGATATGTTCCTTCCATAAGTATGACACTAACCTATACTTCGTAATGCTACTGAGACACTTACAACTCAAGCTAGTTCGAGGGAGAACGACGGAAGCGAGAATTGGAAGTCCTACACTCGGTGGTGGTTAATTTTGTTGTAGTGCGAATAGGGCGTTATATTTTTTGGAAACCCGATTTATATTTAAATCTGAGAGGATTCCTTTCGCGAAAATAACAATGTAAACCCGCTTAAATGTGTACGCGAAACGCAAACGTACTTTTTTTTTGGTTTGTAATCTAGTTTTGAATAATTCCAAGTTATCTTACGAAATTTCAAACTATACTTTTGGTAGCGTGCGTGGGAAAACGCAATTACCGTTTTAATGTATGTAGGTATATAATAAACACATGTTTCATAAATATTTTCCAATTAAATGCGGAGTAAACTAGGTATTACTTATTTATGGGTAACAGTATATTTTAAAGGTAAACTAAAACGTTGCAATACGTAGCAGAGACCTGCACGGGCCGAGTTTTTCAGGCCCGACCCAAGCCCGGCCCGGTTTTAGAATTTTGAATAAGCCCGAAACCCGGCCCGAGTCCGAGTACATAGTTGGTTTTTCGGCCCGGTCCGGCCCGGCCCGTTACATGCATTAACCAAGCCCGGCCCGGCCCGGCCCGACACATTGAATGAATTGAACAGGCCCGGCCCGGCCCGGCCCGTTACACGTAGTTCAGTTGTAATTTTTATATTTTTTTACATAAAATCAATGATTTGAATTCATATTTGCTTTAGCGTCGTGTATTATTCATTTCTTTTGATAATTGTTCGTCACATTTGTTCTTAGAAGCTTATACTCATTTAAATAATCTTTCATTTGAACTTTGGATTAAATGAGAATCAAGTTCGGCCCGGCCCGGCCCGGCCCGTTAACTTCCAAAATTTTAAAAGCCCGACCCGGCCCGGCCCGTTAATTTCCAAAATTTTGAAAGCCCGACCCGGCCCGGCCCGATACAATTTTCAAAAGTGGAAAGCCCGGCTCGGCCCGACCCGGTCGGGCCGGGCCTCGGGCCGGACCGGGCTTGAGCCCGGCCCGTGCAGGACTCTGATACGTAGTATCCTCTTGTATTGAAAACGACAGAATCCTCGCATGAGATACCTTCCCTTAAAAAAAAAAACCTCACGCGCCAAGCGTTTTAAATAATTGGGTAAAAATGTTGGTTATACGTTTTAACACGTAATTTTAAAATCAATCGCGAAATAATTTTGAAATTTTAAAATTATTATAAAAATTACCTAATGTCGAAAACTGAAACTGGGGTTTTTCGAACGAGGTTAAAGTAATTTAATATGAATTAAATTCTAACACTTCGAAGAAGGACGATTAAAAAAAATAATAAAATAATCAACGTGTCTTCATGCACCGATTGAAATCCAATCCATTCCATACGTTATAACTGTAACACAGATTGTTACTATAGAAAACTGCAGAGGGAAAAATCAACATGCAACACTTTTGGTTCCCAAGATGCCTCGTCATTATCTGATTCGGGCAGCATTAGAAAGGAATATAAGCTTTAGAAACGGAAACTGAGGTTGGTTTCCCCGCCAAAATCCTTGGAAACAACTAAAGACAATGTTAAGTTCCTATTAAAGAAAACGAAACAGATACAACAGAGAAGTCGTCTCGACCACTTCCGGGATGCATTCAGAATAGAGTTAAAGGAAAATTCTATATCGACTCCTTTATTTCCCCACCAAAGACAAAGATAGCATCTTCATTCAGGAGGAATCTTACTTCCGTTTTCCGCGTCTATTGTATTGATTAAATATAATTACAAATTAATTAATTAACTTTGTTTGGTTATTTCCCATTAGCGCGGAGGGGATAAATTCGATTTCCCATTTTTGGCCCCCCAAGGGAGAAATATATCTCCCTTTTGCAGGTGTACGTTGCCACCATGATGGAAAACAAGATGGTACCAATGATGAAGACAATATTTGTTTTACAGGTTTTCAAAGGTTGGGAAATGTCTGATACAAATGGAACAGGTCACCACAATTAAATAATATATGTTTAGCAAGAGGTCAAAGGTGAAAAAGATGTTAGGAGTGCTTCTTGACGCACCTGTAATGATATCTTCACCCAATAGTAACAACTAACTAAACTTCGTCATACAACAAGTTCCAAAATATAGGCCACTCTGCGGTGCCAACCAACTGGTCACCAAGAAGGCCAAAGCCCAGACCCAAAAACCTTAAAAGTATATAGTAGCCAAGATGGGCCGCGGAGTTCCTCCGTCACTTCCCAACCCAACCCAACCCTTCCCTTCTTCGGGCGGGCAATACATATCCGATCAAGGGTTTCTCTTGGAACCGATAAAAGGATCTATAATTTTTCTTCCCTCGCTGGAAACTACCACCGTACCATACCATCCTCCTCCCGTGGAGGCACTCAAAGTATCAGAATCTCTCTCTCTCTCTCTGAAGGAGCCAGAGAAATTTTCCAGGACGATCGGATCTTGCTCGGATGACCGCCCAGGGGTCACTCGCTACGCTAGTAGAGCAAAGGAGAGAAGGGCCCACCCGTTTCTTTTCAACGCCCTTACTAAAACCTCTTTCTCGCAGGTGCTTCTAATAATGGATCGGTCGAGACTCGACCAAGAATGGGAGTGGGAGTAGGGCTATTTACTAGCACGCCTTGCCTCGCTCTCTCCGTCCAAATGCCCACAACCAAACTACCTACCTAGCTAGGCCTTGGCCAAAATAAGACCCGAGGAGATAGGAAACTTTAAAAAGGAAGGCCGAGGGGGGGGGGGCGAAAGATCATTTACATAAGTACCGTATCGCCAAAAACCCTAAAATGGAATTGACAAATATTTGGCTGCAATTGTTGCATCGCTATCGAAACCTTTTCGCGCCATTTTACAATTGTAATCTTTCAGAGTTTCTTTTTTTATACGTTAATAAAGTTCCCCTGGAAACGGAAGTAAATACCACAAAGCGAATTACTAAAATCTAATAAATAAAAATGATAGTATTTAATTTAAGAGTGTTGGAAGGCTTGAAACATTAAATAAAGATAAATTCTTTTTGTATTAGAAATGCATGGTTCCAAGGCGAGCAAAATCCCTCAAAAGAAGACGTTTAATCAAATTCTCCGTGTTACATTCCCTTTAAAATTGCATTTACTTTGATGTCTAGAAACTTTGAAAGGACTGGGACTGGTAAGAAAAATGACAATTCTATTGTAAAGATCCTTTGCAGGGCGGCTGAGAAAAGAGAGAGTTGGAAAAAGAAAGTAAGTCGCTTCCCTCCATTGCCATTCTTTCGAGGTGGTCTATTTCAACCGATTAGGTGAAAAATCGGGTTGGGGAGTGGTGAGTAGCGAAGGCGGGACCCCATTCTTTATGGTCCCCTTAAAGGATATCAGAGGGACCAGTCTTCTTCCCGGACAAACGCCAGCCTAGAGAATAGAGGAGAAGGTCTTCCATTTTGTCTGTTAAAGAATAGAAATCGAGGATGACAACTGTATTATTCCCGCCTTTTATCCGCGCCTATTTCTCTCTCGGTCGGTCGCAGGTGACACCTGGCACCTGCAAACACGAACACCCTAATTGCCCAAAGAATCCTCCACGTATATGGAATGCTCCCCGAAGAAATACCCCCCCTGCACGTTGTTGTAAAATTCATTCACTCCTTTCTCCAATAATTTCCAAGAAAGCGATTCAATTTTGGTGAGAAAGTCAACCATGAGAATTTCACAAATTGTAAAAACCTAAGCCTAGTAGGTGAATTTTAAGGTTCCCCAAAGGTTCACGTGTCGTTAGTGGGCCAAAGATAGGCTATAAGTTAAAGCCGTGAGAAATGGAAGGAATTTTAAACGATTTAAGTTCTCAAATTGACAAAGGTGAAATGGGTCTATTACACCACGTATCAATTACCTAATCAATAGAGGGGACAATCACCCGTCCGTCATTCGCCGAATCACGAGTTACCCGAACGTTTCTTTTTATGGCGCCAATGCAACACTACCGAGCAGTTAAGCACCTTAAATTATTTCAACGTCTCCTCGGGTGCCCTTTCATCTCATCTTACCGTTCTTTAATGTCTTATTCGCAAAGGGGTAATGAAATGCCATCAAGTACATTCAGCGTTCGTAAGGCGTCTAGTAATTACCACGAGACTCGCGATGGAACTAAATCGTAAATACTCGAGGGAAGTTGTTGCCAGTATCATTCGGGTTCCCTTTAAAATGGGAGTCTTAATTCGGTCACCGCGCCGTGTTTCTCTTCAGATTAGATTACCGCTAAGCGTCAAGACACTACGTGGATGGTTTTTGTCCATAAACCGTCGCCAGAAGCGTGCTATGAGCGAAGGCGTCTTGTTGGGCCGCCACCTGAGTATGTTATGGTGAAACAATAGATAAGAGAGACTTCACTTTTCCGCGCCCCCTTGTAAAAACAACGAGATTAAATAATACGGTACGATTTTTCGGGGCGCCAACATTACCGTAAACATAACCCGGTGTTTAGATAACATTTCAATCGTTCCGCCTTATCAAACCTCGCTGACAAAATGAACTTTACGGGTATGTTTTGAAATTCAACTCGCGCGTTACCTAATACCTTAGGTAACGATTCGAGTTCAAATGTTAACAGAATTGCCTAACATAAGTAACCTATCAACAATAAGTACGATATGCACCAAATGCTAATCAAACTATAGACATTTCCATTAAATACTTGCGGAGAAAGTTACAAATGCACAGAGATGGTGCTGCCATCTTAGGTTAGGTTCGCGATGCCTCTAGCGGCGCTTCTTAGCACCAGGAAAATAACCCAAGAAGGTAACCCTGCCCCTTTAGTGTTTGCTTCTATGCTGGAATTCTGGGTTCTGAAACTCAAAGCTACAACTTCGGAAAAACTCTGCAATCTAGATAAGGTAACCAAGGCTTAACGTATTCAGGGTAGATCTTGTTATCTACTTCATTACAATTCCATCTACAATAGATGAGAAACGCGGCCGGGTCACGATGTCCCGAGCCCTGATTGGTTAGTCAGGGAAAAAAGTAGAACCAGATACTGGGAAAAAGATTCGAGCAATTCGAATACTTTACCATTATTAGCGCGAGCTTAACTTCCAACTAAGTTTGAAGTTTTCGCGGAAGGAAGAAGATCTCTCCGCCGCCAAGGAATCAATAGAAAGAAAATAGATCTAGAGATGGGGAAGGGAGAGAGGGAGGGGGGGGGAATTACTGAAGAAAATGGCAGGGTGAGAAAAGTACCATTAGCAAAACTCTCAATGAGGATATTAGGCGCGTTAACGGACTAATAAAGTACATTCGCGTAATCCCCTGTAATAGAGGGAAAACTACCATACAATGCTACGAGTATTGCAAATTAGGAAACAAGGGGAGCTAGGCAATTGAATAAGCTTGGGATAAAACTGAAATAAAAATTGTGTGGTTTAAAGAGTGTACCAATTATCAACTGATCACTTGGATGGATACCCCTAGTTTCGAACATGATAGCACTAAACATAGAGGGCGCTAGTTACCTATTAAAACAAGTTGTCCCATGGCCATACGCTTCCTGCAGCAAACGACATACAGTCCTCAAAATAGGAGAAAGTATTCTATGGGGAAATGAAAGATTATGAGCGAAAACCTTATACAAACAAAATCCCAGACAGACAGAGCGAATGGAATTATGGGTAATTATTATCTAAAAATATTATTAATCTAAACCAATCAACTCATAAGTGAAAAATCTTTTTTAAAAAAATCCCTTAGAGACAGAGCGGATGAAATTATTGGTAATTATATTATAGTATTAATTATCAACTAAAAACATCCACGCCATACACCCACCCGACAACAATCACCCCAATAACCCTTAAATCACCTGTACGGCATTAAAATTAGGTAAAAATTACCCCGGAAAGCATTAGAGCGGGTAGCCTAAGACGGACGCGTTAAAAGCATCCTTACGAATAGTACACAAAATCTTGGGCATTTTAGGGGGGCCCCCAAACTAAAGGATGAGGCCGTTACCCGCGCGTTATCGAGACTTTGAACAAGCAAAGAGATGGGGTTGCGAAAAAGAAATTGGCGTCCCAGTAGCACCTTTGCATTAATTCCCTATTAAAAATAAGCTCTAGAAGGCCGGAGACTTATACGTCTTGGAATCCAATTATAATCAAGGGTCTTCTTGGGGCCCAAAACTCGACGCCGCCATTATCGTAAAAGAGCTCCACCTTTACCCTCTTCCCATCACTTTGTAGTTAGTTGCACTCTTGAAAATGCCTCCAAACGCAATACAATTACAAGTAACTTCTAAGACTGAAATTGATTATAGTCTAAACCTTTACATATATATACAGCTGACGTGGTTGGTTATACGCGTTACCTCGTTAAATAACCTCTCCAAATTTATAACTAGGTCCGTATAGTTCGAGAGGTCATGCCATCCGTAGACGAAGCGTGTATCTTAAGGAGTTTCAGGGTTACGACTGATTTTTCATTTCCTCCATGATTTTTCCAGGACTAAAGTGATTTTCCCTGACTAATTTTAATTTCTTCCGTTTGTTAGTAGAAATGTCAGTAGTCGTGTTGAGTGTTTTTACTGGACTTCCAGATACCGTAGCAACCCTGTATCTAGTAAACTTCTATAACTTCAAAAGTCCCGGGTTTCAATGGCAGATAACGATTTGCATCTTTTAGCAACATAACCTGGGCCTTAAATTGTCTCGTATCTCGTAAAGAAGTCGTACGTTTAGGACTTCTATTGAAATTACTATTTGGTGTATTTTTAACCAGTGAATTCATTTCCGGTGTTAGTTTTTTCATATAATAGTTATTTAACAAGATACAGTTAATTTTCTAATATAAACTAAAGAATATCGAATGACGAAACGATTTTTGAACATTAGTCATCGACTCCTATATCGATTCACCATTTGTTTCAAATTTCACTCACTTTATTCTTCAAATAAAGTCAGCGTCACACATTCGGTAATCGGCGAGTACCGAATACGTCTATTTTCCGAATCCCGAATAACAGCTATGGGTTATAATACTCAGATTTTCAACGTCAACTATATCAACCGAATCAAAGTTAACGCGAATATTCCGTAAATGTTTTTCACCCTTAAAATCGACACTGCTCGCCTTATACCGAATATTCGTTACTCGGCGAAGGGCGAATATTTTTTAATCGTCAAGTAGCGAATGTGTGGGTACGCCTTAAGTCTTTCGGGACCTTCTCCTTGAGGAATCGAACTAAAAGGAGGAGGTGGCGCTTGAAGAATTAATGACAGAAAAAAGATCAGATGACATTGGGTTAAAAAAAAAAAGAGAAGCGATTCTTATAAAAAGGGCAACGTTAAGATTAATCTTTCTAGGTATACACTAGCGAGATAAACGTTTTTCCCGATTAAATAACATCGCAAACTCTATATAAAAAAGAAATTTAAGAAAAAAGGTTTTTTTTTAAAAAATTTAACCGCGACCTTTTCCAAATAGATTTAGACCTAAATTTTATTTGCGAAGATGAATTTTATTTTTCATACGTTCATAAGTTTATGAAGACCGTAAGTCTTCATTCATTATTACAGTGCCAATTGTACGCGGGGTTTAATAAAATTCAAAGCGATATCCTTACAGCAGTTTATTGACGTCGCGTAATAGCTCCATTTTCAAATTCTAAAAACGACTTTCAACAAACAGAACTCAAAATGTCATAGTAGCCTACCAAGTACTCGGGTTTCATTCTACGGATTAGGTTCAATTTTAATTGGAAATTTGACCTTATTCGACCTCACGTTCCCAGCTTCAATTTCTGAAATATAGATTGGTGCTTTAACGACGTGTCGCCGTCTATTTGAAGTTAAATTTTATATCTCTTTTAATTAAATACATAATTAAAGTTTATTAATTTAATATTATTGATATAAAAATTAATTTAGTAAGTTGAATAATTTAGTTTAGTACCATAAAAGATGATAACCGCTAGATGGTGAGACAGTATCGTCTTTAATAAATATTTTTTAGTTCGAGCTTTCCAAAAATGAAAAAATAGTACTATTCACCCTGTTGATGTAGTAGTTGACATAAGATAAAATTTTGCGAAACTTTGGCATGGTAAATCAATTTAATATCCTAATTAAGCACGGATTGGATGTAGATTATGACGTAATTCCACCATATTCCGAGAACATGGGAAATTGAAATATTTTTCCAGTCAATATATTGACCAATTTCTTACGACAAGTTTTTACTGATTTAGCAGTGCTACCAGCTTTGTCTTCATGTATCTATGGTGTAGTGGTTATCACGTCCGCCTAACACGCGGAAGGTCCCAGGTTCGAGCCCTGGTAGATACAACCATAACAATTTTTTTAACAATTTATTTTAAAAATTATTTTGCTAAAATAAGCTAGCAAACAACCCTTAATGTAAAAATTTAAAGGGGCTAAATATTTTGAACTTTATAAAATCGAAATGGGTAAAAAAATTAAGGGTTGTATCTACCAGGGCTCGAACCTGGGACCTTCCGCGTGTTAGGCGGACGTGATAACCACTACACCATAGATACATGCAGAAACAGCTTCCTACAATGTATTAAGTACCAATAAACAGAGCCTAATCACGCCCTAAGAAATGGGTCAAAATATATCAACTTCTGTACCAAGAGTGACAGCACTTCATACCCTCCCACGCCTTCAAAACATACATGCTAAAACCATTAGGTGCAGATTCATGTCAAATAAGTAAACATTCTCTATGAAAAGGTTGACCAAATATAGTATACTTTAATTAAGGTTTTCACCAATAATTATACGTAATAATAAAATCCCCAAGCCACTCAAGAACTAGGCATATAAACAGTGTAAGATCAGTTCAAATCTTTTCAACTAAATCGCTGTCGATTTCACAAACAACACTGCAGTGTCACGCTTAATGGAACTGACTTATGAACAAGTACTTAGGGTATAGATTGAAACTGCCATTAACGACAATATTCATTAACAGACAGAGAGAGAAAGTTTAAGTAAATAGCGCTAATGTCCTAATGGAGCGAGTCGACTCAACTGTATAAGCCGCGTCCTAACGAGGATGGGTCATTAACCCGAATAGAAATACTTAAGAGAAATAATTAGGGATAACCGAAACTAACCCCGAGGAGCAACTGGGCTGGCTCTTAAGTATACTTTGATTTCAACAAATAACTCCGAGCAACAATTACAATAAAATGAGAGAGACTCGGTATCTCTCAATCGGTCAGTGGACCAATCAAACAGGTTTTATCGGAAACCTCAAGCGTCAGGCGTCACAAGGAAATCGCTTAATTGATTCGGGGAAATCGCGCCACGCCACGGCCTGCGCCTGATAAGACCAACCGCTCGTTAATCATAAAATTGATAAGCCATAAAATGCTTAAAGATCCAACTGAAATTTAATCGCCGATGAAAGTTCATACTAACCAAGTCTAAAGGAAGATTGATTATAACTGAAGAATATAAAGAATGTTTATTTCGAGGGGATAGATACTTTTGGAGTTCGGTTCTAGGCTTTGATCGAGGGGGTAAACGCTCTGAATCTCTGCGTACACCCGAGTTCAAAAGAGTTCAGCTTTGAGTTCAAGACATTCTGTACACCTGAGAACTCAAGTGTCTACCCCCTCGGCTTTGACACATTCTACGATAGGCCTTGAAAAGCGAAAATATAAAGGAAATCCGATTTTGGCTACAAACACGTCGCAAATTTTATTTCCGATCTCAGTGACTGTCCCCTCGGTTTATAAATTTAAGTAAAGAGACAGTTACACATCCTTTCTAGTAAATTTACAAGATTTAACATTACTTACCGGCGTATATATTTTTGGGATAATCTAGTGTTAAACAAGTACGGTATCAAATAGGAATAGATAAAATATTAGCTAGGTCTATAACGTTTATGGGGCATTGAATATTTCCTTGTGAAATATTACAATACCAAATTAAACTTAACGACAAAAGTTTTATCTCGAGGAAACAATAGACGGTAGACGTACACCAACAACAACGCCGAACGTTACTCGCGAATCATTAAACTGTTTTGCGAGATTAACAGTTAACAAATCGCTAAGCGGAGGGGAAACATATACAATAATATATTCTAAGAAGTAATAATTAAAGATGTTTTCAAATTTCCCCTTTTAAGTATACAATGGCGTTGGCGTTTGTCTATTTATGTAAAACACAGTTGGCAATGCGCACGCGCAATTAAGCTAGGTCACGCGGCACGTGAAACAGTTTTCAAAATCACGCGCTCGCTTTGACCTTTGACCACGTGATAAAAGTAAACTTGCACGAGGAAATGTCTTTTCATTGTTAAAAATCTCGCTAGGCCTAATTCTTTAAGTTCAGATCATTGGTTCAGATATTAAAATTCTATTTTGGGAAATATCGTTGTATTTATTACGGATCAAGATGATTTCCCATTGGGTTTAAGATATATATATATATATATATATATGAGTAAAGAGTATATCCTAGAAACAATAGGGGGAGATTATCTATGCTATGGTGAATTGAAGAACTGGGGCGAAATAATCGTCCCCCTATATATACGTGATCCGATAATATATACCTCTTATAATAATTATTCCCAAAGCATAATCCCAATACTAACTTTTTGCCGACGTATATACACTCGAGTACTACGTCATAACCAAACCATAGGGAAACTCAACGCGAAGGGAAACTGAAATATTCTCGTTCCCAATTTAGTTAATCGGGGTTCCGAAAAAATTATCTCGTTAAGAACACATTGAGGGTCGGGGGAGCCTGGGAGGTTATTAACCTTTGAACCTATCATCGGACCATAAGCCTAGCGGCATTTCAACATTAACCATTGTTGTTTTAAGCTGGTTTAGGGGTGCCCGCCATATTGGGCGGTATTTTATTACCATTTAAGAAAATAGTTTTCGCACCAAACTTTTCATTATCTACGTCATCAAAATGGCTCCAATCATGGCTTATCAGATACGAAAGTTGGAGATAGAAAATGAGTGTTTAATTTCAACTTCACCCATCCTTTAACGGCGGGAGGGTATCAAAACTAGGCCGGGGGAATGGCAATCGTCAAAACTGTGGAATGGCGCCTGCGCGAGTTACACGTCACGGGTCGATTCCTCCATGGGGGAACCGTTCCGTTCGTCTTTCAGAGACCTCTCTCCGCAACATCGCGGGTACTCTGGTTGCTTGGTAAGTGTCCAAAAAATTCGACAGAGCTCAGTCGGCTTGTTGTTTCCTTATCAAATCCGTTCAGGAGCGGCTAGCAACCAGAGGCAGTCAGTGTTTGTAACCCGCCATCGTGTTAAGAACGCGTCGCGTCTGAGTTCCCGTTAAAAACAAGCGCACCAACCATGCCCTCAAGGACAATGTCCTAGGCTTAAGGCGCCGCTTCATTTCGTCTGCTTACGAGTTGAAAAATCACACCATGTACCCGCGTCATGGGACCACGAGACTGTGTTAAAGGTGTTTAAATAATCCTTCAGTGTCCAGAAACATGTCTTTTAGTCCGTCTAACGTCTTACGCGTGGTTCGTCGCGGTAAATTTCGTTATTTTCTATTAACGGGTATCGCGATATCTCTGGTAGTTTTGTTGTATCAAGGTTTCGGTGGTAACCTGAGGAACGTCAACGTCAGCGTACCATCATCGTACGCCAATGATTTTAAAAATAATTTGGATGCTCAACAAGGACCCGGTGCCGCGCCACCTCAGTCGCGGTCATCGGGGGTAGGCGAGACCGGCAAGGGTCAAGGACTAACTTCTTTGTTATGGCAATGGTCATCTAGTCGAGGGGCCTCCTCGTCGGGAAGTTCCTCCAAGGAGGAATGCCCCGTTGTGCCCAAAATGACCACTCAGGACATGGACACCGTCGAAATCTACCCCACACTCAATTTTAAACCATTGTACAAAACTTACTGGAATCACTCCTTCGAGAAACGCTACTTGAAACAGAAGGAAAGTTGGCGGAAATTGCCATTAAGGGTGAGTTCATTTCGAATTAATTTTAAACGCTTAAAGTTAATACCAGACTGGTAAAAAAATGACCTTTTACGGTCATGAAATACGGCTACGTGTGTCCCGTACTCTCTACCAAAATTAGAAATATCCCAGGCAGTCTCTTAATTATAATCTAGACCTAATATATATTCCCAATTAAAAAAAATAAGGTCATAAAAATGATCAGTATCATCAAGTATCACACCCAAAAAAAAAAATCTTATTAAAAATGCAGCAACAATACCCTGACTTTGTACCTCGTAAAAACTAACTCCTATTACCAGGAAGTTTGAAGTACGGGTTTATTTTTTTTTCCTCGCTTCACCCCCAGAAAGTCGCCCACAAAGAATTGGGTCAAGTTCAAGATTACGTCATAGGACCAGGCCGACGTTAGTAAAAAACAACCCACGTTTGAAACAAATATCTGTTAGGATTTGTTAAAATTAATTAAACCGCGAAGGTAGGCGTGTTTACGCCAATACATTATGAAATGGTATGGTGTTACGCAAATTACGTGGCAACGTTTAGTTGTAGTTGCAATTTAGGCATACGTGTTGAATGCAAAATTTTGCAAAATGCATAGACATAGTTGAGCTTGATTTTATAATTATAACATAGCTGTGGGTTGCGCTTTTTAAGTACACGTTTCAAGTCACTTTCCTATGATATTTTAAAGGGAATATAATACTCTCAATTTTATGCTCAATTACCTGATATTTTAAAGGGAATAACACCCTAAATTTTATAGTCAAAATCTTAATATTTTAAAGGGAATAATACCCTCAATTTTGTAGTAGATTCCCTGAAGTTTTAAAGGGAATATCACTTCTGAAGTTTCAAAATAATTTTACCATAAATTTTTAATTTGAAAGGGTTACGTAACAGCATTTCATATAATATAAACTTTAAAACCTACGATACACAAATTCAGTCAAGCCGTTATTACCCAATTTTAATTTAAAAAAAATATTCTAAAGACTTGAGGCTATTATTGATTTTGAAATAACGAAATCTGAATTATTAATTATTATTATTTCAAAGTCAAAATTGAGAACGTACTAACTTAACTAGACCTACCTATATAGCATTCATTATCTGAAAAATTTTCCAATAAAATTTAGAGTGGGTCGAAGTACTTGATACTTCGATATCTCGTTAGAACTCCGGAATAAATAAGATATTAATCTCTGAGGGGATCAGACTTTGAGCTACCAACCAGAGTCTCTCAATAATAAAAGCAACCGATCCGAATGACCCAGCAAGGAAAAGAGATCACGTCATTCTTTCTTCCTACAATACATAGTTTTCACACTGACTAGGAGAACCGATACGAAATACACCAGGAGCAGGAAGCGAGGTTATATAGCTTTTTACTGCCCTTTCTATACCAAGTAACTATCTCTCCTCCTGGTATAAAAAGGGTATCAATCCTCCTAGTCTGAAAACTACGTATAAATAATAAATATCTTATTCGTTAATAAATGATCGTCATCATTCCTAGAAAAACCAAAAGAGAAAAAAATTGCCGATATAGCTTAATCCTTGAATTAATAAATTAAATTTAGGAGTAAGACATACGCGTAGAGTTTATCATTTAGTATCATCAGTTATCATCTTTTAAATAAACTCGTCGTTGAACTTCATTTATAGGCAGTTTTCGTAATCTATTGGTTGTCTAAAAGGCTCTAAGCTACGTGGCATTTATAAGAACGTAATATCAAAATACATCGGTAGTAACTCTGTCTGAGGTTCATTATACCTGTACAATTTGTACTGAAATTTCTCTTTATCTATAAAGAAGAGAGAGAGGACTATTGGGGAAAGAAAAATCATTCATTCATTCATTATTTTATATAAGGTGTATCAAATATTGAGGACCGAAGTCGAGGGGTCTGTTACTTAGCTTAATCAGTGTACAAGGATGTACAGTTGACTGTACTAAAATGATTACGCGGGTAAGACTGTCTATAAAGCCGCGTTTACACGAGACCCTTTGAAACCGTTTTAAACCGTATTGGAATGTACAAAAAATAATATTAAGCTAATAAAACCAGAGATCTTTCACGAGAAAATGCAAATATTATTTTTTTAAAAGTGTTAAGCCTTTCCAAAACGGTTGAAAACGGTTCCAAAAAGTCTCGTGTAAACGCGGCTTATGACTGCGCTAAAATGATTACGGTTACGTATTCCGTAATCGGTTTCTCCGAGTGGTTAGCCCTTCGACCGAAGTATAATGGGATTGTTATATGGGAAATCAATTGAATTTAAGTCGAAAATGTAACTTCTATGTTATGATCTATTTTGTTACCATAAGAGACGACACACCTAAAAATGAGTTACGAGCTTCAGAGTGTTTTAGGGATGGTCCCCTTTAAATTTAAGTAAGAAACACCGAAAGAAATTTAAGGATCAAATCACATTTTTTTCGATTCTAAATTTTGCTCAAAATTTCAGTTAATTATTCAACTTTTTATAAAAGAAATTAATTATTTAAATTTATTTCAAAATAAATTGAGGGGAGAAATCTCTCTCGACACTTCATGGTTAGTTGGTATTTGGTAAAAACAATTTAGGTAAAGCATGGAGACATAATTTAATAATAATACCCTGTAGGGAAAACTCACCACCAACAAAATTTTTCCAAAAAACAAAAACCGTAGTCAAATTTCTTTATGATCGGATGAAGAAAAAATAAAGAAGTAGTTCAACTAAGGAGCCCAACCAACTTACTAGCAGAAATCTAAAAATAACTGACTCACCCGCCCCGTTTTAAAATTCAATTTTTCCTTCCCCAAAATATTCTTTTTTTAAAAAAAAAATTGGTATGTGTGTGGCTTTAAAGGTTTTTCAGTCGCTAGAAGAAGTTACTTGGGGCTAAAATATTCACCCGTATTTAAAATAAAAGAACAATTCATCATAGGGATGGGATATGCCTCGTAAGGCACTTGACGTCCGTCTCACTCCCAAAATTCAATACCGTATGAACGAAGGAATTAAGGAAAATAAGAAATATCGCGCTAACCCTAAAATAATTTGTAGAGCTTTAAAGATTACGTTGCAAATTGCGGTTGAAACGAACTGTCGTAAAATATCAAGATTTAGTATGATAATTCTTGAATTGTTTTTCTGATTTTATTTTATTTTTTAGTAATTTTTTAATCTAAGAAAAAAGCTCCCATTTATTTATTTATTTATTTATTTAAATTTAAAAAACAGGGAAGTGGCATCTAGGTTATCTTCCCATTTAAGACTAAGCCTGTTAAAGGCGGGGCACTGCTGCAATTACATCCCGTAAAAATAGTCCCCTTTTCTACATTTTCAGTTTTCAATGATAGTTTACGCGTAACTTAGTAAGCTAAGCCTTGGTCCTTCATTGCAATTGTTGCAAGACGAAACGCCGTTCAAAGTTCCCTCCTTTACCAACAGAAGCGTAGCTTGCAGAAGCGGATAAGAAAAATATAACGGGTATCTGGAGAGCTTTAGGGAGCTGCTAGGCCTCCTTGGCTAGCTATAAGGTATTGTTTTATCACTGAAATAACAGATGGGCCAAAAGTTACCCACCCGCTTCCAAATTCTCGCGAGAAAGATAGAATTCTACTATAGGCATGCAACCTGACTAAATTTATCAACCCACTTCCTACAAGTAAAACAAACCAAGGAGTATAGAAAACAGAGTGGGAGTAGCATATGGCAGCCCTGCAGTTGGTTATGGTGCCACGGAAGTTGATTTCTCAAAGGCTTTACTGAATACTGATACTGAGCTTTGAAAGCATTTTGAATCAATAGGTAGTTTTCACTAAAGGAAAATTCCTGCCCCTTCTCATAGCTTAATCTTCAGTGCAGTGTTGCCAGGTCCTCTGAGTAACTTTAAATTGGTCAAACACTGAACTTGCTGCAAGCCTACCTCTCGACTCACTAACGTCCTGGCAACACTGTGGGAACGGCTATATAAACCTTTAGTGGAAACTATGTATATAATATGAATCTGGTATTACACGTGACTTGTTGCCAAAAATTAGGCGAAAAATAGGCCAAATCCTTGGCGCGGTTGAGCATTATACAAAATTCTAAAAATCTAAACCAAAAACGTATGTTTTCCAAATATTACGCGAACAGTTAGTTGCACAAAGGGTGAATGTACGTTATACCTGTATTCCTAACAAAGCGAATACGCAGGTAAATCCCTGTGGTGCCTAGTGGCTTGATTAGAATATTTTTTATTGGACAATAAATGAAACACGATTCTTTCGTGTACTCTACGTGTACCTTGAGAATTCCAAACTCATCATGCAGAAATAACAAAAAATAAACTAAACGCAACAATGGAACAAACAAATGAATACCGTACTATTTTTCTATTGTAGCGTATATCGTATGTATATACTTTCTCTTTGATTCGAGGGGACACTCACCCACTTAGCATAATCGATATATATACATACACTGCGTTAAAAGGATTAGAGTGAGTTTATCTGAGAGTGATTAACCCCTCGGTTGAAACGTGTTTTGTTATCATCCATAAACTAAATTGCAATATTTCAGGCAAAGATATTTCACATACTTAATTTAACTTTTCAAATCTCTCTATACTCTTTAGGAACATATTGTATATAGACTTCCGGTAATTCGATATGGTGTTTAAATGTATATGAAAGGGTTAGGGGGTTTGAAACACCGAGTCGCGCTATTCAATTGGCCCGGAGGTTTCAACTGTCTGCAACATTGTCGACCGTTTTCCGAAGATAAAACCGATGGAATTGCTCCAATTTCGGGGATTGAAAATTATTTGGAGAATTCAACAAACAAACTTGTTCGATTAATAGGTCGATGGAGGATTCATTCCTCGATTGTCGCTTCGGGACTTTTCAAACTAAATTCAAGATTAACAATAACATCAGTTAAGCCTATATTACGCCGCGACGACAAAAGGCCTAACAGCAAAACGCTCTCGCTAATAACTTGTTTAAACCTAGTCAGGCGCGACTACAGACACGTTATTTTCAAAACAGTGACGTCATTTTTGAAAAACAATGCTGAATAAATTTAAACTAATTCTCCATTTGTAGTTTTTAAAAGTTTAAAATTAAGTCAAACCGCGTTAAAACGTGGGCGCCTGAAAAAAGGCGCCATTCTGTTTTATTTATATATTTATGTAAATGAACCAACCATATGTTGGTATTAAATTAACCAAGCTAGGCTAGAATTTGAAGGTATACTAATATTTTCTGACTTCTGTGTTAGGCTGGCGGCAACCCGAGGTTAGGTAAGGGTTCAACGAGGGTCAGGTTGCCGTCTTCAAGCCGGTCTTTCGTTATTTTGAATTATCGATTTACAATTGGTTAATAATTTTGTCAATATAAATCTATTTAAAACACTTATCTTTTTTTTTAAATATGCACAGTTTAGTATACCTTTTTAATATGATAATATCGAGTGCATGTCGTGTTTGTAATATACCGTTTCCTCATTACTATATAAAAATTAACATAGAATTTTTAAATATAATATATTCGGGAAGTATAATATAATAATAGGTTCGATTGATAAAGCTATCACGTAAATCGGAAATTCCGAATTCAAAGCGACCGCTTTCGCCTTTACCGAATTATCTCGTGAGAAAGCTTTTCCAATAGGAGAATATAGTACGCTGGAAACTAACAGCCGCTAATATCTCTACGGGATAAAGAGATGAAATTGAATAAACTTAATTATCAATTCAAAATGAGAAACGTAAAACGCACGCGCGCGCGCACGAGCTACAAATGTTATCGAGGGGTTGATGACTTTCCTTAAAAAATTTCGGTTTAAACCAATCGAATAAGTTTACCAACTGGTTTTATTATTCGTACAAACCTTTGTTGATTCAACCAATTTTAATCATTTGCGTTCTTTTAGAAGAATTGGTTGACGGAGATTTTGAATTGTCAGAATTTTACCTTACCATACCACAAATAAGGTCTATAGAAGGAAATAAAAACTGAATATCTCGCTATCGCTTTTACATCATAACGTCAGACACTTTTTGAACCGGCGACATCAGCCTCCGACTCAAAAAATAAAAAGTACATGAAAGAACACTTTCCAAAAGAAAAAGAAAAAGTTCTTTGAAAGTTTTTCTTCAGAAATGTTTCGGTCCCAAGGATATATATATTTTATTTTTATTTCTTTTTGGGTGTGAATCAAGGGGTCAGACATTGACCTTTCAACCAATTTTTTTCTGATTCAAATTCCTACCTGACATTTTAAGGATTAAACTAAGTTATAGTCAAGTTCAAGTTTTGGAATAATTCAAGATTACGTTTGTAAAATTTCAATTCCCTGTCACCATTTCAGCTCTCAGTTGGTTGAATAGCACATCACGCCCTCTTAAATCAGCGCGTTAAATCTACCAATATGATGGTGTATATTTCATCACAAATCTTAACCCCTTCCTCCCCAAACAGAAAAAAGGCTATTTCCTTATTATGCAGAAATATCCGACCCCTCGGATGTAGGAAAAGGCAAGACTAGATATATATCCGGTGATCCACTATCAGGCAGATTCTTCGCGTCAGAAAATCCTGGCTAGCTTCTTCTCTTCTCCCCCCCCCCCCTGACCCCGCCCCCTTCCACCCATCCACCCACGCGTCGTACGTACACCTTCCTCTCCTTTTTGGTTGGTGCCAGTGGTATCACATCCTATTAGTTAAGTCTTTGGAATCTTTTGCCGTTCAGTAGTATACGGCGCTCCTAGAAATTTCCCACCGGTAGAGTTACTATGGGAAGCTCAAGAGCAAAAGAGAAGAGAGAGGGGGGGGGCGACTTAAGGCACGCCGAGATAGCGGGTGAGAAGAAGAGAGAACTCAGAGGAGAGGAGGATATGGTATGGTATGGTATGGGCACTCCGTTGCAGCTGCCTGCCTCTCTCTATGCCAGGGGTTAAAACTTAAAAGATAGAAAGAAGGGGATGACGCGAATTTTTCTCTTTCATCTATTTCTTTAGTAGCATATCATTCTATATAATACGGTCTATTTTTTGGATTATTTTTTGAAGCTCAGCGTGACAACTTTAAATTGCAGTGAGAGTAATATTGCGGCGGATGAATACCCTAATTTTTCCTCCTCTTTCATCTATTTCTTTAGAACCTCTACGTACTATTTTATTTTATTTTTTGAAATTTTACGTTGGAACTACATTTTTCGTAAGCGCGCATTGTGACAATTTCTTGAAGTTGAAATAGTTTAAGGTAAAATAAAATGGCGTCCAGCGGAAGAATATTGCATAAGTAATAAATTAGAAAATTTAAAATTGATCCTCTTCCCTCTTCAAAGGCAATTAAACACTGCCTTTTAAAACCATTCTAAAAACAAAAGAAGAAAATAATTGATTACGAATAAAAAGAACAGCGTGTAGCAAAATATATACATATCTAGAAAAAAATAAATTGTCCAATTCAATTCAATCTATTTCATATTTTTCTTTCATATCTTTAAGGGTAAGGTTCGCGGCCCCCGCAAGAAATTGCCTTTACCAAAAAAACTGAAATACTGATCTCTCTCAGTCTCTCTCCCTCCATTTTGGTTTTATTCAGAGCTCTCTTGGCATCTCAGAAATGAATAACCTTATTACTCGTAAAAAATAGTTCCCGATATGTCTGTACCGCTTTTCTATATCCGTCCGAAAATATAGGGGTCTATAGCCCGTTCTATCCGAAAACATATTGTTTTTATCGTCATATCTTGTTCTTTTTTTCATATCCTACCTATAACTTCTTGCATGGTCTGCCATCATCGGGTCCCCTGGCAACAAAAACAATTGCTTTCCCATAAAACATTTATTATTTATATCGGAAGTTCGTAACTCGGAAGTAAATAATATTAATTATATATAAATTCCATTTTGAAAGCGGTTCATCCTCACTTTACGATGATTTTGATAAAATTCCTTTTTTCAAGGAATTTAATAAAATATTTTCTTAGAACTTTTTCTATTTTTGCTTTCAAGTATTTAAATAAAATTAAAGATAGCTTAGTTTTTCTTAAAGGGGTAGTGTAGCGTCTTAAAAAGGAATTTCTTCTTAAATTTTATCTTAACCCCAAAATCAAATTAAGATTTAAGGTTAGATTCGAGGTAGGGTACTATATTGGAATATTTCCAAAAAAGATACAATTTTACATTTAACCTCAAAAACCTTTCAGAAGTAAATAAAACTGAAGTTTTCAATTAATTAAATATCGCTAGAAAATAGTGTTTTCTCTCTCTTATACTCTAGGGTTTAATTTATTTTTAATTCACTGAAAAAATGCCGAACAATAACAAAATAAATGTTTTTCGTATATAACTTTAATTCATTGGAAAATATTAAAAATCAGAACCTATTTTAAATATTAAGTGTTGTTTGAATTTGAAAATTCTCTTTTCATGAAATCTAGGGGATGGGGTAGGGGGTGAAAGGGGTGACCCGAAATAAACGTAATAGGAATCCCGCCATAAGCGTGTTCTATGCAAATTTGAAACGCAAAATAAATTGATTGGTGCGTGCTAGGATAGCTTCAAAATCAATTTAGGAACCACACGCGTCAAAATTTCGCTTCCCAGCTCGGGTTTTATTCCCAAAAATGCAAGCAATGCACCAACGTAAATTTTAAAATAGGGGTGAACTTAATTCCAAATTTAATAGGCGCCCTTAAGTACTAAACACTAATTAATATTTTAAGTTGAATTTTAATTTAATAAATTTTGTTTTTAGTGCACGTATCTTTATCTTTAATAGCGCTCAAACTTATTTTTCGTCTGAACAATTTGCTAAGAGAGAATAATTAGCCTTTAAGTACTTTTAAAAGCTATTTTTCTCTAATTAGGTTAAGGTTCGTTTGCTCCTTTAGACGGAATCCATTCCGATATAGTCTACTTTTGTTCTTTGCCCCTTTTTCTTGGCGTTTAACCATGGGAAACATTGAGTACACGCCTCATTAAATCTTAAGCTATCAACTCAAGTAATTAAGATTACAATAAGTAGAAAGCGCAAATAGGCCCGACCCCCTATTCTATTCAAATTGAATGAATATACTCCAAGTGGGATGAACTCGAGGGGCTAATCACTGTCAGATTTCTTGTACACCGATTACGTGTAATCATTTTAGCACTGTCAAGGGCAGGGCTTTTAAAGATCACTCGTAATCACTTTAGTGCAGTCAAAGGAGTGAAAAGACCCTCGGAGGGACTTGCCAAATAACACCGAACAAAACCTATTTGAGTCGAGTCAAAGCATATTGAGTGTTAATCCGCGTAGGCTTTAGTCTATTATTGCTTAATTTCCCGCCAAATTACGCGCCAAACGTCTGGTACATTTTGAGGTTACGGTATAATTATTATAGACGTAGAGTGTGCGCGTGTATTGTAATACGAAGTTATGATAGACAGACAGACACTAAAGTGCTTGCTTTGCCCCAATCAATATTTGGTCTACATTCGTATCCGCAGCTTGGTTTAGCTATATTGCAATTGTTTTCCCGCTGTACAGGTAAATAGGCAGCAATTTAAAACACGCCTTCTTATAACTAATCCACGCGCTCTAATTAATCCATCTTTAACTTCGACAGGTGTTTACGTTTACTAAGCCTCGGTTACTTATTAGGCTTTGGCAATCTTTGGAACTGTTATGTTATGGTAAACATCGATAAAACTAAATTAGTTTTGCGTAGTTGTATACTTTGCTCGATGTATTTGTTAATTAAGTTGAAACAGCTTAATTAGCGGTTCCTAAAATATTCGTCGCTATATTCATATATACTCTTCGTTTAATTAGCTTCATTAAACTGTCTGAATTAATTAAGGAAATAAAGTTTTTATTACGTAGTGGTTAGGCTTAGCTTAAACCCGACTTCTTTATGTAATGAAAGGGTTTTAGTCGTTAAATCAAAATATAATATAATATAAAAGAAATGAAAATAATAAAAAACAGGCAAGGCAAAGGAGATCACAGGCTCACTGACCTCAACTGTCTGTCAATATTGGGCTGTTGAAGGACAAGTATCTTGTGGCTTTTGTCTTTAGAAATGTTTGTACAGCTGATTATGTTTCGACGAATTTCAGACTACATAATATTTGGAATGATTTAAAGTGTCTTTAACACTCCATTGCCGAATTAAAGTGACTGTAACACTAATTTAAATAATAATTTCGGTGTATCATTCTTTTTTCTCGTGAGACTATCGCTTTAAAAACAATACCGCTCGTGTTAAAAGCAGCTCGGTATTATTGGAGGATGAATTAATTAAGGAGAAAACTTTATGGGGCGAACTGCAAAACATTTATGGCTTGGAAATGCCTTCAAAGAAGAAAATTTAAAAGAAAGAAAAAAACGCTTCTAAAAAGAAAGTTACCAAACTTAGCGGGGCTCCTAAAGAGCCAGTCTTAGCCTTGATCGAATTAGCCCAAATAAAATTAATCCCATTGGCTCCCGCTGACGCCATTTTACCGCCTCGATAACCCTATTAATAGTAATGCCAACAAGAGCCGACACCCTTTGAACTTAGCCGCTATCGAAAAAGAACCGTTTCCCCCGAAAAGTTTTCTTTCCAAGCCACTCAAACACTAATGGACTCTATAACAACAAAAGGGTTTAACACCCCGACGTCTAAATTATCCTATATATATAGTTCCCATCGTCTTACAATCTTGAAAGGGACTCGGTTTTCAATGCATTATCACTTTATTTTGTATTCCTTTCAAGGGTGCAACTGATGTAGTAGAAATTGAAGACTATTTTCTCCAAATTTCCCAACACATAAAACTAAAGTTAGATAAAATCTACGCATTAACATTGTGTATCAATCCGCGTCAGGTTTCGCTGTATAAAGAAAGAATTCGAAATAGAGGCGATAAAATAGAGCAACTGTAGATGCAATTTCTTTGAAGTAGTTAAACAGCGTGATCTAGCTATTCGAATACGTAGTATTATTCTAAGTTATATTCAAGTAATTTAATTTTCCTTCCAGCCCCTATAACAAACCAATAATATCAGGCTATGGTTCGTCACAGGTTAGTATTTAGTAGTTGGGAATTCACCTACAGTAGAATATTATTATATACCTAATAGCTAACTCACTCATTTTATATAGGTATAACTATATAAATGTTTCAGTTACTTTTACGGGCCCTTCCAACGTAAAGATGTCCGTCTCTAAAAATAGCTTTATTAAAAGTTGTTGCAACAAAAGAAACTTAAATTTAGGGCTTCGTCTATATTTTTTCCATTAACAACAATAAGTAAAATATATACCTCGTTTAAAACTCTTTAACAGTACGGGTCTTTAATTACGGCACACGTCACGCGCCAACTCAACCGGAAGTTAGTTCATTTTGCACGTGACACGCAAAAGAGCGCGCGATTTTAATCAAGGCATTTAATGTACGGGTATGGCCAATTCTTATATATAGATTATAATATTTTTATTTGATAAGCTCCAGCTGAAGCGTTTCGCATTGAGTTTCGAAATACTTTAGAATTATTTTTCAATAGCCAGACTGCAAAAGGAGAGAGCCAGAAAGATATCTTAAATTTAAAATGACCTTGAATTTATGTAAATGTTTCGCCATAAATTATTTAAATTAATAAAAACTTTCACTTTCAATAGAAGGTTGGTTTGTTGATTATATATTTTTCGAAAACACGTAATTACTCGAGTACTAATTCACGCACGTCCAATTATTTGGTACCATCGGAAAGAGAATAGTTTTTTCTATAACACCCCAAGTTGTTTGTTTGATATCTTCAAAAATACCAGAGATCTGACGTCTATACTTGGGGACCAAATTTTATTTTAAAATTCAAAAATAAAATTCAGTCAGGCGCAAACGGAGCTAGACTATAGTTGAAGCAAGGGCAACTGCGACAAAAGGTCTCTATACCTATAGTTTAATTTTGTAGAGCGCCGAGCTTTCAAAGCAATCAGGTGCAGACTATAATTAAGGAAAGTGGGTCAAAATTTATAGTTATTTAGCGCCTTGTTACGCGCGTTATTATACACCATACTGAACGGAATAAGATCTATTTAAAATCACTTTTAGGGCCAGTGTTTCCAAGGAAGTCAACGAAGTAATATGGGCTAGACATATTCCTGTTAAGGTATAAGCTCTATTGAACCCTTAACACCTTGACATATATAATTATTGGGCCTTTTGTTATAATCAAAATTTAAATTCTGAGCTTTTATCGAATGAAGGTAGGCGATTTCGTGTGGAACGGACGGAATACAGGAACCGCGTTATTGCACCGAACGCACCGTGTTTCCCTCGTTAACTATAGACCATTACGCAATTTAGAGATAGGCATTGTTGCATTGGCCATGCACCGTAAGAGAGAGGGACAACTGGTAATGCATTAAGTTTGTTAAAAAGATACGGGTGGTGTAGGCCATTTGCATGACGGTATTGCGGTGTGGACAATGCTTGGGATAAAATCTTTCCCTCGTGCATGCATGGGTCACGCGCGCCTGGTAAATATCCTACGTTTATGAACGCACGAGATTCTAAAAGTTGAAACACATAAACATGTCGTCTGCTACATCGTAAAAGCACCCCATATTGTGCAGGGTTGAAACGCAGTTTTCATTTCAAAAATTAAATTAAGTTTCTGACTGTATCAGGCTTCCCCTGACCGTTTCGAGTCATTTATTTCACTGACCATTTACAATATCCCGACTTATTTGTACAAAAGCTAGTCATACACCAAAATTCCGTGACGTTTATAACCATTTTAAAATTCCCTGAGACAAACTTTCTCCAAGTTTTCCAGGGATATCCAGCCAGGTACCGTTGCAACCCTGGTCAAGCAAAACTGACCCCCCAAAATTGGCGTACTATATAGACTCTAGGTTCGCTGGCGCAATAATCTTTTACGATTAGAGACGAACCGTGTCTCCCCCACCCTAACCCCCCTCCCTTATAGGCCAATTTGTCGTGCTCGTGCGCGGTTTGAAGTCTGCCCCCTTGTGGTGGTCGTAGGCATTACTTCTATTACTAATACATTTAGCCCGGGGCGAAAGTAGGCTTTTTGGCTTTTTTTTTTGGTTGCAGGCGGGCCGGGCGCTCTTGGTTGGTATAAAGGGCGTTAACACCATAACAGAATCATCAAGTAGAAATACGTTTCTATGTTATGTAAGTATGGCTGGAATACGTGTGATGAATTTTGTTCCATTCACTGCCCCCCCCCTCTCTACATATTACGAGTGCTGAACATGTGGCCTTTCTTGTAAACGATCCTGTTTTTGTAGCACCAACACCGTTTAGGGTTTTAGAAAGGGAGGGTTTTTTCTTCTTGTTCAAAATATGAAAACAGACAGGTGTTTCCAAAGATTATTTATGGATCTAAAATACTTGATTACAGTTTTTCTTAAGTTAAATATAGTAATAAATAAAAGTTAATGGTCATAGTAACTTGACCATAGTTGCGTCGTCATTGTACTGGTCAAGCTGTTACCATAATATTTTTAAACAAAGTTATTTAGGGCCCGGGGCTGGAGAAATTCAACTATTTCATATTTCATTTACCTATACGTACATAGGTTCATAAGAACGGTTCCATAAGTTTAGAGCTTATCATGAAGTAACGTAGGTTATAGATTCGAGGTAAAGCAAGGGAGGCTGTAAGTCTCTGCATTACGAAGTATAGGAAGTGTCATGATACTTATGGAACATATTATGAACTTATACGCGTGAAATTCGAAATGGAATATCTAAGCCTTTGTTGCTACATTTATTCATTCGTTTTTTGATTCCAAATCGTGTTACGTAACAAGAATGCTTGACAATTCAGTTCGTGGTCTCCTCCCCTTCTATAAACCTATTCAACCTTGTCTATATGCGGTAGTGGCATTCAGCGTTATCTTCCTATACAGTTAAAAGCGTAGAACTGCCAGTACTCTAAATATGTTCATTTCCTTTTAAAAGCTGGATGTTTTTAGCGCGTGTATGGATTTTTTAATAGCAAAACGTAATAATAACATAAAAGGAAAAAAAACTGCTTTGAACCGAGGCTTAGAACCTAATAAATGTTGTAGACCTAATAATGTCAAACTAAATGACTTTACTGACCAGTACGAGGTAATTAGGAGAAATTGCAAACAGAATGAACAAACACGGAATCTCGTAAAAATAACGACTCGCGTTAAGCCTAAAAAATTATAACTCATTAACGGTAAAGTGGACGGTGGTTGCGGCTCTATAAGTGTCAAAGTTAAGTGCGCGGGCCAAAAAGTGAACTTATCAAAAAAAAAGGAGTTGGTCTGTATACTGGTAAACACCATTAAGAAACTTGGGAGGAAAGACTATGTTCTTGTCAGCTACGAGACAACTAAGACAAGAGATCGTCCTCACGGGACAAGACAACCGTATAGAGGAAGAAACATATCTGACATCTGACGTACAACCGTGGATCTTGAAACCCTAGCTGTTGAAGATAGGAAAAGTGGGAGAGAGATTTCTATGTCCACTTACAAAAATAGGCCTAATTCTAGTATATCAAGGTCATTCCAAATTTAATTTGTTTAAAATTAGGCGCGATTCAGCTAGAGATGTAAAAAAAACCAGATCTGTATTGTTTCCATTGTGGTATATCAAGGTCACTTAGTGAAAGGAAAACCATACTACAATTTCGCCACCATCACTCACCTAATAACAAACAACTATATACTATGTATATATACATAGTATATATATATATATATATGTATATATACATATCGAAAATGTTGGTTACACTCCAGCAGGTGTTGCAAAAAAAGCTACAACCTCAACCTTGCAGCCTTTGGCACTTCCATCCCAATAGGGATTTTTAGGAAGGTGGAAGGAAGATGCATAAAAGATCCCTTGAAGGAAAAAAACTACTTTACTTTTTGGCCTCCGTGTCCATTTTCAACCAAAACGTTCCATCACTGGACTGACGCGGACATGCCATCATCTTTTTACACTCCCGCCGCTAATAGACCATTTCGACAGCGCCGAGCCCCCTAAGTCCGCCATGTATCGACTCCCTTCGTAAGCAGTCTAGTCCTACTTTAAAATCGAAATGGTCCTTTTATTAAAGTTACGATGGTTTCGAAACTGTGTTTCCAAAGATGGGAAAATTTTGGGTTTTTGAAAAATGTATACCTATATGGCTTTATATCTACTCCATTAAAGTTTTATCAACATCCCAAAAATGGTAGGTTTTTTTTTCTTGCCTTCCTATGGAAGGTTCAATAGGAAAAGTCGATTTTATTTGATTTGCAATGCTTTTTTGTATGTTATTGCAAAGGAGTGTTGGCATCTTACGCTATCTTCCCCATAAATTTAATACCGTTAAAGGCAGAGAGTAAGTTTGAGACCAAAATTTAAGATTAGAGTTTTGGTAAGATACGTCTACACCTAATCAATTTGGTACACGCCGAGTGATTAACCCCTCGGAAAACCGGATGCGCAGACAGTACCCTCCTATTTTACATTCTAATTAAGGACATAATTAGGACAAAAGAAAAACACGACAACTCACAACTCTTTTCAGTGGGTTTTTTGTCGTTCAGGCAGAGTTAAAGTTACTCGGCGTAAACTATGCATAGATGTACATACACTGACTACGAGAGTGAGTGGTTAACCCCTCGTTTCTAGCAGACTCATTTACACCCTCCCTAACGTGTCCCCATACCACTGCCACGAGTCGAGATTAGAAATACAAGAGAAGAGTTTCTTCTTCCCATCAAATATGGTGTTGGACGAAAAAGTATGGAACTATATGGATGGCTAAAGAAATGTACCACCAGCACCACCAGCACCAAATGTACCATTATAAAAAAAGTATAATGTATAAAGCATATAAAAATGGCTTTCATCTGTAACGGGAAAACTAGAGTCAAGAAAGACTTTGATGGGAAAAAAGAAAAGAAAAAAATAAACTTCAAAAACATTATCCTTCGTATATAAAAGGTACATCCTTTTACTGCAAACTTCAAATGTCCAAAAAAAGCTTTTTGGAGTTTTCAGAGTCCACTAACCAATATTTTTTTTTTTTTTGCAAGGAAAAGAAAATTTTCTTCAGTTTTTTTTTATATAAAAAAGGGTCCATTCAGGTTTTTTTAAAAAAGGTTTTTGGGCAAAAATCATAGAATGTTAACTCATAACTATGAGAAAAATATAATAAAAAAGAATACCTAATCATAATGTTAAAATTCACATAGAGAATTTAACGAAATTTAATATTAAATATAAATTTAACTTAACTAAGAAAATTGCAACCCCTAGAACTGATATTTTAATAAAGATAACTCAATTAACTCGGAGTTCTGTAATCTAGAAAAATTGCAAAAATATTTCTTAATCAAATTAGGCCTACATCGTAATAAAAAAAAATTAGTTTAAGTACATACGCGCAACATTCCTAATTAAATAAAGTCGATATTAATCTTAAACATTCAACACTGAACGCGCGGCGTTCGCTTTGAGTTCGAATTATATTATCCATCTCTATTAATCAAATATAAGTTCGTCCCACTTTAAGAGTACTACGCTATTCAGGCTTTGTAGACGCGGATGTAACCCAAAAGACCCATTGATAACTCCCTTTGGAACAATAGAAAGGGGTTTGGGATAGGGGACAATGGGAGTCAGTCTTATCAAATTCTCGTCTAGTCTGGGATCGAGATTACAACGTGGATAATATATCCCAACTCAGGTCTTCCACGTATAAATATACTGGATAAATACAGACTTCAGTATTGTACGTGAAGAACTTAGGTATTGAGATGGACTACATTGCTCGAGGGGTACGACACTAACTTTCGAAAAAAAAACATTTTTTTTAAGTAAAATTGAAATGAACAAGTTTCTTATGGCGATTCAACTCTAATAATTTAGTAATTGTAGACTTTACGAATTCAAAAGGGTTGTTTTTTAATGATTTTGTTCATGAAGAGCGACTTCCCCTCGCCATATGGGGTTGGGAGTGAATCATTTATTCCCTTCAATTCGATTAGGACAATCCTACCACCCTTACCCTTAGATGATGGCCGGCGTTACGCTTCCTAACCGTACAGTTAAAAGTTTGGACTAGAAAGCCCAGGGGTCAGGGGAATTACAAGTCTGGATATTAAGAAAGAAGATCAAAGAGTCAGGGACGGCCCGTGCGCCATGGTCAACCCCTATATAGATCCGCGTGTCCAGATGGATTTGGGGGGTTAGCAAACGGGTAGACGACGCGAGCCTAAATGCTTTTAACATGATATAGCCCAGCCCAACCCGACCCACGGCTTTGACACCACGAAGTTCGCTCGCCCTTTCGACGTCTGTTCGCGGAGATACCAAGAATGAATAGGAAGGCCTGTTACGCCTTGGCTCTGCTCTTTAAGTTTGCGTTAACAATACATTACGTTAACACTGTTGTCCACTGAAATAGAAGGAATGTAGAGAAAGTACCAAGGAGGAGATTGGATCTATTCGCTTTAAGTCACGACCATGGACACTGTCCCAGGAGCTAAAGCGATAAGTGGCAAGGTCTACTGAGAGATTCCTCGGGGGACAGGCGGACTGCCAGTCTATCCATTTAGTAAAACGCGGGAAAAATGGCCCAAGTACAAGGAAAGTGGCGGGAAAGTCAAGTCGTCCGCATGCACCACCCAAAATGCCCTCCAAAATAGTTTTTCACTTTAGTTGTCTGAAAGAAACGTTGGTTGGGTTTGTTTTCTTTTCTTTTCTGCTTTTTTGTTTACTCGCGGTAAGGATCTCTCTTTTCTGCGCCCCGATTGGTTCAGGGTCTTGACCGAACCCTTGGGAATCTAAGGAAGCAACATTACTGTTTTTGGCCGCGAGGTATTATGGGTAAGAGAAAGTATAGAAGGAAAAGAAAAGAAAGAAACCCACGGAATATAGAAGACAAAATTTTCTCGAGTCGCTTTTCTTAGAAGCTGAGGAGACGTCGTAAAATGTTGATAAAGTGTACACCCTTAAATCCTGATGACGGTTGGTTTCGGGCGCGTAAAAGTAAAAGGCTATTATTTCTTCGTAATCAACAAAAGGTCAAAGGTTAGGTCTATAGTTACGGTTAAATTTCTTAAGGAATTAACTTAAGGTTTGTTATTGCGAAAATGCATGGGGAACAATTGAGATATCCATTTTCCAACTAATACAGGGTTCTGAAACCCCAGGTCATACCTACTTAATGTTGATAGGTTATGTTTAAATAAATTTGATATCTCTGCTGATCTTGGTGGAAATAACAAAAATAAACCGAGGATATTTAAACTTCAATATATTTGAAAGGAGACGTACGCTATACAGCGACCCCATATATATAGATATAAATATAGTCTTTAAGAGCCTTGAGTTCCATCATAACTTCGCATAGAAAAACCATACGAAATTTTAATCGATAGAAGCTGCTAAAATACTATAGGGTTATCAATTTCCGGACGGAGTTTTGAGATCTAGCGTGCTGTCAACGCGACC
Source organism: Phalangium opilio (assembly GCF_054372755.1). Taxonomy (NCBI): domain Eukaryota; kingdom Metazoa; phylum Arthropoda; class Arachnida; order Opiliones; family Phalangiidae; genus Phalangium; species Phalangium opilio. The sequence continues at coordinate 1,157,369 of NW_028324147.1, read as the reverse complement.
AAAAAATTTCCATGCTGACTTTGGTTTCGATACAGGATGAGGTAGATAAAGCATTTTTAGGATAACGTGAGCAATATTAACATCAGTTGAAACCTCTTATCCCTACCACCACGATATCTGTATTTGATCGTAGTTCTTTTCAGTTTAGTTTATAAAAGTAAATTCAGTTGTCAAAAATATGGATGATGGAATCTCTATTTTATTAAGTAAGCGGAAAATTTGCGAACAAATATTGGTTGGAATGCGGGGGCCGGGGAACGTACTAGCGTGTTATTTTATTTAAATAAGAGATTTGGTCCCCGGAATAAAAAAAAGCACGCGGTTAATTCGCTTCATTTCCTTTCTGAATATAGGAAGTAACTTTTAGGCATTTATATGAAAACACGCAATATTTCAGATAAGAGAGAGAGAGACCCGTTTTTGAAGTTTATTTTTAATTCTAGGTGGTGCTTTAGTATAAAGATAAGCGCGAAAATAAATAGCCGTGGGTGCTAGCTGAAATCTTTCACGTGTTCAAATTTGGACGGAAGCCATATTTTTTGACGTACGCTTCAATTTTTGGGCAATTTTTAGAATACATATATTATATAAGTATCAGAGTTCAAGTTCTGGTATTTTAAAGGGGTAGTCCTATGATATAAAATGTATTTGAGCAAGTAGATATTGTAATCTACCTAATAATAAGAAATATTGATTGTATGGGTTACGGGTCACGGGGTCAAGAAAAAATAGGCTTAACATTCAATTGAGTTCACCTTTTGACCCTTCAAAAATTAATATATTAAATTTAAAAGATACCGTATTTTTGGGTGCGATAGCTTTCAGTGTATCTAATAATACAAAATATTATAGGTTAAAGGTCACGGGGGTTAATAAAAAATAGGTCTACAACTTTGATCCTACAACTTACGGGGAAATACTTTCAAGCCATAATAATTTAATATATTAGATCAAACCACTAGATAAAAAAATCTAAAATGAAATGGAGGGGGCGGGGGTATACCCCCAGCATGAACCGCTATCAGTCACAAAAATCCAATCCAAAACTATTTTGATCATCTCCGAATTCAATAAGTTTTAAACTCATTTCGTCACTCTATATATAGGCCTATATATATATAGCTTCAGAATCCCTTTGAAGATGATACCATCAAGTAAAGTACGTGATAGGGATTCCATATACCGAATACCAACTTATCACTAAACCCAACCTTAAAATGAGTAGAATATAACGTAGAGAAAAAGATGGTTTTCAACTATCAAAGATACTCCTTCTAAGGTTGAAAAAAAGAAGGGAAAAGTTAGACGATATGTTTCTACTTTGAAAAGCGCGCGGAATTTACCCAATTTTGTGTATGTGTGTGAGAGAGAGAGAGAGAGAGAGAGAGAGAGAGAGAGAGAGAGAGAGAGAGAGAGAGAGAGAGAGAGCGGGAAGTTCATTTGGTGGCAGGCACATACCGCTATAGAGGTCCCCCCTCCCGCCTACACCAGCAAGGAAGCAGCATCTTTCATCTCTCCATCCACCCCCACCTACCCAGCCCATCTTTGCTCTTGAGCTTCCCTAGTTCCGTTTGATTTGGACGCGGTGTAGACCCCGAAAAAGAGAAGTTTGCTTTCCAGGGGAATTTCTACCGCACGCTTAGGGACCAAATTTGGAGGACCCAAGCATATAAACCCAATGAATATGAAGAGATTAAATTCATCCATGAATATTGATTAGGTTAATTCCAAACCCTAAATAAAAGACTAACTTCTTTTGGTCCAGATCATGTGACGTTAGCCTGATTACCGTGTAACTAACATTGATTGAAGCGCGCACGTGCTTTGAAAACTTGGGTTCTCTTCTAACTCCCCAACATCCGATTGGATGAAATCCCTGAATGAATTGAATCTTTCAACCTAACCCAACCCAAACCTAGTCTGTCTATATAAGGCATAGGTTTAGTTTTCATCAAAGACATCGTAGACGCCAAAAGAAATTGAAATTGGAGAGAGAATAAAATAAAAAGAAAATAATCATGATTATAATATAAACAATTGTGGTTTCACGCCGTGTTTCGTTTTCTTTTGCAATTTAAAATACGAGATTAGAAATAAAGTTTTGCGGTAGTTTCTTTAAGGATTCAAGAAATGAGAAAGGAATTCTGTACCTGAATCTAATAAGACAGACCGGGAGTTGATTATTTTCCTTTGGTTTTTCCTAAACTTTTCATTCGCTCAAATTTTTAAATTGAAAATGACTTGTTATTTTCCTTATAATAGTTGTTCAAATGTCTCGGATTAGTTTTAGGAATTGAAAATAAGGGTGATTTTTGTACAAATGAGGTTTAGTTGGTATTTAATATTTAGGAGGCTTAAAATGAGGTGACTTTCTAGGTTGTCCATGTCTAGGTAAGACAGTAGCAATGAAATTACTTTTAGAAAAATAAGAAAAACCTGTCTAGAAAAAGCCAAAAGAAGAAAACCTTCTTAAAACTTCAATGATAAACCTTAATTTATGCAAATCGCCTTATTCCAAAGTTGCCCTAATCCGCTCGCCACATTTTCCATCTCATGCAGCCACCTTAGTCGAGTATTGATAAAGAACAGTTATATATGACTAGCCGAGGAGGAGGAGAAAGGACTGGGAGAGAATAAATTTGCATATATACACGTCTCTAAGACATTTTCCCCTCTTAGGACGCGGAGTCTATACTCATCTTTTTCAAAATCCGAATTTGTGGCGGCATGGGTTGGGGAGGGTTTGAAGCCCCACGGATGTTTTACTTTAATCCCTTCAAAGATGAGAAAATCCTGCATAACGGACTTCACATCTCTTATCAGAAATAAATAACCCTGAAGTAAAAATAATACCATAATTGTTATGGACTCCCGCGTTAAAGTTTACTTTCGAGTTGGCCTATTTTTTACTTCCAACTGGCCTATTTTTTCCTTCCAACTGGCCTATTTTTTACTTCCAACTGGCCTATTTTTACTTCCGAGTTTCCCATTTTTACTTCCGAGTTGGCCTATTTTTACGTCAGAGTTATGTGCTTTAGATTTCTTTCAAAATAAAACGAAAGAATTGTAAGGCTGGCTGAGTCGATTCATAAATTATTGGTGTGCCAGAGTTGGGCGCGCGCGTCTCGCAACCTGATGACCGTATAACCTTTCTTTTCCCGCCTTGATTGCATCGGCGCTTTTTCTTTCCGCGTAGTGTAGTACTGTCTAGCTGTCTGTTTCTTTTCTTATTATTCCTTTCTTTTTAGGCTGCATGCATGCTCCTATTTCGTTTTATAGCCAAGCCAAGCTAGAAAGGCTGTACAGATTATTCCGGCAAAGATTCTGCAGTCACTAGCTGGAAACCTTAGTTTTTTGCTTTTGGCAAATAATATAAGACCCTCTATAGTCCTTTAGCTGCCTTAGTAAACATGCACCGAAGTGACCCGGGTATCTTAGCAAGACGCTAAAAGAGCATTAAGTCTGATAGATACCTTAGGATCGCTCCCCGTGTTTGTCTACCTGAGTTATAAAGAGAACATAATTCTAAAATAAACATAGGTAAACAACACGTTTCAGCACTCTTCAATTTGAGAAAATTCTTAGAACCAGCTATGAAGTTCATGAACATTAATTTAGGTCAATTAACTATAACTGTCATTAAATAGATTAATTATTACAAAATTGGTTGTATTATTATACCTTCGATAGCTAAAATACTTCTTTTAAAATAAATGTATAATTAAAGAAAAATAAGTAATCTAAGTTTGTTAATTATGAAATTACAATCCCATAACGTTATATTTTCTCTTATATAAATATGCAAATGGGCCCGGAATAAAGCGAGAAAGACAAAAGGGAGCTGCTGCATGGGAAAATGTCTTTTATGGGAATGTAACAAATTACATCCGCCTTTGACACAAATTTGTTTACAACCTGGGAAATCAAATCTTCTCGGCGTGTCGAAAATTTTCCCTCTCATCTCATCTCTCTCTTTCTCCTCTTTCGAGATTCCCCCAAATTTTCCTCCTCCTGGTCCCGTAGCCAAGCCATCTCCAGAGGAGCAAATCTGTCTTTCAAATTTCAATTCTAATCCTTTCTCGCGGGGGCCCGGATTCTCCTCGTCGTCTTTCAAGACGCTCGTGTCTCCCTCGAGCCCGCTCCTCCCAAATCTCCTTAAATTTGCCATTAAAGTGAAGCAGGACGCCACAGGCATCCTATTACGTAATGGATAGTTCTCCAAAGAGCCAAACAAATCGCCAAACTATATATCCATTAACCCGCATCTTTAAAAGGGGGTAATAAGCTAAAAACCCCTTTTATATATCTATCAATCTAGGTAAACGTTAAATTTCCTAATGCAATTTTAAGTATTTTTTGAGGTGGAATTTATCGAGTATTAGCAGAAGTAAATGAACCGAAGTTACCGGAGTCCTATTGTTTATTCATTAAGCACAAGTTCCTCACAAACCCCTATATTTCAACCCCGACGATAGTCTCGCTCCTCTACTCTTTCGAGTCACAACAATTTTGAAAACGCCACCAAGCGGCCAATGTTCGAGTAACCGGATTTTCCGGGAATTAGTTAGAGTTTTTAAAAATGGCGACTTCTTCGGAAGAGGATATATTTCCCTCGGAAGATTCTTTTGCGGAGAGGTTTACACTCATTGAAAAACTTTTCGAGTAGGATAAGAAGACTTTTAACATACTTTGGTCCAATGTCTGACTTTAGAATTTCAATAAATCTTTCCCGACTTAATTGAATTCACAAATGGTCGATTAATATTTGAAAGGTATTTCAAAAGATCATCCCTAATGTTTTCATCCATTATCGAACGTAAGCCTAGGGCCTAGGCTCCTAAGAAGCAGACGCCTATTTCTGAAACAACGACTATTTATTCATACTAACGATATTGCGCGGATTTATAACTAAGCTGTAACTATGGTCTTTGGTGCCAGCGTTAAATTTCGAGACGATTCAGGTAGAGGTACAGCTACCTTGATTTTTACTACCCCCACGTTATGGAAAACGCATTATACAAATTTTGCCCTCTCCGGTAACTTCGGTTCATTTACTTCTGGTATTAGAGTTCAATGAAAAAGTCGATTATTCTGAAACTAAACTAAATTGAATGATTTATACAGGGTGTCCCAATAAGGGTGATTATTCCACGGTAGATTTTTACGAAAATCGAATTTATACAACCGAAAAAGAACAGCCCATTTTCGTCAAAGAATTTCGATTCGTTTTCAAGCAAGAAGATTTGATACAATTTTCTTCTCTATTTCTAGCTAACACAATAAGATTTGCAAAAAGAGACTGAGCTCTCTGGATACACGATCCCATTGATGGGGGGGGGCGAGAGAGAGAGAATGGAAGACGAAAGAATAGTGCGTGGTGCACTGTTTTGTGTGGGTTTACAGCTAACACAATATATTTAAATTGAATCGGGAATACGAACTCCACAAAAGATCGGTTTGCGGGGTGGGGGTCTCTTCCATTTTCTCTCTGTCTCTCTCTCTCTCTCTCTCTCTCTCTCTCTCTCTCTCTCTCTCTTTCAATCCTCTGGATCTTTATTCCATTAAAACTTTTGGAAACAACGTATATCGTATAGTAAGAAGTAATTTGCACAAAATCCTAGGCTCACTCGCGGTTTGGTTTTTGCAAAATGAAACGCCCACGACCGACAACTAATAATCGGAATTTAAATTCTCTCTCTTTATCTTTCTGCTTCTCCAATTTTTGGTAATCATACAGATTTTAAAGTGTAACTGACACAAATTCATTATTAAATCACAGACTTTTTATACCTCTGCAAAGAAGTAATTTTTTTATATCAGAGTTTAGTCAGCTTATGGAATAAGACAGCAAACTTGACCCCACCCCAATCCCCCATGTTGTATTTACGCGGTCTGATAATTTAGGTAAGGTTGCCATCAGTGAGGACCATGATCAGTCAGGCACGCTCCAAAATTAAACTCTATAGTATGTAATATAAGTCAGTGGCACTTTAAATTCCGTAAAATTGTCAGAAGGTTTTGAAAAGTAGGAAAATGATATTTCACGCCTCTTTTACTCCCGTTTGTTTTCAATTTCAGTAATTTACGATAAATTTTATCTTTCGTACGCGAATAGTTTTTAATTTCTGTAAAACCGAACGTTTGTCGAAGGACCTAGACGCTCGCCAGGAGGGGCGTTTTGTTTAAAGTGTTCCCATAATTATTAATGGTCAAATATCGCTCTTAGTTCAAGGCTGGCTCGCTTTATTCGTCCGGAAGATTCATATTGGTGTAAAAGATTCGATTGTTCGCGTCGCAGGACCACGACGACGACTCTCAAATTAAAATCGAGGACACGCGTTTTCTCTCATCTCTTATTGATTTTTACTAATTCTAAAAATCCCAAATACAAATTCGCGCTCAATAAATCTTTTAACTCTCGGAAAGGGAACATTTTCAAATTAATTCCACCAATTCTTTAAGCCTTGTCAAGCGACGATTTTAAATTTTACGCTTCCATTATTCATACGTTTTGAATTTATAATATCATGACTACCTACCTAATATTTAATTGAAACGTTTCTAAAGTAGTTTTGAGGGCCCGAGTTAGCTTTCCACAAATCAATATCATTATGGGAAATTTGTTTTAAACCGAAGGTACTCAAAGACTATGAAACTAAAAGGAAGAATATGTAATTTTATACAAAATTCCTTGATCTTTCAGGCCAATTGTACAAATTCTCAATTTTCAAAATTCCCTTGATTTTCTCTGACCTTTTACAACTATTATGAAACTTCCCTGATTTTGGGAGCTAATTTCCAAAATTTAAAAATAACCTCCCATAAATTAAGACCTTATAAAAAATCCTAAACTTAATTTGTTCATTATCAAGAAAGACTTTGCGAAAATAAATTTATCTCTGCCAGCAGGTGTCTACCAACCAACCCATCTACCATATCATTAACTTTCATCGAAGCCCGAGAGAGATTTAAGCAATTAATACCGCTCGCTAATAAACAACACATAAATCCCTCGTATAAAAACACCGAAGGCGAGTTGAGTCCAGCAGCAATTTTGGACTTAATTTCGGCAGAGAACCCCGGGCCCGGGGTCATGAACTTTAATTTAGCGAGGTCCCACCGTGAAAAAAAAAATAATAAATAACTCAGGAAGAAATTCCCAGTAAAATAAATGATCAAGCATAAGGCACCTAAAATAAATCTATCAGGCACAACAACAATACAGAGGGTGTTTTTCAAGGCTCCTTAACACGGTATATCAAGGTCACTTTCAAGGTAGGCGTTGCCTCTTCTTGACGACAGTGAAATAACCCAAGACTAGGTCTGCTTCCCGCCTGTATGTTGGTTTCTCCGCAAAAGAGATTAATGAAACGTTCTAATTATAGTTTATTTCACGGTGTTTGTGAAAGGGCCTTTAGGATTTCCCTTTGATGGGAAAAAATCTAGCGTTAAGACCTCAGAGTGACGAGGTAGTCCGAGCTAGAAAATCGACAGGCCAAACAAAAGGCGAATAGATTAATGCTTTCCTGGGTTCTAAGCCTTGGCCATTGGTTTTCTTTATAGAAGAAGAAGTACCGGTGCCCGGAGGAGGGGGGGGGGTTGCAAGGACTCGCGGTAATAAAAGAGGCTTAGTCAGAGTTTTTGGACACATGGTGACCAAGGGTCGATAAAGGCGATAACGCTATACTCATACTAAAAATGCCCGCTGTAGCATCAACACTCATTGTAAATTCAGAGTGGGATAGAATTCATCTCATACCCAAAGTTCACTGGGTGAAATATATAGTTTGAATGAACGCCATAGTTCCAGCCTATTGGTACTTCCGAATGAAACGGAAGTAAACCCCCAAAGAGTGTGAGACACTGTGAGTCAATAAGATATTGCCGGAGAAAGCAATCCCCTCTTCCCCGCTATTGGTACAAAAAAATAGGTACGAATGCATTAGTTTTTTCACTGAATATTGCCTAGATTTTGGTACCTAGACAAAGGGGGTCGGACACTCTTCGTTAATATTGTCTTAGTACCCCTTCACTACGTTAATCTATTAGGGTGAGTTCCATTACAACCTTTATAAACACAAGCGTCCGACACCTTCAATGGGGAAGCCATGGTAAAGTTGGTCTAGAAAAATCTAGACAACCTACTTCCGTTCCAAGTGTTTCCCCCCTCTCCCTCTCTCTTGAAAATCTCTAGTCTTTTACGGATCGATTTCGGTTAAATAAAAATATTATATATTTGATACATTCAGCGTCAGCGTGACACTACTTTCGTTTTCTATGATATATAACAATATGTATTCATCCGCTTCAGTTTTTACCTCAATTGTAAAAAGAAAGTTGAATAGGCTATAAATATCTTTTCTAAAATTGATTTATCCGAATTTCATATAGAACATTTTTCGTCCCAAATAGTGTTTCCAATGTTTTTTCACGATAAAAAAGGACGGATAACCATTTTGGGGTGTTTTTTGGAGAAGGAAAACTGTTGAAACGAATTTCAATTATTTATACAAAAACGTCTTATTGAAAGATTAATAAATGTAGACTTATATGGAGCATAAATTGTACTTATTATATATTATCTCGCTCAATTTCCAAGCCACTCAAAGACTGTGAAATAGTAAATAATTTGTTTCCCTTTTAAAAAACCTTCAAACCTGTTACATTATGATTTGCACGTTTCAACAAGAAATTAGATACCCGACTAAAAAGAGCTGTTCCTCACAAACTAATTATATCTTAAAACTATTATTAAATTAATTAAAAGGTATTAAAACCTTGTAAAAGGGGCGTGAACTAAAGCGTCGACCGAGGCTTCCTTGTAAAATGATGATCAAAGACAAGCAAGCAAGCGTCCTTCTAATTAAAAACACGAGCTCACGTGGATATTTCCCGCCATTTCCACTTTACACAGAAAAGAGCGCGAAAAGGCGCGAGAGTGGGAGTGGTTAATAAAAACCTAAAAAAAAAAATTTAATTGCACGAGATACGACGAGGGATCTTTCAACAGAGCGAAATGCACTCTGGGTAAACGAGGCAACTTTTCACGCGTATTTAGAGCGATAAAAAAGGGCGCTCACACTCATGCACTGCTCCGGGTTGGACATTTGGCGGAAAATGACGTGGGAAGAGAAGCCAGTAAGACCAAGGCCCAAAAAAAAAAATGTACCCGGGCCTTTAATGACACGATAATTCCCAGCAAAAGCACACACCCCCGGTAATAAAAGTAGCAGAACGGAAATAAAGGTAACTGGGGGTGAACTGACCTAGGCTGCATATAGAGGACCGTGTAAGGGAAGCATTTTTGCGGGATTAAAGTTGGGGGTGGCCATGTGGTTTTTCGGGTGGTTTGGTTTATTTTTTGACCATCCATGTCAGTTTTGGTTTTGAAGATTTAATCCCCGATAAAGAATAGAGGCTGAATTTTATAAGGGGTCAGGGGACTGTTAAACGAGGCTTAACACTTTATTAAGTCTTCAAAAGGTCATTGCAGAGTAGCCCCTAAACCTTAGTAAGTTATTGATAAACATCCAGGGTTATTAAAGTAGGCTTAACCTTGATAAGGCATTAGGGGTCATTGATGAATATCCCTAACCCTACTAGGCCTAATTGTAAGGAATAATTAAATTAACCTTTGGGTTTTCGAGAGGTCAAAATTAGACCAATAATAATTTTCACCAAATACACTTTAAATGGCTTACAAAAAATTTTAAATTTTCCACTTACATTATAGAAGTCGAGCGTAGGTTTAGCCAAAATATTTTCCACGAATCCTTTTAGGGGGTGACCAAAATTGGCGTCCTTGTGAACAGCGCCTAAAGCGAGCGAGGCTTGGCACAGTTTCATTAATAACCCACGTGGTTGGTTATATGTTAATTCCAAATTTAACTCCGAGGGTTAATTCTGAAATAAATAAATAAAAAAAAGACTCGTTAAAATACTTGAATAATTAATTAATTCAAAATAATTATATGTAAGATTTGTACCTAATTAATTCCTTTGACTTAATTAAATATACAAATATATTCGGTGAACTATATACGCAGCGGGTGCAGCTTCATTACGGTTGCTGCCATTGCTATATCGTGTAGCGCTGCTTCTGACTCATCAGTTGATTTAGCGCGCATGCGTCTAAACACAAAAATTAACATTGGGGGCAAAGGTTGGCGCTCCAATATTTTTAAGATTTTACACGTTGCGTTTTGATGAATATATTTCAATATTTCATGAATATATTGGTTTTTAAATGAAACAATATTTCAAAATTATATATTTCAAGCGAGAAATTGGTCAAAATTATATAAATTATTATAATTAAAACCAATTTAATTATAGGATTTCAAATGGGGAAATTATTTTAAATAAAAATGAAACGAAAACCTGGAAAATTTTAAATTGGGCCCGTAATAAGAGAGAGTACGTAAGCTTCCATTAAAATATAATTTTTAAAAATTTAATAAAAAAATGGAGCGAAATAAGAGAAGACTAGAGAGAGATGAGGAACAAATATAGAAAGGAAAAAGTTGCGCTGCTGCTGGTCTTAATCCCCAACAGTCTAATTACATCATCGGAAAAATCAATAAGCACCCTCCCCAACCCAAGACAGTCTGCGCGCCCAATTCCTACCGCATCCCGCGCTAAAGAAAACCCAAAATAAATTAGCTAACGTCTTTGGCGTCTATACTTATTTTTTCTAAAGACGGCGGTGCTGGTGGTGGTAGTGGTGGCGAAACGGAACAACCCCAAATAAAGTTGCGTGGGATGAAAAGCCAAAAGGATTAAGACGGCAGGCACAGCCAGAGTTTCGCGCCCTCCAAAATACGCCATAGAGAATTTAATTACTAGCAGTAGAAAGTACTGATTCTCCTCTACCTACTATAACTCCAATTTCTGGAAAAAGGGTTAGGTTAGGATTTTTTCGGGTACTGTTTTCAACTCCGCGGACCTTTACCTTACTTCACCATGCAACAAAGGAACTGCCACTCCTATCTAATAATTCTCTACGTTGTTATAAGAAGAGTGTTTCGCACAACTTTCTTTTAGAAAGTTTGGTGGTGTAACCGCCAATGAAAATGCCGGCTTAAGCTTAGCTAACCTTTCAAATTATATACGGTTTGCCTAGAGAGTGCAACAACGAACTTCAGCATCTATTTTCTTCCTAAGTAAAAAGAGTACACCAAAACTTCAAAGAAACTATAATAGTGCCTTAGCAACTTGTAAGGAGACACAAAAAAATACATAAGGAAAATCATGGGACGATTGAATCTTCATACGATCTTATCAACTAACTCACTAAGTGACAATAATTCCCACGATTCGATTGTGCTAAGAGACTATACTAACAAATATCCGATTAAATTGCATACTAGAGCAAGTCTTCTTAGATACCTCGTTCACTTAAGACTAAAACTTACTTTCCAGGCCTCAGTAAAGAAAAAATATATCAATTTAGGTTTATAAACTTTAGAAACTTTCCTTGGCAGGAGTTTTTTTGTAGCGACGAGATTTTATATTAAAATAATGTTGTTTTGCTAAGAAAGAATGTAAACTTAAAAAGTTTAAAATTAAAGAATTTCAAAGGGTTAACCTAGGAATAATCTATAAACTTAAAGCTTTCGGTATTATCCACAAGGCAGGGGCCACCGATGGTCATCCTTAAGCTCTCGTGTCACAGTTGAACCCCGGAACACCTAATGCCTCAAAGACGCCTAATTAATTTCATAATCATAATTAGAAAACTCGAAGGAAATTAAAGAATCCCTTCAATCATTGAAAGGGTTAAATTCCGTAAGATTCTAAGACTAATTAGAACACGGAGATATGTACATTGCCGAGCCAATGAAGCCACGAAGCAATAGTGGTCAACTTATTTTTTAAGTGGAGCGATTGTAGTACGTATACCAAAGTACTTTGGGAGTTAAGAGAGTTGAAACATGGTTTGAAACTTTCCTCTCGCTTGATTGCCTCAAGGAAGAGAGAGAGAGAGAGACAGAGTTTTCCTCGGGAATAGTGCAAATGTTTGACGAGCTGTTTTCTGTCAGCCTCATTAAGTAAAACAAACACTCCTTCCCAAGTTCTGAAAGGAACACCACCGTGCATGCCCATCTTAAGCCTAGCCTAGCTCGGATCCTATAAGCAAAGCGGGTATGTGGGTGGTGGTGATGGAGAGGGGAGGGGGGATCTTTCCTCATCTACTGGACCGGAAGAATCTAGGCGCTCAGGGCCCCCAAAGAAAAAAAAGAAAGAAACGTTCTATGGTACGGAACCAACTTCCGACGTAAAATTCTTGGAAATCCTTTCCCCCTTAATAAGAATTTTAAAATACTTAGCATTTTACAAAATGAGTTTTAACGTTTACAAAGGACGGGATATTGAAGTCTGGTGGTATATGGTACTTTTAAAATTAATTTTGACTAAAGGTCAAAGTTCGACGCGGTCAATTAGTTTGAGTTCATAAGATATGTTCATTCCATAAGTTTGCCACTGGTAACTTAGAAACTGGAGCTTTTCATGAAGTGAATAAGGTAGGGCATAGATTCAGGGTAAAGCGAGGGACGCATGCTGAGGCGCTGCTGTCAAATTTGGGCTTAGTAATGCAGACTAAATAGGACCTAGATGGAAGTCCTGGTTCCGTCGTTCTCGAACTAGCTCGAGCTGTAAGTCTCTCAGTTGCATCACGAAATGTCATACTTATGGAAGAACCATATCTTATGAAATTATGGTTTGAGGTGATGTGTCAGAATCATATCAACGCACGAATGAGTAATTAGGAATTGGGATGATTTAAATTAGAAGGGATTCTTGGTTGGTTCCCAAAACACATTAATTAATTAACCCTTGGGAATTTTCGAATTTCATGGACCGATAAATTGATAAAACTAAAAGGAAAACAATTTATTTATTTGTTTATTTATTTGTATTCAAAATAGGTTTTCGTCCTTCCTCATTCGCACAACGACCCAGGATGGTTAAAGACCTTTGATGGCTACTTCCTATCGTCAACAGCCTTCATTCTCAACAATATGGTTGACCGTCTGGACAAATACCGGAACATGACATTCATTTGGTCTGAAATATCTTTTTTCGCCAAATGGTGGGACAGGTAAGAACATAGCCTATAGTACTCGATCTTACTTATTATAAACGGCGGGACAAAGACCAAAAATATAGTAATTAAGAGCTTAATGAAACCATGGACAAGTATATCCTTAAAATGGACGCCGCAATCATCGAGTAGGGCGTTGATACTTCTTCTTCTACCCTTCCTTGTCTGTCACACATTCTCTCTCTTTTGTCTCTTAAACGGTCTTGTTGTTTTCCACACCCTTCCTAACCATTTTTGCGCCTTTTTTTAGTTTCCCGCCTTTTCGGGGGATCCCCACTCACAATGATTAATCTTTTAAAGTAGAGGGAGGTACCGCCTTTTTTCGTTCATTAAAGGGAACTTGAAATACAATTTAACAATACATTTATAATTTTATTTTTGATTTGCAAATTAAATTGTAGGTAAAGCTTATGACCTATTTTAGAAATAATACATTAAGGTTGTTTTGTAATTCTATTAGATGTAATTACTCCATTAAATATCTACTTCAATGTGGTAATAACTGTTCAAATGTAGAGGGGTCAAATTGCTTTTTAGAATATTGTTCTATTGATGAAATTGTCAAACTTAAAAGCTATATAAATTTAGGTATGATGACGCGTTTCATCATTACTTTAAGATCGTTAATTAAAACAGTTTCGCGTGTGACTTGCCATCAGTCTAGACACCCGGTGATGTATCTCCCATGTCTTCCACCCAATTCCTCGTTGGCGTTACCATGGCGTTCTTTATTTCGAGAGATCTAATCTCTTCACGCTTCCTCGAGGCCTATACTTACTAACGTCTTATAATTTCTAAAGAAAAAACACGTTACCCTCTTGTCCCGTTATAGTTTGAAGAATCGTCCTCAACTACGAGAGACCGTGAAAGAAATGGTCAACCGAGGTCAACTTGAAATGGTAACGGGTGGTTGGGTGATGACGGACGAAGCGGCGGCTCACTACCACGCCATGATCGAGCAGCTAATCGAGGGTCATCATTGGTTAAAGACCCATTTAGGGGTTGAACCTCGTAACGGATGGTCCATCGACCCTTTCGGACACTCATCGACCGTCCCGTACTTGCTGAGAGAGTCCGGTATAAAAAATATGATCATTCAAAGGATCCATTTCGCTTGGAAACAATACTTGGCCGAAAGGAAACGACTCGAGTTCGTTTGGAAGCAATACTTTGATAAACCTAATCCCGATGAAACTAACGACGTCGGAGGAGGGGGCGGACCCAAGTCTAAGGATGTTTTATGTCACATGACTCCGTTTGACCTCTACAGTATCAAACACACTTGCGGACCCGACACTGACGTCTGTTTACAGTTTGATTTTAGGCAAGAATTATCGCTAATCTATTTCTTTACTGAGTTAAGGCAGTTTGGGATATACAACCTTTTAACAAAGGGATTTGGGGGGAGGGGGGCAAAGGTACGAAATATCTATACTCAATCTATAAATAGATATCTCTTGATTTAGGCGAATCGCCGGAGAGTACTCCGAAAGTACCGCAGTTCAAATAAGCGACGATAATATCGAAGAAAAAGCCAGGTTGATCTTGGGTCAATACGGTCGTATTGGTTCTCTATTCCCGCATAATGTCGCGCTGGTTTTCTTGGGAGATGACTTCCGGTTTAACCACGATGTAGAATGGGATCAACAATACAGTAATTACAAGAAATTATTCGACTACATCAACGGGCAACCTGAATTGAACGCCAAAGTCAGTTTCGGAACCTTGGAAGATTATTTCAAAGAAGTTCACGGTCGCATGGAAAAACTAGAACCTCCCGAAAACTTCGCCAGTTTGACGGGTGATTTCTTACCCTACGGTGACATCTACGCCGAAGCTAGACCATCGTACTGGACAGGTTATTTCACAACCAGACCTTATTGGAAGCACTTGACCAGGGAATTGGAACACTGGTTGAGAAGCGCGGAGATTTTGTACAGTTTATGTCGAAACTTAGCTAAACAACGCGGGAATGATAGACTAGTCGAACGATTGAACCAGGATTACACGTACTTATCAACAGCCAGACAGAGTTTGGGCTTATTCCAACATCACGACGCCATTACTGGTACGTCAAAGGTTGACGTCATGCAGGATTACGGCCGAAGACTATACCGAGGAATCCGCGAATCCATCGGCGTCATCTCTCACAGCGTACAATACGTCATGTTAAAAGAACCAATTAAAACGGAAGCCGATTTAAGACCCGCTCATCCAATGACGTCCTACCTATTCCCGGATATAAACAGACCCAACTACGACTCATTCCCGCAAAAGATACCATTCTCCATCCCTAAAATCGAAGGCAGAAAAATCGTCGTCTTCAACAGCGCCTTACATCACCGACAACAGGTTGTCAGGGTAATGGTCAAGAGTCCGAGAGTCAAGGTTGTGGACGCCAACATGGCTGAACTACCAGTCCAAGTCAACCCGGCTTGGAACGGAACCATCGAGATCATCTCTGGCGTTTACGAATTGAATTTCATCGTCGAATTGGCACCCTTGACGCTCCAAACTTTAACCATCATGGACGATAAGAAAGACGACGAAACTCCACCGGAAACGCGTCCAACCGTTTCAGTTTTCGTTAATGACGCATTTTCGGCCAAACCAACAGCGTCCGTTTTCAACTTTCAAAACCCGAGCTCGGAGGACATTGAATTAGAATCCCCGCACTTGCACGCTGTTTTCTGTAAACAAACTGGTCTCTTGAAGGAATTGCAGTTGAAATCCGACAATGACGTTCGAAACAAGATGAGTTTGACTTTCCAAGCTTACAAATCCGAGGATTTCCGTAGCGGGGCGTATCTATTTCAACCGAACCGTATGGAACCGATCGTCAACGTGACGGGACGTTTCCCGGTCATCAGGGTGGTCAGAGGACCAATTTTATCGGAAGTCCATACGGTGTACCCGGGAGTCGTGTCTTTGACGTCGAGAGTGTACCACGTGGATGGTATTTTAGGAGGAGGACTAGAATTAACGAGTACTTTCGATATGAACACAATTGGCGATGCCAATTTGGAGCTTTTCATGCGTTTGGACACGGACATCGCCAGCGAAAATATCTTTTACACCGACACGAACGGTTTCCAAATCATGAAACGATACAACATGCCTCAACTTTCCGTCGAAGCTAATTACTATCCCATTACCTCGGCTACGTACATTGAAGACGCGAAAACAAGGTAGGATTTCAAGAGTTAACTCTAATTCAAGGGCTTCTTAAATCTAACCAATTATGTTCTTCCCAATCAGGCTTTCCCTTTTGGTTTCCCACGCTCATGGCGCGACCAGTCACAAACCAGGATCGATGGAGGTTATGTTGGACAGACGCCTTCGTTACGACGACAGTCGTGGTTTGGGAGAAGGCGTTATGGACAACAAGAAAACGGCGGCTCAATTCTGGCTAGTCCTTGAGAAACGTAATCCATCAACTAACGACGATAACAACCAGAAACCGGAAATTCCCAACCTAAGTCTTTTATCTCACACACTTTCGGACACGCTGAACTACCCCCCGATCTTGCTGGTAGCCGAAACGGGGGTTGACCGACCCATGGAAACGTCATTATCCTTCTTGGAAGGCGGGTTCCCGTGCGACCATCATCTTGTCAATTTACGGACACTTCCGGTCAAGGATAACTTCGAAGAACCATCGGAGAACGCTTTAATGATCTTTCACCGAAGAGGGTATTCGTGTCAGGTCACTAGTCCCTCGGTTCCGTACGGTTGCGAAGTCAACAATAACAAAACAAAGTCGAAATTTAACGGGGTCAAGTTGGGTTTGGTGCGAGTTCGCGGCCTCGAAAAGACATCCTTGACGGGTTTACGGACTATAGAGAAATTACAATCATTGGGTGAGGTCAACATTGAACCCATGAACCTACAATCGTACAATATCGCCTTCGCGCCGTGAAGCGTCACGTTGTCACGTTTCAAATATCGCTACGGGACATGAACCGGAGCGATAAACTACAATTACGTTACGTTCAACGAACGAGGTTTTGCTTTTGTTTTTCTAAAAAAAACTTGAAAGTAGGTGGTACTTAAAACTGAATTAAACTCTACCTAAAATACACAAATTCACGATAATTAAAAACTGTAATCAAAATACAATGATTGACGGATGGGATGTAATAATTAAGAGAGACTTGGGACTTGAAATTTAAAAAAAAAAGCTCAAAGTTTTGGCGATATATTTTTGGTTTTTCTATCGAAAAAAAAAATTAATTTATTTGTAATTTTCTTGAATCTTTCTAATTTGTAAATATGGTCCCAAAATTCCGCTTTCTTTATAGGCCAGGTGAATGTTTTTTACAAAAAAAAAGGGTTTTCTTTAGTATGTTTCAGTGGTGTTTAAGATCTTCAATATGAGACAAAACTTTCTTATTTCGTACCCGATTTGGACTCGATTTGTCTCATATTAAAGCGATTAATTAGCTTAATCCTACATTAATTACAAATAATATATTTATAGGCTTTAAATATATTTAAATTACCGATATTAAATCCTGTCAATATATTTAAATTTTGACTTAAAAGTAAAAGAGTCAAATATTTTCCTTTTTTTCGTTTGTTTTAAAAAACAATAAAGGCCTGAATGAATAATTATAATAATTATTTGAATTTAGGCCTTAAATTTCAGTTAATTAATAACTAATTCGATTAAACACTAAAGTGCCGTAAAATACATACGACAAAAACAAACCTAATTAAGTCTTTATTAAAATTAGCGAATTTCGAAAGGAAAAGAAATTAAATGAAATTTCTGGCTCTATTGTGAAAAAAAAAAATGAATAAAAATGAATGAAATTTAATAATAATAAAATAAATATTTTTGGAGAAAATAAAAACACCAATTATATTGAAAAGAAAAAAACAAATTCTAGGAATTACAAAAAATAATAATAATGATTTTCTACTTTAAACTGTGGAAAAGCCAGGGTCATGACCCCGCTACAAAAAAAAATTGATGAGTGATGGGAGAACTAACAAAACAAACCAAAACTGCATGACCAAATCATATTGTACAGTTCAATAAAAAGAACTACGTATTTATAAAGAAAAAGTAATTCGGGTATTGCCGAAATTAACCAAAATACTGACAATAAATAATAAAGTTTTCAAAAAAATAAAATAAATACAAGTTTGATTAATTCAACCATATTTCTAAGTACATTGGAATTGACATAAAGGACTGCGTTATAAAGCTTCCAAATATAACCATTTCTCCCGTAATACACCTACCTTAATTAAAATCAAATTAACTCGGAGGAAACCCGAGCAACCTAGTCTAATTAATAGATAATTAGGGAAATTCTAGAGTACGTCTATTAATTAGGAAACCTTCAAAATTTGTAATTAGTAGATAATTAAAAAATTAAATTAGATTTAGAGAAAGTAGGTTAGGTTGAAATATTCCAGCGCGAGGCATAGATATCATAACGAGGAGTCTAACATTCGCATTGTAATCTCGTGCGAGCGCGATTGCACGTGAGTATAATCATTTATAGACAGATTAAGTAGGCTAAGTGTCTCCATTACGAGTTCTTTCCACAGCTCATTAGAACACGAAATGCTTAATCTCTCTAATAATTAATTTTTGTTTTTATATGAACTTAACGTTAAGTTTAAATGGTATTTAAAAGGGGAACGGTTAATCGGCTTTATAATCAAATGTTCGACACCAAGCCGCTTAAATTGTAAGCGGTAAACACCTAAGTCCGAGAGAAATGAAGGGGGGGGGGGGATCCCAAGATAATATATTTGTACCGAAAATTTTGGAAATAGGACCTACGGGATTTTCTCCGTCCGAGCTACAAACATCTAGGCCTAACTCGATCCATTTCCCAGATATTTCAAATAATATTTTAGCAAAATTTGTTCTAAAATTAAATGGAACAAATGGGAATTCTCCCTTTTCTCTTATATTTTATCAGGAAACTAATTAGCGAATTCAATTAGATCTAAAGGGAAGCCCAAATTATACCTTTAATAAACAAAACGGTAGGCCAAACACTTTCACTCCATTAGCATGATACGCGCGTCCAGCATCTCTAGCCGCGCCATTTAGAGCTTTCAGTATCCCTTACAATAAAAAGCCTCTGTTTTATTTTTCCAAGTCCTTTAAGTCCACTAAACTTTCCAAAATATTATTTCTTATTCCGTATAAAGTGTTCCAGACTAACTCTAGCATAAATTTCAATTCGAAATGTCACTGAGCACAAAGCTAAACTCTACCTTAGACGCAAAGGGTTATCGATAGCTTTATAGGCGCTAACATTTCAAGATGAAATTTACAACTTAGCTCGAGCAAAACTTAACTTCCAACTTAAAGAGAAAACGTTTCAGTGGAAAATAAAAAAATAAACTTTAAAATGTGATAAATATCTCCAGATTTTTCGTATTTACCGGATTGCGAGGAGTGTGTGTGACCTAGTGAGTTCGAGTTTGCCGGGTTAATACGGCGAAAGGCAATTGGTAATAAATGTTACCAGAGAGTAAAGGCCTGTTACTTTATTACTAATCTATCCATGAACGAAAAACTACCAACTTTTAAAAGGGTTTCCATAGCTAGGAAACAAAGGGATGACGTATCATCCATTCTTTGCTCCAATAGAGATAAAAATAGGCTTAGTTATATCAGTAAAACCGTTCCCCGCCTTTAACTTAACTAGTTCTGAATCGAGAAACGAACTAAAGCGTACGCTAGAAGGGTCGGACATTAAAATCTAAAATCGTCTCCAGATGGTTGCAATTTCAACCTTGAAAAGAGTACCTTTTTCCTATCAAGTCTACGCAAATTTTACACTCCTTACAAGCTTGTAAATTAATTCAATAATTAAGCAACGCCAGTTCAAATATTCGTACAGTAAGGCTTATTTTATAAATATAGTGTCCGACATCACGATATGACTAAATTCCGTTGTCATGGTAACGAGAGAATGCGAATCTCCGGATAGGCAGCTAGCCGAAAGAAGGATGAATTGAAAGACAGACGGAGAGAGAAAGAGAGGAAAAAGGAGTTTAGGATTTTAGGTTCAATTCATCATTAGAGTGACATTAGCCTAATCGATTCAGGGCACGTTCAACGGACCGGAAAATCCTTCTTCCTTAAACCCCTAAAAATATAAAGGAAAAGATTCCTCCGGCCGTGTTTCTTCCTAAGCCGAATCATGAGCCCAAAATAAATCCCATCCCCCTCCCCCCGTATTAACCTGTTGGGGAAAATTCCCCATATCCGATTGCATAAACTTCCCCATCCATTTTAGTTATCAGTTCAAATACAAATATGTTTAAAATTCGATGGAATCAATCAATCGTACAACCATGTGATTTAAAAATTCGAGGAAACATAATTGGCTAGTATTTTCCTACTATCATTTAGTAGTTTTACCTCTAATTCCTGTATTGGACATATTTATACTGAATATTATCGCGTCTAACGGTAATTATCTATCTTAACTACACGTAACATTTTCTATAATTGTAGGGGGAAACCACTAGACTATAGTAGAATAATACTATTACCCTATTTTCGTCCTTTTAACTAGGGTGGGCGGGGGAAAGCCCCTACATTATGGTTGGAAAATACCATACACGTGTTTCGTTAAACAAATCTTGAACTATTCAATTGTTTCTCCACGTCACAGTCACGTTATACATTTCCTTAATTGGTGTTTACTAGGATGAAAACCCCAGTACTAAATGAATAGAATTGTATCTTCTCTTCAGTCTTTAGAAATTTAATATCTAACAACTCTTAAAAGCGAAATAAATGAATCTACGCGTAAGATTCGGCGTGAAAAGCGAGAAAGAGATCTTGCAAGGGTTTATATTTGGGAGTAAGAGGACTAAGAGCCAAGAGGACTCCGATAATTAACCCGGGGGCAACCAAAGAGAGCTATATGGACCAAGTATAAGGTTAACTGGGGAGGGGGGGGCGGCTTTCTAAATTCTTACGGAGATTAATTACGAGTGGGTTTAACCGAATCCCTTTCTCCAACACACCGAATTCCGAATTACGAATTACGCGCTCTGATACAAAAGGTGAGAGACAAAATTAAGCAACTATCTTCAATCAAAAACGTTCACTACGCCACGGAAGTTCACCGACAGACGGCGCTGCTGGCAAAAATATTGGCACGAATGTAATTAATATTCATCAAAGCATATACGCTTACTGAAAACTAAATACGTCATAAGTAAAAATAATTGTTCGTTAACTTTTAGAAAACAGATTTCCCTGACAGTTCCAGGTTGTTTCCCTGATATTTTCAGGTGAAATGTTATTTTTAGTTGCAACCTTACTCGAGCCTTAAAATTTTCCCTGATTTCCCTGAATTTTACTAAAAATTATAAATTTCCCTGAGTTTTCCCTGAACATTATAAATTTCCCTGAGTTTTCCCTGAATTGTTAGTCATCAATTTATCCCCCTGACATTTCCAGGTTCTCTAGACTATGTTAAAACAGCATCAGTAACGGGTGATCAAATCAAATTAACCATGGTCAAACTAAGAATAATCAGATATATTTTAGAAATTATTAGACTTTGTGAAGATACGTTGTTCTACCACCATCCAAGGCAAATATTCAACGCAACCAGGCGTAATATCCCCAATGCGAGGGAGGACACAGTCATACAGAGAAAGAGAGGAAAGGAATTGTTCAGTTCAGGTTACAAAGCAACGTATATACGAGATGGCCAGGGGCAAAATCTAGAACGACGAAGGACGGGGTGTACTAAAATGCAACTGGCAAGACGGAAAATAATTATAGGAAAAGATAACACAACTTTTGGGTATTATTTGAAGAGAGCTCAACAAAAGTGAGTGTATATACGTGCGGGCACTGTTCCTTCCTTCAATTGCCCAGCCGAGTTAAACAACTGCAATTAGCCCGGGCTTTCCTAAGAGACACGAACGTTTCATCCTCGTCACTTCTCCAGTTCCCCTTTTTCGTACCACACCACCATGGCGAAGATGACCGGGAACATTTGGAAACTATATAATATAGAGTATCCCATCCGGTTGCCGGTATATATTCAAAGATAAAGGCTTATTTCTGATTGGTGGTGCATACGTTGGATATGTACGAATAGTAATAGGTAGCTGGGTGGCAAAGTTAATGGGAAACCGAGACCTATAGTCTCGGTCCAAATTAAGCGAAAGGGTTCATTTCAAAGAGTGCTTCCATCGCGTCTTGTATCGTATACGACCTCATTTTTGTAATCCGACAAACAACCGACCGACCGACTAAGGTGAATCAAAGGGATAGTCGTAAGGGATTCTTCAAATTAATCAATTAAATTGATGGTGGTAGGACCAAGGATTATTTAAAATGTCTAGATATTTTAAATAATCATTGGTAGGACAGTGGGAGGGTTCTTTGGACGATTTCTACTCGAAAATGTAAAATATTCTTTTTGTAATTTAAGCTCAATTTTCAGAACCAACTTAGTACGACTACCACTTTAATTTAACCAAATTAAAAATGCAAAATAAGAGTGCGTGCAAGCTACAAATATCTTGGAAACTTCAATGAATTTCAAACTTTGCTTTAATTTAAACGTAAGGTTGGCATTTCCCTTAATTTCTAAACTGTATTTTAACTTGGTATATTATAGTTGGTATACGGGGCATACCTGAGCTTGAAACTGGCCTATAATTGCTTTATTACTTTTAGAAGCTCCCAAATAAAGGGGACCAAGAAAAGGAACGTAAAAGGGGAAACAACAAACGGTGCGGAATTTAATAAACATTCTCTCTGGAATGAAACTGTATATAGGGCTCTTTTATATTCCGGTATTATAATACAATTTTACTTATAGATAGAGAAGAGTACATATATAGTTTAAGGCACTTGGGAATGTACATTGTTTTCGGTTTATACTGTCTTATTTCGATATGGTCTATCATTTATTCTCTCTCAAGTCCGTATTTCCTTTAATGTTTCATTCATAAGCTAATGAATTAAAAAAGTTTGCAATCTTAGTGAAAATGGACTCGAAGTTAGCCTTGCAGAAATTATTATTTAAAACTATGGGTATGAAAAACAGCGTTTACAAATTTTACCCAGGGCCATGACCCCAAAATTAATCTAAATACCAACAACACGTTCTAACCCCTTTAACCTTAACCTTTGAACTTTCCCCCAAAAAACCAAGCATTAATTTATTTAGGAAGTATTTTTATTTGGCTCAATTATTAAACCGATTATATTTTAATTGAATCTTTACCTCTAGGGAGATTGGGATGTTGGAAAAATATAATCCCTCTGAACCACAAATTAATTAATCATAGGCCGGCTTTACCCAATTCCCATTCTTTCAGATATGCATATATATTTTCTGCAATGTAGAGAATGCAATGCGACGAGGGAGGGAGGGGGGGGGTGGTTATGAACTGAACTGGAAGCTCGCAATTCCGCGAACCGATCCGACGATCCGTATATAAGCCGCGGAGCCTCGAAAAACCAGAGAAAACTATTTTTCAGTCTGGAACGTGCCTAAATCCTAATTAAACTGAAGCGCGGGAAATAAAGGCGGGATTCCGCGCGCGTGCTACGGGGGCGCGAGGAAGTAAAACAGGCGGGAAAATATTGTATAGAGACGCACGTGCTAGACTCAAACACGCGCGCATATATATGCATACATACAACCTGATGGCGAAACAACTCGAATAGAGTGGCAAAGAATAATGTTAAAAATTGTCCTCTTTCGGATCTTGAATATTATATTTTTCTCTTACTTCGGTTCTACAGTACTCTTGGAAAGCATTTATTTTAAGTATTTTTTCAATGGAAAAACACCCTTTTCTAAGCTTGAAACTCAAAGTATATAGGGAGCAATCGGATTTTTAGACAAAAAACCCGGCTATAGCTCCGGCTGACGCTCAAGCATATGTTGTTAACAATAACAGGCACGTGCCAAGGCCCAATATAAGCTCGTAACTATATGAAAGTCGAACGTGGCGCCCAAAAATATAGGGTGCCAAATACACCCGGTCTATTGAAGCCAACGCGCGCAAAAAAAAACAAGGAGTTTGAAATCGATGTTACACCTTTCCCCACCCCATCCCGCCGTGACGTATCTTCACCCTTAAAAGGAGTGAAAAATACCTTTCTCCAAAGGGAAAACCGAACCTAACTAAGAATGAATTTCACGGTTAGTTGGATGTCTGCTATACGGATACCCCTTGTCCTGTTGGAAGAGTTAAGAGATATAGAAAACAAGCGCGAAGACTGCATGGAATAAAAGACACCGTGAGAAAGCTGCTGGATAAAGAGAAGCGGGAAGCCCAAGAGCGGGGATGGAGACTGAGTGAAGCCGCTTCGAGGATGAGGATGCCTGGTTTCCCGTAGCAACGCCATCCATAGTCAGAACGTATAACGGATAATAGACAGTTCTACTCTATAGGTGGGCCATGCAGCGTGGTTCGGATTAAAAAACACTTCAGCGCGTTCAAGGCATCGAACGTATCCCCCGTAAAATCGGTCGAGATTAGAGATCCGAAACACACGGTAAATCGGAACGGACGAACGATGGGCGGCTTATAGGTCTTTGAGTTGGCAAGCCATATCATCCTTCCCCTTTACCCGGCCCGGAATTCAGAGATCGGGAAACTATAGCTCTCTCTCTAACAAACGCGCTTACTAAGCCCACCAGATTAAGCTTCAAGCTTCCCATTTCCAGATAGACAGATACCAACCATATCCCACTCTATATATACCCAAGTTCACTCTTAAAGGTACTCCAACAACGATACCAAAGTAATTCATGCAGTTTATATTCCCTTTAAATAATGTTGTAGGTAGTTGAAAGGAGCCCGCCACGTGCTATTGTCGGAGAGAACTTATAAAAGGGGCGTAATATAATATAATATATAGAATATTAATCCCCAGGTATATGTTTAAGAACCACGTGAAATCCGAACTAACTCACGTGAGACTTGGTTGGGGCTCGTTTTAGAACAATATGAATTAAGAGCGGTCATGGAAGCGTTGTTTTCAAAAATCCATATTTATCCCCCCCCTTGGGCAACCCCCGCTAGCTCTTAAGATCCCCCTCGTTAATTTTAATATAATCCAGCAGGGTTATAATTAGGAATATGATAATTTCATGCGCGTTAATTTAACCACCACTCTTTATTTTAAAGAAAATAAATAAGATTAAAAATTATAATGGCATAAAAACTGAAGTGGTTTTATTATTAAAACAGCCCCATTTTACTCGGGATTCGGGCAAGTAATCGTTCCACCGATTACCAGTACCGAATAGGTATACAATCACCATGACCTGAAGAGCTAGGGACGGCCATACCTCATTGTATTGCAATAGTAATAAATAATGAAGTTACAAAGATGGTAGGTGCATGGGTACATCGAAAGAAATAATAGGGGAAACGAACAGAAAATCTCCGGAGATTTTCTACGGATTTACAGGAACAGCCCCCGAAAAAAAAGGATTATAAGAATAACCCCCCCCCCCTCCCAAAAAAAAAAAAAATAAGAACGTAGACAAATTATTTCTAAGCGGGACTTAACGTTAAGCCAACCTTCAGGGTTGTTACAAATCCATCTTTCAGAAAAAAGTCATCTAAGTTCAGGGTGTAATAGACCTCGGCGTAAAAAATGGGGTAGGCAACATTCAGTCTGCTAAATCGAACCACTTACCCATACGTGATTGGTGGTTGAATTCTCACAGACAGATATAGGGTAAGGTTAAAGTAGGGGTGGGTAAGATGTCTGTATGTAACTACAATTCGTCGACGAAACAGAGCTTGAGTCCCTTGGTAAGATCGGTCATTCTTCGATCGAAACATGGATGGTACAATACGAGAGATTGGGTGGGGGGGGGCAAGAGGGGGTCGAGGGGGGGTGAAAGGTTAGGTATAGAATCAAAGCCGAAAGTAATGACAGAGATTGAGTCGGAAAGAAAGCCCGTTTAATAGCCCTACAATCAATCATATATAAATCTAATACAGAAGCTCCTAAAAAGAAAAAAATTATATAAAAGATGTGCTCCATACACTTCTTATTACTCTGTAGAGCCTGCAGCCCTGCATGGGCTAAAAACAACAAATGGATCGCTTCAACGCCGAAAGATTGAGTGAATACATTGGATAAGACCGTAATAAGGGGTAACACCCAATACCGGACTAGGACTGGTCATTTCGGGTTACAAGAATAGAAGGAATAGGATAAAATAAAAAAAAAAATTAGGGCTAATCTTGAAGATTATTAATAAGAATGACAGATGGATGTCCGAAGTAAGTCCATAGATCCACCAAGATGGCGGACAATGACACTCCCAATTGTGACTTCCCTGGCCTTTCCCTGATACTAATATGTTCTCGGAATTTTGGGAGAGGGCGGCCATTTTGGATATCACCCTAAACGAGTACCTACAACTACTTACAAAAAAATGGAAAATAATTTGTATCTAATTGAACAATACCCTACATCGTAAGGAATAAACAAAATACTCCCAGTAAAAAAATAAATTTAAGCTGACCTAAAAACAAAATAATGCATCCCCATCCAAAGTGTTAGTAGCTAGCTACGAAAGAAAACGATATTATAGTTTTCAAAATGAAACGTTTGCCATGAGGAAAAGAATAAATAAAAGGCGTGAAAAAGGATGAAGAAAATGAAGGGGCGATTAGGGCAGGCGGCAAACTGAGAAAAAGATCTCGGGCATCCCATCACGCGATCCTTCTCACAGCCCAGCCTCTTACAATCCTTTTCCCATAATACAAATGCTCCCTCCTTACTCCTCACCCCCAAGCAACTTTTTCATTTTACAAACAAGATTTCCTCAACAAATTCCCAGCTATTTTTCAAAGTTTCTCATCGTATATAAAATCGTTTGGGATATCTAATGCCTTCCTCAGTCTTGGGGGAGAAAAAAACTAAGAGTTTTCAGTTTTTCACGGATTATCCTGGGGCAGGGAATTCATTTAATTCTATTAACAATATTTAAAATTAATTGATTTATTTAAGATCAAGTTCATAAGACATGCTCCGTAATTTTGTCACTGGTTACAAACTGGAGCTTGTCATGAAATAAATGAGGACTTATGAGGTAGGTCAAAGGCTTAGTACAGACTAAATAGGACCTAGATGGAAGTCCTGCAAAATTAACCACCGAGTGTAGTTATTCAACGGGGAAAATGAATAAATTCATTGCCCTATTGTAGGTGTAGAAGCAGAACATCCGTTTCGAAGAAAATCCAAGTTCATACTGTAAATCTTTCATATATATCGTAATAGCAGTTCGTATCATTTCTCCCTGGATTTAACTCTTTAAAAAGGTAGATATCTGCCACTACCCTCGGAATTTTGATGAGAAAGCTTAGCAAGGCTGTTGCCTTTGACTGTATTAAACTCTATTGAAAGATAACGCGCGATGCCACTACTCCGCATAGCGAAGAAAGGGAATGTAAAAAGAAACCCCTAATACATTCGTAATCAAAGAAGGAATACGTGTAAAGTCAGGGCGATTCCACCGGGAATTACGTAGTCCCCGCCTTTCCCTTTATTAAATCTCTGAACGCGAATATTGGCGGACTCGAAGAAAAGAGGGTTTCTTTTGTAGGGCTCTTAAATTAAAAGAACATCGATTTTTTCCCGCCTTTTTTTTTTGGCGGGAAACTGGGTGCGAAGAAAAGGGGGAGGGGCCTTTCTATTTAAGATGTTTTCGCAGCAACGGACATTCTTTTCCTGCACAGGGTCTTAGAAAATTTCGGGCGAAAAATCTCTTTTGGGGATTCCCAATGCGCCAGGACTCCTTTTTCAAAAGCTATAAATAAAATGCTACCATATGTTGCAGCTGATGCTAACGTTAACCCTATAGGTCAAACAAAGGAATGGCAAAAATTGCCATTAAGTAATTTTAATATCTACACGAGTTTTAGCAGTGAATAATAAAAATAAATGAAGAGCTTAGCTAGCTAGTATCATAAGTTCATAAGATATGTTCCTTCCATAAGTTTGTCCCTGGTAACTTAGAAACTGGAGCTTGTAATTTTGAAGTGATTGAAGTAGGTCGTAGATTCAGGGTAAAGCGAGGGACGCCTGGTGAGACGCTGCTGTCAAATTTGGGTTTTGTAATGCAGACTAAATAGGACCTAGATGGATGTCCTGCATTCAAAATTAACCACCGAGTGTACTTGTAGTCGTTTTCGAACTAGGTAGAGCTGTAAGTCTCTAACATTATGAAGTAAGTATCATACTTATGGAACAAATCTAGCCTGGCCTCCTGGTGTAAATGGTATCAATCCTCATAGTCTAAAACCATGCATCGCCAATTTAAAATTTTCACCGATTAAATGGATAGTCGCAAATTTCCCAAAAAAAGCCTTCAAAGAAAAAAAAGGGTTTCAAGATAAGGTATTTAGCTATCTTTACGGAATAAAAAATGTGCCTGGGAAAACCGTATTTTTTTTTCTTACAGTACAGTACAGCAGCGGAAAAAAGGCTTAGTTAAGTCGTATTTTATCGGGCAAAATTTACCCCCCCCGCTCCGCCCCCATTCTGTTCAATCGACTCTTATCTGAATTTACAGCTTCTCTTTCTACGGTAACATCCCCTTCCCTAAGTTTTTGGGAGTAAAAGTAAAAATATCGCCCAGAAATAAAGACAGGGGTTTTTACTCTTTTTTGTCTTTTTATCTTCGCATTCTTGATTAATGTTTTCGAGTTGAAATTAGTTGAGCGTGAAATAGGGAAACCATCTACGATAGCCCCTACAAATACCCCAACTTCAAAAACGTGCAAGATGTCGTTGCATTTCAAACCCCCCCCCCCCCCAACAAAAAAACTATTGGGCATAAAAATAAATTCGACTTCATTTTTGATCGAAACCGTTTGTTCAGACAACAATAAAAATACATCTTTTGTTTTCGAAAGTTTCGTGTCAATTTTTCCATTCTTTTCTTTAAAATATTCCGTTTTTGGGAATTTAACCGATAAAAAAACGTATTGTATATTTAGGCTACCTCTTTCTTTGTTTCAAATAATAAAGAATTCATAAATTTTTTCTCTTTCTCTCTCTGTCCCATTCTCACAAATGAATTTGAAACGTCTGGATTTAATACTTATTATTTTATTATTTGGGAGTTTTTAATATTGGATGCAGCAAATGTTCTTTCATTAATAAATTACTGTATGTCCCTTACAAGAGAGTTTGGAAAGATTTAATCAGAATTATCCACTGAACTAATTTGCCTAGTAATTTTGTACAAAAACAAGAAATGGTTTGAATCCTCCTAGTCCGAAAAGTACGTATTTTAAGCTACCATTAATTTTTTGTACTATTTCAACTCCTTTGTTATTAATTCTCTCTGTGTTCTTCTACTTTATATCCCTCCAACCATTTCAACTCCTCTTATTATAATTCTTTCTGGATTCTAGGCCCGGATAAAAGGTAAAAGTTCATCTTCGTGAGGCGCGTACCCCGGGATTCCCGTCTCACTCGCAAAATGCGTCATAAACCAAGCTTAAAAGCTTTGAAATAGGAATTACCCTTCTATCTGGTGAAACCTTACGGAACTCCGATGCTCCAGACTTGGAGTTTAAGTAAAAAATAAGAAAGTTGTAAGCCGCAGTAGCAGTAGCGACCGTTGGTCCATTCGTGGCATGGTTTCTATAGAAGGGACAAGGAAGAAAACGGAAGAGAAAGTGGTACGGAAGGAGAAAGAAATAAGAATGGGTTCCCTCCGATTTTAATCCTATCAATATGGGGCTTTGAAAAGAAATGGGATTTCGTCTGCCACAGTCAGTATACGTGACCGATGACGCAAAAAGAAAGAATATTTCTCGCTTGCCTGCCTCACTGCTTACTTCCCTAAAGTCTGCTCTTAGGCACTGAGAAATTACTTCGTATTTAAACCATCATATAATTTAAATTAAACCATAATACGCCTTAATTCAAAACTTGTTAAAAATTAAATTAATTACATAGTACGGGAGATTTTTAATAATAATCATCTTTGGTCATTTCAATTAAAGTCCCTCAAATAGTATAATAACTGTGCTCGGACGCTAAGGAATTTCCCAGGACCTATTTGACCCGCATCTGAATTTCTGTCTTTTATTTTATTTTCAATTTATAGAAATTTCTCTTAAATTTTATTTAAAAGAAATATTTTAGGCAATCATTCGAACCAACGAATTCCGGGATTGGTTTATGGAACTTCTAAGTACAAAATCAAGAACTCCTACAAGATCTAAGAACGCTTTTCTTTCAATTCTCAGACTTTTCCGGGGCACAGCGTGGTACCCGTATCAACACTACTTGGCGCCGAACTATAGAGACTTATAATAAAAGTTCGGACGACGACAAGCCAGTTGTAAGAGTTGTAACCAAAAGAAAAATTAAGTCTTTGAAAGAGACCTTGGGAATGATAAAGAACGGGAAAAGGACGTGGTCAAGCTGCCTAAATCGAAGATGTGATCGAACAATAACGGTCTTTCAAGTCGGTTACCCAATGTCACTCGATCCCTTTTCGCTATTAACCTTTCAACCGATTTATCCCGGCTTCCTTCCCTCAACGCCGCCGCCATTCAAAGACCGGACTGGACTGGTCAGCGTTAAAAAAGGCGGGAACTACACTATTGGCGGTTATACTTCCGAGGGGGGAAACACTAACGTACATTTAGGTAATCTAAGCGTCACAAAGTGGACTTGACCAACGAGAGTGGCTTACCCCTCGGACGGACATAGACCCAAACCACGTAACTCGGCAAGATAAAGAGAAATATTCCACGCACCGTACGGTGATGATCTTTTTCCTTTAGAATAGATCATCTCAAATGCAGAGTTCAATAATAATTTCCCTAAGATATAGCAAGCTCAATTACCCGGCGACTTTGAAATGTCATAACTCTACATTAACTACAGTTCCGGGGACATCCTTAGCCCTAAATGTCCTCTATCCAATGATACAAAACACTTTTGCCAAACTCAACCCGGGCATCTGGATAATCAGCTAACCAAAATTTAACATGACCTCGAGAGAAGTCAACGTAGACGCATATTGAACTTGGGAAAAGAGACGAAAGGGAAAGTTCTAAGGAAAGGAAGGACCGTAAGACTTTGAACGGACACGAGCCATCATTTAGGTCACCATTGAGGAAACCGCCGAAGTCGCCGCCATTCCGGCTTTTCCCCCCTATTAAAGACATTGGGGTCGCTAACCATATAGATAACCCAAGCAATATGGTCCGAAGGCTAAAGGTTGTCCCGTAAAAGTCACCTACCACCCACCCACGCACCCCGTGTCCCTTAACAGCGCCCGCCTTTTCCCTTCATTAGTTGGACTAAAGTAAACGCGGCGCCCAGCAATTGGACGCTAGAACTCAAAGGGAAAAAGAGGGAATTTCCGAATCCGGATGGACGACGGAGCTCAGCTCATGGTCCTTTCAAGGGAAAAAGTGATAAAAGGGGCATAATATAGATTATAGAATCGCTACATTGCCTATGGAGGAACGGATCTCGATAAATCTTCACGGGGAATCAAAAGATTCCATGGGGTTTAACCTCTTGGATTCATCAATTGTCCCGCTTTACTAAAACTAAGTCCAGATTCTCAACCAAGCAAGAAAAGTTTTTGGGAAGTTACGCTTTCTAAAGTGATTGTGAAAGAAAATATTCCACTGCCCCACTAACCCTAACCAAGGCCCGGGTAGACTGGGAATGGGAATATTTTAATATCACGTTAGTAACCCTTTGAAAAAATGTACGAAAGAAAGAAATTACTGAAGTAAAAGAGGTCGACTGTAATGTACTCTGTTAAAATAAATTTATGCGCTCCGAATATGTCCAGGACAAATTTATACGCGTACATAACTTATATCCAAAAAATGCTACTAAAATATCCCTTGCCCCCCAAAAAAACATTATGCAGAGCCTAGTCAAGTTCCTAACTTCCTATTCGTTGAACTTTAACCCCTGGACCGTGATATCATATTCAGTAAATTATAACTTGCGCCTAGGCTAAAAAGCATTTTTTTCCCTCTCCCTTCTGGAATCTAGGACGACATCAATTTTATCCCAAAGGATTGTTGGGTTTATGATTTAAGAACTATATTGAAATATAAACCTAAGTTTCTAACTCAAAATCAAGAATAAAATATGACATGAGGAATGAATCTGCATTTATCTATGGTTGCGCATTACTTATTAAATTAAAATTGCACTTACATTTCATCAGATTGAAGTTCTAGTTGGTTTTTCAATTACTGATGACAAGGCTTAGCAAATCAACGTCGGAATGATCAGATGATGATGACAGATGAGCGAACTAGGCGGGAATCTTTTTTTTTTTTCTTTTTTTTTGGCGCGCTTCATCTTGGTTTGGATCCGAATTGAACTGAACACAAAAATGCCGCCGGTCGCAGCGAAAACCAAAATGGAGGAAGACACGATTGGGCGGGAAAATTTTAACCAGAGTCATTGTCATTGTGTCTGACTTCTTTTCTCCCTGGTTTGACCGAATAATTAAGCGAAAACACACAAATTTATCCGATTTAATTAGAAACATAACTAAGGTTAATCGCGCCAAAATTGTAGCTGACGAATAATGTCTATTGGTTATGGTATAACACGATAAGCTATTAACTCGTTATAATTATTATCACTAATGTACACATCAATTTAAAACCTTTCAGACTAATTTTAATAAACCATTCTGACAATTTTTAAGACGGTACTTTAAAAGAAGGCATATTAATCTTTATTTTACTCACATTTCGGGTTGCTTATCGTCGAAAATGAGCGATTTATGGCTAAATTACGGAGCGAGATTAAGGTAGCCCAATGGTTAATTCATGCGCTTTTTTCGGTACTAATGGGGAATTGGCGGGATGGCTACCAACCTACCGGAAAAGAAGATGATCACGTAATGAAGATTCATCCTAATTGGTCCGTTCCCCACCCCTGATAATTCAAATAGGAAAATCGGTTATTTTTAAACGTAAATTACAACAGGGCAATTAAATTATGATAGAGCTTTAATAATTATGGTTTTAAATTGCGAAAATTCACATCCGATTTTTGAACAGCCTTCCACTTGTAGCAGTTGGAGTTTGGAGTTAGGGGAATCCAAATAATAAATTTTAACAGAAGAAAATAGGGGAAGTACGTATTCTTAGCTATTTCGCGAGACGTCACTTTATCGGTTTTTTCGCGCCACTGAATATCCGCTTTTTTTGGCGGGAAACCGCGGATGAATACAAGAAACTATTTTCTTCGAAGGTTCGTCTGCTATCCAGCTGAATGCTGATTTTGTTATGGTACCTGATTTCTTGAGTTTACTATGGCCGAGGCTTAACGAGTCACTCGAATTTGGCGAAAAATCGACTTGAATACCTTTAGTTTTGCCTTTAAAACTTGTCTGGCTTTTCTTGTCACTAGTTTCACGATATACTAAATTACACTGGACAGAACTATCCATTTTTAACTCTTAATTGAACGATAACTTTCAATGTCAATCTACCCGGTCGAAAGAAGGACGGAAATCGTCGTCTATACTCTGTAGTTCAATTTCTCACGGTATGGTGGCGCACCTTCAAAAATTTCTATCGGTTCTCTGCCTATCTCTGATTGGCCAATTTAAAGCGATAGCTTGTTTCTGGGAGAGAAGGACGACTTGCACTAGCTAAAGGTACGAATACGTACTTCCCCTATTTTCTTCTGATTTTAATAAATGTACTATTGTCTTGATACACGTGTTTTTCAATAAGAATAGTTGCGCCAAAAGATGGCGCGTAGGAATTCCGCGGGATTTTTAAAAGTCCCAAAATGCTTATGATCTGGTAATCATGCTGCAAAATAGAAATCACCTAAAAAGTTAATAATAATTTGAAAAACTCTGAAGATAGGCTAAAAACTTACGGTAAAATAGTAAAAGGAATCGATGGTAATATTCGTCCCTTGAAATTTGGATGGATTTTCTAAATCATTCAGTAGCAATTTCAACAGAGACCCTGGAAATGATGGAATCAGAGAAAAAATAAATAAATAAGCAAACAAAAATGAACTGAAACTGCTAAATTAACAAATTTAAATCAAAGAATTCAAAGACGTAGTCGTTTAGCGCCTTGAAAGGAATAAAAACTCTCCTAAAATCTATGACAGCAAAGAGCTAATAGAAATTTCGCTTCTTCATACAGACAAGAAACGTTTCTTTCGAAAGACAGCCTTAATTTTGTTTTTACAAGTCGCTAAAGAACTTCACGAGGGAAAAAAATGCACTTAATCAGCAAAAATACAAGCTCTGAAAACTAATTTAAAAAGTTTTTATGACAGAATTAAAAAAGCGGCAATTTTAATGGGATGGAGAAGGGGCATAGCCAAGAGAGATTCGAATCCTTGGAGATCTTTGCCCGGGTTTGCAGCAAGGCAGCAAGAGCAAATTAAGCGAAGGGACTCACCGCCGATGGGTTGAGAAAAATCGCGGTACATTTGAGCGAAGAATGCTTCGTTTAACTTCTCCAATCGAGGGTAAACCGTGCCGACCCAAGGGGGAATTATTTTGCCATGAACTTTCTGAAAACATAATGAGAAGTGATTAGTCCGAGCGAGAATCGCTCAGGAATACATTTTAAAGAAAAAAAATATAATTAGTGAAAAAGGAAAAGCTTCATTTAAAAAGATTTTACGAGCCTACTAGTATAGATAGACCTTTTTCAAAAAGGACTGCTGGCGTTGGACCCAAAAAGACTACAGCGCAGGCGCCGAAAAGAGAGATGGAAGGCAAAGTCTTACCCCCTGTCTCTTCCCCCTTAGTTTTATCGAAAAGGCTTAAAGAAAACAAGACGCTCAAACACTAGACTCTACCAC
Organism: Phalangium opilio; assembly: GCF_054372755.1. NCBI lineage: Eukaryota > Metazoa > Arthropoda > Arachnida > Opiliones > Phalangiidae > Phalangium > Phalangium opilio. The sequence goes on along the minus strand of NW_028324147.1, from coordinate 1,122,417 downwards.
GACTCCTGTAAAGGATCTATTCTACTAAAAATAGAATGCATTGCATTTTGAGTTCCTAGGTTCAGCCTCTCTTTGGCAAAATACATCCGTTTTAAAATTAACTAAGTTCTATACCTATTTAAAAGGGGGTTTTTTTTTGTCTCCAACTCGTGCGTATGTAATTAATTTTAATTACCTCGCAAAGTAAAGTATCGTATAGATCTAGGGCATCGTATACACTCTCCAATTGTAAGCCGCTACCCTTCCTGCAGTCCTCCAAGAGATTCTTGGCGGGGAAAAGAACAGAAAAAAACAATCAATTTACAAAGAAAGTTAAGAGCAATTTAACTTAAAATCATCTTGTTAATATTTAAATGAATTGAAAGTAATTTTCGTTCCATTAAGATTAACTCTATTTAAAACTTAATTATTTATCTTACTTAAAGGAGATAAAACGGTACCCTGACCTTTCTATAGTATTTATAGTGTCATAGGTTAGGCTTAGGCTTAAGTTAGGACTAGATTAGGTTCAATGAGAGGTCAAGTTGCCTATACTAAGTTGATTTTGAGATGAATTAAGTTACGATATATTTTAAGTTCTATCTTGAAATCAATACTAACTAACTAACCGACAAGAATTGGTCATCAAAACCCAATGTGGGCGTTTCGCCATAGAGAGGATGTAGGTCATCAACGTAACTGTTGTATAAAGCCTGAAAAAAAATTAATTAAAAATTGCACTTTCACATAATAATTTTTAACATAATTTTCTAACCCCATCAGATTCGGGCGATAATGAAAAGGTGACTACGGGTTGAGTACAAGCTCCATCAGGGTTGTTATTAAGTATTTTGCACGCGGAATCAGGGTAAATCGCGGATAACATGGAGTAACCACTCTGAACGCACCGTGGAATGTAGGAACTTCGAGACAGTACCTGCATTTATTAATAAAAATAGGTGTACAGTTTTCACGCCCCCGAAGTAGAACGTTTAAACAATGACGGGTTTATCACACTCATATTCAACAGGCGCACTAAATTCACACCCCCATAGACTCATACAACACTATGTGACACATTACTTAGTAGAGGTTTATGTACCACCTGTAAACTTAATATAAACCGCTCAGCGTATAATTTTAGAACTGAAACCTATACACTTCACAGAGATTTAGTCGGTCGTAGAATATTACTTTGTATTTCAACTTTTGGTTGGTTGAAAGAAGTATACAAAAATAATCTTACCTTTCTATAATCACGAACTAGATATCCATTGTATCTTTCTTTGATGGCGTATCCATAGTTTTTCATTTGAATTACACCATCCTAATTAATGCTTATCTTAATTAAACCTATTATTTCCCCTTTTTTGTTGGCAGAATTTAACCTGGGTTAGTTGACCTAATCCTAAGGCGAGAAATTCTTTGTTAGGATCTGATGGGTACGAGTTAGCGTAAGGTGTCCTTTTTCCGTGTCTCGAAATCTAATTAATCATCAAATATTAATGTTTAATTAACTCCTAAGTATTCGTAATTGGATCCGATTTTAACATGAATTTTGTAAAAAGTTTAAAAACGTCTCGTGAATTTTGTTAAAAGTTTTAAAACGTCTTGTGAATTTTGTGAAATGTTTAAAAATGTCTCGTGAATTTAGTAAGAAGTTTAAAAACATCTCGTGAATTTTGTTAATAGTTTTAAAACGTCTCGTGAATTTTGTAAAATGTTTAAAAACGTCTCGTGAATTTTGAAGAAACTAATAAAAATCAAAACTTACAACTTGAAGCGACTTCAGGGTGTTCAAATTTCCCTTCACATCGTAAGAATCCAGCAAATAATTATCAGCGCAATAAACGCAATAAAATAAGGTATTTAATATTAAAGCGAACATAATTTCAGAGCTTTCGCGCGTATTTAAGTGCCACGCAATGAGAATTAAAAGGCCGCGGCATATATTTACAGGTGTATCCCTACACAATACGTAAACTATATAATAAATAATCCGAGCCGAGCAGTAAAAGTATTATTGTCATAAACACGAGGCACGCAGTCGCTGTCAAAATGCATGATGAGCGCCCCAAAACACAACGCGTTCTTTCACTTATCCATTGTTAACAAAAACACTTTTCCCAACACGAACGTAAGGACATCCTAGGACACTAACGCTACCGTACAAATTAAAAACCAACAATATTGCAACTAAATTTATTCTTATCTAAATCTAAAAATAGGAAAGTACTATATATGAAAATTAAATAAACAAATAATCTAAAATTAGGGTGTAAATATTGAATGATCGGAAGGTTTTAATGGGTTTCCTCGTAATCCATCCGTGTCTTTCGAGCTAGAATTAGTTACAGACAACTTGGACTCGAAAGTGCACTCTTTAATCTTCAGGGATTTGTTAGCCGATGGAACCTTTTGAATTAAACATATTTAAATTGAGTTACGCGATAACAGTCAACTGAAACAAATACAGTTCGATAAAATTATATATATATAGGCCTATACATTTAGTTAAACCTGTTAAATTGCAAATGAAAATTACGAATTCATCGAAGAAGTTAAAAATGATTTTGAATTCGCCAAGTTAAGGCTACTAAATTATGAAAATCTGGATTATTAAAACCAGCCGTAATCAGAAAAGTCTTTTGAAGTAAATGTGGATGTAAAAACGCAATTTGTAATTTAGGAACTTGGGATTCCGAAATCTTTAATGTCACTTAAAGGTTTCTGGAGGCGTTTACCTTCTGTCCCGTGAGGCGTTCGTACTCCAGTCCGTCGTTGAATTCAAAGCTAAAGTAATCCAATTCCCCATCGAGACTGTCTGCTCTCTCCTGCATTATTTTAAAACTTAGCCGATAAACATTAACTAAGTAAGATTATTAAGTATGAAAAATTCTGAAGGAAATTAATCAAGTGTGACACTTATTGTTATAAGGTTACTTATGCAAAGAAATATGATAATTACGGGTGTGACGCAACGTGGGACATCATCTTTGCTAATTACGCTTTTTATGGTAAGATGCTCATGATTATTATTATTATTATTATTATGAAACGTAAAGTGGTGGTGGTGGTGAGTCCAGGTAGGTGAAGTTCCAAATATCTTTTTAAATCCGGACATTTAACTGTAATTATAATTAAAAACTACTATTTAGTAATTTGTTTAATCTAATATGAAATTCTTGTTTAAATTTAACGGTCAAATTTTAATTATTTCTATTGTAATTAGATAATATAAGCATACTAAATTCACCCATGATGAAACGTCACGGGTGCTGTGCTGGACAGTGGTCAAATAATTTCATTACACGTGTCCTCTTAACATTTCTATTGTCTTTGATTTTATTTAAGTACTTTTAAAATACATTTTTTCTTCAATAAATAAATAAATATTTGGATTGACCATGCAATTACGAAGGGTGATGGACTAAATCGTTGCATTTTTGGTGTTGACAATGACAGGTGTGCTGGTCGTTTGTCCATTGATTAAAGGTTCGCAATAAACGAAAGGCATATAATCAGACATTTCGGCAATTACCACTCGATGGCAAGAGCATCCTGGGTAATTCGGTTCACCGCCCTTCGTCTTGACCCATAAGTACAATTTACCATTGAGTTTTTGAAAGTGATACTTGACGCCACAAATGAGAGAATTGTTCCATTGCTCCAGGGTGGTGGTGTGAATGTAAAAGTTGCTCTCGCCAAAGGCCAAGGGACATTGCGTCCAATCGGAACCCGGACTGGACTGGGCGCAAGCCGTTAAGTTGAGAGCCACGTTGACGCAAGGACCAGGTTCGGTGCAAGTCTCCAGTCGGTCGACGTAATTCAAACGAACTTGCGTGCGACGTTTCCTGGCCATATCTTCAAACGCCTTCCCGGATTGACCAACCAATTCCGTACCAGAGATTAAAGACTTGATGTCGCGGAACGCGTCATTGGTGGGGACATCCGGTTCTTCCACGTATTTAACTTGACCATATCGTCCATTAGAAACTGTACGTTCGTCTATCCAGGGCTTGGTTTTTGGCGCGATTAGACCTTCCAGATTATCCAGAAGTTGATGGTACTGTTCATTGGACAACTGACCCACTTTAGAACCTTCGTTTCCTTCGAAACTGAAAGAATTTCAGCCATTGTCTTACCGAAACAACAACTTAAAGATCCTGAACTAATTGGGATGTTTAAATTCGCACGCTTGCTCTAAGAACTCAATTAAGTAATCTAGTAATTAATTACCACGAGCTTAAATGAAGTTAACTTAGAAATTTTACCAACGAATTTTAAAATTAAAAAAAAAATAATAAAAATAAATGTATAAAATTAAAAGGTCTAATAAACTTTAATAATGTGAAAATTTAAGTTCAAAACCACGATTTTGGGAAGCTAGCCAATAACTACATTTCATAATTAAAACTTACTCAAATTTCGGGTCCGATTTCGCAAGGTTTAAGAGCAATCCGAAGAAAATGAATACAAGTACGACCGATTTCATTTTAACTACTGTTTAAGATTATTTAACTTAATCCACTAAGTTAACTGGATCGTATTAATCTCTCTTCGAGTTTCAGAATATGAAAGCTTTTCGGGCGTGACCCTTTTATATAATCGCGATTGAGTTATCAATTAAACAAAGACCTCCCACATTTTTCTAATTATAAACTCGCTTAGATTATGGGGAGAAAAAATAAATAAATGGCATACGTAATTACATTTAAGTACTCACTTCTTAATTAATTAAAGAGAATCAAATTAAAGCTGACACGCAATATATATTAAAATGTTACTCCAGGACCATTCTTATTAACTAAATTAAAAAAAAAATTAAGAACTTAAAAATTTCACAGATTTTAAATTTCAAATTTTGAAACCGTGTCCTTTGTAGTAAAATATCATAGGACCTTTTTGGGCTGCAAGACCCTGTACTAGTACCCTTCATTCTAGCACTAATATCGAACCAGCATGACTTTTATTTTGAAATTCCCTAAAACCAATTTCATTTGCCTGATTTTTCCAGGTCTTTCTAGAATCTAGATACCGTGGAATCCCCTGGTCAATTACCAGGTATCAAAATTCCCATATTACCACAACCTTTAATATAATAAAAACAACAACAAGAGCATTGTTTCCGTATTTTATAGCTTGCACGTTCACTTTAACCGGAATTCCTAATTAAGTCCAACTACATCGATGCATTCGAAATTAATCCAATTACAAACGCGACAAAACAAATACCAAATAAAATAGAATGAATAATTAATTCAAAGAATTCTAATTTTACTTTTTTTTTGATATTGCATATCATTCTCTTATAATTTGAAGAGCAAGGTAAACTTTTATTTATAGTTACGTTTTGAGCGTAATAAATTAAAATTTATTGGGTCTCTGACGTCATTAGGGCATCTTGGAAAGAAACAACGTAAGAAAGAGTTAAAGTTTCCTAAGGTGTAAGTAACCTAAGTGTTGTTCTATATATTCATTCAGATGACGCTGTAACCCGCATCATATCTCGAGGGGCTTGTCAGGGGTAGCGCCATTCATTTTACGTTAAGTTCAACTTAAGATAAGGTTACGTCGTTGTTATCTTTGATTTTTAACGTAGGTTAGTTATATCGGGATTTAAATGACACTTAAACTTTTCGGTTTTTGTTTTTTTTTTTGGTTTCTATTTTTAAAACGTCTAGCCGAATTTTATTTATGTATTTATTTGTTGTCTGGAAAGTTAGGTAGTTATTAGAGAGTTTAAGCTGACCCGAAGAAACGCGTACCGGTACGTATGGGAGTTATCTATTTACCTTATAGGTCATCTTCGCCGAATGACGAGTAGACGCAAAAATAGGCGAATACGAACTTAAAGGAATAGCGACGTGATTTAAAAATTATCTCAAATCTAAAGAAAACCTTACTTTTTTGAGAGTTTAAACTCTTCTGATTCCAAAAACATGCTTGATTAATATTTAAATATGAGGGAAAACACGGGAAAAACACTTTGAAAACTTGAAATTTGGGGGACAAAGGCAAATTTGCGGAGAAGATTTTTGGCGGGTTTTTCTCCTCGATACGTCACTCACGGCATCTCGCGGAAAAGCCAAGCGCGAGACTCCCGAGTCGCGCGCGCGAATCTGAATAAATTAGGCTTAACGCGGCGCGGCGACATTAAGAGGCGCGTCACGTGAGCGACATCTAGAGTAAAAATTTCTCCTTACTACGTCATCAAACGAAAGAAAATCTCAACTAGGCCTTTTCCAAACACATAACTTTGATTGCAATTTAATAAATTGCTACGAAACCAAATTCAAAAGTAAACATATCATAATAAACTAGATTTTTCAAGGATTTTTTTCGCATTTTAAGTTTGAGGATGACGAAAATTATGTCACTAACACTTTAACCGTGCTTTAAATTATAATGTGTATCGCGTTCAATTTTACTCGGCGAGTAACGAAGATTGCGTGGTTGCTTAAAGTCGTCTCGTAACCTATTCGGACTACTCGCGAATCGACAATTGATTACCGAATAAGTGGTTTCTACTTGAGAATGGGATGACGCAATTAATTCACGTAATTACTAATTACACTTAAAACTAAATTAATAGGCAATAATATACGGGTTATGTTATATAAAATATCATATTTAATAATTTGAGTATGTTAAAAATACACCATTAATATATTAATGAAATTTTTTTCTACAAAAATTTTGCAGGTCGTCTTGAAATAGTTTTGAATGTTGTTATTTTGAAACGGGAGTCTTATTTAATTTGATTAAATTCCTTATTATTTTGTAACATCTTTCCTGGCGTTGTTTTTCTTGGCGTTTCCTTTTCCTGGATGTAAAGTCAAATAAATATGAAGGTATTTTGAATCCTTTGCTAGGTCGTAGACTAGTAATTGTGCAAAACTCTCCCAGTATTGACATGTGACCTTTTTTGGCAGTAGCCCCGGCGGCGGGGGCGGTGGGGGACGCTGAAACTGGGCTTTTTCTTAACGCGTGACCTTTGATCCCTTTCTTATTGGAACTCGAACGAGATCTTGGCCGTCGGCGCTTACTTGAACCCTGTGACGCGTGGAACGCGGTTAACGAATCAAATAACGAGGCTACCGATTTCACTCCACCCCATCCCCCAAGTTAAATTACCGATTGCGATTGGCTCCTACTTCTTTTAATCGGAAAAGGATGATTGCTGGAGGGAACCTTGAGGGGCAATAATAAGGTCAAAGATTAACAAAGGGACATTTCATCGGAGAAAATATGGGATAGAAGACAGCAAACGGACCGGACCCCTTAAAAATAACCCTAACCAGCCTTGACCTGAACCTAGCTAGTCCTCAATGCATCTAAACCTAGGTCAAACCTAACCAAATCATTTCCTAAACTTTCAACACAAGAAACCTAATATGTGGGTCACTTTGCCGTCCTATCTTGAAAATATGTTTTTATTGTCGAGCTAGGACCAAAGAAAAGGTCTTACAGCTCCGAAACGTTTTGAAAATACAATACATACAATACAAGCCATAGGGAATATCATACAAAAGTAACATTAATTAAAATTAAATTAAACAAATTAAACAATATGAAATATAATAACAGGAAATTGGGGCGAAGTTTAAATTTATATATTTAGGAATAATTTTAAATGACTCTTAAATTGGGGCGAAATTTAAATTTATATATTTAAAAATAATTTTAAATGACTCTTAAATTGGGGCGAAATTTATATATTTAGGAATAATTTTAAATGACTCTTAAATTGGTTCACTGAAGTAATGGAAACTAGGTAATCAGGGAGAGCATTCCATAAGGGAATGGTCCTGCGGAAAAAGGAGTTACGTAAGATATTGGTACGGGAAGGAGGAAGAAAAAGTTTACGGCTGTGGCCTCTAGTACCCTTACTATGAGTAGCAAATAAAAAATATTTCTGGGAGGAGTGAGATAGGATTTTAAAAAGGCTTACTTGGTGTCCCATGGTTCGTTCATATTCGTCAGCGTCATTGAATTCAAATCCGAAATAATCCAATTCGGGGACGCTTTTAGAGGTACTCGCCTACGGACGGACGGAAGTTAATGAATCAAAAGAAAGAGATCTTATAACCCCCCCCCCCCAGAGAAGACAAAAGTTAATGTAGCGTTTCCAACAAAAAGTCAGTTCTCTCTCTCAACTTCTCAAGAAAAGGGGGGGGGGGATTCCTTGAGAATGACAAATTTGCAACTCTTTTGTCTTTTCCCTACCCGAGTAACGCTCCTCTTCTTTCTTTTCGGAGTACCACCAGCCATTTTCTTAAGTACTTTGCGAACTTTCGACCAAGTAGTTTCTGCAAAATTTATAGCGTAGTTACGTTATAATAAAACCTTTCCGAGAGCTCTACGCATTTTATATAAAAACTTACTTTTGGGGGCCATTATTATTATTATAACAGTAGTAGTAAAAATTTTGGTTTTGTTTAAAAAAAATTTTGAAAGTTAATTTAGGCTTAAAATATTTTAACCGCGAAGTCGCGCGAGGATTGCAAATTTACGCGCGAGGTTTGATTGAAGCACGTGCATTTCCGAGGGGTAAATCACTCCCTAAACTTATTTTTAAACACCCATTATATAACCCGCTGGTTTAATTTCAAAGACCTCGAGTGATTTATCCCTCGGAAGGTCGAAATGAGACGGCACTCTGTAGTGACACTCCATGTTATGAATACAAAGAGAACAATGGAGTTAAATGTAGGTAACTGCCATATCGGAAGAAATTTAAAAGTATAGGAGTATTACAATAATATAAACATGTTTTTCGGTCCCAGGAAAAAATGGCAATGACCTTGAAATATCTTAGAAAGTGGCCTCTTATCTCTGTCTCTCTTTAAACTTAAAGGAAACCGAGTTTCAAAAGCTGGCAAAGTATTCAAAAGGGGGACTGGAAAAATCGGGGGGACAACTTTTCTACTCAAGTCAGGGAAAAATATTACCTTTTTTAAAGGTTGAGAACCAGGGGAGGGGGATTTGAAGACGATTCTACTTGGTTCACCTGGAACCCCTTTTTACCTGAAGAAATACAGACCCCTATAGAGAAAGGGGAAGTAAGAGAAGAGTCGACTGGTTGAACAGGCTCGAGATAGTAGCCGAGGGAAATAGAAACCTGTAGTGTTGTTGTTAACCATCAAAGAAGTTAGACAACCCATTAAGTATTTTGAATTCTTTCATAATCGAAAGTTGTCTCAGCCAGCGATGTTTGTTTCGTCGCGTTAATCTTTAAAGTTACAACTAAATAAAATTAGGCTTAGCGGAAAATCGTAAACAAAATAACCAAATGGACGCGAGTTGAAGTTCCGATGTTCATTTGATACGGTAGAAAATTAACACCGTGGAGTATTAACATTCTTCTACGTCTGTATATGTGATATATAAATGAAAACACCACCCCCTTTTCAACGGGGAATAACTACAACGAAAAAGGAACATTCATGGCGTGGATAATTGGATAATTAGGAGCGTATGTCGTTTCTCTTCATCACCTTAATTTGTGCGCGTTAATTATGTAGGGGTTTCCTATTCTTTTTTGTGCCAAGAGTCGAGAGTGTGTTTGTGCTTTTTTTCTAACTTTGAGAATCAATCGATAAAGTGTCGAATTCCTTCATTCGCGACGCGAATATGTTAACCATGGACGCGGTAGTGGCCGTGGCCATCGGAGTACTGACGATCGTCTTTCTGAGTTCTTTGGTGGCCCTGATCCTCGTTTGTAAACATAAATATTGTAGGAAGATCGATTTTCTATCACCACAGTTCAGAGAGCACAGGTTGTGGTCCATTTTGTTTCTTGGCTAGCTTTATTTTTACCGTCTGGGTTTTGGTTCTTCTTAATAAGTTGGCTTATAGAAAGGCGTACGTCCGACTCTATACTTATCCAGTGACCATGTTCTTCTTAAAGCACATGGCCACCGGATTAAGTAAGACGACGTAGAATGATGACGCTATTGTAATTATAGTCATCAGCGTTAGTCTAGAAGTATTTAAGTACTTTTGCTACGCATGTACACGTGATATGTTAATTTTATGGCTATTTAAAACATAGACCAGATGTCTCTCTAATAAGCAATCACGAAGAAACGCGGGACATGGAGTTGGACGATGTCCGACTTCACCCGGATATCGAAAAAATCTTAGCGGATGACCAATGGGTCGATGACGCGACGTAAGAATGTCTTAAAGTTACCCCGTATCCCAAAGTATTAATACCATACAACTTTTAATTCCACTTAACAATTAACAGAGGCCTAATTCCTCATTGTCTGGCCATCCTCAAAAAGTGCCATCATCTAACGGAACGCCTGGTAGCCTTAACCATGAGCAGTACCGTAAGACACCGTGAAAATCAGTTGTCCGAAATGATCGAAGTAGCCAGAAGAATCAGTCCGCGTGTCGATGACGTTGTTAGGTCAATGTATCCGCCCCTTGACCCGCGTCTACTCGAAGCTCGGTAGGCCTAAACTTTAAGCCTAACTTTATATTGACAAGGCTAATTAAGCTTATTTCATAATTAACCTTAGAGTAACGTCGCTAATACTATCAGTATCTCACCTGGCTTTGGTGACGAGATCCGTTTGCAGTATCACAACAGCGCCTCAATGGATCGAAGAAGCCTTGGAAGATATGGATGAACACGTCGAGGTAAATGACGAATAAACGAGTTGCGAAACGTTTCGCCCCGAACTTGTTATAATAATGCGAGGGCACGTTTGCTTTCAAAAGACCACGAGGTCTTGTCTAAAAACTGATTAGATCAGCGCAAACTCAATAAACACATCATTCGCGAGGCGATTATCATCAAAATAATAATGGCCTATTCTTCTTTTTTAAACTTAGGTGTTGAGAGAAGCTGGTAAAGCGCTGGAACTGATGGGTCAAAGTGTATCGCGACCTCAAAGCCAACACGGCACTCCTCATTTGTCAATGATTAGAACGTCATCGGGTTGTACAACGACTAACGCGACTGTCGCGGCCAATTAAAACCTTTCTTTAATCCCCCCCCAAGCCTTCTTTGGTCTATTTCATTTTTTACCAAGACATATTGAAAATGGTTATAATTTTATGTACTGAACAAGAATTTGGAGTTTTTTTTGAACCAAGAATAAATATTTTTAAATGGATTATTAGTTATTACATAACGCGTATCTGTCGGCTTTAACAATGTCTTTTTGCAAGGAGAGCCAAGACATTCTTCTTACCATCTTTGGCCAATTGCAAATGGCGTTCCATTTGTTTCAGAACCTAGATGTATTATTGTCAGTTTTCATAGGCAAAGCATATCCTATACTGATTACCTCGTTACGGTACGCGTCATCTTTTAAACCCTTGACGTTCTCAAGGATACTGGAATGCGCAGCCTTCACGGCTAGTTGCAAACACCACGCACCTACCTATTTAATTCACAAACAAGGTCAAATGGGTCATCTATAACTTCGGCAATGTTTAATTATACCCTTAAGTCAGAGATTGCACCCTCAGTTATAATTGGGGCCAGTTCCTCAGCGGCTGACCACGTTTCTGAAACACTTCTAGCTAAGCCTAAAGGAACTTCTATTGTTTTGATTATCGCAGTTTGCAACGCGGTTTCCCGTCTAGAAAAACAAATAAGAATTAACTACAATTCAAGTGAAATCTAAAGTACGTAACAATTACTCTAATTTTTCTTCGTTAGTCTCATTTGGGAGTTTTCGTGCAGCCTGCGTTCGAAAGTACTAAATGCTAAAGCCCTTTAACAAATACCTTCAATTACTTACAATGACTTCTTTGAAAGCGTCAGTATCTTCATCTACGTAACTGATTACTTTTTGCATAACGCGATGCATTATGGGTATCGAGCGTCTCATTTGTGAGTCAAACTGTTCCCATTTCTTACGGCCGTATGTCATTTGTCCAACCATACATCCCAAGGCAGCGCCCTTTATTACAAGTACGCGAGGACGTTAGATTTGGACGCAACCTTATGTACTTATAATCATACCAACGCCGCGACTGTTGCAGCAACTGATCCACCAGCGGGAACAGGCACCCTCGCTCCTACCGTTCCTATAAATTCTTTCAAGGATTTGTTGACTAGTAAGTCAGAGTCACTTGGAAAAATGTATTCAAACACTTTCTTTCGCGGATCGAACGGTTCCTTGGCATTTAAACCCAACTTGCTTATTGCCTTTGATTTTAAAATATACTTTGAGAAATCTCCGAGTCTCGGAGTAGATCTAACGTACCAATTTAACCTTGACATCCTCCTCTAAGATTAAAAGACCATCTCTTTGAATGTAAAAGTCCGCGGCGTCAAGAAGGACCTTTAAAGGTATCACCCCAACAACCTGCGACCCCATTAAGGGTAAATTCAACTGGGTTGCGATTTTTAGGACCTCTTCATAAGTGGAATGCAAAGACGTAGACGAAACGTGATCCTGAAGTGTCCCAGTTACTGAGGCGACTTTAGAAGCGCTATCCCATACACCGATGGCCTGACAACCTTTAAGGGTACCCGGTTTATCGGGTCCTCTACCGATGTCTCGTATGTCGTAGGCGATTCTGTTCGCTTGTTCCAACGTTGAGAACAAATGAATGTTGAAGTTGATGTAGCCATTAGTGGCCCGAATTAAAGAATATCCCAAAGAGGGTATACAGGGTACTTTATCGGATCCAGCCTTAAATCTCAGTAAATCGCGTAGATTCTCGTCATCTAGGTTATCGTATCGGTAAACTACGATTGTATGTAAATAATTATTGCCCATTTTGGGGATAGTGCTCAACAATATTCCAAGCTCAAGTTTATTAGCTAAGTCTTTGGCCAGAACGTGGCATTGTTCGAGACTTATTCCACGAACTGGGATAAAAGCCCAGTCATCCAAAGATCCGAAACAAGGAAATGCCCCTAAAGTTACGATACTTAGAATTCACTCAATACGAAGCTATTTACGATTGGTTAAATTACGGACCATTGTAATTAGAAAAATCAACGTTGCTTTTCACAACATCTGCCAAACTATACGCGGCTTCCGTCACGAGATTTGGCGTACCAGCGAAAGTGTAAATTGAGCGATTGGACAACGGACAGTAGCTAATGTCCAAGAAGATACCGTCATAGACTTCCCCCTGAATTTCGTTCTTAAATTTATCTATAAGGTCCTCCTGTTGAAATTTGAGAAAGAAAAATCCCTTATCTGAAACTTTCGTATCGAAGGTCACCACGATTACCATGACCTTGAAGAAAAGGTTCAAGGCCATGAAACGATGGCATAATACTCTTCGGCTAAGTAATTACTATAAAATTTATTTGTCAAATGAGCAATTTTTAAAATGAAATATCTGAAGATTATTGCGCTGAATTTTTATTATCGAACAAAATATATCAAAAGTCCGTAACGACCTTGGCCCATTAAATAACTATACACGAAATTCTGAGTATACAGGTCCGCAAAATTGGTGGCTAAGGAGGCGTCATTATAATTATAAATTAAATTTACCCTATTTTGGCCGCAATCGGCGACGGTGGCAACGCAAGCGACAACAGCTTTGGAATCCGTCATTTTCAACTTTAATTGATTTTATCGAAGCTATAATAGTCTCTCTCTCTATAAGAGATAACGTAACTAAAATTCTTCTTTACAAGGGGAGGATACGGATTGACGTCAAACACCCCTTCTAATTTCGTGACGTGTGTCTCTTGAAACATATCATAAATTTCCCTTCAAGAAGAAAAAAAAAACACGAAAGAAAATATTTCAAATTCTTTTTCAAATGTATAATATCCATTGAACATCGGCCTACAGATGAAAATGTTTTTTTTTTTTTAGGTCGAAAATACAAACTTCTAAGGTAGATATCAGGAATATCTAGTTTTAAACTCCTACGTGTACGTGTACGCGTAAGGCAAGCCGGTAAACTATCCAATGAAATAGCGCTATCTCAGAAGCCTTAGTGTGACGTCACTCGCGCTATTTTCCCATAGAACCAACCAAAGCCTACCAAAGATGGCCGCCCACAAAGCTAAACGTTTTACCTTGGCAGTCACTGACGTCACGACTGAGATAGCTCTATAAAAGCTCAGGCTCGGCAGTCAGACCCTTCCCAGACTTATGAAAATGTTCCCTGATGAAATTTCCCTAACTTAAAATAATTATGTTTCGAGAAAGTTTCAAATTTCTCCCAAATAGTTACGAAAAAGGATGAAAATTTTATATAAAACAATATATAGTAATATACATGATTTCATCATCGGTTTATAATATAATGCAACGTAATATATATACTGTGTATATGATGATCGATATATAGTAGTAAAATAATAAAAAAATTATATTTTTATAATTCAACAAATGTAAATTATAAATTATATATTTATATCAATCAATAAATTTGTATAAATCAGCATTTGTTTTTGGAGGGCTGTGTGTCTGTGTGTGGGGGGGTGCGATTATCAAATCAAATATCATTCACTCGGAATTAAATTAAATTAAGGGATGCGAAGCCATTTAAATAAATCGGGCCTTGGCCTGATCTGATTTTAAGCAGTAGAAAAATATTAAAATTAAAAAACGCTTTCAATTCATTTGCTGCCATTTTTCTTTCACAAAATCACATGATTTTTGTCACATACCTAGGCTACGTTCCATTTATTTAGAATTGGCACTTTCCGCAAATAAGAAAGTAATTAGTGCAGAAATTAAAATCAAATAATGAAATTTCTTATTTAAATTAATTTGTTCGGTAGATGTTTTTTTTTCCTCTTCTTAATACAAGCCCAAATTTGAACAAATTTTCCTTAATAATAAAATTAATTAAACGATCCATCTTACTTGGCTTATTGCAAATTAGAATCAATTAAGTTAATTATAATTAAACCATTTTGAATTAATAAGAATTATTCTGTGCTGAAAATATGGCAGCCATTGGCAGGCTTTCAAATAAACAAAAATAAACTAACAAACAAAGGAACGGTAACTAAACTTCTATCAACACCACCGGGATCTGCTTGAAAAAATTATAATTACTTTTAAATTGTTTATTAACGATCTAATTTAGTTTAAATCTAATCTAGCTATAGTTATTAGGTTTTGTTCTTGGCTATAGGAATGGCACGAAAAATGATAAGAATAGAAAATATAACAAAATAATGAATAAAGATTAATTAATTAATTAATTAGAAAAAGAAATAAAAATAAAAATAAATGTAAGTAGGGTTTGGTTATATGGAATGTTTTAGGATGGAATTTAATCAGCTAACTATTCTTTACGTTCCATAAGGACTTTCAGGGCTTCACGATGTCCTTCTTCAGCTAAAAGTTTATGTTGTTCGATCTCCTCCATCACCTTAATAATAATAATAATAATAATAAATTTCACCGCCGCAATATTAATTTAATAGTCCCATTAAAGATGGTAATTATTAATTAAGGTTACCATTCTTTTATATTTTTCATCTTTGATGCCTTCAACGTTTAAGACAATGTTGGAATAGGCACCATTTACACCCAATTCTAAACATCTTAAGCCCACCTAATCAAAGTAGATAAATATGTCGTGGTATATTTAAACAAACAAACGAATGAATAAATAAATATTGACCTGTAAGTCAGATTTGGCTCCGATATTAATAATGGCGGCCATTTCTTTCAAAGTATCCCACGTTTTACTGACAGCTCGCGCCATATTCATAGGAACAGTGATGGCTTTCTTTAAACCATCCTCTAACGCCGCTTTGCGACTAAATTATTTTAATTAATAATTAAATTAAACGGGTATGGTGAAATGAACTCACAAGGCTTCCTCATCAGGAGTATTTTTTGGTAGCCTTAAAGCGGCTAAGTAATCGTTAAAGGCACCAGTATCGGCATCAACGTAGGTAATGATTTCTTTCATTGTGTGATGTAAGACGGGAATGAGTCCCCTCATTTGATCGTCGTATTTTTCCCATTGCCTTTTACCGTATGTCATTTGACCCACCATGGCTCCCAAAGCGGCACCCTTTTAAGGGTTTTAATATAAATTTACCGAAAGATATTCGTGCCTAATTAATTAGGGCTAATTACAAGCTTTAAAATGAGACCAAAAACATCAAAATCGGTCCATAATTCCGGATGTTACACGGTTTTGAATGAATTATTCTTAGCGCTAAGCCTACTTTGGTCTAAAAGTAGGCCTAACTTGGGATAAGCCTACTTTGGTCTAAAACTAGGCTTAACTTTCGGAGAAGACTACTTTGGTCTAAAAGTAGGCTTAACTTTCGGAGAAGACTACTTTGGTCTAAAAGTAGGCTTAACTTTCGGAGAAGACTACTTTGGTCTAAAAGTAGGCTTAACTATCGGGTTTGGTAACTTCCTTATTTCAAGTTCAAATTTGACATTCTTGGGCCCATGTTAAACTACTTTCATTACCAAATTACTTGTAACTAAATAAAATGAGATCACAAGAGTCAAACTTGGTCCATAATTACAGAAGTCACGTGGTTTTGATTGAAGTACGCTAAGCCTAATTTGGTCTATAAAGTAGGCTTAACTTTGAAGTTTCATAACTTCCTTATTTCAGGGTCGATTTTGACGTTCTTGGGCTCAAATTAAAGCTAATTTCATTACCATAGCGGCTACAGCGGCTGCGACCGAACCTCCCCCTGGTACCGCGGTTCTGGCTGATACGGTATGTACAAACTCGTAAAGTGATAATTTGACTAATGGGCCCATTTGCCTTTCGGGAAGCATATATTCAATGATACGTTCCTTAGGGTTGAACTGACTCAAAGAGTTCAATCCTAGTCTATTAATTGCCTATAACACGTCGGAAGAACGTCATCAACAATCACTTTAAAACGAAACTTTTTTTTTTTCCGGTTCTTTCTTTACCAGATGTATTTTTTGATCATCTTCTAATACAAATAAGTTTTCTTTCGCTATATAAAACTCGGCTACTTGTAGAATAGCTCGTAAAGGAATAAGGCCAACTATTTCTGATCCAGTTACGGCTAATTTTAACTCCTTAGCATCTTTACTAACCTTTACGGTAAAATAATTTAAGTTTCATTGTAGAAAGAAAGAAAGGCGCGGGATTAACGCGATGGCGATACTAACCTCTTCGTAAGCTAAATGTAAAGGCGTTATATCTATATCATTAACATTCATGGATACTTGGGCCAATTTATGCTCCTCAAGCCACCACCCAATGGCCTGACAAGCCTTTAACCTACCAGGCTATGCAGAAATTGGTAAATTTTATTTTAAAACGGATCAATGGCTTCTTTTAAATTTACATTTATTACAAACTTGATCTTTCCCTCGTCCCTGTTCCCTAATATTCAACGCAATTCTTTGGGCTTGCTCTTTAGTACTTAACATGTTGATATTGTACGCTATTAAAAATTTCCTAGCCCCTGACATTGTTGCGCCCCAAGAAGGAATAAATTCCGCTGGACCATAATCTGGTCTCCATTCGGGTCGACTGATCTACAATAATTTCTCAGTCAAAATCAAAATCCTTTGATTTCGACAAAAATATTTCAAACCTTGTCATATAAACCCTCATATTCCCCCGCTCTTATTTGTGATACAGTTTTTCTGTATTCTTGGTGACAAGCGTAACCGTATAGATATACTATAGAAATATTTAGAGAGTAAATAGTATTTATATTTACGAATGCTTCCAATGAAAAACGTCAAAAATTTCAACCTGGAACCCCTAATTCAGCCGCTAACTTCTCTCCGAACTTCCTAGCACAATATATACATTCCTCCATTTCAACTCCCTGAACAGGAATAAAGGGGCATACATCCAGAGCACCTAGTCTGGGATGTTCCCCTTTATGTTTTGTCATATCAATAAGCCTGAAGGCTTTCCTAGCTGCGTTTAAAGCCCCCTCGATGACAGCATCGGGAGATCCTACAAAAGTATAAACTGTGCGATTTGTTGAGATTCCAGGAGCCACATCAAGCAAGGAACAGCCTTCCGTTGATGATATAGCCTCTGATATTGACTCTATAATCTATCCGTAATTTATAATTAATTTTTTACACGGTGAAAAATGAAATAAAATGTACGAAATAGACGGCTACGCTACATACCTCTTTGCTTTGGCCTTCTGAGAAATTTGGCACGCATTCTACAATCTTTTCCTTCATATTCGAAATATTTAGAGTTCTTAACGGCTCCACGATGATATTTTCTGTGAGCCCCAGTATCCTAAGAGAATAAGGTCTCGAAATTGAGACCCCTTAATTTAATCGAGATAAGGCTAATCTGATAATCCTCATAACGAAACTCGAAAGTTAAAGTTGCCACTCTTATTAATTTTACGTAAACATGATAAAAATTATCGTGAAAAACGATACTTTAACGAAAAAATTAAGAAAGAACGAGACGTTTAGGTCAAAGAGTACGCAAATTGAAATTTCGTCCTTAAAATTTGACGCACTGACGATTTTGTTGCCATGTGCATTACGCGCGGGATTAAAGCGCGCCCGAAATCTGACAGTTGGCGGGAAGGGAAAGCCAACGGGGGAAGAAGACAAGCCGCTAGCGCCAATCCCAAGGTCGCCAGACTGCAGACAACGTAGGGGTGTGGCTATGATTGGTCGAAACAAGGAGTTTATAATCCCACCAAGGAACTTTAAACTTACAGGCTACGGAGAATATTCCTCCAAGGTCGAAAATTTCATTGGACAAGACACTAGCGACATCTCCCCTTAGTTAGTAGCGGTAAATCGCGCCATTTCTGGAGGTTGGCCCATGGACTGCGAGGCGTGATAACGCTAGAGTCATAACATTATGCAGTTTGTTTATTTTAATTAACAAATAAAAACATCTTTATCATTTCAAGTTCGCGATCATAAATGAGTTTCGGCGCGTGAAGCGCGAACTGAAATTTGTGTTATTTTATTTCGTTATCTCCGCGATCCTTTGTTGATAAAATACATACTGGATAAAAAACTATTAGATGCAACGAGGAGCAGCATTAGAAGAGTAATATACTAATACATCTGCACAACAGAAGCCGATTAATAACAGAAGTATATATGTGCTATTGTTTTTATGATTTATTGCATGGCATGTTGTTTATGGCGCGCAAATATTTAAAAAATAAATTGTATTTTGCATGAATTTGGGAAAATAATTTGCACTATTATTATTTTTTTTTGATAATTGATTGCATGTTTTTGGTTTATAGAAGTATAAAACGCGTGGCGTAAATTATAGCGAGAATTATTTAAATTGTCAAATTATAATAATTATAAACATTGATGATTTGGGCAAAGACACATTTAAAGGGACCCGCAACCTAGAATAGAGCAATCTCAGTTATGACGTCAGTGTTTCGGTAAAACGTCACGAGATTAACTTTGGAAGTGGGCGGCCATTTTTGGTACCGCTTTGGTTCTATGGGAAAATAGCATGGATGACGTCATACTTAGGCTTCTGAGATAGCTCTATATAGTTTCCCTGGGGAAGTCCCAAGTGACTCCTACTGTTGTTGAAGGTTGCCTGTCCCATTAAATGGCCGAGAGAATATTTTGATAATATTGACAGTATTGTCATAACTGTTTAATGAAATTGGCATATAAATGAGCCAAAAGGTTCCTTGAAATGGCGGTATAATTGCGCCAAAATTTCAGTACCCCCCCCCCCCCGACAATATATCTCACAAATTCTCAACAATTGCGCAACATTCGTCGCACTAACCCACTAATCTTAAAAAACATTATAAAAAGTTTATATTATCACTTACACAATCGCCACGACGAACCACTCTTTAACGCACTCGGAATTCTCCCCCTTGACTGTCCAGTTGTCCATCCGTCTTCCTATACTATAAGTCAATCCGTATTACACTTCAATCCAGATAGTCGCCAAGAAGATGTCGTTGCAACCTGTAAAACGTCGACTGGCTTGTCCCCAAACGGTCCTGAAAATGTGGGACGCGTTAGAAACAATTAGACACCAAAAGCAAATCACCACGAGTGACCGCGTTGCCAAATTTATGCAACGAATACATAATTTGAGCCCCGAAGATTCGGATCGCCAATTAAGTTTCGCCGTTAAAGATGGGTTAATTCTGAAGAAAACCGCCGTTGGTTGTAAAGGTTCCAAAGCGGGAGTCGAACAAGAAGCTTATCGATTACCAACTGAAAACCAAGTAGTTAAGGACCAATTTTCGCCTCATTTCCTAGATCGGTTGTTACAATGTTTTTCCCTATGAAGGAATTGGACGGTCACGATTGGTATTGTTTTGAATGTCACCGTGGAGGAGACGCCATTCTATGCGCAAAATGTTACAGAGTTTATCACAGTTTTTGCGTCAAAGAAGACTTGACAACCTCTTCAACATTTATATGTTCCGTTTGCAAGGTATGTTCAATGTTTGTTTTCAAACACGCACGCTTCCTAAAACGCGAGTTCTCGTAATTATTTACATTATTTCAGCTGTTAACGAGCAAAACCATTTTCAAGATGAGTCCAGATGAAATGAATAGCCTCCTTAGTTACACTTGCTTGCGTCTCAAGGACAAGGTATGTGGGGTACGGTGTTGTCAATTTTACTTATATTTAGAGAAAGAGGGGGGAGGGGAAAAAAGTGCAACATATATAAAATAATGCAATTTTAGCTCGCGCTATATCCAGTAAAATAAAACATTAAAATTTATTAAGAAGAAAAAATTCTGCACGTATTCCAACTTCCTCTCCATATATCTAGATCATTTCATATAAAAATCATTCAAATGTTATAAAGTACAGGATCATCGATATATAATTAGTCAAAACAAAAAAAAATGTAAATGTAATAATATATAACCGTGTATTCTTGTTTTTTCGTTTGTCGCAAAATAATTTTTGGGTTTATGGAGGTTATTGGTAAAAAGGAACATCGTACTCCTGAAGACCCTAATTTGGTTTGTACCGAAGAAATCCATTTTCTATTTTCATTGCAAGATTGTCGATAGCTTTCTTCTTTCTAAACTGCAAAAAAATACCAGCAATTCCCTAAATTGCTTTACTTTACCATACCTATTGCACGTTGTCCGAGTATTGTAAACGTAATTGGTTTATAAAATAATAGCACAATCCCTGGTTTTTACGAAGATTTTAACCATTTATGAGCATTGCATCGCATTGCGACTCTTTGAAACATTGAAAAAGATACTGAGTGTTCTTTTTCCCATATTTAAACAATATACAGACCAGGGACTTGCATAGAATGCCAGGTACCGAAGAGGAAGTGTGGCGTTCCAATTTTTTGATTTACCATAAAATGGATTTGTTAACTATGGAAGAAAAAGCGCGAGCGAACGAATATCGCAGATTGGAAGAGTTCCAAGCTGATGCGCAAACTATCGTTCATAACGTTGTCATTTATTACGGGGGTACGTCATCGTAGAATATGTTATTTTAGAACTTTTTTGGCAGTTAGTAATGTTTAACAAAACTATCGTAAACAGTTCATTCTTCGATGGCTGATATGGCTCGACAAATGTTGCGCGATTGCATCTACGATTTGGGTGAAATTCGACAATGCCGCGAGTGTTATCGAATGTCAAATGAAAAGGGAGATCGATTCTGGTTTTGCGAACCATGCGTAAGATCGAAATCTTTTCCCGTTTTCATTTCGGCAGTTATAATCTACATTTAGGCCTACAATATTGCAGGACCCACCTCACGAATTAGTTTACGCTAAACAAAAAGGTTTCCCGTATTGGCCAGCTAAAGTTATTCGTAAAAACATGGGAGTTTACGACGTCCGCTTTTTTGGTGGTCACCATCAAAGAGCTAATATTGAAAAGGATCAAATACGGCCCATAGAGACCAGTCTTCAAGCCTTGGGGATTAAACGCTCGTCGGGTTTCAATAAAGCCCTAGAGGAGCTAAAACGTCATCAGGAAATGTTGGAAGAGTGTAAAACGGCGCCCAAGACCTCAAACAATA
The DNA here is from genome assembly GCF_054372755.1 of Phalangium opilio. NCBI lineage: Eukaryota > Metazoa > Arthropoda > Arachnida > Opiliones > Phalangiidae > Phalangium > Phalangium opilio. The sequence goes on along the minus strand of NW_028324147.1, from coordinate 1,100,517 downwards.
AGCGTAAAGCCAGTCCAGCCGCGCGTATTCCCAAAAAAGCCGCTGCTAAGGCTTATCAGGAATCGACGGACGAAGACGCAAACGAGAGCGATAATGACGTTCCTGTTGCGAAAAAGAGAACCGTAACGAAGCCAGCTACTGTCCCGAGAGGTAGACCAGGTCGTCCTCCAAAGAATAGCGCCAAAGCTTCGAAAGCGACGGTTAGCCAAGCACCACCTTCGCCTCAAGCCATCCTACCACATATTCCATCTCCACTCAGTATCATCGATGGGGTTGTAATTAAAGAAGAAAACTCCGATAGCGAAGGAGAGACAGTCAACGGGGAAGACGAAGAAGAGACATCCCGAGACGCAGCGCCTTCGTCGTCATCTCAAAAGAAATCTCGCAAAGCCGTCGTCAATTCCCAAGAAGATAATAACGTGGTAACGTCATCGAGTCAGGAATCACCGTACGCCAGGATTTCTGTCGCTACGCAAACTCATAAAAAGGTTGTTTCAATCTGGTTTAGGAGGGGGGAGGGATCAACGACTAAACATTGCGTCTCATTACAGCTGCTGACCGCGCTCATCGCGAAAGAAGTCGCGTTGAAAACGAATTCAAACGCCGCCGCCGTCGCTGAACCGGAACCCACCTGCAATTGCGAAGCCAAGTACGCGAAACTCATGCAGGAGCAAGAAGAAAAGTTGGAATTGGAACACAAGAAGGAGAATGAAAGAATGCGACAAGAACTTAGGGAAAGGGTAAGTACAAATATTCTTCGACAACCCGCGTTGGTGTTATTGTATCGGTAACTAAAGGTAAGTATCGTTGGCTGAACAGTTGCTGAGTGAATTCGAAGTTGAAAAGAACAAAGAAATCACTTTGAAGCTGGAAAAAATGCAGACTGAATTTGAACAACGTCAACGAAAGGAAGAAGATCAATTGAGGCTTCTAAACCAACAAGATCTGAATGAAGTGCAAGAACGTTTGACGCAAGAAATCTCGGAAACAAAGAAAAAACAATGGGTAAGTACAACATTGTCACGATTGTCGTTAAACCATCCAAATTCCGGACAAATCGGAACAACGAATATAAATTTTTTTCGTTATCTTACGCAATTTCGCAGTGTTACAATTGCGAACAAGAAGCGATTTATCATTGTTGTTGGAATACTTCGTATTGCAGCGTCGAATGCCAGCAAACTCATTGGCACAGAGAACATAAACGAACGTGCCGCAGAAAACGCTAAACACCCGCAATAAAATAAAAACAGGCTCCGAATCCATTCCTACCTCTCTTAAGTCTAAACCTTTAACCTCTTCATCAAACTGACTGTAAAAAAACAACCAAGTTCAAAAATATTTCTCTTAACATTGAAAACCAAAACCAAAACCCACACTTTTAACTTTTTCCAACAACAAGCAGCCAGCGAGCGTTACAGTATCATACATCCACTACCATTTAATAATTACTAAATAATTAGTAACAATTTAACCAAGTATATTCATTTGCTAGTCCTTATACTGTCAATAGTAAGATTTCACACTAGGTCAAACGAACTTTTTTTTTTAAGTAGACGCGTCTAAAAGTGTTACTATAGCAATGGCAACAATTACGCGTTTAACGTAAGTAAGTTAAGCGCGTGGATAAGTATTTAAGTTTCGTACTTAGCCGCTACGAAGCGACATTACTTTCTGACTGGTGCTTTACGTAATTAACACAGTAATTAACGTGTTTAATAGCGACTTACGCGGAAAGTAATTTCGTGACGTCAATTCCTTTGTTACTGCCAACAAATTCATTTACGTTCGCTATTGATGTTTGTAGAAGTTTATAAAACGCGTAGTTGATGCAAAAAAAAAAAATAATATTTGTACCGTAAGTTAGTAGACTAGAGTAATATTTTCCTAGTGTTCATAAATTCATGTGAAACACGTGGTCTTTCACACAGTTTAAGTGAAAACACATGGTTTTCACACTCAATTCATGTGAAATACACGATTTTTCATTCAACTCATCCGTACTAAGCTAAGTATATGAGGATAAAGTAAAAACCATTTTGTCTCCGTTAAGTGTATGTACATACATACATACACAAAACTAAGTTTTTTCGTTGTTATTTTTCATTTTTTTTATTTCCTATCATTTTGTATTCTTCATTTTACGTTTAACGATGAAACATTCCATATTATTGTCTGATATTGTTTTAAAATATGGAAAATATAAAGATGTTTTTTTTTCTTCTCATTTTTTTCTCTCTCAAACATTGTATTAATAAACGAACGTGCCATGATTTTTATAAAAAACTAATAATATCCTTTTTCGATGTTTTTAATTCCAACGAATGTATCGGCGTTGTTATTATTAAAGTTCAAAGTGGGCCACTAGCGCGTTGGAATTCGTACGTACGAGTCATAAAGATTTATTGCTCTCGTTGCCTGTCACGAAGGACAGTAAAAATCCTGGCACGGTATTTTTAAAGATCTTGGTCGAAAACTTCAATAGGTCACACCAAGACCTGAAATAAAGTGTTTTAACATTTCTGTTTTTTTTATTCTAAAAATATTTTGAAAACATGACACGGGGTATTCCCCCTCCCTCCCCCCTTGTATTTTGTGAACGCAACAAATTACGTTGTGTGAAAAAAAAGCTTATAATTTGTGATTTTAAAACCAAAAAAAAAAAAAAAACGGGGGTTATTTTTTAAGATCCATAATAATAATAATATTTGTGTTCATTTTTTCCTAATAAATAAATAAATAATTGTTAGTTCCTACCTCTAGTTATAAACCAAATCATTTTTCATTCATTCATTCAAGTCAATGTTTTACAAAAACAAACAAACAAACAAAAGTTCCATGTAAATTGGCCTAGCAAACTTTTAGGCCCAAAACTTTCTTAAAAACTGTAGAATTTATGTGAAATAAATCACTCAACAAAAAACAATGTGTGTGTTTTTTCTTTTCTTTCTTCTTTCTTATCTCTTAATTTAATTTAATTTAACTTAGATTAAAACTTAACAAAATTAAGTAACCCTAAATTATATTAATTACATTCAGTTTTCAATCAGTATCTTTGGAAGCGTTTAAACTATAGTATTAGTTGTTATTAGTATAAGTTTTTGTTTTAACTATCTAACTACCCTAACTAACTAACTAACCTAAGTGTCGTAATTAGTTAAATAATTTAACTAATTGGGATATTAATAACGTAATACGGGATCTTATTTTTTCTATAAACACGTACAAATCTCGATTATTATAAGCGTTAATAGCTTATTGCTGCATTTAGTGCTTGAAAATTGAATTTTTAGCGTTAGATGCATTTTAAAGGTAAAGTATCACAAATATTACGATAATTTTTCAAGGAACAATTTCGTGGCACTTTTCCTTTAAACTTAAAGCGAGTGGTGGTGGTGGTGGTTGTTGCGTCGTCGTGATTGTAGTATTTTTTATTTAGTTACACTAAAGGACTCGTATGAGAAAAATATCGTTTTTTTTTTTTCGTTCTACGTCGGTTTTTTTTTCTTTAAAAATTCTCATATTTGACTGAGAATTTGGAATCCATTAGGATTACTTTTTAGTAGTAGTAGTAGGCATTCTAAATTAATTTAGTATAGTTTTATTATATATCACTTCTTGGCCTCAAAAACAGGTCGTTATATCTTCTTTTCTATAATACATTTTCTTGTTCGTTAATATATCTTTTATACACGTTACATTTCTTTAATATTTTTTGTTTGTTTTTCTTTTGGACACTGGAACAAATACTTTTTCGTTTGTTTAAAAATAGTAAATACAGCCCTCGTCTTTAACGTAATGCTTTTAAAAAACAGCATTAGCGTTGCCGTGACAATAAGAATAAAAAGCGGTTTTTTTTCCTTTTAATTCATTTAAAAACATTTGATTAAATAAAAATAGGTCAGAAAATATACATGAAAATGGGTAAAGGAAGCGATTTAGCGGTCAAGATGGCTGGTTCTAAAGTTCCAATTTATTTATAATATCCCATCCTGTTTCGAAAGGACAAACGGCGGCTTCAACTTCCTCTTTGTTACTCTTAATTTTCTCCAACAATCTAAAAGCTTTCCTAGGAAAGACGTAATCTCTCTTTGAGAGCCTTAAGGTGGGGCAATAATCGTTGCTCCCGTCTCCGACGTAAGAAACTCGGGTGTATTCCACACCGTCTCGTTTACGGTTAGCCACGAAGCTATCTAAAATATATCCTTTACAAAGATTGCGAGAGCTTAGGGTGCACCAGTCTTGAAAATGATACTCGTTCAGTTGTAAGCAACCTCGCTCGTCAAAAAACGCCGGATTAGTGAAAATTTGCAGCACGACGTCTCGTAACCCGGCAAATTTCAGGACACGATCTATGAAGAAGGTATTGGCGTCCGAGATGATGATGACGTCGAATTTATCATTGTTCTCTTTCAATTTCCTCAGCAGTTCTTGGAATCCGGGAACGAACGGGATTTCTTCCATGCAACGAATGTAATCTTCGGTGGTCACGCCACTTTCGTGGAGATACTTAAAGACTTCTCTCATGTAAGGCGTCCAGTCTCGATTGTTATAAGTCGCTTTAACGTGATCGGGGATTTTCCCCTCGGGGGCTAGCCTGTTTATGAACGTATCCGCATTCGTGTCAATGATAGTATGATCAAAATCAAAGACTATCAACTCCTTATTGACCGACGTTGCCATCTAAAATTTATAAAACAAGACACGACACGATTAAATATCTTACGATGAGAATCTCGTGACGCGTATAAGTGGTCACTTTTATAACGGGACTTTAAGGGACTGTTCAAATTATCTACCCCTTTTCAAGGTTAGGGCCTGAAACGGGCCTAATCATTTGATTTTTTTAAATTAAACTATTAATAAGATTTACAAACCGGTTTCCAAGAAGCGGCCCGTCTTAATTGCATCGTAACGCATTCTATACAATTTCCCATGATAATATTAAAATTTTGAGGGTCAAGATGACGAGAAGGCTTTTACAACTAGAGTTTAAGGGTTGAGTCATTCAAACGGTCAAACCACCGTCCCTATTAGCTCCGCGATGGTAAATAAAATGGCATAAAACGCGTCGGACACTGCGTCACTATAGTAGGAAAAGAATCCACAGAGAGTTACCATGGCAACTCACCTAAAAAAACCGATAATCCTCCTCCCGCCGGTCTCGGTCAAGATTTCTCCAATCTCCAGCACCAACCAGAGCTTCCAGTTACGGCAGCTAGAGGTAGGCCCTAAACCTCTTCGCGTCAAGTCGATAGATATAGGGAGTCAAATTTGACCCCTTTTCCGTGTAATTCTAGCTATTTTTTTTTAACTAAGAAGAAATGTCTATAAAGACACCTACTCGTCTAACTTCCTAAACTAAAATCATGGCATGACGCGAAGTGCTTCGCATATTTACCGATAGATTATGGTAATGAGCAAGCGCCAGAGGAAAATTTGAAAGAGAAAAATTCCGATAAGAATAATAGGCCAAAAATAGATCAAACCCCTGTAGAAGTGTTCCAACCGCATTCCCCTACGTATTAGACGAAAACCAACATTTAGGGGCTTAGGAATTCGTTTTTATTTCATTTATAACGCGACAATAAAATTATTAACAAAATTAATCACCATCGGAATGTATTTAATTATTAATTGATATATATTAATTAATTAATAGCAATTAATGGAAATGTCAATCATTTCGAAGAGTTTATAATGGGGACTGTTTTGACAGGCAGTGTCATAGGCGGTGTCTCCTCTTTCACTCTTGATGGTGGGGTCAACGTATGGATGCCATAGTAATAGTTCTAGGGTCCGCCGACCCCCGCTATTAGAGGCGGCCAAGTGTAGAGGGGTCAATCCCCCTTTCGTTGTGGCATTGACGTTCGCCCCGTTCTGAATCAGGAGAGAGGCCGTCTCCACACTGTCCCATTTGCAAGCGCAATGCAGAGGCTCCCATTGGTCCTCCGTTTTGGCTCCCATATCCGCGTTGTATGTTAATAAGAGCTAAAAAGGTCGCTCTTGTCAGATTTTTTGGGTATTAAGGTCAGGAGGGGGGGGGGCGGTTACTGTCAAGCGGAACTGATGACTCAATAAACCCCTACTCCTATTACAAATGTGATATCACGGTGGCTATCTAAGGGGATTACAGATAGAGGCCAGTTTGGGAGAAGGATCATCTTTGGGGTGGGAAAGTTGAAATAAAGTATTTCACCTTCATGACTTCAACGTGGTTGTTATAAGAGGCTCTATGAAGTGGCGTGTAACCATCTTCGTCTCGAGAATTAACTAATGTGGGATCTTCTTCTAAGAGCTGACGTAAAGCTTCAATCTCGTTTTTCTCAGCAGCCCAGAGTATTTTGTTTTGAGGAATATCTTGTAAATAATTTCACGACCCACAATCAGTAAATAGTACATTTCCCCTTCCAGAATAAAAGTATCCTCATGGGTCTCTGAAGATAATTTTATACCTAGGTCAGGATCAGGAATATCAGAATCATCCTCGCTATCCACCCAAGGTACATTTTTAAGTGATTCCTTCCTCATGGAATAAATATCAACTTCCTCAACTTTGGGAGTTTCAACATTATCATCACTGATTATTTCTTCGACTAGTTTTGTCTCCTCACTCTCTTCATTGCAAGTTGTTTCGCAACTATCAGAGTCCTTTTCCTTAGAGGATTCTCTTTCATAGTTGGCAGTACCCTCTTTAGAAACATTAAGCTCATCAGTAGCGACTGACCCTCCTTCCTCAGGCTCAATCTGAGCTTCGTTTATAATTGGACTATCGTCAGTTTCTTTAATTTCATCTTCAGCCGTACTTTCACTCTCCTTATCTTCGCCAACATTATCATTACTACCACCAATCTACGAGTTTAATTGGTTCTCTCAGGTATGTGAAATAGCTTATAATAGCTTGGGGTCAATATTGCAAAGAATAAAACTCGCGATCAAAACATGCTGCGGATTTTATTATACACGTGTCCAGCAACATCTACTGTCTAATATCTACTTAGGATTCCGAAACGTGCTTGCGAGTTACTACCAAGCTAATGCATTGCCAAGTATTAGTTTACAGCTGAACATGGTTAACGAAAAAGCAAACCATCGCGTAATGTAAGTTATTTGTTGTTAAGTGCTTAACATTAGTGCAAATTGTGAATTTGTGTTTAAAAATATACGTAGTAACGCAACAAAAATTAATAAACCGTGAGTCTTTATCATCTTACATAATAATAATGAAATTTACAATGACCAAGGCCCGAAAAAGCGACCATTTTATTTTCAAAGAACAAAGAAGTTGACAAAGAACTTCGTTAGGCCTCGGCCGTTCATTCCCGTATAAAATATTAAACTTAGTAACTTACATTTTCCTTTATTTCCGCATTCGTTGATGATTCAGTCACTTTATCCGACTCTTCCACCGCATTATTTTCATTAGTATCCATAATTAATCTCAAATTATGCAAATTATTTCCGTTTTTAATCAGACCGAAGAAAATCACGCACTACCCGAGATTCTTCGAAAACCGTTAAAATGCCGACGTGACCCTATTTGACCCCCGATCGAAGTCGGCAGTACTGCCGGAAAATTTTGAGGAAAAAAAAAAAAAGGCGCGAAATTCAAAATTTACGAGAGAGAATTTATTTCTGATGTATTTTAATTATCAGTCTTGAAGATTACAATAAAAGAACTTTATCACCTTTGAAAAACTAAATTTAAACGTTCTTCAGTGCAAAAGCAATAACATTGACAAGTGATATTGACTTTTGGATGTTTTTCTTTTAACAATTATATAAAAAATTAACATAATTTATATTTCAAGTCATTTTTCTCTTATTATAATAACCATTTTTACACCAAATCGTAATTTCTCTTAAGCACCGTATTTATAAATTAAAAATGACTAATTTAGTAATTTTTGTTCTTCCTTCGTTTCTCAAGCAAAAATTAAATATTTTTAACAATAGTAATGTGCATATATTTTCCTTTTAAAACAAAGTAAAATATACGTATGCACTTTTATAGCCTACTTAAGCCTTGTCAAGTTGATGAAATAAAAAAAAAAATGAGGAACTATAATTATTTAGACCTACTTATTGATGATAAGTACGCAACATAAAAATATTATGAAATTCTAATACCGGAAACATAAAGTTTTGTCTTTTACAATCCCATTTTTGTAAAATTATTATCTAAAAAAACCAATTAGGCCTAATATTCCCTCAGCAGTAAAAACGCTAAGCCTAATTTCGTCTATTTCAATATGGCTGCCATCCATCTGTCATACCTTCGAAATGCAAACTTTAAGCCTTTGCGAGCAAAATATCTATTCTTATTTCAGCGTGTAAAAAATCTTTGGCATTTCTATCTTTATAAATTAATTAACGGTTACTTTGAAACTCACATTTGAACAGACTTTTGCACATTTGCACGATTATTTTCTTACTTATATAGTTTTGCATATTAAACACTACAACTAGGCCTACGTCTACTGTCATCGTTAGAATCATTATTTCTTTCGAGTAAAAGATATTAATTTCCAATTATGTTTAGCGTACACTCTACAAAAGGCTAGTCTTTAGTCTAAAAAAAACCCCCCAAAACTAAATTTAACTTATAAAAAATAATATTTCAAACTGTACATTTGACTAGCAATATTTGACCAAAATTTAGTTGACTGGAATTTCTTTTTACCTCAAAATTTAAATTAATTAACTCTTTAAATCTTATCAAAGACACATTTGAGAGTTTCCCTACGTTTCTTTCTTAAACAAACAAACACAAAAAGGGCAATAAAATATACTTATCAACTGTTAATATCAAGAAGGGCCAACATTTCATCAATTGACTTCTTTTGTCTTTGAAAATGTTCCCTGCAACGACTCCATAAACTCAAATCCTTTAATGGAGTTACGTTTAACGGAACCTGCAACAATAAGACAAGATATTATACTTACTTTTCTTCATGGTTAAAATTGACGCAATTATAATTCAGTTGTACTTGAAACAATGTCTCCCACTGCAAACTGACGACGGAAAGTAACTTCTCTTTCTCATCGATATCAGCGAATAAAAGAATCCAATCTCCGCCGCAAGTATTCGCCTCTCCACTCTCAAACTCCAAGATGCAAATAGTTGGCGAGTCAATATCGACTCTGACCGCGATCAAATCTGAAAGATTGGCCTTTCCCAAGACCGCGTACGGATTTTCTTTATCACCCAATAACAAAAATACTTGATTGGCTAAAATAATAGCGCTGGAATGAATAGTTTTCAACTCCGTGTCCGTTAACTGCAATTAAATAAGATTAAATTATTTAAAATAGATGAATTAGTTTCAAAAGTAAAACAAACCTTTCCGAACAAAGCTACAGACTGTAAAATTCCCTGAAGCCAATTAGAAGCTTCTAAATCATTAGCAGCCGCTAAAAGTAGCTTTTCTTTGGCTCTTAATTGAAGTTCAAAGGCGTAAGGTCTATCGGCGTCTTGAACCCTGCGACAACCTTGAAAGTGAGGATATTGTAATTGAAAATAAAAGGAGGGATTTTGAGATTCCGAATCTTTGTAGCAATATAAAACGCCAGCTCTAATTAAATAAACCATTAAATATTATAATTATTATTTATCTTCCGAAGCTTTTAGTTTTAATTCACTCCATTCTTTACTTGAGTTGAAAATACGCGGGTATCCACGATTTAACTCCACTGGTTAAGTGAATATACATCAGGAACCCCTCTTGAATGGGACCAGCCGGTGTCGAGACCGGACTTATTCCCATGTAATTCTCCCATTCAACCAATGTGTACAAAGATAAGTCAACATTGTCAGGCTAAAAAGATTACTAATTAGCGGTCTTATTCCTGATCAGCGCCACCTACCCATAGCGGCGACTTTGAGAACTACTGTAAGCGGCAAGCCAATCAGATGTCGCTAAAATCTGGTGACGTCACTGACTGGCACTCTCGGGTCTTACCAAAAATGACGTCACCAGATTTTAGCGACATCTGATTGGCTTGCCGCTTACAGTAGTTCTCAAAGTCGCCGCTATGGGTAGGTGGCGCTGATCAGGAATAAGGCTAATTAGCCCCCAATTAAAGTTAAATAACTTGTTAGGGTAGGGCACCTCAATTTGGAGTTCCTTTGACAACTCTCGTTGTAAAGTCTCAATATGTGTATTTGGTTTTGTTATCATTGAAGGCAACTCTTTCATTCCTTTTCTCCTCATAGTGAGTTCGAGATTGGATAAAATACTCCTAATTAATTAAATTCCCGTTAAACCCTTGTTAATTACGGAATAAAAGCTCCAATTAAATTAACCTGGTTAAGAAATCACTGCCAGTAAAAATGGAACATTTTTGTATCCCACCATGACATTGAATAACGAAACTTTGATAGTTTAGGCTGACCGTAATGGTGTTAATCTTTTCATACGGAATTATGGTTTTAATTTTAAATTTGCCGGTATTGCAATTGCCGGGGAGAAGGAGGTAGAAGGTTAAATTGCTAAGTAAAACAAAGGCCAATTCGTAACCCCCTTGACTGTGATTGGTTGAAACCATAAACATTTTGTAAAGTTTCTCGTCATCTTCTTGGAAGACTTCTAACACTAAATACAAATTAATGTTGTTCTTTATCCTAAACAAAATGAAATTAAAAGTTAATTAACATTATTTATTTCTCGTTGTTAAAAGGACTGACTCTAAACTGCGATCATTGAAGCGATTGGCTTCTTTTAATTTATTAATTTCCTCAATTTTTTGAAAATCATCGTAACTGGCATTTGAATTTGAAGAAGTAATTGAAAGTTGGCTATTCCAGCGATGACTGACGTCTTTATCAAGCTGAAATACCGCGGTATCTTCATTCACTTCCGTCACGGGAGTTTTAAGTCCGTCATAAATAGAAAACTCTTCATCATGGTCCAAAATGGGGTCAGTTTTAAGGGAAATTGCGTCATCTACTTCAGCAACTGATTCGCTCCTCCCATTAAAGTCGGTTAAAGTTTTATCAGGATCTTCTTGACCTTCGGGGGCTTCTCTTTCGCCCAACCAACATAAATTTGGAGGCGTTTCGACTAATTTTTCGTTACTAACATCATTAGGAATATCAATAATTAAAGGCAATTCCAAGATTTTACGTTGAGGGGTCGGTGTAATATCACAATCTTTGTCTATACTTTCACAACGCGAATTTTTACGGCTTTCATTATCAGTTACCGTCACAGTTTCATTGTTATTTATGGTATTTGATTCCTGGCTGCTAATAGAACTGGTTTTCTTTCGTTTAATTTTCACAACTGGTAAGACTCTAGCGTGGACGATTTCCAAGTTTGAATCCTCCGAATCATCAGGATTGGGGGTAATTTTATCAGGATCTAAGTTAATTAAATGAGATATTCTGTGTCTTTGCTTCATTAACTCTTCCTTAAAGGAACAGGAAGGGCAAGAGCAATCGGGGAGGCAATCCCCATTTAGTAGCGTCTCATCAGTAACTTCAACTGCGCTTTCAATGGTCAAGGGATCCTGTTCATCTTCTCCCAAACTCATCATAGAGACGGGAGTCGCGCTCGTGTGTGTTGTGCTCTAAGGATTTGGTTAAAATTAAGAACCCCCCTAAGACACGAAAGACGGAAAGTGAAAACAAGAAACTTGCTTTTGATTCCAAACCACTGCTACATGCCGAGAGATTATCAGCTTCTAAATCTAAATCAATCTTAATTATGGAATTTTCAAATCCCACAGAATCCCAATTAATTGAATCCTAATTAATAATTAACAGTATAATTAATTCTCTATCAAGTTTTGATTGACAGATCAATAAAACCAAAACTAACAACAGTCAGGTCAAATTCAACAAATTCCAATCCGGCCATCAAAGTTAAGACTACTTGCATACGATTATTATCTCGTAATAAGGCGGCTTTCAAGTAATGTTTCTCAAGTATTTTACGATTTTCAACGAAAGAGGAGATGTAGCTTTCGAGCGTATTATCATTCAGGGCTTGACAAATCCAAGATCTTCCCCTGCCAATGTTTGTCGTGACATTTTGCAAGCTTTCTAAGTAAACTCGGCAATTGTGATGCGTAAACTCTTTAACGCATGGCCAATAACCATATGGCGATTGTTTCAAACTGAAAATAATGGGTTCGTTCTATTGTACGAACGTTAATTAAAGTCTACGTCACTTACCCGTGAGTGAATGCTCGGTCCAAACTCTCGCAAAGCATTAATACCTCCGGTAAATTGCCTAATAGCGTCTCGCCATCGTTACGGGCAGTGGCAACATTTTGCACCTTTGTCACGGCTTCTTTTATGGACGTTGTCAGTTTTTCTTTAGCTAATTCGTTATTATTTAACGATCTAATGTTCGGTTGCGGTGGTTCAAAAACGGGGATGTAAGTTGAGACCATTTTAGCGCTAAGCCTTGGCTTTGATGAATAATTCTCGCTTATTTTAAGTTATTTATAGGAATTAAGCGCCTTAATTGCTCCAATTTCAAAACTAAAACTAATAATTTTGGAAAAAATTGATCGCATCCTCGAAAGATAATTGTTATCAATTCCTTTCGTGTCAAGAAGTTCCATTGTTTACATTTTGTCAATGGTAAGACGAAGTTCAAGGAAAACAGCCGCCATTTTGAAATTGGGCTTTCCATCATAACCCGATGCGTCATCCGAAAGGGGTGAAAAGCGTGGAGACATTAAACCGGAGAGGAAACTCAAAAACAGTAAAATTTACCTTATGATAGTATGACACACCATTTATCATTACTCCTCGCTTTTAACAGCGAAATGGCAGCGCCTTACCTTTGACTGTATTACGCTCCACGGGGAAATAACATAGACTGCCAACCCCCTATAAAATAACTTTTAACGCACAATAATTACAAAATTTAACGTTTTTTAAATTTATGTTAATGTTATTTAATGTACATTATTATAAATTAAAATGAGATAATTCTTAAAACTAAGTTTTAATTAAATTTCCCGTGTCATCAACACAAATAGTAGGATCATCTATTATTTCAGACACAGGTCTCGTTGGAGCCTCTGAAAGACTTATTTCTTTCTCCCTGGGTTTTAAATCTTTGAATGACATCATGTAAAGTACCTAGAAAGAAATTAAACAAACAACCCTAGGCTTAAATACTTTTAAAAATTAGTACAAACAAATTAAACGCAATTAAATTAAATTAAATTAATTACCAGAAATAAAACTGATATCGCTAATGGCACTGCAAATAATATGTAGCGGTATTGTAAAAAGGCTCCGCCCCATAATGGACCTATAATACAACCAATGGACATTGAACTTCGTCTGAGACCATGAGTGAATGCTAAATTAAATTAAATAAATAATAATGGTTAAATACATTAATTAATTAAAATAAATAATTATTATAAAAGTACCTTGTTTCTCATATGGTGTTATTTTTGATAACAAACTGGCGGTACAAACTGCCAAAATTGGAATTCCAAATAAATCAAATATAGTTCCAATAATCATATAAATTAGATTGCCTTTATCACCTTTAAATATTAATTAATTAAATAATATTAATTATTATATAAAATAATTAATAAATTAGTTTAGGGAAAACGCACCAACTTTACAATTAGGAATAAAAATTAAAAACCAAGTTGAAGCCAAAATTAAAAATATTTGGCCTATTATTAAAAATATCCGATCAGGAATTTTTTTGCTGGCCACGTGAATCAACCAAAATACTATAATTGTCTATAATTAAAGTTGATTAATTTAAATTAAATTAAATTAATAAAATAATCAAACTTAATTAACTTACAAATCCTCCAGCTATCAGAAAAAAAATACTATTTTCCGTTTCTTCATAATTAAAAAATTCTTTAGTTAATGGCGTTATAATTGTCTAAAAGTATTTAATTAATAATTAAATTTAATTAATAAAATTAAATATAAATTTAATTTAATTAACTAACTTCAAAGGACGTTTGAGCTGTTAAAGTAGTAAAAACAATTGCTAACAAAACTACAATTTCATCCCTTAAATATTCTGTAAAACAAAATGGAATCTTAATTATAATTAATTAGTTTAGTTTAATTTAAATTAATTAAAATTAAAAATTATATACTTTGTACCTTCTTTAAAAGTGCTAAAATATCCCGAAATTGTAGCTAACAAATTATTTTGACTAGAACTGCGACTAATCCTTCTTTTTTTGGTGCTATTCAATTTCCAGCTATCGTTAACGGGATCCCCATTTCCATCAACAGCAGCAGCTGGATTTCTTCCTTGTTCCGCCGATTTAATTATATATTGCTCGGCGCTTTCAATCATGAGATTAGTTTCTCCTCCATCTTCATTAAAGATTTCTTTCGGAGTTGGAGGAACACTGGTAACTTTAGAAGAAGTTGATGGAGATGCACCATCGACTAAATCTCTTTGGAAGGTTGGAGTGTCATCAAAGAGAAAATTGCTTCTTCTAGAAGGTCCCGGTGTATTTGGTTCATTAGGGGTTGTAGGTTCCGTTCTGGGGGCGTTGTAACCGTAATTTAATTGCTCCTCAATGTGTTCGATTCCTCTTAAAGAGGTTAAGTTGAAATAAGCAAAAGCCAAGAGAAACTCGAGGAAAATCCACACACCAGTCATGAATAGCTGCAAACTTTAAAACTGTTAACAAAAAATGCAATTGCTAATTGCTGGTAATGGTAACACACCCCAGGAGCCGTGTATTTGTCCAAATGAAATGGTCCAATTTCATAATCAAGGGACAAGAATAAGAAATTTAATGCTGGTCCAACTAGAAGTCCAATCTGTCGTAAAGACATGATGATAGACAATATCCCCGTCCTATCTTCATCAGCTGTTGACCTTGTAATGTCAGCTAACATCGCCGCACCTCCACCAATCCCTATGCCGCAAACGAGTCTACTCGCCACAAGAAACCATGGGGAATACCCCATAAAATACATGAAACTTCCGACAATCTCCCCCAAATTTGTGACCATCAAGATTATCTTTGTGTTGGGATAAGAATCAGCCCATTTTCCAACTAAAGGGTTGGAAAACAATCCCGAAACACTGAAAGCCGCGATAATTACACCCATCATTGATGAAGGGGAGTTGAAACGGGTACTGATGTAGCCCCATAGCGATGGAAATATCACCGCTAAAGTTACATTGCTATAATTATAATTAAGTTCACGCTCAAATTAAGCAATTATTAAGGAACTTACCATACTCCACCCCGCAAAAGAAGTAAAACAATGCGATTGTTACGTAAGTTACGCGTCTTTTTACAAGGACGCTCATTGAAAACATTTGTAAAGATTGAGTCTCGCTACCTAAGACATGTATCTTCAAAATTCCTCAGCAGGTAACTTGAAAAAGGTAACATGAGGTGTCAAAATTTCTTTCAATACAAAGAAACACGTGACGGCTTCCTTATAAATTATCCGCCCATTTATAATCCGCTAATCTTTAAAAAATATTCGAAATCTGATCCATTTTTTATCGAACCACGGTATCATATTGATAAAAAACAGAAAACCGCAACCACCACCACATGTGGATGCTGCCGAGAGCGAAAATTGAAATCGAAGTTGGTGATTGGTTCAACGCAATTAGACCACGCCCACCAACCATTAATGGCTGTGTATACTTAAAATGACCAATCATGTACTATTTAAACTACATTCGCGTCAAATTAACTAGATAGTACTAGTAGCCTAGAAACTCACCTTTTAAACATGTGCTTCGGGGTTTTTTTTAAATTATCCCTACCTATAAAAATTTTAACAAAAAATATGGACAGGTTTTTTTATTAAAAAATATTTTTTTAATTCGAGTATTAAAATGACAGAAATTTTAACGCTGTCTTTGCTCGTAGTAACAGGCGTCAAATTTTTCCCAGTATTTTGTAGTTTGAGTCCAAGTTCCATTGCATCCATAAGGACCAGCCTTATGAATTCTTTTTTTTTACAAGGGTTTAATTAGGCTTATTTACTTTAATTAATTTAAATATATAATTTAATTTACCTGGCAAAATCATCGCAATCGACTAACCCATCATTATTGCAGTCGTTTCCCCACTAATTTACGTATAAATTAAAATAAACATTAGGCCTAATTTTCAAATAAATAAAAAATGGCGGCGGTATAATTTGGCCTACTTTTTGCATGTAACCAATTACGGCTTTTTCAGCGCACGCTTTATCGTTTAGACACTTTTCAAAGTCTAAAATAATGGTTCAAGTTTAATATTTTCCTTAAATTTAACGTAGATTAATTTAATTAACCAGATTTATCGTTGGGATTAGCGCCCGGTTTGCCACCGTCAGCCCAATAACTGTAAGAAACTTGATAAGGGCCGCAAAAATAAGCGCCAGCTCCGGCGTTATGACATCTAAAAACATTGCAGTCCGAACTGGCCTATTTTATATAAATGACCTTAGTTAATTGGGTTTAAGTTTCAAATTACGGAGAATACCTACGTAACAGATACAATCCAAACATTCTTGATCAATTTGAGGTACCAATCTTTGCCCTATTCGTGGAAACGTGAGATATAAATTTAGGTCAAGGAATCCTTGTATAATTGATTTCGAAGAAAAGTAGAAAACCCTTTCTTTTTGACAGTTAACAAATTACAAAGAAATCAACGTCATACACTTTCGAGTTTCGACATCGTTACACGAAAGCGCGAATTGAATTTCCCGCAATTTATGTTAGATCCTGATTGGTTTAAACTTCCGATGTTTCAATAAATTGCAAAAATGAATTTCCCGCGATTTTTTTTGCAAGCATCTGATTGGTTTAAAGTCTTTAAAACAAACAAACTCATGTCTACTCATTCATGCTCGTACAATATTACATTTAACACATAATATAAACATTTTGTGATTCATTATTTTGTATTTATCTACATTTACACATTTAAACATTTCGTAACATAAAGGATAAAAAAACGTTTAATTAAACTATTAATAATAATTACTCACCTAATGTAAAACTGGTAGCCAAAATAACGGCGCAAATAATGGTAGAATACATAACTGTATAAATTTATAATAAACTATAGTTCGAGGAGGATAATTCTCGTCTGTTTTATCCTGGACTTATGACCAATGAATGAATGTTTGGAGATGTGTTTAACCGTTATAATTAGATACAGTAGAAAGACTCTGGGAAGAATCCTGCTTCGGGGATTAGACGCCCCAAAACTAGTAGAACAGGTTTTTAGTTATTTTTTCTCTTATGAATTTTCATAACCAAGGTTCTCAAAGAAATTCTCTTAGCAGTAGTGGCTTCTAATGTATCTACACAATATACAGTCCAAAGTTGTTATCTGCCATCCATTAATTGTCCACAAATTATTTCCCCATAATTATCTTAATTTGTATTATATTTAAATTTTGAATGTCAAGTTTCGTTTGTAAAATAAAGTTCATTTTTTTATTCATTAGTTAAAAATCTTTGGATACAGAACATAATTATAGAATTAGCATATGGCTAAGCACATGCTGTCTTTGCTCATTAAGAGCAAACTTTGGCCTCTGGGATGCCAAAGAAGTTTGTTGACTTGAAAGGGGCCTTCAATAAAATATTATTTATTCAGAGATAGAATTGAAAGGATGACTTTCGCAAAAATATATAATTCTTACATTCAGTTGGAATTTCTTGCGTAATACATTTATCAATTGACCATAAATAAATTTGAGAATTTCCCGTGCAAAGAGCTAAAACTGATTCGCTAGGAGACCAAGCTAAACCTAATTAAAAATGAAGTCTAATTTATTTTTTACTCGGTTTTGCATTAAGTAAAACATAAGTTTATAAGATATATTCCTTCCATAAGTATGACACTACCAATACTTCGTAATGCTAGAGACTTACAGAGAGCTAGTTCAAGATTGGCACGAGAATAGACTACAGTCCATCTTCCTATTTAGTCTGTACTAAGCCTTTGACAGCGCCAAAACCAGGCGTATGTCGCTTTACCCTGAATCTATTCTATGACCTTCCTCACTCACTTCGTGACAAACTTATGGCCAACATATCTTATTAACTTATGGTAAAATAATTACTGTACTTTTAATAGGATGTCTCTGTATCAAAATATTCGTAGTTTCTAATTTGTCTATATCCCAAATCCAAATTACATTTGGCATATTATCTATTAATAATTTAAATATATAAATTTCATCGTAAATCATGTCTAGACACAATCTGATTACTATATACCATTGACAGTCGCGATGTATCTTGCGTTTGAACTAAAAAGCAACGTTCCCACACCCATTTTAGGGTTAGCTTTATTACTATCAATTGTTAATGTGTTTAATATAACGGGTCTGTTATTAAAAATTTCATCTGAAAGACAAGCTAACTAATTAGCATATTTAAATTTCTACAGCTATTACGAAACTTACAAGTCACGTTTGATTTTAAAATACTGTCTTCAGAAGCAAAATTATTAAAATCAAAACTACCATCATTGTTTGAACCAAATGAATTAATTTCAACTTCTTTATACACGGTCTAATTAAAAAAGGGGAGGGGGGGGGGGTATTTTTTTAAGCTTGTCTCGGGAAGTTGTTTAATTAAAATTAACTAACCACATCTTCCGAGATTATTTCAGAAGGATGACCATATTCCGCGATAGGTTTCCATGTAATATGATTCAATAAACGAACCTAAAATTAATTACCATTTGCATTTTCATATCCTGAAATTTCCCGTTTCTAAACTTTCACTATAATACCTTTTCATCGTAACTACCAATAGCCAAAAACTGTGACGTTGGTGACCAACTAATGGTTTTAATACCGAGTGCCCATTGATAAGCGCAATAAGAAGCCAAACAGTTACCATCAAGTGAGTATAAACACGCATTATACTACGATACCAATTATTTTGTTAATTGTATTCAACCTCCTCTTTAAAAATTATTAATAAACATACATTTTCGGGAATGGGGTCCCAAATACATAGAACGTCGTTAGAAGGTGACCATAATATTCCTCCCATGTCTTTGGTTTCGGGTTCAAAGTGCTAGATTTAATTTTAAAGCCTAATTTTGATCAAAGTCCCAATTAAGTTGGGATATTAAGCGAGTTCCTACTTTAACTAATTGCCAAGTTGAGCAAACAAAGATGCTGACGTGATCTTTACAATCCCTTCTTTCCGCTAAAGCTAAGTATTTCCCATCTGGACTAAATGTTAATCCTGGATTGGCAGCCTTTGCGTATTTCATGTATGATACTGAACGGCTTAACAATGACCATATAGTCACCCTCAACTACATTTGAAAATTACTCATTTAAGTTCATTCCCGTCTTTAGAGTGGTATAATCTTAACTATTCCCTACACGAAACTTTGTGGTTGTCAAAATATGCCTGCCATCTGGACTCCATTGAGCATTAATTATTCCCAATGACCCTTCGTCAATTTTACACGTCCATTCTACGTCTTCCAGGGAAAACGCCTGCCCAATTGTCGTCTTAAGTCATCGTATATTAAAGGTCAAGATACCCCGTAACATACCTGAACAAATCTGCGTTTATACATGGCACATAATATATACTTGGAGTCAGAGGACCATTGAATGGCTTCAATTACGTCCAAACAGACGAATGTTTCCTCAATTTGAAGGGTTTCAACGTTTCTTATAATTACACGATTTGTAATTGTGTTCGCCTGTTGAATAGACAATTCAAAATTAAATTAATTGCTTTGAAAACCTTCCATTTCAAAAATTCAAATCGGAAGTTGGAAGCCAAAGCTTAGTGAAACTTACCAAAAATTGACCATTAGGCGAAAACTTGCTGATAGAATTAGTTTGTTTTGATATTCCCGAAAACTTCATTGCAATTAATTTCAAAATTATACACCGTTTATTAACTAATTACGCGATTTTAATGATCATAAACATGAGAAAACACCACGCACAACAACGGTCGCGAACTCGCCACAATTTCAAATATGACAGTAGCAGACGATAATAACAAAAGTACTCGCTACTGATTGGCTCCGCTCGACTTCTGCGCAGCAGTTCTTTCGTGGGATTGGACGAACGTAACGAACTACGGAATTCAAAATGGAAAACACCGCATGGATTCAAACAACGAGGCACGAGTCAGAAATTATTTTAATTGGCTACCAGGAGAATAACACTATAGATCATAAATTATTGTTGAAAAATCGACAACAAAAGTTTATTTTTATTTCAAACATATATTACACTTGTACAGAATATTTTGAAAATAAAACTGACGCAATTTAAGTTACAATAAATCGAAAACACTTTTCTTAATCTTAATTTTCGCGCCTGAAGTGGCGTTTTGTCTAATATTAAACTTGGGTTTTTTCTTAACAGTTTTTTGTACTTCTTCTTCCGCTGGTCGTTTAGGAGCTGGATCAGTCGCGGTTGAAAGAAAAACAAAGTTTTTGGTGGCTCTTCTACCGACAGTGTCTTTGTCTTGCTTAGTAAACTTATCGGATAAACTATTTAAATATTGGACATTCTTAAAGAGGAACGAAGACTCTTTCTTATCCGTTGGCGTGTCTTGAAGTTCGTCCATCTTGATAAAAGATCGGTTGATGCCATTGGAAATCCTGAATTTCTTTTTCATTTTCGGACCAATTGGCGATTCGTTCAAGGCTTGTTGTTCGGATTTCCATTTCTCTCGTTCGTGTCTCTCTTTTCTCCAGTTTTCGTCGTCTACTTCGTTCATTCCACCATCGGCTTCGTCACCGCTTTGTCTCTGACCATCTTCGTCGTCTTCCAAGGATAGATTTCGCCAACGAAATTTCCTGGTTCGTCCTTCACCATCCGTGTGTAGATCTCCATCTTCGAGGAAGGCGTTTTTGAAGAAACGAACTTCTCTCTTGTCATCGTCAATCATCCATTTTAAATGTTCCTTTTCGATTTTCTTTCGAAGTTCCTCTTCGTCGTCGGATAATTGGTCATTCAATAAATCTTTGCATTCTTCGCCTTCTTCATTTTCATCTTCATCTCCGCTTCCAATGTCACTTCCAGAGAGCTCAGCTTCTTCGTCAAAAAAATCGTTCATCGCAACTTTCTCGGTCGCGATTCGTTTTACTGGTAGTGTTTCTTCATCTTGATCTTCGTAACCTTCATCTTGAACTTCTTCCTCATCGTCACCTTGAACTTCTTCTTCCTCCTCCTCATCATCTTGATCTTCTTCTTCCTCATTATCATCTCCATCACTACCAGCTTCATCATCAATAAACATGGCGTTTCTCCTCTCAGCTCTTGACGTTTTAGTAAAGTCATTCGACCAAATTGAAGCCGCGTCCGAATTGTCATCGTCACTATCTACATCTTCCATAACTTGTCCATCATCTTCAGTGTCACTTTCAACGATGGCGACAACTTTCTTCTTCGTTTTGGAATCGATTTCTAGTTCATCTTCACTGTCGTTCTGGGTGTCCTCAAATTTTCCAGTACATAGTCCCAACAATTCTTGAGTTCCAGATTCGTTTTGAGTGAAAAGATTGCCGATTTTTGGAGGTTCATCTTTGGACGAGTATGTTTTGGGATTGCTCTTGCAAAATCCGACGCTGGCATCCATGGCATCGTCAAATTTTCCCGTACAAAGGCCGAGTAATTCCTGGGTGTTCGCGTCATTTTGAGTGACAAGAGGAAGGTGTCCTTTATTCGTTTTAGCCTGCGTTTCAAATTTCCCGGAACATAAATCCAACAACTCGTTAATTTCACCCGAGCCATTTTTATTTTGCGTGTAAAGATTATTTTTCGCAGACTTTCCTTCTTCATTTGTCTCTGATTCTAATTCTTCGCTAATTGCCGATGTTTCGAGTCGTAGATGTTTCAAATCTTCGTAAGACGGTTGAGTCTGGTTAGGTATGACTCGCGATTGACTGAGCCATGAAGGTCGATTTTTGGTATCAACTTGTGGTGGTGATATTTTATCTCCGTCTCCTTTCTCGTTTAATCCGTATTTGTGTCCTCCTCCCGGCTGATGTCCCGGAATTAAGGTGCCATCCATTTCTGAACTGGAGTCCATGTTTGGTTCCTTTCCCAAAGTAACGTTGGATTGAACAGAATTGTTCAATACCCCCGTTTTTTGTGGCTCAACATTGTCAACATCGGGAAGCTCTGGTTCCTTTGGTTCTTCAAGTTCATTATTTTCTTCTTCAAGTTCATCTTCCGAGTTGACAGCGGAATCAAATTCCTCTTCCTCATCTTCGAACCCTTCTTCATTGTCAATATCAAAGGCCTCCTGTTTCTCTTCTCTCGTCAAACGTTTCTTTTCACTAATTTTGTTCCAGAGTTTTTCTTTCAAAGAAGATATTTTCTCGATTTTATCCTGAGGTATTAGTATCTCGTTGGAGCACAAGGGTCGGACTTTGACCTTAATTTCATTTTCTTTCAAGGTCGCTTTGTCAGAATTCTCATTATCTTTAGTGACGACGTGAAGTACAACTTCTTGTTCAACGTCGCGTTTGGCTAAGCTCGAATGTTTGGCGAATCTATCCAGGAACTCTTCCACTTTATGGCGAGAAACGTCCGAATCGAGATCAATAAAGGAATTGGGTGTTCCTTGAATTTTAGGAGAGAAATCCTTAATTTGACTCAGTTTATCTTTGAGTAAAGATAGTCTGTTCTTTTTTGGTTGAGTTGGAACATCATCTAATGGTTTGGGAGCGCATAAATCCTCGAAACTCGGCAAATCTTCTAGTTCCATCTCAGTCTGGGGTGTTTGTTCCGTATCTCCATTATGGTCAGTATGATCTGTGAATGCTAATTTCTTCGGTTCAGGCTCTTTTTTCATGTTTTTCTTCAGAGCAGGAGGAAGATTTTCTACATCATCCTTTTCCACGCATTTTCTTTTCAGGAATTCTTGAAGGCTCTTGATTTTCGGTGGGTTATGATAAGGCAAACTGATCCTCTTTTCTCGCAGAATTCTCTGACTCTCACTGTAGATTGAGGTTAAATTTTCTTCCAAAGCTTTGGTGTCTTTTAACGTTCTTCTCTTGGGTTTAGCTTTAGTTTTCTTGTTAAATGGAGTGCTTTCGGTTGGTAGTGAAGAGTCGCTTTCATTATTTTTGCCAGTATCGTTTTCAGATTCCGAGTTATCATCATGGTCATGAAAGAGACGCGTACGGCTTGACTTTTTCTTTGGAAAATCTTCTTTTTCGTTTTCAGAATCAGAAAGCTCCTGATCGTATAAATCATCGTTGAGAAATTGACTGGATTTATTTTTAGGGGCATCCTCCTCATCTTCAGAATCAGTTAAGAGAGCCTTTGAAAAGCTTTTTGTTGATTTCTTCGCTAAAAATTCTTCATCTTCAGAATCAGTTAATTCTTTGTTTAATTCGTCTTGGATATCGTCCAAAGATATACGTCTTCGTTTGGGTTTTGATACCGAACAATTGTTCTCAACACATTCAGTAACATTAAAATCACCCAAAGTTATAGAAACTTCGTTTACATCATTTGTTTGACCAACACAATCAATAATATTTTGCAATGCCTCTTTAACTTCGACAAATATATCACTGTCGTTATATTCTAGGGAATCTTTAAAAGACATTTTAATAATTTTAAGCAATTACCAATTTGTTGGAAGCATTAAAGATGATTTTAATCCATTCGAATCGAAGACACGTTGGTGAATAATGCACCGCACTTTGAATGTACAAACACACGTTGTTTACGCAGCGATAATCCCGCCAAAAAATAAAACACCTAGGCTTAGCGTGTCTGCGCACGCGTGGTAAATCACGTGACTAAATATATGATCTTTGGCCTTTGCGTTCGCGGGAAGCGTGGTTGCCTGTACGGTGTATTGACGTTTCAACATTTGTATTATTTTGAAGCGATTTTTTTCCGTATTCGATTATGGATTCGTCCCAAAGTGGAAAATTTCACTCCAAACATCTTTTTAGAATGTCCAAAATCAAGAAAAGGGGTAAAAACAAGGTAAAACCGTCTTACAGCTCGAAAAAATGTAAAACAAGAACACCTACCTTTAAAACGATGCCAGTTGCTCAAGGTTACTCTATAAGAAAAGCGTCGTCAAATTCACAGCCTTCGAGCGAAGAAAGTCAGGTGTCAACCTTAAAATCCAGTCGGTTAGTCGCTGTTCCTGATAACCAAGAAATAAATCCAAACTTATGGCAAACTGAAAGATCTTGCCATCAAAGCCAAGCTACCTCATCCAGTACCTTTTACCAACCCCCACCTCGTAACCGAGCTGTTAGACCTAGAGAAGAAACGGAATCCTCAGATGATTCGGAAGCGGAAGATGAAACTAATTCCGAGTTTCAGGGTTTCTACAGGACATCAAATATGGATAAAAAGATGTTGGAGCAAAGTGTACAAGCTCAATATGGAGATAGTCTGGAAGGGTTAAGCAATGTTTTTACCCTTCAATCTGATCAGGATGTGGGGAGTGAGGATGTATTTTCTGACGAAGAAATGTCACCTAACCAACAGTTTCAGAGAAATTCACAAAGTCCCGAAAGAATGAGTGACAATGAAGAAGAAGAAGAACAACCCTCAAATGAAAATGAATTCCAAATTGTCCAAGATCGAAATTTTCATGTCCTAATTTTGGGCAGAAAAGCGGAAGTAGCTCTAGTTGGAGCAGCTATGATTAAAGTTTTATCTGGGCAGGCGCAAATCCTTGGCTACACCTTGAACCCAAGTGCCAAAAGTTTCATCCCAGTTTACTCTCTAAGATACCAGTCTCACTTGACAATTAGAGCTTTACCCACGTCAAATATAACTAAAAAACAAATGAACGAAAACCTAATACAAAAACTGGAGAATGAACTTGTATCTGGCAGAGTCATCAAGTACATTACAGAGACAACTGACAAGAATTCAACCGTGGTTTTACTGAAACCAGTTTCTTCTAAAGTCTCTGTCAAATTCGCCTTCCATTTGAGCCGCTTAAACCTAAACTCCTCTGATTATGGTCTTTGGGGAAAGAGTGTCAAGATAAATAACTTGGCTTATAACAAACTGGTCAGCCCTAATTACTCATTGGTACCGGCTCACCAGGTACACACCCTCAAACTGGATAACATTGACAGCATTCTTCAGGATATTGATGATAATCTGAGCTACTCCATCACTCACGGTACTCCTCCACCGAGAGTGTTGTTATGCGGACCTAAAAACGCTGGAAAATCCACGATAATTCGTTACTTGATCAACCACATCCTACCAAGTTGCGATAAAGTCGTGTATTTGGACGCGGATCCTGGACAGAGTGAATTCACTTCATCTGGAAGCATTTCCTTAACAGCTGTTGAATCTCCTTTATTGGGACAACCTTTTACTCATCAAAAGACACCCGAGGCAACTGTCTATGTTGGAGGAAAGGACGTCAGCAACACACCAGACACTTACAGCACCGGCATATCCGACTTGATGGTCCATTATCAAAGCGTCTTCAATAACGCACCACTATTCATCAACACCATGGGTTGGACTTCATTAACCGGAGTCAATCTTTTAATGGATGTAATGCGTTTTGTGGAACCGACTTTTGTCATCCAAATAAATCTGGACAACGCTGCCAGTCAAAATCTACCAAATCTTAGCGCCAGTTTCGTCAACCAAGAATCTGGTTGGAAGACCAATCCGGGAGAGTTCAACTTGGGATACGAACACCGCGTCTTGACGTTAACGGCCGACCAATTTCCCCATATAAGACACAACACAGGCGACAGCAATAAACTCTTTAGAGAGTTGGCATTGTACGCGTATTTTGGGAGACTACAAGGCAAAGTTTCCGTCGATAACTACGACCCCATTAACAGTTTCAAACCATACAAGATCCCATTCAAATCCATCGGAGTTTATTTCTGCAATGAAACGCCACCCATGGAGTTTACACTAGACGCCTTGAATGTCAGTTTGGTGGCGTTATGTCTGATTGACATTGAACAAATGTCCCGAGATCCCGAATTTCCTCATTACCCTAAAAGAGTTCATAGCATCGAAGGCAACGTTCAACTTGGTTACGGAATTATCAGGGGTATTAATCACAAAGAAGAAACCATTTTAGTCATAACACCGGAACCATTATCGAGATTGCAAAGCGTTAATGCACTTGTTTTGGGTTTGGATGGAATCCCGACAAAATTTCTAACATCCGCCAAAGTACAAGGATACATTCCTTACGTATCTAAAAGAAATAATCAGAAGAATTCGGCGCTGTCTAAGAAAATTAAACGTAAAAGGGCCAAATCGGCAGTCAAGACTCAAGAATGGGTATCTCCCAACATGATACCAATTTCCCAATAATTCTTTTCTTTATGTATTTCGATATTTGTAACAATCTCTAAATAAAAGTAATAGTCACTTTATTTACAATGGTTTCAATATTATTGCGCAACAATGCAATTGAATTAATGATTTTAAAAGCTAATTAATAAGTCATAACTAACGTAAAAAAAAAAAAAAAAGTTTGGAAATCTAGTACTAATTAACTTTGTGGTTTGGCGAACTAATTAATTAAACTTTACACATACTAAAAAAATACTTCTGATATGGTATTACTCCTCGAGTGTCTCCGTTTTCGAATCCACTCAAAGAAAAAGGGTTAAAACTGCGTGTTAGGCCTAGATTTTGTATTAAAAAATATAATATAATATACACTTATGGAATAATTGTAAATTAAGTACTAATTAATTATGGCGTGTTGGTTTTTTTTTTTGTTCCCTGACCTCGTTTTACTAATTACTTAGACTGCAGGTAATTAATTATTTAACTCATTTGGTTAAATAAAAATGCTTGATTGATTGATAAATAAATTGATTAGGCTTAATTAATAAGTGAAACAGATCTCTATAGTCTAATAATAAAACAATAAACGTGGTAGGTTGTTTTGTTTCAAGCCTCAATCCTTTTCGTTGGCTACAGCTTCCAATTGATGCTTTAATGTACGGAACTTTGGCCTAATTTCCGGTTTCTAAATACAAAGAAAATGATATGGGCTATTTAAATCTGAAAAACTCTTTGAAAACTGTCAAAAAATCACTTAAAAAATGTAAAATTATTGTCCTTTAATGTACATTAAATAATTAAATTAAACTAAAAATACGTACTTGATCCCAACAAGTTTTCATCAAACTATAAACATCTCTTGGACAAACGCTTGGTCTGGCTAATCTTTGTCCTCTCTGAACTTTATCAACAACTTCGGCATTAGTGCATCTTCCATAAGGCATTTTACCACAAGTAAATACTTCCCACATCAGAACACCTGTAATTAAAATTAAATAAAACCATTCAAAACCATTAAAAGTCTTAAAACAATTAAATAAAAACATTCAAAACCATTAAAAACAAGTTTAACAACTAAAAAAGAATATTTCTTACCGTAAGCCCAAACATCCGATTTACTACTAAATCGTGTATATCCAAGAACTTCAGGTGGCGCCCATTTAATTGGAAACTTTGCTCCTCCCGAACTCGTGTACTCGTCATCAATGACGTACCTGGCCAATCCAAAATCAGCCACTTTAACCACGCTATTTTCGCCCACTAAACAATTTCTGGCTGCCAGATCTCTATGAATGTAATTATGCTGTTCCAAATAAGCCATTCCGCTACAAACTTGAAGACAAATATCAAGAAGGACAGCCGGCTTTTGGGATAAACGAGTTTCGTTTTGACGCAAGTAATTTAGCAATGATCCTGTTTCAATAGTTTAACATTTAACAAGATTAGGTTATCAAGAACTCGGGGATTATCGAGTTAAAGATAAAGTTATGGAACATAACATTATACCTTAAAAGAATGGCCTTTTTCTAAAAAGAATAAATAAATAATCTCTCATTACTAAATAATTAGTATTTAATTAGTTTTAAAAACGAGGACTACCGCGCCGCCATTGCTGTAGTGACGTCTGAGAGCCACCTTTATAGGGATTGGTTGAATTCTCATAGCCCACTCGATCACGCGCCTAAGGGGTTTCATTAAGCAGACGCCACCAAAGCAATGGTTGGCGCAGTAATCCTAGTTTTTATGACTAATTATTTTTAAATGCTAATTATTTTGTAATAAGAGATAATTTCCTTTTGTATTTAGAAAAAGGGCTGTTCTTTTGAGGTATAATGTCATGAAGGATTGTGTGTGCAAAATAAAAGGGGATCATACCGTGTTTCATGTACTCAGTGACAATAAATATGGGTCTATTTTTACTGCAAACGCCGTAAAGTTGAACCAAATGGGGATGTTGCAATTTACTAAGTGATTAATTAAGTACGGCAACAAAAAAGGAGGCAAAAGAATGAAAAATAATCAAGCAATTAGGCGCAATTCATGCCTTTGGTATCTAAATATTAACTATTCCATACTTGCAGGTTATAAATTAGTCTAAGTTAAGTTAAATTAAATTTAAATGAATTAACTTACGTCATGACTTTAGCTTCATCAATGAAATTATCTTCAGACATTGTACCTTCCTTCATCATTTTAATGGCGACATCGGTGCATCCTCTCCATTTTCCTTTTCTAACAACTCCAAATTGACCACTTCCCAATTCTTTCAATAATGTCAACTCGGAAGGATCAATTTCCCATTTATCTGTTTTAAATTATGAAATTTAATTTAATCAAAGGAAAAGTTCAGGGAACATAACATTAGGCCGTTTTATTGCGTTTTTACGCCGTTTTATTGAGTTTTTACGACGTATTATTGAGTTTTTACGACGTATTATTGCGTTTTTACGACGTATTATTGCGTTTTTACGACGTATTATTGCGTTTTTACGACGTATTATTGAGTTTTTACGACGTATTATTGAGTTTTTACGACGTATTATTGCGTTTTATGCCGTTTTTACGCTATTTTATTGCGTTTTCACGCCGTATTATTGCGTTTTCACGCCATATTATTGCATTTTCACGCCATATTATTGCACTTTTACGCCGTATTATTGCGTTTTATGCCGTATTATTGCGTTTTATGCCGTTTTTATGCTAATTTAATGCGTTTTAACGCCGTTTTATTGCGTTTTCACGCCATATTATTGCACTTTTACGCCGTATTATTGCGTTTTATGCCGTTTTTATGCTGTTTTATTGCGTTTTATGCTGTTTTATTGTGTTTTTACGCTGTTTTACGCTCTTTTATTGTGTTTTTACGCTGTTTTATGCTCTTTTATTGTGTTTTATTATATTTTATGTTTCATAGTAATTAATTTTGTACAAAATAACAAATGGATAAATTACCTTTGGAAAATCCGGCGGTTGTGGGAATGGCTTCAGTTTGACTGCTGGGGGGATTTTTAAGTCTGGTGGCCAAACCAGCGGAATTATGCTTATGATAAAAAATTAGCTCGTCTATTGTTGGGAATGGATGTTTTTCAGTTAAGTAGAACTGTCCTTTGGAATTTGTTTTAATGTGATAATGCTTGACTTGGGGACCATTGCTATTAAAATTATAATTTTTAAATAAATAAAACAGAACTAAATTGAAAAAGTAGAAATACTTAGAAGATAATTACTTAGTTGTAAAAAGGGATAAAGTGACCATTCCTTTAGTCGAGGAATTTCTAACTAAGAAGGTTCCTTCTTTGTTCTCTTGTCTTAGGACCATTTCACACCGCTGCCTCGTCATATCACCCGCGTGCCAACTAATAAATTAAAATTTAAAATTAATTAGAAATTAATTTAGTTAATTACTATAATTAGTATGAAAAAATTATAATTTAATTACTCAAATTGTTTGAGACCAATATGAGCTTTATCTTCAACATAATTACTAGGAATGAAACCAGTTTCTCTAAAAGTTAAATAAATAATTAAAATTTTAATTTTAATTAAAATAAATATTTTATTTAATTTTGTTTTTACCCTTGGGAATTTTTAACTTTCCACCAGTGTTCTTGAGAATCGTCTATCACGTGATATTCTTGACCCTTAATGTTAATTAATATAATTAGTTTAATTTATACTACCTTTATTAATTAAAAGCATGGAATTAGTTACCCTGGTTAGAGTTAAATCTCCCTCTTCTACGGCTTTAAAAGGATAAAGAGCTACGACAATTTTCCCATTTTCAATTGTTGGAATACTGTTGACTACAGCGGCAATTTTTGCATTCTGAGGATTCAGAACGGATTTGCTGTTCAAGGAATTGTTTAATTGGTTGACGATTTTTCCTATTGTTTTGGGCATGATATTAAATGTTCCTTCGCAAGATGAAGTGACGGAACAACCTGATGCGGATTTGGAATTAGCTCCGCAACAAGTCCATTTACCACTTTGCCAAATTCTAGGATGGTATTTGTCAACCAGTCCAGGATTATCAGCACAAACTAAAAGGACAATTTTAATAACTTAGGACAGACTGAAATACGCATTGAAATAATTTATTAAATTTACTCTTTCTTAATGTGTTAATCCAATCATCTCTTTGCTCAGCTGAATTTGCAATTACATACAAGAGGTTTTCATTATAACCAATCTTTAAAGATAAATAATTAAAATTTTATAACACTTAAGATTACTAAATCATGGCTAAAACTAAGTAAATAACATACTTGAAAGGCGAATTTTCTATCTAAAGCATCCTCTTTTATACACTCTATCAATTTAACGGTGGAAAGTTCAACTCTACCCTTTTCTTTGCCCCTTTTCTACAAATTAGGTTGTTTATTTGAGTTCACGCTAAGACATTTAAATATTAGAAGACTTACCTCTTGATTCCCGTTATAGTAAGTTAAAGTATTTGGCGTTAAAATGAACCATCTAGTTTTATAGTTGATTGGCCCAATTATTTTCTTATTTTGAGACCTTTTGACCATTAAGGCTTCTTTGATAATATCATTCTCGTTTATTCGACTAGCCATGATTCCAGACTCGAGTTAGGTTAATTTAGATTAAAATTGGTCAGAAATTGAAGGAATTTAAAGTATTTTTGGCGAATCAGTAGTCCTAAACTGACTACTGATTCTTGAAGGAAAGAAGGCCAACAACAAATACTTGTCAGAGAAGCCGAGGCTTAAGTTTCAGACAAAATCATAAATAAATCCTCGCCCGTGGCTAAAATAATTTAAATAATTGTAAAGAACTCGATTTTCGAAAAGGGTGGGGGTGCTAAATTCTAATAGATTCGCTTTAAGACTTTTTTTTACCTGAAAGGTAAAGTTGGCCTATTCAGGGCAGGATAAAAAGTAGTGAAAACTGCATTCCTTCAAGCTGTTTACCTTCGAAAGTGAAAATCATAAAGAAAAAAAAATAGGCGAAAGGGGCATATCCGGATTGGTCTCACCATCAATGAACAATAGAACCGACACGTTGTTATTTCCTCGGGCCATAAAAAAATCGACCTAATTCACTGATCTTTCGTAGTGAGATAAAAACATGCGCGTAAAACGTGAAGATGGTTTCCGCGCAACCAATCGCGCTATTTTGCGGGAAGTTTAAATACGAAAATTGCGTTAAAAACGTATAATTACACTAATTAAACGCTAATTAACTTATACTTAGATAAATCTATCATAAGAAATTTAGTAATGAAAAATACTGACAGTTATTGAAGCATAAATAATATCGCATTCTATCATATTAGTTTTCAGTTATTTGCTATTAGGCCTTGGTCATTCTCGCTGTACAAAATGGATCGTCCATCATTTGGAAATAAAGGCGCGAAAAAATACCGTATGATATGGGGGAAATTCTTATGATATTTCTCATCCCATCATAGCGGTGTGAATAAATTCAATTAACCGATGAATACTTTACTCGGGTTTAACAAAAGATCTATTTATCAAAACCACAAGTATTCAAGAAAGAATGGAATAAATTATTGTATCCTTTTCATTTTCGCAGCTGGCTATCCTAAACCTTTTTGGGGAGAAAATTATTCAATAATAGCCGGGATCCTTATCAAGTTTTCTCTCTTTTTTTGGGGGGGGGGGGGTGATAGGCTTAGGCATTTGCATACTTACAAATAATGGTAATGGATTTTCGTCCATGGATCGAAAAAATCTTAATGACTTAAGACGGGTAGCCGCTGCTGCAACGAAGCGCGAGGTGAAAGCCAACAGAGGTGGGAGTCCGACGTCCTAGCTGCCCCTATTATCTAAATTTTCTCCTTCAATATTTCATCCTCCTCTTCTTAATATCTCATTTTTTCTTCCAAGAAAAAGATTGAGCGAGGAATTTTCACGTCTTGATTACATTATTCCATTAAAAAATATTTCTTACGCGTATTAGGAGACACGGATAACTCGGAGATAAAACGTAGTAACTCCCGAGGCTGAAAATTTATACCGTTTTGAAAGGAAAGGACGAACCTAATACGTACGGTCTGAGTGGCTTTGACGTCACAAATAAAAAACATCTAGTATCTCTGAGACTGATAAAAAGCCTTTTTCCAAGCGGCTCAAAGGCTATGGCATAAATTTTTGAGATAAGGTATTTTATCACTGGACGCCATCATCTTTCCCCAAATTCCGACTAAGCCTAACAAACTGATAAAAAAGAGAGAGCGAGGGTGAGGAAAAAAAATAAAACTCATAAATTTTGACTCTTGTGATGAAAAATTTTTGTTCTATAATAAATGAAAAAAAGGAAAAATGTTCCATTTATTATTAATGTTTTTTTTTTCTAGTAGTTTTTTGTTGACCAGAAAGCACACTATATTTTTCTTATTTTTAAAAAATAAATACCAAAGTTGATTTGTTGTTTTTTGTTTGTCGAACATCTCTGGTAGTATTATTCACTAATACACTTGTTACTTTTTTTGTGTTGTATAAAAACATGGCACCTTGTCGAAAGAGCGCTTTTTTTTCAAATATATCTCTTAGTGTGGTTTTTGTTTTTTTTTTTGGAATAATATACGTTGGAATGTCACGTGACGTTACGTCATTGTAAAATTAGTTTACGTCTATATTCACCGTTTTGTAATTAACGCGGAGTGTCCGTCCGTGTACTTTCAAATAATTAATTAATTCACGTTAAAAAGTTTAAAGAAAAGTTGTAATTTTTAAAATATATAAATATTTTAGTTTTAGGTTATTTTTTCAGTCCGAGTGTTTGTATGTGTGTGTTTTCACCAATTTATAGCGAGCGCATTTACCTTAATGTTAATTTTAAATTGCCTTTTACATTTACTAACCCTTTAATTTTATATAAAAACTTCAACACCTATTCGTTTTGTTTTTATAAGGCAAAATTTACAAATTGTTCTTTTTTTGTGTGTATTTATATAAAAACGTCTTGAATTTATTTATTTAATTTTTTTGGCACCACTTTCTTTAAAAGTATATTATATACTTTAGGTTTAAATTATTTCGAGTTGTTTCTTATATTACTAAAAGTATATCAGTTTTAAATAAGGAAGTTTTTTTCCGTTTAAGTTTTTATAATTTAAATTAAAACGTGACCGTTGATTCTAAGAAATAAAGGTCAAGCGTAGCGTAGTACTATTAAAATCATTGTAGCATTAAAGGAAAAAATGAAATAAATTTAGTAATAAAATAAAAATTAATCGATGGGAAAAAAATCGCGGCAGCTAAAAGTAAATCGATTAGAGAGCTATCAATTTCTCCTCTCCACCCACTTCTTATCTGACTTAATAGTCCGACTCCTTTTTTTACTATTATTCCCCCTGAACCTAAAACTATCCGAAGTTTATATTATAAAGTTGAAATAAAACCTATTTCTCCCTCAAAAGAGTCAAAAACCCGTAAAATTTATGTTCTCCAGCAATTATAAAAAGAACCACTTACTTTGTTCCCCGCCAAAACTTTCTTAAAAGCACGCGCTTTATTTCCCGCCATAAAAGCTCACGAGCGTTACTTCCCGCCAAACCTGAGCCATCATGATCAAATCGCGCGCGTCTTAATTTTCCCCGCTTTTTTCCACGTGCATTTATTCCCGCCTTTTTCCACGCGCTTTTATTCCCGCCTTTTTCCACGCGCTTTTATTCCCGCCTAAAATTTATTTTACATTAAAAAACTTACTTCCACGAAATGAAACTCAAGGCATACTCTGTGTGAGAATGGAATTGAAAATCTAGAGTTACAGGAGCGAAAACCGGGTAAAAAAAGGGAAGGGGGGGGGGAGTCTGAAATAATGATAAGAACTCCGGGAAAGAGGAGAAGTTAGTCGGCATAGAAAAAAAAATCGGAATAAAATGAAGATTAAATTGAATCGGAATTGAATTGATTTCTCTAAACGATACAGAAATTCATCGGCCTGGGAGATTTTTTTTGGTGAACTCAAATGACGTATCACCACCGAACTTTTAACCATTATATAAATATCATCGTATTTTTAAATTATTACTAAATAAAAAGCTATAGACCAAGCACTTTGATCTAATTTCGCGCACCTTTTTAAATGGTTAGTGAATTGCCTATATTTTCATTAATAAAATAATAGAACGCACTTTGAGAGTCGAAAAGTCTTATTTTCTTGAGCATCCATACAGTCAGTCTATAAAAGTTCTATGGCGCTGGAATGGCAACGTCTCGTTTTGTATAAAAGTGTTAAGTCTTTTAAGTTCTTGCGTGTCAAATATAGTTGGTTCTTGTATTTGTTGACTCGACTTAAAACTCGATAGTTTGTTGTTTATAATAAATATAGGAATGTAAAAGTATTTCTTGGTACGTTGTTTTGTTTGTTTCTATAGTTTATTTGGTCGTGTTTGTTGTTTTATTTGTTGTTTAAGGAAGAGATTGTTTGTTTGTTTATTGGTGTGTGTCGATCACCAATTTTCCAAGGCAGAAACGTTTACTTTTTCGAAATTCCATTTTTGACTATTGGAGGTTGAGTCACACGGACTCATAAAGATTTCGCGACGTTCGAAATCGCAGTCCAAGCAATTACCCGTTATCGGATGCAGTAAATGCTGCGCCGCCTTACAATTAATCAATTTAATTGAGGCAAATTAGCTTTACTCTCTTAAAATCTATATAGGCCTATTCAAATTTGGAATGACGGAATACTCTTAATAGAATAATAATGATTAAGGGGTCATTTAAATCCTTCGAATAGGTCAAATTGTTAGCCCATCTCAATCAGGGTAACAACACGTTTTTAAATTCAAAATTGATTCCCTAACTTTTCCAGTCAGGTTTTACCTGGCTGTTTAAAATCATTAATATTCCCTAACCAATTTTAATTTTAACTTTAATTTGTATATATATAAAATTCAGTATGTTTTGCGTTTGAAAGAAGAACGTAGGCTTAGTACTACTATCGGAAAATTACACTGAACTAATATAAAATTCCCAGACCTTTAAGGAGCATTTTAAAATTCTTTGACTCTGTAATATAATAACCTACCTATTTCCATCCCCCAATTCCCATTCCCATTTTGATAACTTAAAGCCTTATTCTTCTTAAGGAAGAAGAGGTTAAATATAAAAGAGTAGTAGGTTCTAGTATACTGACCATGTCATACTTCCAGAGTTGATTTCCCTGCATTCCGTGGCAAGACCAGAGGACAACGGGAGCTTGCTTCTCGGAACTTGAAACATCAAAGCAAACGCTGCGTTTATTGGGACGAATATCTTTGTGCCACGAGAGAACGAATTGCTGCGAAAGACAATTTACCCCCAATTGAGAAAGCGGCAAGAAGAGAGAGAGAAAGGGAGAGCTTAGAGAAGCAAAATTATTACGCGAAATAAAATTAAAGGGCAAATGACACTGCAGAATTCTCGGACTCCATTGGAAACCCAAAGAAAACGGAGTTTCAGCGTGTCACTGGCCCTTTAAACACAGTTTTCCTTGCAGAAGAGAAAATCAATTAGTGTTAAAAGGTGCCCCCATAGGTAGGAAGGGTTGAGGGTGTAGAGTTGGGGAGATATCGAAAGAAGGTTGAAATCAACTTTACTTGTTCTCCTCCTTGATTTCTATTATCTTTAATGCATTTCTCCAATCCGAATCGTTCGTTCTGATTCCTGAATCGAGTATCGATACAGAGGTTGCTGCCAACGTTGCGAATCTGAAAAGAACGGAGGGACGGACGGCGAGGGGTCAGGGTTAAAAGCCTGTATTTACACAGGGATTGCTGGACACGCCACTATTTTAAAAGTACATAAACCCAAAGTAATCCCAACCTACCGCGGTAACTACTACACGAGATATTTAACTTTCAGTTAATTTTCTTCTACAGATAATAGGTGGTCATAGGGTTAAAAAAAGGGGGTGACTGACCTCTCCGCTGGCGTAATCCGGTGGTTCAACGGGCGGATATCGCTTAGTCAGGTCAAAGGCCACGACCTCCATGAACCATTTGAAAGGTTTGCACTTTAACGTTTCGCGTAGAGCTTTTTGCTTACTTAAATCGCCCGCGTCAAGGGTTCGGTAATGGGGTCGTCGCAAGTACAAGTACTCTTTGTATTCGTCCATCCATACTTCGGCCACTCGTTTATAATTCTATATTCCCCGTAAAAATAATTAGAAACATATTTAATAATTATTAAAAACTATTTTTTTATAAATTCTTTGCATTAGGGAGAAGCTATCATTCAGGGGCAAACCTCTCTGGGTTAACTCTATGGGCGCCTGTAGAACTGTTTATCCCGCGGCACTTCAGTGTTCAAGGAGAAGCTACCCACCAGGGGCAATTTTTATTTATTTATTTATTTCCTGTTAATGTATTTTGTTTTTTTGCTTTTATATCGGTTCGGGGGCAAACAATATTAATTTTATTAAGTAATAAATAAGGTTAGGATCCGTATCTTTCAACTGAATTGCCTTACCCGTTTTCAAATTGATTGTTAAGCCTAACACAATGACAGAAAAGTAGCTTAAATAAACAAACCATTAGGGAAAAAGCAAAGAATCGGATTTTAATTCATCCCACGCGGAGTGTTCGGTATTATTCTATTATACAAGCTATTGGTTTATCCCCCCCCCCCTTTACAGGTACGATGGACAATGGTCATTATAAGCTACAACAGAGTCAGTTCAGGGGGATACTACGTATAAGGCTAGTAGAACTTTGAGGTTGTTGAAATGGGGTGGGGGGGGGTTTGTGTTGAAAATGTTTTATTACCCTTCCGACGAAATCTCCGATGCCAGGATTGGGGAAAGGAGCGTATTTACGATAAATGTGTCCGATTCTGGAACAAGGGGCGTCGACCATTTGTCCTCCGCATTGCCAAATCTTGAAGGAGAGTTCGTACTGTTCGCCGCCCCAAACGTCCAAGCCCTCGTCGTAACCACCGAGTTCCCAGAAGAACTTTAAATCAATGGCGAAGAGACCACCAGCCATCACCGGACTCCTAAACAACAACAACAACGAGACGAAGAGAACCCAAAAGGTAAGCTCGCATTGGGTCACGCTAGATGTTTAATTGTCAAGGAAGACCGGAGTTCTAGATTAACCCCAGTATGATGTAAATACAGTTTTCTTTTTGTTCAAAGGAAACCCGTGGCTTACTTGTCGAACTCACTTAAGCACTTGTCAATTAACCTAAGCAAACCATTCATCCATAAAAGGACCTAACTGATGGGAGTATCCCCTTAGACGGTAATTGGTATTAAAACTTACTTAAAGGGTTCCGTGGGTTGCTTCAAGTCTTCGGGCAATAAAGGAAGCCGCTTATAATAAAGTTCCCAATCAAAGGCCCCTCTGGCCCCCTCGTCTTGGGCCCGGTACGCGAATGTTTCGTAATCGATGACGTCAATGAAAGGGCAAACCACCGTTTTGCGATCCAAAGCGATCGGCTCTGACAAAACAAACGGTGGTTAAGTTTCCTTTTGAAAGAAAATTGCTTAACAAAACTTCCGAAGGTAATAACGCTTGAATAGCTGATAAAATTGAACTTAAAAGGAATCAACGGTTCGCCGAATATTTCCAAGGACAAAACGAGGCGTGCACCACCACCACCACCCGGGGGCAAATAAGGGGGAACTTCCCCTTAATGACTCTAACGAAGCGAAATTTAATGGGTAACTCTATATACTCGTACTCTACCATCGTCTTTCTAGAGAAATTCACCTCCTAAGTCTTTAAAAGCTTTATTAGGTTCGCTAACTTTGGATTTCCGCCACCGACATCAAAATATTATTGCCAAATTTTCATATATAAAAGTTTCCATCGCAATCTTTAATGAGCGAAATTTAATTGCGAAAAATTTCACGCCATGCACTCGGAATCGAGTATATACCTATATATATATACTTAGATATAAAATTTTCCCAATCAAAAATGCGTTAAATTGGAAGATTGGTGACGTTAATTTAAATGTTTGAATTAAATTTTAATCTCAAATTAAACGTAAGAAACCTCCCCCTAAGACTAATTAAAAAAATAATAAAAAAAAACAACATGTAAGGGTTTAAAATAATCCCAAAATAAGGGTGAATTCTCTGATGAGCTATATAATTCTTATACACTCATAAACCGAGGCTTAACAAAAATAATCCCAAGTTTTATAATCGTCCAGGGCAAAGTAAAGTAAAAAAAGTTGAAGAACTTACCAAGTAAAGGAGGTAGCCAATTAACGTTGGCTTCCGTGTGAGAATCTAAGAAAATGATGACGTCACCGGTGGCTTTCTTGGCCCCTAGAAGACGGGCCCTAATTAGACCCTCTCTCTTGTTGGCACGTACGATCTTCACTATCTTCAGTTTACGAACGTAATCTTCCAAAGGTTTCTTCAAAAAATCTGGACCATCGCCCAAAGAAAAGGTCCACCCAAAGAAGAAGCAGGAAAAAAAAAGGATTAACTTTTACTTTTTTTGCAAAACATCTTTTTTATATCTTTGGCCCACCCTTAAATTATCCTCTTTAGGGTCGACTTAAAAGAGAAGGCGAAAGTCTAACGGCAATTAAAATCCCGAAGCCTAGGCATAATTTCCTTATTTAAAATATTAACTAATTATTAACAGAATCAAAACATAGGCCAATAAATAAGCGTGACCAAAGAGAATTATATAATAATGATAACTACAAGAAGAGGAATAGAAACTCTGTGTTTTTAGAAATCTAAACAAATTTAGAGGCTCTGAAAGTAACAGGAAACGATTTAATTTTAATTTAGTTCTGTTATTGGAGAATCGCGTTAAAACAGTTTTCGGAATTGGTACCCATGATGACGTTGCATGGCCACTTCAATAGTTACTGGGGGTACCCTAAAGGATTATTTAAGAATTCCAAAAACGATCGAGAAGTAAAAAGGAGCTCGGCGTTTCTCCATCCATCCATCCCTGAGGGAGAGGAAGTTAGATGTGGAGAATGAAAAAAGTTTCCTGAAACTACAATATACGTTGGTACTATAGTAGAGTAGATGCTATATTATAAT
This sequence comes from Phalangium opilio, assembly GCF_054372755.1. Taxonomy (NCBI): domain Eukaryota; kingdom Metazoa; phylum Arthropoda; class Arachnida; order Opiliones; family Phalangiidae; genus Phalangium; species Phalangium opilio. Next base: position 1,061,270 of record NW_028324147.1, on the reverse strand, counting down.
GTTCAGCCCCAAAAACTTTGGAAACCAACTAGTAAATCTAATCTATCTTTGATAGTAACTTCCCTCTCCCCTTCTCTATTCTTTCTAAACTCACTGGCTCTTTCTTGAAACGTGTGGGTTTTTATTGTTGAACGCGATCGAGGAGGGAGGCAGGGCTTACAAAGAAGTTTTTGTTCTAACATTTAGAAGCCACTGAACAGCGCAAACATGAATGTATTCCATGCATTTCCCACAGAAATTATTGCCGAACAAAAGCCTTCGCTGAGGCTACTAAACCAATTCTAATATCGAATTTTATTTAGGAATAAGATCTTTCCATATTCACGTGATAATGCAATACATTCTCGAGTGCGTGCACGAGAAAAAAAAGGCCTTAATCGTGTTTAAAGAATGATTAGTGTTTTCCTTTTTCGCACCAAAAAAAAACAGCCCCCTTTTCAGGCAGCGGTTTCGGCAAAATTAACTTAAGGGAGATAATTAGCAGCGTTTTACTTACCTTTGGTACTAAAATCATCAACGAGTATAATCTCTTTGAGCAATTGTTGCGGCGCCCGGTTCATGACGCTAATGACCGTTCGAAGTAAAGTAGTCCAATGTTCGTTATGGAATGGAACCACTACGCTGGCCACTGGTAATTCGCTCAAGTACATCTTGGACTTGCATCTTTAGAAACGAAAAAAAAAAAAGATTATTATAATCAAACTCCTTCCGGAACGTGACGATCTCGTAAAGCGAATCCTTGGATTGCCAAAATGGATGTCGCACGAATCTGCTACCCAAATTAAGTTAACTAACCATCTCTCTCTCTCTGCTCAAGCTGCACCAATATTTTACAAGAGTGTATCTTGTTTGGTATGACGTTGGCAAGAGATAGAGGAGTAGTATTAGGCGTTCGCCTTCTAGTTTTAGACGATTCTAATCTGCCAAATAAGACAAGAGCTGAGTTGGATGGTCTATTGTCTAAAATCTCCCCCATCATTTGTTGACAAAGTTTCAAAGCCATTCTGTACAACGAGGGCTTCGCTTCCCTAAGTTAGTTTCAAGTTTTGCACGAGCGGTGATCATGAAGGGATGGGAGAGTAAGAACCCGAGTTTCCTCCGAGTGGTTTTGCGTACGAGATTCTGTCCTGGATGGTTTGACGTCCTCGTTAAATTTTGCCAAACAGATATATCGAAGGAAGGGAACCCGCTTATCCCGAGGGCCTTGGTTCAAACAATGAGTTCTGATATTAAATTTAGAATGACCTTGGTTGGGAACCTTCATCTTCACTTCCGGGTATACTGAATATTATCTTTGTATGTATCGAGAAAGAGCTACCCCTTGCAGTTTTACTATGAGGTTAGGTTTAGTTGTGGTGACATAAGATTAAAGTCACCATGCACTTCCCTCTGTGGGTTTGCCAAATGTCAATAAACGACGATGAGAAATTAATAAACGGTACAACAAAGGTCTTGAAATAATACCTTGACAAGTTATTTTTACTTGTCATTTCTATAGGTATACATCATTTGAGTGGTATCTCTCGCTCTCTCTTTGGTCAGATAAAAAGATCCGATAGAGGAAAACCGGAAGTAGAAAATAAAAAGGGATCTATTCAATGGAGCGAAAGGGAAGACAGATAAAGCAGTCAACTGAGGATGAGAGAGAGAGAGAGGGAGAGAGAGAGAGAGAGCTTTGGGGGGTCTCTGGTGGGTTTGCGTTGCGAAGAATGGGATTTTTCCAGTCTAGCCTCTCAAAATGTCAATCGCCGTCACTTTTAGCAGCTCGACGACACTCGTTAAAAACATATCGACGATAAAAATAACCATTAATTAAAAGAGTACGTAGCTCGCGTTTCTCCAGAAAGGGATCCCACTCTTTTTCATCCCCCCCCTTCATTGTTAAAAGAAATACACGTATTAGAGTGACAACTTAAAAGTCAGATATCGGAAAAATATATATTAGAGATTTCTTTCACGATCAAAAGTCGATAATAACTTTGAACCACCAGGTCAAAGGTTATTCCGCCACCTCTTGACCTTTGATTAAAGAAATCTCCAAGTTTAACGTTCCACCACTGAAAACGTTGTTGGTTACTTCTTAGTTTAGCTCGTTAGGCTTAGAATTTAAAGTTACCCTCGTCAAACTTGTTTCAAGCGTTTTAGAAAAAGTGTCAATTGTAATTCCCTTCTAAAAATATTCCAATAAATAAGTAAATAGCTTTTAAGTTGGAAATACTTTAGGGAAAGAGGAAAGCTTATACAATATTGACATTTAAAACCCACGAAAAAAGTTTATTTTTAAAATAAATCCAAAGAAAAGAAGATGGGGAAACGATGAGAGAGAGAGGGGGGGAGAGAGGGAGAAAATATAAAATTGGCCTCGAAAGTTCCCCCAAGTTTTTATCCGTTTTTGAGAGTCAATATGATTTTTGGGCAAACAACGGTATACGGTTTTTTAAAATGAAAATCAGATAGAACCTAACCAAGATAGCCAAGCCCCCATATAAAACTATTTCTGAACATTACCGGTAAGCCTTGGTGCGTGGCACTACGTAAGGTACCAATTTATTACTTTCACCCTATCCTTGAGAAGATGCTATGTATTTACTCGCGAGTGGTACAAGAGCTCGTGGTTTTTAATGGACAATTTCTCAGGGCGCCAAGAAAAAAGAAAAAAGCTTTTCCCCCTAAACCGGGTTTTTTTTTCTTGGACAGATTCTTCTAAGACTCTAAAAGGATGTGAAAATGGATGAAGGTGTTCTTTAAGACTTAAGATTTGGCTTGGACAACTCGGTCTCTCTAAAATACCTTTAAGCCTTTTACAGTGTAACACCAGGGAATTGCAAAGACCGATTCGAACCATGCGAGGAAATATAAACAGGGTATGCTCCAAAAAGGGAGGGAGCGTCCGATGACATTATTCACAGTAAATAAAACCCTTAAATTTAAGTAATAAATTGAAAGAAAATACTAATCGAATTAAGGGGCCATCCGTAAAACATTCTACTGTTCATAACTTGTTTAGATTGTGTCCTTTTCGACTCAAAATCGATTGTCCACTGTAGTTAATTTGGTCCTAAACCACACCTTTATTGGAACACACCCTGTTTATACGTTGAAAAACTTCCGAAAAATAAATAAAAAATCTTGTATTTTTTCGCTCTTAGGTTTGAAAACAGTTTAACAAATATTTAACGTCTATCAAAGGCAAATAAAAGTCGGGGGAAAGTTAGGAAGTAATAAGAGGGGAAATTCTCACCCGGAATTTCTTATATCCGGTAGTGACCTATTGAGAGCGATGAAATCACTGGCCAGCGCGTTGAAGCCGTTGACCTTATAGAGTTCATCCTTTTTCTTTTGCAACGTAGTGGGGACGTAATAGGCTGTACCCTGTTCGCCGGGTCCCTTTCGTTGGGACTCCTCTTCAATTTGTTCGGCAATATGCCAATCTTTCTTCCCCGCATTTTCGTTCTCCACTTCATTCTCTTCCACTTCCGACTCTTGTTTCTGTCAGATTATAAACATAAACCCAACATTAGATTCGTCGTCGTCATTTGAAACCACGCCCCGACAAAGCTGTTTACAAAAACAAAAATCAACAATAACAACAACAAGTATGACCCAAAAATAGACCATTTCGATGTAACTATAAGAGGGAAAGAGACGAGGGTATAACTTTGCCTTCCATCACACTTTTTGGCGCCTGCGCTGTAGTAGTCTTGTATCACGATAGTATGTCCCAGTACTGAGGGTTGCTTACCCCTTTTTGTTACATTGAAAACGTCTATTACTCAATATCAGCTAGGGCCCCCTCAAACACAAGAATAAGCTCGCTTTGACACGCAATTTCAACGCAAACTACTACTAGCATTGCTCGGGATTAGGCGAGTAATTGCTTGCCGAATATACGGCGAATGCGAGGTCATTGCCTTAGTATGAAAATACTTTAATCCAGTTTTACTACGAACTCTCTGTCTCTCTCTCTTTTCAAAATATTTAAAATATGCAAAACGTGGCGGAATGAACGAAAGGAAAACACTCTTTAAAATTTAATGCGGTTAAGAAAGAAGAGCGAGAAAAAAAAACAAGTCGTTGAAAAAATGAATTTAAATATTTGGCGATCCCCGACGTATCTTTTATCCCTTTTAAAAAATTTGCATATCATAAGATACTTTGCGTCAAAACTTGTTTTAGAATTTTTTATTTTTATCTATTTGACTCCTCTCTCTATACCATATTAAAAATATTCATCAGATGTCTAAATATTAAAGCAAAAGTTGAACTTGATTTATAAAATAATTAGATTTCAACTTTTAAATAAAACTCGAAAATTTTAAGACTTAAATTTATACCACGTTCAAAACGCTTAACACTACGTTGCGTTTCATACATCGTAAACTTCTTCAGATGTTTCAAATTCGGTCCGAAAAACTTAACGGTTTCAAGTGGCATTCGTTTCAATCGAACTGTGACCAAGTCATCGAGGTTGACGTGGCATGACGTGGGACAAACTATAGCGAAGTTACTAACGGAACGGTCGTTTTTGACAAGTAAAGATGATGAAGAAGGAAAACTGGCTTCAATCGCCAGTTTGAGAGGGCGCACTAGAGTTCGGTCTCGGTATACCATTATAAGTAACCTTAAAAACCATAAGTAGACCTATAACATTACCATTTGAAGCAAACTAAGTCAGCGCTACGAATGGTCTTATAGCTTTAGGATATGACTGAACTGGTGACGCCATCATGATGATTGTACCCTCATCAAATTATTTTTGGCAACACCGTCCACAATTAAACGTTACTTAACATTAATAGGTTATTCACAGCTATCTCTTTATTCAGTGGTAACCAAAAACTGGCGCTTCAAATATATATATACATCTTTTTTCTCAGGGCATCAGGATCAGGGCGCGCTAGGGAGGACCTTAAGGGTAGTATAGCGAATTCAGGGACAGGGAGAGGGTGCCCGGAGGTATATATGGCGGGCGGGGGATTTGCGATTCCCCGGTACCAACCAAGAGGAACTAAAAAGGGAGTCGATCTCCTAAGCCCTCGGTCTATGTCAGACACCGACAAAGGAAGTCCTTCTTTATACGGTCTTAAAAAAAGTAAGAATGAAAGGCCTCGGCGAGAAAGGCTCCTGGATCCAGGAGAAGAAGAATGGGCCGCGATTGATATGGGAGAGGATATAATAAGCTTCCAAACCAGGGAATACACTATAAAGAGAGTCGCCATTGATTAGGCACAAACTAGGATAGGCCTTTTCTTCCAGCAGACAAATTATAATACGCGGGACACCCCGAGGTAACATTTTCTTTATGAAAGATCCCCTTACTCTCGTTACCAAGGGCATAATATTTTTTGTCTATGGATCCACATACACACCCACACAACACAACATATAGCCGGGATAAATTCCCAGCATGCAACGCTCGCGCCCTTCGGCTTTTTGATACGCAATATATAATCGGAAACTTCCGCCGTTCCCGTTAAGCTAGGGTCCAGGCCAAACTGCGCGTGTTCTCAGCGCTCGTGAAAGGAATCATGAAATATAATATTCAACAAGAGGTCCCCTCCTATCGAACGATCACTATTTATTCCCCCCCCCCCCACCATCACCACCCAATAACCATTAACTAGACCTAGATGGTTTAATTTAGTATATACGCATACACAAAATTACCGGAAACGGATGTAATAAAAAGAGTCCGGGATTGCTTCGACCAATAACGTTTTCCTTTTCATAATGAAGCAAAAGCACGATTATCCAATAACTAAACTAAACTAAAAAAATCATTTTCACCTCTCTGTATTTGGTTTTCCAAATTATCCTTTGTTTATTAATTATTTTCAAAGTAATTTTAATAGAAGGTAGATATTCAGTCTTAAAGTGCCTTGTTCTTTTTTTAATATTATATCTATAAATATCTCAGTCTAAATTCATTAAGTTCTCATAAACAATGCAAAGGATGTCCAAGCAAAGGATGACAGAAAACGACTAAAACATCATAAACCTGTCCTTTTGTAAGGATTTCTCGACTGAAAAACACCGGCCCACTCGTTCTTTTGTTTAAAGAGGCCCAAAAAGGAGCTCAAAAATTCTGGTCACGAACCGGTAACCTATAGCTCACTCCCTAAGGGGCGTTTTCCCCCCAAGGAGTACAAAGGTGTAAGTGTAACATCCTTCGGATAAAAAAGAAGCTCAGGAGCAAAAAGAAAGAGTGAGAGAGAGATGGAAGAGACGGGGAAAATATCCTCGCGCTGTGTTTTTCTTTCAAAACAAGCGGCGAGATAAGCTTAAGATGACAACAATGTGTTTTGGTTGGGAATAAAATTTCCTGTACTTTTTTATTTTATAGGATGAAAAGTTTAACCAATCCAAAGAGATTTAAATCGTCAGGAGTGGAAACTCAATGAAAGAGGTAAATAGAATAAACCATCCCACTGCTTGGCCTTACGAGCATCCATTGTTTCTCCTATTTTAATAATTCTCTATGACTGACCCTTATGGGGAAACGTTGCCTGGAATGCATTAACGTTATTTTTTTATTAAATAAAGTTTTGAAATATAAATAGTTTCTAATCTCTTAAGCCTTGGAGAAGGATTTTCCAGTTGCAAGATATGATCACGGATTTAGACGGGATACACGAGAGTTCTTTCGCGTATGGTTAGGTAAGTACAGATAACCCAAACCACGCATTTACGTCCAGAAAAAAACTACGATACATTTTATTCTCCGCATCGTAAATAAGAAATACGGACGGTTTTTTCTCTTTCCGAATACACGTTGCTCGTTGTTTCCGGTCCTCTATTTTATTTTTAAGTTTAGTTGAAAAATGATAAGGATACAATGGATATAACTCACAGACCATCTCTAGAAACCTTTCAAGGTACATAAAAAGGGAACAGCGTAGACTAAAAATAAATTTCGGATGTAGTCTTTTATCCTACGGACATTGTAACAAACTTTCTTCATAAAGGGCCAGTAAAGAAGTAAATTATTTTGGCTACAAAATTAGTAGATACAATCAGGTTAGAGGAAATCACTTACTTCCTCCATGACGCGCCCACCTTTAAACAGTGACCTTGATATACCACAAGAGAAATATTACAGATCCTAAGTTTTATATATCCCCCTGCACGCATAGCTTTAAGTTCTGGAATTAAATTTATAATTAACCTTGATATCCTAGAAATAACCCTGATGGTCATTTCCGTTGCTAATATTGGTTGACACCATTGCATAATTTTGTATTGTAACCGCTAGCCCATGGAGTTTTCGCATCTCCTACAGGGAATATTTGTAAGATCCATGCTAGAAGAAGCGGGATAGAACGTACAAACAAACCGAAAGACACTGCCAACATAGATCTTCTTCTTGACTCTCCTTCCACGATTCTGTACTCGTGTTTCAGAAAAGATGGAAGAAGTATAAGAAGAAAAGATGAAGATGGGGGAGTGGGAGAGGAAGACAAGGAGGATGAGAAGAAGTACGTCAGTTTTTTTTATGGCGGGAAGGGGGGCAAATAGATCTGACGCCATTCCTAACGGAGCTAGGCTACATTATGGTGGTGGTGGTGGTGGTAGAAGCCTGGACGCGCGGATCTGTAAATCATACTTATTCGAGACATATAGACGGAATGGCGCCCGAACTAGCCTGTTGGTTGCGCTTTGGTTGGCCAAACACATTCTTTGTATTGCCTAGAAACAAAAACAAGACGGTCCTCTGCCTTAATAATGACTCGCTCGCGTCCTTAAGAGATAATCACGTGATTACCGTATCAATTGATAAAGCGCGCGGAATTTTAAAATTAAAAGAAAAAAAAAAGAAAATTCCTTATTCGTTAAGCCTTTGTTTTTGAATAATGAATATGGAAATTCCACGCGCTTAAATTAACAAGAGTTACGTCACGTGATTAGGGAAAGATTGACGCATTCCCACGTGCATCTTCACAAAGTTTCCTCGCGCACGATTAAAAATGCACGTGGGACAGAGTCATTCTCGATTTCAAAACTAGCCTAGGCCGTACAATCTCTACAAATACATAACCTTCGCAGAAATATCCCATTGTTGTTGAAAGACGAAGCTAAATCGTAAAAGAAATGTGCCCAAGGGAGTGGAAATTGGCTCGGGACCCAAAATAACGGTTTCTTTTTTATATATAGGTCTATAACGGAAGTATCTTTCTTCGGACTATGCATTCTGACCACCATCAAGTATATATACATTTATTTATTTCTATATTTGAAAGTGATATCGATAAGTATAACTGCGAAACGATTCATTGGACTACTTTGTCAAACAGATAAGATATGACTCGACCATTCTTTGGGGAGGGCGATCCTAGTAGCTACTTCATTTTTCAAAGGCAAAGGATTGGGGGGGGGAAGGAACTATATCTGTCAGAGGCAGACCAATATATATTCCTCATATTCGACTCGAGGGAAATTCAACAGAGAGATATTTATATATCAACCGATCTACTTTTATTTTTTCGGTCAACCCCAACGAGCAAGAAAAAAAATATATATATATTAAGCGCTCGCTTGTGTCCTGGAAACCGTAATATCCTTTTCTGGGAAAATGTATTTTACGAGGGGACAGTCACTCCTGTACAAAAATGTATAACCTGTAATCGTTGCACATGGATCCTAAAAGTGAATAGCTCCTCGGTATCTTAATTTTCGATTATTTAACTAATAATTAAAGGTATTTTACGTCACTAAGCCTAATAGCTAAACCCTGACCATTATTCACTAAGTAAACCCTGACCATTATTCACTAAGTAAACCCTAACCATTATTTACTATTTAAACCATTGCGAGGTCTGTTAAAACGCGGACCAGGCTTATGTAATTTTCACAGGCGCAATCACGCTGCACTTCCCCGAAATATTAGCATGATCTCGAGCCTGTCAAATTATACACGAGTTTCGAGAGCGTCGCTGACTAAACAAGGAAAGACTTAACGCAAAACCATGCGCCGTCCCGAGTTGTTAACGCGATTCGCGTATAATTCTGTCGTGTAAGCCTTATTGAGCAATATATATGTATAGAAGCGGTCCCCGCCCAAAAGTCCATTCTAATTATACCAAGACATAAGGAAAGTAGTTCACATAGACACGAAGGTAACGCGGAGGATCATTAGAGGCGTTGAGCATTAACACCCCGGCCGGACGCGTCAAGGTAAAACAAGGGAAATATTTATAGATTTAAGATCGTTTAATTTCCAAGTCGTACGTTCCGGTTTCAACTCTCGTCACTTTACTCTCTCTTCCCGATTGGCCAAGGCTTAACAAAACATTCCTCAATAGTTTCCTATACTTCCCCTCACCTTACGCGCCATTTTCCAGTAAATATTATTAGGTGATTAAAGCTTTAAAAGGAGGTGCGGAATGAAACTAACTGCGTGGAAATTATATAGGGAGAGGAAGGGAATGATTACTTAGGAGCATGCATGCTGCCTTTGTCGCGACAATTTCCCCCCTTTACTGTGTGTGTTCCTTTCTAGGATAAACAACGCATTGTTGCTAAAACTCGCGTATACGTAAATTGAGTTATATTTAGCGCTGCAGGCAAATAGATAGTTTTCATCGACGAATGAAGAGGGCGGATTTATAAATGAACGCCACAAAGATGTATTTAGAACGCTAAGTATTAATTAGAGAATTTTAGAAGAGTCGCATTAAGTGATTAAGAAAGAGTGGGTTTAATTTCGTTAAAACAGTAAAACTTCTTGACGTTAAGTCTAATCATAAGTTATACTAAACCCACCACCATCAGCTTGGGGATTAACTGAACTGAACTGAATCAAAAGGTGAATTAAATTAATACTGGAACACCACCGCGTTAAGAAGGTCTGCGCGCCTTCATTAGTTGAAGGAGCTCGATTTTTCACCTAGATGATTATATACCTACCTACCATGTTTAGTTATTTTTTTATTATTACCTTAAGCAAGCTAAGGAGGTATTAAGGCCTAATCTAAGACAGGCTGCCCCGGCGTAATAGGAATGAGGGGCTCTGAAAAGGCTTGACCCGAATTGTTCTCGCGAGTATAAGCTCGTTATCAGATAAGCGCCGCTGATTCCAAGTTTCCCAAGTGCTTTCAGAAATTGCAATCCGAGCGCGCTCGCGCCCGCTATCCAGTTCGCGCCAAGATTGCGCTGGAGAACTCGAGACATTCTCGCGCGCTGCAATTTTCCTCCTCAATTTCCATTATTCTCGCGTACTTAAGAAACTAGATTTAGGCGCGAAATACTTGGCGCGCGCGCAATTGGTCTAAAACCATTTAAGTAAATACCCGCATTCATATTCGACCTTCCCAGTCTTATCTCCCAGTAACGAATAAGAAAAAAATAGTTATTGTTGCTCCTAGATGTTTACACGTGTGAAACGGTATAAGAGTAATAGACCATCTGGCTTTTTGGCGCCTGCGCAGTAGTCTTTTTGTATCACGAGAGTGCACAGAGAAGGATAGCAATGTATTAACCAACCCCCTTGTATGTCCCCCCGATACTGAAGGTTGCCTGCGCCTTTTGGTTACGTCAAAAAGGTGAGGAACTGAAGATATAGTCCAAGGACAAATAAGGAGTTTCGTAGGACCATGCACCACCAACTGGACACTTGTAATACACCAAGTCAAATCCTACATCATTATAGACTTTGACATTCTCTGAGCTTATATAGTTACAAGACGTTTTATAATCAGCAATAAAGGAACCCTAACTCTTAAATTCAGTATAAAATAGTTAAAACTGAAACTTCTAACTAATAAATTAGATCGCGGTAAAAAGCCCCAGTTTCGAATATAAGTGGTGTCTGTCTGTCAAGAAGAGGCAGGAAGGAGTGTTAAATTATGGCTCATCAGAACCACACCATTTTTCACGATCTGAGAAAATTACAATCATTTGAAGAAGCAAGTTTCCTTCTACCAAATTTTGTTCAAAAGTCGATGATAAAAGAGCGAAACGTCGAGAGAGAGAGAGAGGAAAGGGTTCTTTGTAATAACAATAATTTAAGAATCTATAGAGTACCCCCCCCCCACCCTTATCCATAAATTGATTGCGTTCGCTTTTTGGAAGCCCATGCAGCAAAGCCCTTTTCGTTTTAATCATGGTCGTTCAAATCATAACGCTTATTTCTATTTCAACTTGAAGGTACCAAGGATATTCCATTTTTCTTAGAAGGGTGCGAAACGATTTCTATACTTTTCTCTTAAGTTTAAGAGGATTTCTTTCGAGAAGTGGACTCTTTATCAATGCCATCGGGACTAAAGTAAACTGTTTCTATGGCACTTCGGATAAAATGAAATGGATGTTAAGTAAACTTTGTTCGAAAAGAGATATTTCGTGAAAAAAATGTATCAGCAGCAATTTTTCAAAATTTCCATAATCAAAATTGACCATCTTTTACCTATTTAATGTCCAGTGACCTTTGACACCCATCCCTAAAACACTCCAATGTTCAAAACTTGGAAACCGAGTCCATCCAACACACCCTGCATATATACTTCTTCAAAAATTTCAAAAACAATTTATATATAGACGTTAAAATGGACGTAAACCAATAGCAGCTGTACCGGACTATGATGTATCGGAGTTCAAGGGTCAAATTTCTCTTGAATAGCCTGGAAACGAGAAACACTAACTAAATTTCATAGGAAAAGAAAATAATATGTATTGGTGGTTGGGAGGGGGGACTTATGAAATCGCTAATAAATGAGTCGGCCAAAAAGCAGTCACGCAAACGAACCTTATAATTAACGAGGTTTAAAGTCATTAGCAATGATGAATAACCACGCCTTCGTGAAGAGAGCACGAGCCAGCAACCCCCCCCCCCCCCCAATCCTTAGTACGTGATTACCCTTAAGTCAATAAGACTCGACACCGTAATCAAAGGCCAGGTTCAACCAGAGTTTAAAACGCGGTTATAGTCAAGTAAAAGTGACCGCGCGAGACACGCCTGATTATTATGGAAATCACGCGCTGGTGCTCTCACCTTTGCCAAGGTTATTTTTAAATTTTGGTGCACGCGGAGAATGAAGTACGGTTGAAAGGTTATCGCGTGCTTTGAATGAATTGGTCTATCTCAGTATTAAGGCTGCCGCTTCATCCCCTTTCGTTATATTTCAACGGCAATATATATAAATATAATAAATAATTAATTCTAGAGAAATTTAATGATATACCGACGTCCGGTTCATCCCATACACGCGCCTACTGAAGTAAATTAACGCGAAGTTATTAATTAAAATTATTATTAACGGGATATTTTCTTTTCCCATATAATTAATTTATATTTATTTATAATTTCGGTTTGATTTATTTCTGAGGCGTATGTATTTACGTATAATCAATGACTGCGGGTATAAATTGACCAAGGGACGATTTTTTGGCCACCACCGCGGTGTGTGTATAGGAAAAGGAGAGCCACGCCCAAACCCGTTTAAATTTCTTCTTATAAGCAATTTTGATATTATAAATAAAATCGTAATAATATTAAATTACCTGCCGAAATGAATACGAATACGAGATGAAATTATTTCCTGGTAAAAGGTGTATAATTAATAATTCTACAGGGAAATTAATTTTATACAACCTTGGGATTTTAATTTAATAAAATAAAAAGAATAAATGATATTACGTTTTTTTTTCTCTCTCTCGACAAAAATACCATTAAACTGAAAGATAGCGAATTCTTAAAATAACTCGAGGAGGAAATAAATAAATCTCTGGATTATTATCAACTTAAGGTTAACAAATGTAGATGCGATAGGGTAGGGCGTGTTCCTTATGTCCACTGTAGAAAAAACCATAAATAAGTGAAAGAAAGAATAAATAGATTATATAAAAAGAAATATATGAAGTCTAGACAAGATTAAACCAAAGAAAAAAATAGAATAATGATTTTTTTCTTTGACTGTATACGAATATGAAATGACGCGGACTTAACCCGAATATTTAATCACATACTTATAACAACTATAGCAACGGGCGTTCTCTAACTAAATATATTCCGGGAAACTTTCTAAATAAGAACCCGGAACTAGAGAGAGTCGATTCTGGAAACTGGATAATCAAAGAAACTCATGGATGGAAAGCGCGAAGAAATCTTAGAAGCTTAATGAGGTATATACAGTGAGAAGCAGCACCCCCTTTTGACCCCCCCCCCTCCCGCCTTCAAGTGGTACTCAGTAACAGAAGTAAAAAGAGCATATACATTTATATATGCGAAACCCCGTCTCGAATTCGCTGCACCATATAAGCAATTAGGTATAGAAAAGCTCGGGAAAAAAGTAACTGGCCCGGCCCGCCATTTAAAAGGAAAAAGGGGCCGGCGCCAACCGGAGAAAGTCCTCGTTAGCTATGATAAAAATCTAAGTGTGGTCACGCTTATAGGCGTTGCATTCTTAAGACGAAACGGAGTTGGAAAGTGCCAGGGAATTTTCTCAGAACGTCTCCGGAGAAAAAGGATCGAGGTGGAAAAGTTTCGAGAGCAAAAACCACGTGCTGCAAAAGGCGGGAAAAAGAAAAAGAAAACGGATTTTCGCGCGCCTGAGATATTTTCTGTCAGTGAGCGCGCGCGCGGATGAAAGCGAGGGGTTGGATACTTTTAATAACTAGGCTTAATCACGAAATATTTATATTGTCAAAATTCTATACAAGAAAATCATTAAATAAATTAAATTAAATAATTTTATTCACGCGAAACTAAGTGGAAAGAAATTAACGCAAAATTAAACGAGCAAGTTTGTATTATAATTTTAAAGAATCTTTTATCCATATATTTTCTTGAATAATAAAAGTTTCCTTCCCCTCGTTTCTCGGATGAAAGCAAGCGCGAGACGGCATTGGCACGCGGCAGCAAGAATAGAAAGAATGGAAAGAATGGATTCACGGCGCGGAAAAGGCGATTTATTTTAATCCTTTCCGCGAGATGGTCTGACCATTGGCCAAAACTAAACCCCCCCCCGTGACCTCTCCCCTCCACCTTCTCCCTCCGAGCGCCACCAACAGGGTGACGTAAAGAAAGACCACGCACCTCCGAGAAAAATGGTCTACGCAAAGAGAATTGAACACAGATTGGAAAAAGGACAAGAAAGAGCTTAGAGCGTCAGTCAACTCAAAATGAAAAGGTGTATATACGGGAACGGGACTCGTCTTACTTTAAAAATGTACAAACTATTTTTCCTTGTCAACGGGGTTTAACACGAGTGTATCAATTCGCCAAACCTTCCAATCAATTACGTTTCAATACCGACTCTATTGTCAACCACTCACATGTCGAAAACAATAGCGGTTCAAATAAAACTCAACGAAAAGAGTGAAAATTTATGAAGCCAGTTAAATTCATGGATAATTCAATATTTAATCTTGAATTATCCGAGATATATTTAAAAAAATCCTTTAAGATTTGTCTTCAATTTAAAATACGCAAATACGTTAAGGATTTTGAGATTGGGCGCTCTTTGGGGGTAAGAATGTTTACAGACACGGATGGCAAATCAATGAGACCGTCGGAATTCCCTATATCATTTAGATTCCCGCCAAAATAGAAAAGCGCGCGCGCGCTATAAAAATATTGAAATTCTTCCTCGCACGCGCCAAGAGGGGAGCGAGGGGAGGGAGAGTTTTCAATCTTATAGATTAAAAACTGGGATAAGAGGGATGGCATTCGTGCTCCGATGCAAAGATGCTAACCAAGGCTTAGTGAAATGGAGGATATATTCAGTTTCCCTGCAAGGGGGTTCTCTCTCCTCCTATTCAGAGGGATTGGAAACTTTACAATTTTAGGCGGAAATTCTGCAAAAGTATTACGGGAACATTATAGTATTTAGTAGCAGACCCCTTGATTTTGGAAGGGAGGGGTTTGAATGAAAGTCCATTCATTTCGTTTATATTACCTCTTCCAAAAAATCTATATGCAGAAAAGCGGGGAGCGGTTTCAATCTAAATATTCAACGACTTAGTATATAAAGAATAAGAAATATTAGAGCTACGGCCGTTGCATTTTCCTGATGGGATGAACTGACACCAAATATTTTGAATTCGGTAAAAATAAATAAAATATGGTAAAAGCATTTCGTTTAAAATATTTAGAGAGGGGTTAAAACTTTTTCTTTTTTAAATTGAAAACCGAATTTAAATATTAATAATTTCAATTTGTCAAAAAAAGACTGTTTTCAAGCATTTACGGGAAGACAACTAACAGGGTGAAACAATCCCGGGTTAACTCTACGAGCGCCTGTAGAAATGTTTTCACTAGCAGCACTGCGGTGCTCAGGGAGAAGCAACCCACCAGGGGCCAGTATAAAAAAAGGCGGGGAATTTGGACCACGCTTTATTTATTTTTCCCGCTAAAACTATTTTGTACGGCATTTTCATTAAAATGTATAAAAATAACTCATTAATAATTTTTAAAAGGGAAATTAAGCATTACCGTCTTACGTAATCTTTGATAATGTCCGTCTTTCGTATCCCTTAAAGGTTTGCGGCTTTGAAACTGTTGCAAACTTACTTAACATAAAGGAGTGCAAAGAATTAAGGATGATGGTATAGTGGTTAGTGTACCTACGATTGGGCCATTGCAAGTCACGTGGGGATGATGGAGGTTAGGAAAATAGCGCGAAGGAAAGAAGACATCATATAGAGCGCCCTCCAAAGGGGAATTTAGGAAATAAGGGAAGCGTCAATACATTAATTTCCGGTCGAATTTACAGTACCAATAAATTTACTTGGCTATATACATCGTTATTCCCATGATAGTGAACACGAAAACGAGGTAAAGATGATAAAAATGCAATCTTCTTTCACTAGCTCCATCAGGGACACGCGGTATCATCGCTCGTCCTGTACAAATACGTTACCGCGGGGTAATTTATATACACTATATGGTCATTAATTTGTACCGATATTTATGTAGGATTGAACAAATATATATATTTAAGCGTGAAATATTAAATGCCAGAAGGACAGATATATTTTGAACTTCATTCCACTCTTGACCTTTATAAAGTATATACAAACTGTACGATATTCGATCCGAGATTTAAGACTTTCTTGGAAAAATAGAGAGTCCTCGCGATTGGGGCGGTTGAATCAAGTCAATCTCGATTAAAGATCGAGATGACCATCGAGTCCAAGATTGCGGACCAAATGTGAAAGTGGGGGGGGGGGGAGCTTTCTTAAAGATGGAACTCGCGTATATATATATAATTGACGGGTCTCAAAAATGCGTATACACTTAATTCCCGGGGATCTTATAGACTCGGGTTCTTTTCAAAACAGATTAGAATCTTCGTCGCACACAGCGAGAGAATATATAGATGAAGGCGTCACCTCGAATTTCTTACGGACTGTCAATTTTTAAAAAGACCCAACCAGCTTCGGCCGCGGCAAGATCAAAGAATTTGATATTGGTGCGATAGGAAATTTAAAGCCCCTCTGACATCTTTAAAGAGAGAGTTTTAAATAAGAAACTAAGCGAGAAAACTTGCGAAGCTTGGGATTAGACAGCAACTTGAGTCCAAATAGTATTCATATTCTCTTAGGCTTAGGTTAGGTTAGCTTAGCTTAGCTTAGCTTAGGTTAGGTTAGGTTAAGTTAGCTTAGGTTAGGTTAGCTTATTTTAGCTTAGCTTCAAAGCTATAGTAGAAGTTAATTTATTCATAGTGTCTTAGGCTTAGGTTAGCTTAGGTTAGGTTCAAAGGTATAGTAGAAGTTAATTTATTCATAGTGTCTTAGGCTTAGGTTAGGTTCAAAGGTATAGTAGAAGTTAATTTATTCATAGTGTCTTAGGCTTAGGTTAGGTTCAAAGGTATAGTAGAAGTTAATTTATTCATAGTGTCTTAGGCTTAGGTTAGCTTAGGTTAGGTTCAAAGGTATAGGAGTACTTAATTTTAGACTTACTTCAATTTACAGCCTTTAAATAAAATAGGATATGGTAAAAATTCACGTGCACTCCTTAAAAATAGCATATACTCTGCTGTTTATGACAAGAAAAAAAAGGATTATGGGTAATAAGAAGCCAAACGCATCCAGTTTCAAACTTTATGAAGGCGGACGATAACAAGAAAGAGTTCTGAGCTATTTTTATTTTTTTCTCTCTTTATTTGAAAAGGTTTTTCGCTCTCCCCCCACTATTCCCCCCCCCCGGCCGGGGGCTAAAAAATAGGCGGGAAAATGAAATTGGTTTCTCGGAAATGAGAAGAAACAACGATGGAAAAATGAATTATGCAATTTTAAAAACATACCTACACAGATCGTAATGCAACTTCAACTAGTAATAGACAAATTCATGCCCTTACAAAGACGAGCGAAATACAGCAAAAAACTACAATCAGGGTGTATCCTGATGGAGAAAGGATAAGGGGAAAAAATAGGTCTTAAATTACAAGCGGAAATTTGAATGATTTGACGAGAGAAAAAAACGTCAGTCGGTCTCATTTGGGAAATTCAATAATAGGAAATACAACCACGGAATGATACGTAATGTAACTGGTTCATAGATAAGTGAGAACCGTATTGAAACGAACTGCGCTTGAAGATATTTGACAGGGCTCGTCAGATTTAAGTGACGTGTTTTGTTTATTTATTCCTTCAATGTCAAATCAAATGATTTAATAGTAAACCTGACACTCAAATATATTGACATCCCATCTCCCGTTTTGTAGAAAAGTGAGAATGGCGTCTTTAAACTATACTTTCAAGTCTACAATAGAAAATTTGCCAAACAAATATGAAATTCGCTATAACATTCACTTCCAAAATTCCCTATATACATTTTAAGGGTTTTTCCTGGATTTCCAGGAACTACTAGTGAGCTGGTTTTTCCATGATTTTATCTATCGAAACCAAGCACGAGTCTGCCGAAGAGCGACAAAATATAAAGAGCGGGGTTATTTATGATTGCTTCTCCCATCCTCTCGAAGAGAGAAGAGAGAAAGAGGAGAAAAGAGGAGAAAAGAGGAAAACCGAGAGAGACAGAGAGGTTTGCCACGCAGCTAGGGGGTTGCCTGGCGACAAGGCATCGTCTCTCTTCGGATTACTCGCAGGAAATGCTTGGATTACCATCCCGAGCGTGGATAGATCCCCTTCTCCATCGTACCCCCCTCCCCAAACCCTCGTGATGGTCCCCTTCTGGCGGGAAAACCGGAGACTGAAGCAAAAGGAGAACAGTAAACGAAGGATCACGGACGGGAATATATTTCATATACATATACTCTCTCGTACATCCCAGCCTATGATGGAAACACCGCCCAGATACCACTATGCCCATGCGGAACACTGTTCGTTCCTCGTGCCATGGTGTACCATTACCCCAACCAATCTCAAAACGACAACGTGAAAGAGATTCCGCTTTAGTTTCGATGCGATGCGAGCTCACGCAGCCAAAAACAAAAATTTTGTAATTTTGAATCTCCGTGTGCATGTTTTTGGTTCCCAAGCTTCCGAGTTATACCCCCCATTTTATAAGACATTCGCGTTTTTGCTGTTTTTGTACATGGAAATAGTTTCAATTTTATTTTAAAAGGAAACACGGTAATGTTATCATTATATAATAGAGTAACCCGAGGATAACCAAGCTTTATTAATTCCTATATAGGCTAGCAGACGAAACCTAACACCACCCGGGTTCGACTGATTAATTAGTTGTATAGTTAACTTGTCAATTACCAAAGCTGCCTGAATCATAGAAATTTAGGAGTAAATGAACTATTGGAGTTAAGGAGCGTTGGCTCGTGGCGCGACGCGCGAAACTTTGAATTTCTTACTTCTGTCGCTGTCTGCTCTATACGCGTCTCGCCTGGCGCGTGATCTGAAAACCCCGCGCGGTTCTAAGCCTCGGTTCCATCCCATTACATTCTCTTTACTCGGTTTTACAGTTTGTATTATTTATGAGGAATTCGGGAATGAAAACGCCCTCGAATAAATAGTCCTTCCGTATATACAGTCACGCGTCTTCTAAATCCGCGGCAAAACCAAACCAACTCCTTTTACAGAGTAGTAGCACTCCGCGTTAACTACCCCTTATAGCGTCACGTAGGCAGTAAGGAGAGATGCCATTACTCTATTCCATTTCCTATATGTAGATTTTTCTTTCCTTTCCAACTTGAAACCATGCATTTAGAATAAGAAAAGAATAAATGAAAGTACTGCGTACACTCTTTTAGTAACTTAGAAAGCTACAAAAATAAAAAATAAACGACATGGAAATCTTTGAAACATTCCAAGAACCTCAAATACAATATTAAAAATAAAATAAAATATATTTTAAAACTTTTTAAGAATATAAACGAGCTATTTATATCCGAGTGTGTTTTTCATATATTTTTCCGTAGAAATATTAACAGAAAAACTATCAGAGATGTTGGACAGTATCTCTTTATTCCAAATTCTATCTACTACTGGCAGTCCCTGGCCTTTACCCTTAATACTATCCAAGGGAAAGATAACACGGGATGCCACTACTCCACCATATAATCATTCCCTAGGTATAATTCCTTTACAGTTTATTTTCTCGCTGTATTTTCAAGTTAGGATGAACTCTAATGAATGCGTATAAAACTTTAATGTGAAAGGTTATT
This sequence comes from Phalangium opilio, assembly GCF_054372755.1. Classification (NCBI taxonomy): domain Eukaryota; kingdom Metazoa; phylum Arthropoda; class Arachnida; order Opiliones; family Phalangiidae; genus Phalangium; species Phalangium opilio. Next base: position 1,041,699 of record NW_028324147.1, on the reverse strand, counting down.
CCCATTCATGACCTTTTTTATATACGTTTTCTAAGCCTCGGTCCCTGAATCCCTCTGTTGAAGAAGGTACAGTACAGCCTTGCAAGAATTGTTCCGATTGCTCCAAGATTACATATACAGTTGAAATAAAATATATCCCCAATGAACCGTAAAAAAGAGGGGGTGGGGATAAGGATTATATTACCTAACGTTCTTTTATAAATATATTTCTAGGACCTGCAGCGATGTTTTATAACTTTATGATAATTTGACCTTTTGCCCCCAACCTTTCTTCCAACGACTTCAACTTTATAAATATTTCAAATCTTTCCAGTTTCATATTTTTGAAAATAATACGTACGAATATAAATTGTTAAAATTTCCAGCTATTAAATATTCAAATAACAATATTAAAATTTTAAGTTGAGAATAAATAAATGTATTTCGATCAAAATCCATAAGTGTAATTCAATAAATTAAATATTCTATATCGGTAATATAATTCCCAAGCCCTTTTCCAAGAAATAACTAAGAATATACAAACCTAATTCAACCTTATTTAAATTAAAATTAAGCCTAATTCATTTAGTTAAAATTCAATATTGTAAAATTTCTTAGTCCTATTCTTCAAAGAAACAAACAGACAAATTAAAATCTGGATGGTTTAATTGAGCGGGCGTTATCATTTAACCTTAATTAACTCACTATTAAAATGGCCACTCGGTCAAATTAAAACAGTGATACATAGGGCCGCAGCAGCCAGTTAACTTTTATCTCTTTTCGAGTCTAGCGTCTAGACGCTAGCAACAAACCGCGTACGCTTAAAAGTTCAGAGAAGATATTTTAAACGCGGCCAGCCTGCTAGACTACTTGAGCCACGATCCTATTCTAGTAATTAGCATAACGAGGTTTCAATACCAGTTAAGCCTCGGCCCGTTTTCTCTCAACAATTAGTCCCGGGAGAGGAGGAAGAAGAGAGCGGCGAAACAAGTTCGGCCTAAAATTAATCCCAACTCGATGAGTTTGAATAAATTCTTTCAGGAGAGATACAACAACAACCCCATCCTCTCATTTTCATTCTTTCTTTTTAAATTCATCTCCTCCTTCACCCGCCCCCACCCCGTTTTTAAAAAGAGGTTCAAAGGTCAAAGGAGCCCGTAGCCGCTAGAGAGGCAGACAGAGGTGAGGAGGTAGGTATAGGCTAGGTACTTAGCAAAATAAAATAATAAAAAAAAAAATAAAAAACATCCTTTTTGAACTTTTAAGGATGGGAATAATTTTTTTTGGTTTTGTTTTCATTGTGTTTGATGCTCGCCCATCTCGGACTACGTGTGATAATGTTATATTTTATCGAAGTGACCCGGCGAGTTTCAAATTATGTTGCTATAACCAAACTACTAAAGATGATTTTGAGTCGAAAATGTTCGATGACATTTTGCAGTCCAAGCCACCACCGTTTTCAAGTTAATTTGTATTTAAATGAAGTCGGTAATTTAATGTGACTAAATCTAAACCTAATACTATAGCCACTTTAATTAATTTCAACATTATCACTAAGGGGTATCTTTTTCGATGGAATTTACATATTTGGGCTCCTTTTGTTAATAAAACTGAAAAATGAGCCTTAAGAAAACGGGGGGGGGGCATTTTTTATTTCTTTATTATTCCAGTATCCTAGTTGACCCATAAAATGATTACGGCCTTTAAGGGGGCCCATAATAAGAAAGCCATAAAAGGTCATCTTACCCATGCAGTTTTGGGAATTTGGGGGGTTGGCCCCCGCTTAAATAGAGACTGGGGCCTGGGGGAGGGTTCAAAAAGGAATAGACGTCGTCACATTATGGACTTCTAGAAGAGCGCCCCAAGCTTAATCAAGCCTCCTTGCATTCTTCCGGGATCTAATTTACAAGTCAAACTTACTTAAAATTAGCAAGTTAATTAAAACAAGACTTTAATTATATATTTAGAAGATCCTCCGCGGGTGGAGGAGATATATTATACGTTGTTGGTATTATCTTTTGGAAAGGGCCCAAAGGGTAGTTTGGACACATTAAGGGCCGCTACGGCGGATTAATACACCTATGTTTAATTAAACCTTTTGAATTATAAAATTACGCGTAGTTTGTCGTCAATGCTAGAAGGGAGTACTGTTTTCTTAAGACAAATGTCACGTGACCTGATCATTTAAATATGCGAATAAAATAAATTTACAAAAAAAAAAGATTAAAATTTTAGATAAAAAAAAAAATCAAATTATTTTCTGTTTTTATTATTATTTTTTCTAAATAAAACTAATTTCAATCTACGCATGCGCAATGCTGCGAACTGAATAATTTTTATCCTATAGAAATCATAGAGAAAATCAGCCAAGGAACCATAAAGATTTCCCGTAAGGTTTGTTTCTAATAATACTTACTAATAAAAAACAAGATGGCCCCGGCCAGATTACACTTTTGCGCGCCCTCTAGTGACTAGAATTAGTATTACTATATTCATTGACCCCGACAAATTTATAATTTTCAGGTTTTTTTCCATTGTTTATAAAATAGCATTCCGATTATGAATAAAACCAATCTAGTAAGAATTTGGTTTACAGTTTAATTAAATAAGTAATTAACTGTAGTGTTCAAGTCTTGGTGGATTAATTAGGCTAGATATACTAATCAATATCCAAGATTTATTCTACCATATGATTATGGTCATTCGTTACATTGGGTGGCAAGGATGCCGCTTGAGTGCGGATAAAGAAGTGAGGAGTGTTCTCTCCTGTACGCGATGTACGAGGTTACCTCCCATTTTTAAAATGTGAGTAGTTTTTGGTAATCGCCATCTAGTGAGCGAATTCTGTACTTTGATTTTATTCCGTATTTTAAAAATGGCCGCGGACAACAACAATCTTTATGACACAGAGTTAACCCTTTGTCAGGTCCCGAATGAAGTTTGCAAACCCACGATCTCCACTCCCTTAAATCCCTATCACTACTTTTACAGCCAAGAACGGAACATGTTCTACCCCAGCTTGCCATTTTTATTTTTCAAAACTTACTAATTACCAATAAGAATTAAAAAATATGTTCAAATCATCGGATTCACCGAGCCAAAGGATTTCAGACGATGGTTTTGAACTTCCTGCTTTTGAACGCTAGATGGCTTTAAACACCGACGTTTAAAGAGACAAAAATACCGAATTTTACGCTTTACTTCGACGCTAGATGGCGGTATCAAAAACTACTAAGACGCAATGGCAGCCCCCCTTGAATTTGCCTGGTAAACGACGTATATCTCATGCTTAGAAAATGGGGGTTACAATCAATCGATATCTGAGGATGGGGCGCCATCTAGGTTGTGTTTGGAATAGGCGGGAATTACGAATATAGCAATACTCTCCCGTGAGATTAAAACCCAGTGACTGTATGAGTCTTAAGATAATGTGAGGGTTTAACAATAAAATTCGAAGATCATTGGCAACTTGTAATATTGCGCTATGCATTTGTAACAGTTTGATTGAGCTTAATGAGGTAGATTGTAATTCATAGCGATTTCCACTGACTGCACTAGAGCACTCTAAGTGCACTCTCGGCGCGTTTTCGTCCGCCACTGGGAACACGAGTGCAACACTCGCCCAGAATCGCGTTTTCCACTGACCCCAAAAACTGCCCGAGAATTGCTCTTTCGTGCTCTCAAAAATTCGACGGAGCGACGGTGCTCGAGTATGACGTAATAAAATTAAAATGGTGGACCATGGGGTATCTCATAGAAGACAGGCTCTCGCTTATGCTTATTTATTTCTGGAATCATCTTCTTAAAGTTCTGAAGATGAAGAATACGAGGTTTTATCATCACTTTAAAGATATTACGCCTCTTCCTAAAACCAATAATTATATCAGAGACGTTGTCGATCATTATTCAAAATAGATTTTTTGAAAATTAATTGAAATGTTAATTCTATTAATTGGTTTCGGCCCATTTGCGTCAAGATATACACACTTTATTGCAATTTCGTCTCCGGCGCCAATTTTGATTATTCAGAGCGCGCTCTGACCTCTCGATCGTGTTCCACTGACGAAACTATTCTCTCCAAAACTCGCTGAGGGCAGTTACGTCATCCTGACACTGAGAGCACTCTTTGGAGCAGTCAGTGGAAATCGCTATAAGATTTAACTTCGTTTAACTCACTATTTTATACTGTCCTTTATGAGGTTATTGTTATTGTGGTGAAAAGTTTGTTTAAAGTCATTATTTATACTGTCCTTTATGAGGTTATTGTTATTATGGTGAAAAGTTTGTTTAAACTCATTATTTATACTGTCCTTCATGAGGTTATTGTTATTATGGTGAAAACTTGGTTTAGCTGCTGTCTCATAGGTTGAGCCTTTCAGGCGCTCGTCTGTTTCGGAGTGGGTTGCGGCGAATTGGTGTCGCGGATGTGGTGGTGGTCCTTGGGACCAGTGACCCTCGCATTAATTATTATTTTACCGGTCCCACTATAAATTAAATTTCTAAAATGGTGAGAATAAAAAGCACGTAAAGACACAAAAGTAAAGAAGCTGAAAATTGTAATTGAATTTGAATTTTTTACTGTAGGAAAAAGTAGCATATAACAATCCATAACAGTTAACTTTTATTTATTATCACAATTTTTCAACTAGTTGCCACTAAATATCAATCAACATGTCTAATGATATTTGAAGTTCTTAATCCTTTTCTGAACTAGCCTTATTCCTTATTGCATTTTCCATAAATTCAGCGGCAATATCTTCTCTCGCTATCAGTAAGCCAGATCAAAATCTTGTAATGTGACCATGCACTACTGAGAAATACGACTACTGACAACTAGTACTGGCTATGGTCTAGACTGTCGACTACAAGAGACTCATTCTAGAGTATAGACGCTAGACAAGATCAATAGTCAATAGAATACAAAACCTTTGTAGGGAAGTTGTAGCCAAGGAGTACTAACTACCTAGGAGTAGAATTGGTAGAAAATGTGTTGAGCTAGAAAAATTCTAAAAAGGAACCCCGAATTTATAAACTGGTCCCACCGTCTATTTTTTCCAAAAACCCTAATTAATAAAGTGCTCCCTGATACCACTGACCCCAACTTTTGGAATAAATAAACTGGTCCGAGCAATTAATAAACTGGTTTGGGACTTGTAAACCTGTCTTATTTCCTACCCTGTAGTGACGAGCCCATGATGTAAACAATAAAGATGGCCGCGAGCTACGAGGTTTAAGCCTCGGTCTTTAGTGTATCGGGGAGACGGGGAGTCGGGGACTCGGGGTCCGAGTAACGGGAGTTTCTGATGCGTTTGCAAATCTTATTTAAATTTATATTTTTATTATTATGTAACCGATTTATATTACTGAACGAATTGTACCTTATACTGTAGCAGACCTTGTTAGTTAGGCGAAGGTTTTTCAACTGTTGCTGATATTTAACTAGTTATGCCACCGCATGGATATTTTAAAATCCTTTCCTAACATTCGAATAAGGTACACACTACACACTTCGGCGTATGAGCCTGAGGTTAGGAAAAAACATTGCTTTGATGACGATGGCCTAGGTTATCAAACTAACAAAAAACTCTTGGCAACAGAGCTGCCAGAATACAAAGTTTAAGGAAGACAAAATAGTGAAATTTTGCTAGTCCATTCTTAAACAAAATTGTATGTTCTTTCAGGACTGGTACAGTTTTACTACCCCCATAATAGGAAAGGCCTATTAATAATTATCTTAATGTTCTTTTTATTAATGAGCTTAAGTTGTAAATTGTCCATGCCTTTTAATAATTATCTTAATGTTCTTTTTATTGATGATTGTTTATGCCTATTAATATTTATCTTAATGTTCTTTTTATTGATGATTGTTTATGCCTATTAATAATTATCTTAATGTTCTTTTTATTGATGAGCTTAAGTTGTAAATTTTTAATTTGATACTTTCAAAGTAACGTTAATTAAACCTTCAATACCTTGATTTAAATTTTAATTTATAATCCTTATTTAATTTAAGGATGATGTCAGTTTGTAAGTCTCGTTAATTTAATTCCCCCTTTCCCACAGAGAGGGTCTGAAAATTTAAATCACTTGGCAGAGACTGGAGATCTTCAAAATTCAGTGACAGACTCTGAATCTCAATGGGCATTTAAAAAACTGTATAAATTTAAATTGAAATTCCAAATTATAATTAAATACTTTTTGTTTGATATGTTGATATTAACGTAATCAATCCTTGAATACTCTATTGGTACTATCAACACCATCGTTAAATTTATTACTTAAATAATATAATTTTTTTTAAATATAATAATCAAATTAGCGACTTATAATTAGTTAACTTTAAATGAGTATGTTTCACTGATTAAAATTACATTTCTAAAAATTGTTAGGTTGATAGCACTTTCATGTTTCATGTAGAAATTTCATATTTCCGTGGATGGAGAGATGAACACGTTGATTCCGTTTGTCGTTGATTGAAATTAGATTCATTTTGATCATAAATTTCATTTTATATTTTGAGTTGTTGATTTTATGAGATTGTTGATTTTATTTTTATAATTATCACTTACGTAACTGTTATTAGTAGATGAACCCAGCGAGAGCGGAAACTGCCAAAATGATTAGTTAATTTTGCAAAGAATCTGCAATTTAATTCTGCAAAAATCTACCTATTATTTTATGTCAGTTCCGTTAAGTGATCATTTAATTTTAAACTTGCCAAACAAATAGTGAGCAATGGTACCTCCGTCCCAAACTAGTTATAGTTTTAAAACGCTGACTCGAGTTTCATTTTGTTAATACATTTAATTTTATTAGTAAATCAACCTGCCTAACTTTTAAGCAGACGAGTCTTAAAAAACGATATCATTGGTGAAATTAGAAAACTCTCTCTGCTTAGCGCGCCTTCTGTCGGGGAGAACCTTAATTTCTTTTTTGATTAATATGATAATATTAATTGTAATGTTTAAGTTCCCAAGTAGAAATCTAATCTTGCCTAGGATTAAAAAGATATATAATAATTATAAATTGCAAAAAAAAAAATTGCAAGCAACTGTCTCTCCTCCTCTAGCGCGATACAATATATATTCGACAGCATCCAGTGGCGGGCGTCGGGGAGGTGGGGGGTCCATATCTAAAGCCAGACAGTTGCACAGTTCTCTCTCTCTCGTCTCCCGCTAAACCCACGCAGTAAGTGCGGGCGTCGGGGAGGTGGGGGGGGGGGTCCATATCCTAACTCTCTCTTTCTTCTCTTCAGTATAATTTAACTCGCTCTATATTACAACCAAGCGTGGCTTCGTGGTAGAGCGCGCGGTCGGGCGACTTCACTGGCGTCTCGTATGGATCAGGACATTGCAGGTTCGAGGCCCGGCGCCGACAGAAAAATAATTTCAATTGAAATTAAATACGTTACGCCACCTATGAGGTGTGAGGTGAACTACGGGTGAATTTCGAGTCGAAAATTCGCGGGAAATTTGAAATTCAAAAGTTTATTTATGACGAATCTTATTATGCGGTTACACCAAATCCAGCCAGCCGTCCAGCCAACAGAGGTCAGAACAATACTTTCGCTGCTCTAAAGAGCGCAAAAGTAAAAATCTGGAGAAATCGCGGAATTCTTAAACAGGCCATTTTGATCGAATCTCGAGAGATATTCCCCCTCCCGCCTTTATAGAGCGTAATAAAAAATAAATCTCACGCGCCAAATTACAAGAGCGGATATATACATCCACGCTCGATCGTATTTCCTATCAAAATAGTCCGTCAGAAAAATAGGAAACTACGTTCATTCCAATTTACAAGGAGCCTATATACTACAGAACGTAGAGGCCGGGCCAAGAAAAAAAGAAAGCTAATAAAACAAAGTGCTAAGCCTAAAATCTTTCCCGAGGTTGATAGTAAACAACGATTGGATGGATGGAAAAGTGTATAGTGTATACAGGCTGGTCCTTGGGACTAAATTTCCGGAGGATCAGAAGGGCTAATACTCCGGGACTTTATCTAAAGAAAGAGTGGGATATTTTTTACGGAAGCAATAAGCAATTGGCTTTCAGAGTCAAATTGTCCTAACTCACTTTGTTATAATATAAATAAAATAATAATATAAGAATTATTAATCATATTTAACATTTTCAAGAGCGCTAGAGCCTGCGCGTGCATGCAGTTAAAGTTTGCAATAAAGGTGATACCGCCGCGGATTAATACACCAATAATGAAAACACCACTTATCGTTGCAAATTACGCTCGAACAATTAAGATATCGCTCTGAAGAAGCACGAGATCGAGCGCGCGCGAGGGGGTGCAGTTTCAATTTGCAATAAAGGTTATACCGCGGCGGATTAATACACCAATAATGAAAACATCCCGTATCGTTGCAAACTCGGCTCGGACACGATGAAGAGGCCTATGGCTCTAGTATATTTCTTTAAAAGTTAAAAACAAAACACAGCGAGTAAAAAGCCCCCAAACCAATATAACCAATAGAGAGTAACGTGTATACCATAATAGGTCCCTAATAAAAGCAAGTGTTCAATGTAAAAGCCTAGAAATAACGGCGCCATCAGCTACCTATCGCATATAGGTATTCTCTCTCGCTCTAAAACGATCATAAAATACGTAAAGAAATTCGGAGGTCCATAACGGCCTCGGAAGTCGGAACTCCAAAATAAATTCAAAGTGTGTGAGTGAGGTCCCCCTCGGTCTAAGAATACAACCCGGCCCGGTGAATAAAATAAACATTCCTTATATATGGCAATTACAATTATTATACGAGATTCGGAAGTAAATACGTGGTTCCGGATATTCGAACAATAAAATTGGTATAATAACGTATATATAAACTTTAGGTTTTTGTTTAACTTCCGGTTGTTGGTTACCGTGCATGCACCGTTATTTATGGCATGGGGTTTTATATTTATATTCTGGAATTAGTCAGGACGATTTAAATCGGTATATAAGCAATTTAAAAGTCTAGTCTAGACAATCTCCATTTCCAGGGTCGTTTCGAGGTTGGATTTTTGTTTTTAGCTCAGTTGAACCAATAACAAAAAGGAACCATACTTAAATCAGATGGTAATTTGTTCAAAATAAGGCTGTACTCCGCCCCCCCTATAAGCTTCTTAATTTAAACAATGATCACTTTGAAAATAATTAATTTCTTGAAAGTGACCTTGATATACCATACCAGAATAGATATAATGCTGCAGATACCGGGTTCTCGCTCGTCTAGCTTTAAACAATGATTCCCGAAAGACCTCGATATACTATAGAACGCTAACCGATCCCCGTTGCTTGCTGATACTGGCAGCACGTACCGTTCCGTTGTTACAACATATTTTGTATCAAATTTCATAAAAAATATTTTAACAACTAAAAATTGCGTGTATGTGCAAAAAAATTACGACTTTCAAACTTATAGTCTAAGCATGCAAGGTACTAAAATTTTTTTAGCGCGCGATAAAAGCGGGTTGCGTAAGTATGGAGGGCTCTGTCGTCGAAAATTATGGGTCATTTAAAAAGGCGGGTTGAACAGCCCATAATCGCTACATAAAACTATATAGGGAACAAATTTATTCGAGCACGCCAGCTTGCTTCCCTTCTCTGTATAGCTATTATAGCCGAACTTACCAACTAGCGTTACATAAAGGAGTATATAACGAAGAAAAAGAGGGCCACTTGCACGATATTCCGGGGAGTGGGGCGTCCCCAAGAAGGGGCAAGGGCATTCGACCCCTTTTAACCATATTCCCCTTTATTTATGAAGTGAAAGGTTGACTTATAATAAAGGTTACGTCTTAGTAACTTTCGAATTGCCTATGGAGAACTGAACTGATTTGAAGTCGTTCGTAACTCTGGTGTTTAAAGAGATACAGTGGAATTTCTTTGAAATACTGATAGCCCTAATTGTTGTCTATCTAATGATACTAAATACTTGGGCTCCAATTCAAAAACGGGTCGAGATAATCAACTTTGAATCAATTATGACCCATTGACCCCAACTTTGAAACCTACTAACTCTGATTTTACTTATTTATTTAAAAAAATATAAGTGGAAATATAGCCCTAATTATTTGACTCTAAATATCTAATAGGGTTCAAAGGTCAAAGTGATACAAAAGTAAATAAATTAAAAATAAATTCCGAATTCGACATTAAAATTCTTAAGATTTTATGACCGTGTCGATTAGCGATCGACCCTAGCATATAAATTAAAAAATATAGATCTTTATACGCTTACAAAATCAAACAATTAAACAAATATAGTTAATAACCAGGAACCGTGACGAAGTTGATCGCCTAATTAGTCAAAAACTTTGAAAAAAGAAACTTAGGCTATCACTTTCGAAACCTAACAAAAAAACTCTCATTAAGAAAAAAAAAAGAACCTGTTTTGAATAATTTCTTTCTTGTTTGAAAATTGTTACAAAACTCTGAAATTCCCTCGGCGCTTATAATAACACTTTGGGAAATTTTCGGGCCACTAGTCACGACGACGTTTTTAAAAGCTAAGGGCTATTTAAATCGCTACGGTATTGAGCGATGACAAAAAAAATAAGAGAGAGATAAATTTGAAATAAAAAAAAAAGTTATAAATTGGAGTATGAGAAAGAATAATCGTTGATGTGGGTCGAGGGAATATTAAGGTTTCGATAGCCGAGCTAACTTGTACTGTCAACGTTGTTGCCTTTTTCACTTCTTGCTGAATTATAATTTTTGTCGAAGCGTGAACATCCCGGCACTGCTACAGCTGGTCCCGGGTCACTTGGGATATGCTTGGTTCTGACTTAGCCCAAAATGATACTCATTAAATACTAGAATAATTGGGCACCAGGAATTATTGGTCAAATTTTCTAAGGATGCATCATGTATACTTATGTTCAAATTGGGATTGACTTTATTCATTTCAAGTTAGGTACTGTTCCTATAGTGTTTAGTATCTCTGGAAAGGGTATTAATAGGGCTATGACATACTCAAAGGACATCACCGTATCTCTTATAGAACCAGAGTTTTGAATATGAACTTAAAATTGTTCCACCAATAAAAAATAAAATATTTGGGCTTGAATGGCTTTGTATTATTTACTCAAGCTTATTTTAAAAAGGTGTGTAAAAAATTATTCACGCCAATATTGACAAGTATCACAAAAAAAAAATTAAATCTTTCAAGGCCTGAATGAATATTTCCAATTTAAATTATAATAATAGGACAATATATATAGAAATAAAAAAACCTTGGAAGGATTTATAGTCTATTTAAAAAACTTGTATCCGCGTTGATGGTATAAAAACTAAACACACCCATTACGGATTGAAAATGGGGCTAAGGGAGACTGCTGTGTCAATACGCTGCTGAGGATAGGTGTATGTATACATAGTTTCGTTGTATGACGTGTAAAGAATGCCTTCAAAAAATACAACACCCACTGCACCCACTTAAGGGTTCATAACCCCTCCCTAAAGCAGACTCTTGTAGATTGAACCCATACGCCCGGTTCAAGGCCATTTTTAAGATAAAAAAACTGACACTTCTCAAAACTTAAGAGCCAGAAAAATAATTCCCACATTTGGAGCCTATATTTGCTTGCCGAATCCAGAATAAATTACTCGTGTTACGTCAAAGGGCGCGAGTATTAGGACAATTAAATTGATAATTACCCAATAACGAGTTGTAGAACACCATAACGGATTGAAATTTAAAACGAAAAACCAGTATTATGATTTCGATTTTAAAAAGATAAATATAACTGTAGGAGGCTTTGCCAAGAACTAGACTAAATAGCTATTAAAGTTCACTTTTCGAACCCGTTTACAAGTTATCCCCTAAAACAGCCTGCAGGGTAGAGTTATCTGGTTATCTAATCGTTATACAAAGCCATATAGGAAAATTCCGAACGTGTTTTCGTATCACATACCTACCTGTGTTTGCCACATCGACGATAATAAAACAATAAAAAAAATTATGCAAATACTATGCGACATATGAGTATTGTATAACAATCAACAAACAGCTGTGAATTATAGCTAAAAAATTTCTTATGTTCTCGTGAATATGGATTTAAATAATCGGGTATTGTTACCACCAGATCATTTGCGAGTTCACAGAGAACACAAATAGTCTGAAAAAATGCCCTAAACGTAAAGCTAGGCCTACATTTAAAGTTCGGCTCTCCAACATTTTCCACGCTACCAATTCCCATTTACATCTCATAAACAATGCCATAATGCCTCGTAAAAACATAACACACCTTCTAATTAACCCTAATTATCATAAAAACCACCGAGCACCGACTGTCACGCTTAAAAAACGAAAAGAAAACTCACTTTAATTCTTCGTAATATTTCGGGCGCTCTGGGAAGTCCGAATTTGGCGGAATTGTGTTGGTGATTTCCGGGGCCGAATTTGTTTCTTACGTCGGCGTTTTCGTAGTCGAGATCCCCGTTGAAATCGACGAATTTTATCACTAGAGTTCCCGTTAGAAGTAACCCGAAAACGGTCGCGACTAACTTGACGAGTTTCTTGGTATTTCGCCGTAAAACCATCGTGAATCGCCACGGAAACTGACGGAGGCCCTAACCGATAACTTCGCCAGCGATGCGCCGGTGAAGGTTTTCCCTCCTATTTTTTTAAAAAAAGGAACCGGTGTTGTTTTAAATTTTAAAGGTCACGCACGTTGGACAACATCGCCTCGTCTGGGATGGAATCTCCTTCGACTACTAACGAGCGAGAACCAACACAGTCCGACGAAAACGCGGGAAAGCGCCAGAGAGAATTTAGAAGGGGAGTGGAAGGGGTGGTTTGGAATGTAGCGCAACGTCGTCTGCTAAACGTTATCTAGGCAGGTCGATTTCCGGTATGATGCGTTTGTAATAGATAGATTTTAGAACACGTGACCGGAAACTCGCCTACCCCAAAAAGCTCAACGCGACATCTTGTTTGGGCGTCATCACGTTTAATAGAGTCAAAGGGGGGGCCTTCCACTCCCTTTCTAAATTCTCTCTGAAAGCGCGCGCGACAGAGAGGGGAGGAGGATGGTGGGAAAAATGTTGCGTTTCTCCGCTTGGAGGCGCCACTTCGCGGGATGGAAAGGTCGATACCAGGGCTGTACATAAAGCACTAGTTTTTTTTTTTTTGCTCCATTTATTTGACGAGCTAGAACCCTATCAGAAGGTCATACAGCTCCATAGGGAAAAAAAAAAAAAAAAGAAAATATAGTGAAGGTATTTGATTACTGAAACTAAATCAAAATACTGGGGCTCCCTAGTCAACTTGAATATATTTTGCATAAATAATAAATATTGCTACTCCCATTAAACAATTGAGATATGGAGACTCACTTTCCAGCTTGACTACTAATAAAAATATCCTTATGTACAGCCCTGGTCGATACTCAAGACGATAGGCCTATAGAGCTATTTCAGTGGGGGAAAAATTTCGTCTGCTACGAAAATTGGGCCTGCCTTTGAGTGTAGAGGGCGGCCATTTTGTGAGGGTTTCTCTATGGGCAAATAGCATTGGTGACGTAGCCATTACCCCCTCTGAAATAGCTCTATATCTGAAAATAAAGTACGGGGGTTTGCCATAAAGTTTCAGTATAATTACGGGGTTATAAACTTGATTTTTAAAAGTTTATGGGATTGATGATTAAAATATTTAAGTATTACGTTTAATGGGCCTAATTTCAGCGTCTGCTTATGCCGTTTATCAATGTTTCTATGCCTTTGTTTACTTAAATATTACTCCACGGTTGAATAAAAACTATCAGCCAATAGCAACAGTAAAATAAATAATTCATGCGTAGCAGATCCCTTAGGAAGTAACGCACGCTTTAACGGAAGTAAATGTGAACCGGGTTCGGAAATGACGAAGCTCGTTTAGAAGTCGCCTCTTATACATTTTTTTAGATTGTTATTTAAGAATAAACGTGACAGAACCGACAAAATGGCTATTTAACAATGCTACGTTTCATGATGATTGTAATAAACCTCTCACCCTTGTGTTTTGGTCCTTACCCCGCTTGACAATTAACAGCTGACAATTTCTCCATGAATATTGAATGAAATACGTACGAAAATCTATTTAGTATTTTGTAAAGGGTTAGAAGATGAATGTGGTTTATTCATAATTCATACGATATGATGAAAGATTTTAAAATTAATGAAACAAATGAATAAATTCAGGGGGGGGGGGTTCAAAAAAGAAGAGTAATTTTAGAAAGACCTTAATTAGATTAAAATCGGATTAAAAGAGATTAAAAAGAAATAAAATGCAACGGTGAAGTACTCGGAAGTTTTATTCTAAATTAATTTAATCCTGTTTTAAAAATTTAACACATTAAGAGCTATTTAATTATTTAAATTTAAATAATACCTTGACGAAAATTTGGAAATAAACATCTTTGACTTATTGTCCTTCACCTATTTATTGTTTCAGACAATAGAGATTGGTATACAAAGAAAGAAAGACGAAAAGGCGGTTTAAAGAAGAGATAAGATATCCGGTTATATGATAATTTTGGTTATTACGTCATGAGCCCCCCCCCCCCAAAGAAACTGAAACAAAAGAAATATTTTGTTCTTAAAATTCTAAAGTATCCAAGTTGCTGCACGATTTCTCCGATGGAGTGAAGTAATATTTTTTTTAAAAAATCCTCCGCGATTTCGTACAGCTTAAAAATAAAAACTTTCAGAAATAACAACAACAACAAAGGAATAAAAGGCTTAAGTAATTAAATTTCCATCTAAATACTTAAGTTCTCGGTCGGTACGGGGGTTGGTTGTCTCAACTTCATTTTAGGAATTAGTCGGTTGGTTTCTATGGTACGTGTCTCAGTTGCAAATGTTCCCATCGTTAATTAAAAGAAGTACAGTGAGAGCGGTCGCGTACGGGAAAAGTTATTACAGACTTTAATTAAAATGGGGGTTGAAGACTAAATACCCTATAGGCGCTGGCTCGCAAAACGCAAGACCCCTCACACTGGGTGGGCATCAAACCTTTACAGCCTGGACTATGTTTTTTTTTTTTTTTTTTACTTCCGGTGGTCTTCCGGTAAGAAGCTTAAGCTCGGTGCAATTAAATAAGGATCTTTTAATTTCCTTCGAACTTTGAAGTAAAACTTACAAACTTATTGAAGATATCTTATGGTATTACTTATGATTGAACCTAACAGACCAATGCCTACATTTGGAAAGTATTTTTGCTGACAAAAAGTTGAAAAATGTTTCAAGTTGCAAAAGATGACGTTTAGGAACTAAAAAGGGGGAGAGGGGGCGTCCATATATATAGTACTGTAACGGTACCGCTTGTCAGGAAAAAAGCGGAATAAAAATCAAGATTATAGCACGGTGGAACCGAGTTTATTCCCTTAACTTTTACGTTGATAATAAAAATGAAAGATTACGCTGACATCCACCCAAAGGCGACAGAGAAAAAGTGAGAGATAACGTTTTTACTTCGACTCCCCCCCCCCTTAAAAAATGTCCTCATTTCTAAGTCAGTTGGTTTAGTCGCTCATTGGTCGCGAGTTCAGCGTGTCCTTTCCCTTTGCTTAAATTCCGAGTAATATTTCATTCAGGGTGGACCGTCCACCTTCAATTTGAAAATTATCCAATTTTTTATTTGGAAGGGTCAACTAAATTTATGGAATTTTAACTTTTTTATTAAAAAAAAACATTATCAGCTTCGGCGTGTATTTTGAACTCATTTTTCCCACGATTCGAATGATACATCTGTCAGATTAATATTATTAGCACTACGCGAGGACCACCCTATAGTCCTAGCGAATCTTATAACTTCTATCCTTCAACTGACTCTATTAATGGTCTCTAGCATTAAGAAGTATAGGTAGTGTCATACTTATGGGGACATATCTTATATAAACTTATGATGGTTCGTCCTAGCGCCATTTTATTGGTCTATACCATTTTCCAGTATCTTCCGTTGCAATCTACGAATTTGACACGCGCCCCCACCCAGCCCCCCTCTGACCAAGTATAAGCAAAGCCACCACTAAGGAAACCACCACCACGAGAAGAAGAAGGTCAAATATAGCTGACCATCCATCCAGGACATAGACTCAACTATTTCCAGCTAGAGATGGAGTCGAGGATGGGAAGCTCCAGAGAAACGTTCGTATCTCGCTGCTGCCTTCAACTTGAAATGTCAGCGTTGTTTAAAGATAGGGTCCCCTTGTTCTAAGACCATTTCGAAGATAGAGTTAAGGGAATGGCGCGTAGCTTGGAACCTATTGACTTTAAAAGATGATTTAGCGTTGTAGAAGTTATCTTGCCTGGAGGCGGAAGCGTTTAGGAGAATTTCCCTAGAGAGTTTTGATATTGAAGGTTTTCTTAATCTCGAATGTCTGTTTGACACGGCGTTATAAAACGAAAAAAGGATGGGGAGGGGGGTTATTGCCATTCATTTCGAAGTTCGTGGGGGATTCCCCCTCTCGCTGATCCTCATCCTCGTATTAGCCCACGGGAAATCCCGACATTTCCCGATGTAGTACCGCTTTCTCCATCGTTTTTATTGCAATTTCCACATCGGAAGTTCGGAAATCGGAACTAGTTTAGGCCTATCCTTTTTGTAATTTCGTTTTAATTACCTAATTCTTTCGGTTATTCTTAGTTAAATTATCTATTTATATTATATAAATCAATTCTTTATATATAATTAAAACTAACTTGAAATAATTAACACGTTCTAGGGGCCAGTTGCCTATCTCGGAACCGCTCTAATATGGAACGCTTTTTCTTAAAACTATTGTTTTTGGGTGCTTAAAATGATTAGTTTGAGGGCTCGTTTTGTAGATTGAAATTTGCCTTAATTAGACAACCTCATAATTGTACACAAAAAAATTAGTGTATCGAGATTCGCCATCCTCATAGGCTTTATATAAGAAATTTGTCAAAATCTTGTGGAAAAAATGACAAACTTGAAAATAGTTCCTTGACAATCTTTATTTATTTCATTAGGTATTATACAATTGTCATATTTTATTCTTCTTCGGTACTAAGAGTAATCTCGGCGCCGTTTTCAATGTTAAAATCGTTCAGCGTGTATTGATCTCTTAGAGGATCACTGTTATAGTGCAGTGTTAGAGTATTTTCAGCAAAACCCGTTTTCTCAGCAATCATAATCTTTAGCTCTTTTACTTTAGTATCGAGATCGACGTTTTCAAATCGCAGTTCCCGATCAGAATCACCATAATCATCGAAGTATGATACGGTAAAGTTTACCTTCTCACACATTCCCGAGGAAACGTAGCTTAAGAATACTAGTAGCGATAGCACCGTGATCTTCAACATGTTTCCAGTAACTTTGACTCTCGACAAATGAATGTCGCCTTTTCACGTTGGCCTTTTTGAAAAACAGCGAATGTAACTACCAGGCGTGGGCGCCAAGTTGCAACGTCCCGTAAATTCACAAAGGGTACGCGCAAGATTGAAAGAGTAACAACAAGAGTATATAATGTTAAAAACGATGGTGCAGAAGCGTGAGATGGAATCAGAAACAAAAGAGCGTGGCAAAGAAGTCGAGTTCGATGAAATAGATCTCATTTACTCGCACCCTACCTTTAAACATAGACTATATACTTTGAAAGGAATTCGTTTCTTGAGTTCTCGGATTAATTTTATTGAATGAACTTGAGATGATTATAATCTTAATTTCCTCGCTCGCGCATCCCCTGCTTTTCCCATCCCCTCTTATATAAGATCCCCACTTTCTCTGTTTTACATATATACTTGATAAAGCTTGAAAATTTTAAAACGAGTACAGTTTTGTTAAAATATACGTTTACATTGTAACAAAGAAGCCAACTTTACGGTTACAACATAAGAAATTTTTAATTTAACAGAAAGATAATCGCGTGACAAAAGAACCACCCGCTCTGTTTTTAATTTATACTTGAATATTTCGCAACAGTTTTAACTGTATACTAAATATTAAAGAAATATGTTGAAACGCGCGGCTGCGAGTTGATTATCAGTTAGTCAGTCAGGACTTTGAGATACAATATAAGGATTACAAATTACAAAATGAATACAGGCGTACATACGTTTTGATATTCTGATTTATGTCACGAAGGAAAATTTTAATTAAATTAAAAAAAAAATACTTCATCGTGTGACAAAGAGCCGAGGTTTAAGTTCTCCCGTAACAACCCGACCTATGGTCAGCCAGTAGAAACAAACAGCAGTCCTATCTTGGGATATTGTCATATTTTATTGTTCTTCGGTACTAAGAGTAATCTCGGCGCCATTTACAACTTCATAATCGGAAAGCGTGTATTGATCGCTTAGCTCGTTACCTTCATAGAACAGTATTATAGTATTTTCAGCAAAATCCGTTTTCTCAGCAATCCTAACCTTGAGCTCTTTTACTTTAGTATCGAGATCGACGTTTTCAAATCGCAGTTCCCGATCAGAATCACCATAATCATCGAAGTATGTTACGGTAAAGTTTACCTTCTCGCACTTTCCCGAGGAAACGTAGCTTAAAGGAAAAGTTCAGGGTACCTAACATTAGACCTTAAATTAACGGCCTCGTTTAGAAGATATCGAAATGATTGATAAAAAAATTATAATTTCCCAAATTACGATTAAAATCCAATTAATTGACCCAAAAATTGAATAGAGCAGCCGCGCCATTTTTTAAAGTCACGTGATAAACTCGCACACACGCCGTTATTGGCCAAATGGCTAGCGAATAGGAAAGTTAGATTTCTCTACTGCAGACGACGATATTTATTGATATATTCAAGGTTGACTTTCAGCATAGAGCACTCGATCACGCGCATCACGACGTAAGCTGCTCGCGCTATAGAAGCCCGTTCAATCGGCCAAAAAGTGCAACTTTTGGGTTCTTGGCGGGAAATTCGAAGTCAGCGAAAACTAACATTAAGTTCTATGGGAGGAGGTAGGTTTTTTGGCCAGATCCTCTGTCCTATTGATTGAAATTACCTGAAATTTTAATTAGACGTGTCTTTTGACGTGTTTTATTATTCTAAAAGGGATTCAAGCTTCTAGAGTGGATAGGTTTTTTAAAAAAATTATCTTCATAGCCAAAATGATGGGTTCAGTGCTAAGACTAAATATATCTTCAGATCTACTGGTCCAAATGTCCTGAAATTTTAATGAGAGGTGTGTTACAATCTATTATATTATATTAAAAAGGATTCAAGCTTTAATAGTGGATAATTATTTTAATAAAAATTTAGTTCCAATGTCATAATTTTAAACTAAGTACTTATTGCACTATATCTTTGGATCTAATGGCCCAAATGTCCCGAAAATTTAATTAGAGGTATGTTACAATCGATTATATTTAAAAAAAATTAATATCCCATGTCACAATTGTAAATTAAGTACTTACAACCTTTTTCCGCGATAAAAAAAAACCAGCCCCATTCTACTTGTCCAAAACTTGCCTTTTGGGGATTAATAGATTATAAATCATAGACCTCTTGAACCAATTTCCTATGATTTGTAAACATGCAGAGGGGCAGATGTCTCGAAAACCCTTGGCGATTTTTAATTGTTATCCTTACTTGTTGGGCGGGGCATTTAAAAGATTAATCGATTAAAATATAAAGTATATCGTCAAAATAAGAAAAGTTGACAAATGCTAAAACAAAGCTTCAAAACTAAGATCAAGCACCACTCAAGAAGCTTCAGAATGTCTTTGAACAAGCATAGGATCGCTGCGAGAAAGCTTTTTCTTCTTGGACCTCTTTGACAATTAATTATAATTTAAAACTATCTCTCCACTAAATCTTTGTTTTTTACCAACTACAACTGGTATTATGATACTTTTCACCAACCCTTTTCAGTTAGTTTCTTAATCATGATTTTTCTATGCTTAATTTTTGGTTTTTGTAAAATATGTGATATTTGCCATAAATACATTTTTGAACTAAAATTGCGTTTACATAATAAAGTGCTTTTGGCAGAATAACAGGGGTTCTTCTGAACTAGGTGTGTTTTAATTTTGTTTAATTCTAAGATTTTTAGCGTAATGTTTAAGCAATACGTTTAATCTTAGAAAGGGAGTGAAAGTTAAATTATTTTAACACACCTCTCATTAAATTTTCAGGACATTTGGGCCAGTAGATCCAAAGATATAGTGCATTAAGTTCTTAATTTACAATTATGACATAAGAAATTAATTTCTATTGAAATAATTATCCACTCTAAAAGCTTGAATCCTTTTAAATATAATAGAAACGATTGTAACACACCTCTCATTAAGATTTCAGGACATTTGGACCAGTAGATCTGAAGATATATTCAGTCTTAGCACTGAACCCATCATATCGGCTATGAAAATATTTTTTTTTAAAAAAACTATCCACTCTAGAAGCTTGAATCCTTCTAAGATTAATAAAATACGTCAAAACACACGTCTCATTGAAATTTCAGGTCATTTCGATTAATAGGACAGAGGATCTGGCCAAAAAACCTACCTCATCCCATTGAACTTAATGTTAATTTTCGCTGACTTCGAATTTCTCGCCAAGAATCCAAAAAGTTGCACTTTTTGGCCGATTGAACGGGCTTCTATAGCGCGAGCAGCTTGCGTCGTGATGCGCGTGATCTAGTGGGCTATGCTGAAAGTCAACCTTGAATATATCAATAAATATGGTCGTCTGCAGTAGAGAAATCTAACTTTCCTATTCGCTAGCCATTTGGCCAATAACGGCGTGTGTGCGAGTTTATCACGTGACTTTAAAAAATGGCGCGGCTGCTCTCTTCAATTTTTGGGTTAATTAATTGGATTTTAATCGTAATTAGGGAAATTATAATTTTTTTATCAATCATTTCGATATATTCTAAACGTGGCCGTTAATTTGAGGCCTAATGTTAGGTACCCTGAACTTTTCCTTTAAGAATACCAGTAGCGACAGCGAAGTGATCTTCAACATGTTTCCAGTAGCTTTGACTCTCGACAAATGAATGACGCGTTTTCACGTTGGCCTTTAGAGTTAGTCAGTCAGGACTTTGATTTACAAGATAAGGATTACAAAGTACAAAATGAATAAAAACAACACTTCATCGTGTGACAAAGAGCCGAGGTTTAAGTTCTCCCACAACAACCCGACCTATGGTTAGCCCTTAGAAACAAACAACTGTCCTATCTTGGGACCATGGTGGAATTCCGATAAGGTACAACCTCGTAATTAGAGGTTGCAATTAGACATTCTCATATTTTGCCTAATCTATTTACGATGATATTACATTAATAAATTCACTATTTATAATTAAAACTAACTTGAAATGATGAACCAGTTCTAGGGGCCAGTAGCCCTATTTTGGAACGCTTTTTCTTAAAATAGTCGTAACTATAATTTGCGGGCCCTTTTTGTGGATTGAAAATCACCGTAATAATTAGACAACCTCATACTTGTACCCCCAAAATGAAGGGAAAGTGCTCTTACAGGTGCGCGCGGCATATCGACCTTTATTGTATCGACAGAGAGCGCAGTTTCGCCTTCCTCGTAGGCTTCGTAAGAAACGTGTTAAAATCTTTGACAAAAATGACAAACTTGACAATCTTTCTTTATTTCAATACAGTTGTCAAACTTTCTAATTAATGACGTTCAATGTTAACTCGTCGCCGTTTCTAACACCATAACGGGACAGTTTGAAATTATCATTTAGTTCGTCAAAACCATAAAACAGAAACTGATCATCTTTAGGAACACCCGTTTTCTTTTCAATCATAACCTTTAGCTCTTCTACTCGAGTATTGAGATCGACGTTTTCAAATTGCTGTTTCTTACTATTATTATCCTCGTCTACTACGGTCAAGTTGACCTTCTCGCTCTTTCCCGAGGATACGTAACTTAAGAATACTAGTAGCGATAGAAAGGTGATCTTCAACATGTTTTCAGTTGCTTTGACTCTCGACAAATAAACGCGATTTCACGTCGATATTTTGCAAAAAATAAGCGAATATAACGACCAGGTGCAGGTGGGTGACAAAGACACGTACACTGACGAAAGGTACAACAACCTCGTAATTAGAGCTTGCAATTAGACAACCTCGTATTTTGCGACATTAATATTAACTCAAAATGAAGGGAAAGTTCTCCGACGAGTCTCCGGAAAAATAAGATTTCACGAGCAATAAGTACAAAAAGTACAGGGTTTTATAAGTAAAACTTTTGAAATTAAAAGTGAATATAGAGTTAGTAGGTCCAACCCCAAACTTCCCAAGGAGCGGTAATTCTTTGTTTATTTTTTTCACTTGTTTTCTCCTTTATTATGGAAGGAAAAACTTTGAAGCAAGCTGTCTCATCGATTAGCGCCTTAATCCGAAAAGCGGGAGGGGAGCGAGGGATCTCTTTTTCCAAGATCACTAATTGGAATTGGTTTCGTGGAAAACTTTTCCTGACTCAGAGAGAAGAATTAGAAGGAAAAAAAACCAAGCGTAAAACCCGAAACGCGGAATAGTCTGGAAGAGATTTAATCTAAGCCTTGTTTTGAGGCGCCAATAAAAAAAAATAATAAAGATTTCAGATCTTCAAACATTTCTTCGGACCCTCAACAATTTATTTTGGGATGGGACCAAATTTCCGATTGGATACCTTCAATCCGATAAAAGAATATATCCCCCCCCCCCCAATTATCATTTACGATTTTATATTAGAACGGGACTTTTTTATCGCCTGTAAGGTAAAACAGAGGTGGTTTTATTGAGTCGGTATTGATGGTGGTCATAGTTAAAAGCGCGTTTCTACAGATTCAGGCGGGAATAAATTAAGTTTCAAAGGGACGACTTGTTTGAAATGTCTTTATTACATTGCGAAAAGATTAAGATTGGGACGAAACTGTTCTCTCTAGCGATAGCCAGCGTACCAACGATGGTGTAGCGATACATTCAAAACGTTACGTAGGACCCCCCCCCCCTCCTACACTAAGCTGGTCGGGTTTGGTAATTTGGGGCCTCGTTAATCCCCAAAGCCACGAAAAGCTCCGAAAACAGTCGAAATTTCTCCGGAAAACTGGCGAAATGCGGAATACTAATGTTCCCACGTATGCCCCATGGGGAGAACAACCGAGTGAGAAATTATTTCGGAAGGGATTTTGGGACTCGGAGTTTACAAATAAAATTAGCAAACTTATTGTAAATTTAGTACAAAGGTTTATAGCAACGTCAGTCTAAATCTTACGCGTCCATGAATAAAAGTGGTAGGCGACAAAATTAAATATAAGCCCACGTGGTTTTCCCCGCCGTTACAGTGTATTATAATGAGAATTCAACACCACGCAACATTTTACACCTACCATGAATCTATATAACTATGAATATACAGCTCTATCATAGGCCCCTAAATTTTTATGTCGAAGACGGGAAGGGTTGGTCTTTTGAACAGTCGGAGATACGATAAATTGAGCTAAACATCATCGCCGGTACTTAAATATCCCGTCGTCTGCTTATTCGCCTCATACAACACGTGTACCGCATTCTCCGTATCATAATCCAATTTAGTTATAATTAATTTAATGTAAATTTATATTAAATTATGGTTGAAACGATGTCAGATAGTGATTTTTTAGAAGAAACAAATTTATCCGGAGGAGAAAACAGTGATGTAAGTGTGGAAACGATCTGTATTTAACTTTCGGCCAAGGCTTAGTGTCTGTGTAGTTTCTGATTTAAAGTATTTTGTTAATTAAGGACGATGAAATTGACGAAAGAATTCATGGAAAATTGCTGGCATCAATTTCTTCCATGGATGGAAAAAAGAGGTGCGATTAAATGTTATTTAATCCATTATTAAAGTGAAATTAATGTTTATGTGTATTTTAGAACTGCCAAAACAGTCAGATCAGAAGCTAGTTTGACCATATCAGAGTTCAATACCATTGAAGGTTTGTAATTGAAAATTAATTAAAACTACCTTATTAAATTAAGAGTAATTTTTATCATGGCAGGAAATGGCGAGAAAATCAAAGTTCATGAACTTTTGGCAACATTGAAGCAACCCAACACAACAGATTTGAAGAAACAAGTCCGCTCAGTAGCTAGAAAATCTAAAGTTTTGCCTACACCTCTACATAGAGTTGCTGCTGAAAGAGTAAGTCATTCAAAAAGTTTGAAACTTTTTGAAATAATCCAAACTTTGTAAATTTTAGATTAAAAGGAGTGTTGCTTATCAAGAAGTTGGTGAAAAAGTTTCCAAATGGGATAATATTGTGCTTTCAAATCGACTTGTAAGTGAATACACAAGTTTAAAAATGAAGTCATGGACTAATTTTTGTAAATATTTCAGGCGGATCACCTGGAATTTCCCTTGAAACAAGCTGAGTTAAGAATCCAACCCACAAAATCCATAGTTTCAAAATTTAAGCCTAAAACTCCATTAGAGTTAGAAGTAGCCAAACTTTTAAACAACAGTGAGAATATGTTAACTGAAGATAAACCATTGACGGAAGCTGAGGAGAAATGCTTGAAAGCTATGAGTTATGAAGAAGTAAAGCGTAAAAACTAAAAATTATCTTTGTTAATCAAATTTGACCTATTTTTGTTCATTTTAGGCCAAAGAAAGGCTGAATGAACTACGTAAAATGAGAGCTCTTTTATCCTATCAAGAAGCCAAGGCCAGACGTCAGAAAAAAATAAAGAGTAAACGCTATCATAGAATTTTAAAGAAGGAACGGATTCGTAAAGAGATGAAAGAATTTGAAGAACTTAAAAAAACTGAACCAGAAAAAGCAGCTGAGAAATTAGCTGAAATTGACAGACTTAGAATTGAGGTGATACTTATATTTACATTCTAATTTAAATAGTGTTAAAACTAATTAGTATAATTATTCTCTTTTGCAGGAAAGAATGAGTTTGAAGCATAAAAGCACTGGAAAATGGGCCAAACAGCACGCTCTCAGAGCTAAATATAATAAAGATGTACTTATATTTCAGTTTACGGTGAATTAATTGCAATTAAACTAATTAATATCAATTATTTTTGCCTTTAGAGTCGGGATGCATTATCAGAACAACTGGAAATAAGTAAAAAACTAACGGAAAAACGATTGATAATAGAAGATTCGGATGATAGTGAAGATGAACATTTGGAAACCATAATTGAAGAAATGCCAGATACCAATTCTGCCAAATCTGGTGGTGAAGAAACTTTAATACCCTCTTCTTACAATCCATGGTTCAAAGATCCATTCTCTACTGAGATCAGTAAAATTGAGGCTACTAAAGTTACCAAGGAAAAGGAGAAACCTAAATCATCATCTGAACTGAAGGAAGCTTCCGATGATGAACCTGAACCAGTTTCAGTTTCAGTTTTGGTTGAAAATAAAAAATCTAAAGAGATTATGAATATGATGAAGAAAAATGAGAAAGTTATTGAAACTAAAGACTTGGATATTGAAGAAATATTTCATGTTGATGAAAAAACGCCTAAAAAAACTCGGAAAAGGATAAGAAATAGGAAAAGAAAAGCCAGTGATGTCAATGTTGTTGAACAAACTCAAACTACATCTCAAAATGTACAAGAAGATGAAGTTCAGGATGAGGAATTGATCACTGAAACTTTAGAGAAAAAAGATAAGATGGAAGACTTTGAAGATTATGAACCTGTGGAGTCAGTGTCAAAGACATCTGACTTAAAAGAGGCTGATAATGAAGAGAAAACTCCAACAAACCCAAAGAAAGTTCAAGTTGATCCTACCAACTTTGTTATGGTCAAAGCTAAAAATTTGAAATCGAAAATGCCAAAACAAATTGAGGATCTGAATGAAGATGAGGAAGATCAAGATGAAAGTGGGGATGAGGAAGATGAAGAAGAGAAAAGAAGAATGACAATCTCAGAAGCCTTTGCTGATGATGATGTCCTTGAAGAATTCAAGTAAATTTAAATTAATTTTCTTTTAGTTTTAAGATTTTTTTAAATTTTAAATTAATCCTTCAGAGCTGAGAAACTTAAAGCCATCGATGATGGAAAACCAAAGGCTATCAGTAACTTTCTCCCGGGTTGGGGAGCATGGGGTGGAATAGGGATTAAAGTATCAAAGCAAAAGAAACGGAGGTACAACTGTTTTCCTACATAACAATGATTCCTTCCTTATTAACATCCTCAATTTGTTTGTTTCAGGTTCAGAGTAAAACCTCCTAAAGCCTTGCCAAGGAAAGATGGAACATTGGGAAATGTAATTATCAAGGAAGGTGTTGATTCCCAAAAAGCTGCCATTCATAGGGTAATTATTTATTGAACCCAAGTACTTTCAGACTTGATATCAAGCTAACCAAGGCTTATTTATTTTCTATCCCCCAGATATCCGAGCTTCCTTATCCTTTCACAAATGTAGAGCAATTTGAAAGGAGTTTGGCTCAGCCCATTGGTAAAACATGGAACCCAGAAACATCCTACCATAACTTCATTCAACCCAAAGTAGAGATTAAAAAGGGAAAAATTATCGACCCAATTGATAGTGACGCGCTTATGGTCAAGAAAACCCCCAAGGTTGATGACAATAATGATGAAGATAAAATTACTTTTGTTAAAAGAAAGTCTAATTCAAAACCGAGAAATGTAAAACGCAAGAAATGATGATTTGGTATATAATAAAGATTATTTTGTCTCAGTTCTTAACGTGTAGTGGTTATTTTTAGTTTTTAAGTCATTTAGAGTTGAATTTTTCAATTAGGCCTTGTTTAAATTTGCATTCAGTGACCTTGGCAGTGACCCAAACCGGTTTGTTATGACCAAGGCTTAACCTCGCGTACTTTCAAACCCATAATAAAACTTAAATAAACTCACAAATTTCCTGCTTCGGTGTTGAATCTGGTAGAAATGACTTCAATAGTTCCATTTTATCACAAATTCGCGGTTAATTAACCCACATTAAATCTCAATTAACTTTAATCACGCATCGCGAGAACCTAACTGCAACGATGCTTCATAAACCATTTTAAACAAGACAGCAGCAATAGTTTCAGTTAATCAGTTCAGTTCTAGCCATTGAGTTGAGGGGGACACTTTTGAAAACATTGGGACGGGAGGACTGGACTGGACAGCTACCAAGTTTATCACGCGATGGTGTCGCCATCTCGAAGCCTAGATAAGAAATGTATAAATACATGTATTAAATTTCCCGCCTTTTCTTTTAGTTCCCTTGGTTGCACCAGGATGGCGCCACAAGCGCGTGATATTCTAGGAGAGCGATAGCTCTCTTAGATAAGACCTCATACCGACTTTAATGTATATAGTTAATTGGGTCTTATATCACGTCAAATTTCCCGCCTTTTCTTTTAGTTCCCTTAGTTGCACCAGGATGGCGACACAAGCGCGTGAAATAGTTAATTGGGTTTTTAACTCAATGGTTCTAGGCGTCCATAGTTACTAAACCAACATAAAATTTAAATTTATTTAAGCCAATTCCTACTATTAATTTAAAAAATTAAAATATAAGCGAATAAATAAGTTTTAAATTTTCTAAACAAATTTTTTATTAACTTAGTTACAAAATGTCAAGCCCATTTTTATTCTAGGCCTATTTTTTTCCATGTTTTTATTTATTCACTTAATAGTTTTTAAGATTCAATCTGTATAGTTAGTTTCAGGCCAATAAATTTAAATTCGAAAAAAAGAAGTTATTCACGCACAAAATACGTCGAAAAATCTTATATAGCAATATATATGTACAACCAAACCAATATTTGATAAATTATTACTTTCTAATTGGAATTTTCCCCGTTAAGTTCAGGCTCCCCCCCCCGTCCCCCCCGTGGGTCAGTGTGGCCTCCAAAAAAGTAGTTTAAAATCCCCGTCACCTTAAATAGTTCAAATTAATGATATTTCCCGTTTCATTTTGATCATATCTTAGAGATCAGTGCGCTAATAAAGGATGAAAGGTGAAAGAGTTTTATTCCAAATGATTGAGAGAAAAAAAAAACTACACAATTCTTTCTTTTCTTTTTTATGTTTAGTTTGTTGTTTTTTTTTTTTTTTTAGACGAAAACCACATTGAATCGGCGCCATTTTAAAAGCACCCATACAACCCATTCATACAAAGATGAAGAAAAAGTTTGTTTCATAAAATATACAAACTGGTAGCAAATACTTTTCTGCCTAAACTCCCGTGAAAATGACTCTACAACTCTTCGTGTTCATCGTGTTTATCATCATCAGCGTCCTACAAAATAAATTAAACCCATTTATTAATTTGATGACAAAGATGATGTACATTCCTTAGAGGTTTAAAACCTAAAGAGTACAAATGTTAAAATCTAAAGCTAACTTACATCAGTTCCGCCAACAATATCTTCATCATCTTCCTCCTCTTCATCTTCTTTAGCTTCTTTTTTATCGGAATCTTTCTTCTTCTCATCTTCATCTTGTTGCTCTTTCATCTTCCTTTCCGCCTCCTAAAGAAGCAGATTAATTAAATCTTTGGTCATTAAATCACGGTTCCCCGTCTCTCGGTCTTCGTTACTTACTTTACTGGCACCCCATGTTTCTTCTCCAACTTTAGCAGCGTATTCTTCACTGTCAGTTAAGAGGATGTTATCGAATATTGTCCCTGATTTAACTTGCCATAAATCAAAACCCAAGGCGCAATTTTCTTTATAGAGGTACAAGTTTTCATCAGGTGTATATTCGGGATTGGGAATTTCAGGATGAACCCAGGGTCCTTTATAATTAGGGTTATCTATTTGTCTGGGTTTCCATTCTCCCTTATAAGCTGGATTGTTAATTTGCGGTGGTTCCCATTCTCCGTCCATTTCATCATCCCAATCTTCTGGTTTGGCCGCATCTGGGTCGGGAATGTACTCTGGCTGGTCCCAATCCTACAAATTTGTAACAAATTTGAGGAAATGTTACAAAATGTCTATTTCTGGACTACAATTATAGGTTTGCTCAAGTACAATCTTGGAATAGACCTATTTTAGGTCTGTGGTCAAGGGATAGAGGGTTAAAAATGTCTATTCCTTGTCTTCAATTAAAGGTTTGACCTTGGACTAAAGGGGTCATTTAGGTTCCTTTAAAGATTGTGGTCATTTTTTTCAAGGGAAAGGGGGGTCTTAATAATACTTACATCTGGTTTCTTATCCTCTGGGTCATCAATTTTAGGTTTGTCATCCCAATCATCAGGCTTTTTGGCTTCGGGATCCTTAATAGTTTTGGGTGGGAGGAAGCTCCAGTCTTTTTCCAATTCGCCGCTTTCTACTTTTTCATTGTCGATTTTCACAACGTAAGTATTATCTGGCTTAACTATTAACGTGTACAAATGAGTATAAACGTCATCCTGAAATTAAAAAAACCAATTAGTACCCCTTAATTGTAGTTAAAACAAGGTTAAATACCTTGCAACGAATTTCTTTATTAATGAGCAAATTTTTTCCTTTATAATTAAAAATAACATGGACTTTCTTTGTGCCAGGTCCACATATATCAGGACCTAAGAGGAAAAATTGCTTAGGTCTAAAAATGGCCTATATTTTTACACGTATGGGGTTAAAATCTTACCAAACATAATATTATAAGGTGAATCTCCGTGCATATCAGACTGATCTAAACTACAATCAAACAGTTTAACGTAACCGCCACCGCAGTCTATATTCTGTTCGTGTTTTACAGTAAATTGTATCACTAGAGGCTTATTCTCATTGGAAAAAGGCTCAAATTTGGCTGAAACGCCATAAAATCTGGCATCTTCCGATGTTTGGATACCTATATTCAATTTAATTCCCCCAAGATTTAGAGGTGAACTAAGTTGTACAATGATGTGATTAATATATACCCTTGTCTTTCTCGGGATCACCGTAAAATTTGCCAGCTGTTAGCTGCAACTTCCCCCATTCTTTACCGGGATGTTGTGATTGTACCCATCTATTTTCCCATTTGGCTATATAGAACAAAATTACAAAGACACTTGTTAAATTAGAAAAAAGAATAGAGTACCTTGGCATATATTTAAAAGAAAATAATAAAACTTGAAACAGAAATAATCTTCAAGGACAAATTAATTACTATAATACCAGTTCAACCAAATATGCTTGGTTGGTT
This sequence comes from Phalangium opilio, assembly GCF_054372755.1. Lineage (NCBI taxonomy): Eukaryota > Metazoa > Arthropoda > Arachnida > Opiliones > Phalangiidae > Phalangium > Phalangium opilio. Next base: position 1,011,700 of record NW_028324147.1, on the reverse strand, counting down.
TGCTATTCATAAAACATTTCCTAATATATTTTTAAAGGGAATAACCTCTAAATATATTCAACAACAAAAAAAATAATAAATCAGTTTATATTCCCTTTAAGCTTTTCGAAATATTTTTATGATATTTAATTTTAATATTTCAGATAAATTCCAAGTCTTTTAGAGTAATGGCACACTCCAGCCTTTAACCATTTAAAGTATAAGGGAACTAATAAATGGGCTGCCATTTGTATTAAGTATTTATAACCCTTGATAAGGGGCTGAAGTATTTTGATATATAAATGGCAGTTGAATGGTTTTAAGTGTATAAGGCTGTATAGGGAGATAAGGTGGGATGCCATTACTGTTTAGGCCTTGATAGGGTGCACCTGTTCCTTATAAATCAATTGTCTAACAATGGCAAAATGATTGAAGAATAAAAGTTGTTGCTAAATGTAATAATTTATATAGCAATGTAGGATGATTTATATACTCAATTTATTGGCGTTATTAATTTATTTAAATTAATGGGGTAAGTTAATTAGACCTAATTAAGGTTAGGCAAGGAACAAAGTACAACAAGGAAGTAATATCTAGGCTAAAGGAAGCATATTCTAAAAAAAAAAAGGCCTCATGGATAGTGATAATGGGTTAATTTAATTAGCTTTGGACCCTTTCTAAATACTGAATGATGATTCAGCATTCAGCATAGCAAACACTTAAAGAAGTTACAGATATGATATCAGAAATCACTGACAATTATCATACTGATATCAATGAAGATGATTAAATAAAACGTGGAACCTTTGTCTTATAGAAGAAGGCGTAGTTCTCAATCTACCTCAAGTAATTCTTGTCAAGAATGATTTACAATTTGTCTCATAATTAAACAAATCATACTAACATTTAGGCCTATTTTTCTGATTCTAAAAGCACACCCCAAACCCCTTATTTTGCTGGTAATTGACGAGAAAGCCGGCCGGTTTTTTTTAAGTACACGTAGGCCTATCAGGTTTTTCAGCCATGGTCTTTCTCTTTGGTTTTTATCACGTAGCTTTCTATGATATAATACACTCCCCCTTTTACACCCAGAAGAACAGAACGGCATAACGCTGACGTATGCCCGGAATCATTCATTGACGATGATGGTCGGGGCCGAGGCTTACCGACTCGTCAATATCTAATCAATAAAAGCTAGCCCGTAAAACAATTAAAATAACGTACCTCCGTCGCTGAAATCTTCCCTAAAATAGGTTTTCGGTTCTTCCGTTAAAGCCAACGAAATTAAAGACGTTATTAGAATAAATACTTTCATCGCGAACATTTGGAAAAATTGAATGAAAGCCGATAAATGAAGAAGAGAGTGCGGCTCCGTCGGCAGTTCTTTCACTACGAGTACGAATCCCTCGCCTATCTCCCAAGAAGCCTTTCCACGTGAGATGACAGCTGGAGCCCTCTCATTGGATCGAGTTGAACAACAAACCGACCAATAGCGGGCCACCACGACGGTTTCCAACCGCCAATAAAACTACGCTGATTCTACAACCATTCCGAATTTGGCGTCAAATTTAAATTTATGACATTGTCGGTATCGCTAAGCCTATTTTTACGTTTGTTAACCCTAAATTTCGTTATTGAAAGGACAATATTCGCGAGAAGGAAGACAATACGCCATTTTATAAGCCTAATGACGTACTTATATGAAAAAAAAAACCAACATTTTTAAAGGCTGGGATGAAAACAATACGCGTGGCTTAACGTCTATGGATTTTCTACTAATGAAATCAACCTAACCAAGGCTTAACTGGTCAGTAACGTCTCTTAAGTTTATATTTATATTGTAAATTATAGGACTATACAATGTAATGCAAAAAAATATTCGAATCGTTTCAAAAAACCTCATTTATTTAGAAAAATATCGCCATCCAATACAATTCATATCATTTCTTCAACAAATTTTAAAATTTTAGAAATTAGAAACAAAGGTAGCTTCTTTACTTATTTTTTTTTTTGAAGTTTAGGTCTAAAAATTAGTCTAAAAAAACACTTGTAATAATAACCATCCTATTAAACATCATCCAAATTTGATTCTAAATCTCTAAATTTGGGATTCATGAAGTATATTTAAAAAAACAAACAAAAACAAATTGGAATCAAAAATTACAAATAAGCCAAAACAGTTCTGAGTTCTTTAAAAACGCGACCAAGGCTTAACATCATCACTATTGTTGCATAGATAATTTTCAAGAACCGAATTCCTCCGTATCTTGATCAATTCTTTTGAACTCGAACGTTCCTCTTCCATCCATTTGTAAATAATACTGGAACGATAATTATTAGAAATAGAAAACTTCCCAAAATTAGGCCCACCCCAAATTTTAAACCATACTTCGTGATATTTCCATAGAGATTTTCGATGCGATACGGTAAACAACGTAATTCCAGCTTCTTTACAATACTGATACATGGAACCTTCTACATCTACGCTAACCGCGCTCGTACATTCGTCTAAAATTGCGAATTGCGGTTTGCGATAAAATAATCTCGCCATCTGCAATTAAAATTCGTTGTTTAATTCCCTGAAATATTAGAAATAGAAACAGAAAATTAACAATTAGACTTACAGCGACTCTCTGCTTCTCTCCGCCGCTTAAAACATCCATCCAATCTTGAACGGCGTCCCAAGCTCCTTCTCTTTCTAATAAATACGACAGTTGAACTTGTTCCAAGAAATAGGCCAAACTGGAATCGTTGAAACCTCTTTTAATCATTGTCTCTTTACTATCCGGGTAAATTATTTGATCCCTTAATGTCCCTAAAGTCATATAAGGCCGCTAAGAACAAACGAACAGACATAATTTTTAATTAAAATTGTAAAAATAGACCAAAATTAATTAATTAAGTCTATAATAATTACTTGTGGAATATAAAATAATTTCTCCTTGGCTGGTTTGATAAGAGTTCCTCCAAACGTGGGCCAAAGTTCACCCAAAATTCTAAACAACGAACTTTTCCCGCATCCATTTGGACCACAAACAAGTACATTGACCCCCGATTGAACTTCAAAGGTCATTTCATCCAATAGGACATCGCCGTTGGGCGTAACCAAAGGAACTTTATTAAAGCTGATGATATTATCCCGCGTTATGATACGTCCGGTCCCAGGGACCAATTTCCTTCCTAAGTTATTGTAGCTACCGTTATCCTTAGTGGTCACCGTTGACCTGGTGTAATTTCCTTTATTTAAATCATCTAAGACGTTAACTAATTGCGAAACTCTGGACGTAAAACCGGCTAATCTGGTCAGTTCCCTTCCTGCTAGGACCAATCGTCCAATGGCTTCAGCTAGTTTGACTAACATACGACCTGATCTATAATAATTCTGAGGGAAAAATCATTAATTAATCGGTTATAAATAGTTACTAATTAGTTTAATTACTAATTACTTCGAGTCGGTCGCTACTAGGATCACCCAATCGCTTATGATTATCACTAAAGAATGGTCTACTAATTAACGTGTAACCAACGACAGTCGCCCAGTCTTAAAATTAAATAGATTAGGTTATTTAATCTCCCCCTTTCCACGCTTGACCACTGTCCACTTGACTACACTTACACTTGGCAATGATGTTATCAACGTATCCCATTCCAAACTGAAACTGGAAGGAATTTCTTAAATGTTGAACGAGTCGATTGAACGAAAGTTCAACAGTGGATCGTTCACGTTGACCTCCTTGATAAAAGGCGATTTCTTCGCTATTCGTAATTAATCTGGAATTAACGTAACGATATTCGCCTTCTAATTTTTGTTCGTTAACGGTCATTCGTCCAACTGGTCGCCTGATTCGAGTTAAAAATGACCCCGCGATTAATAAATACAATATCATCATGGATGGAGCTTGAGGACCAATAGACGAAGATAATGTTTGGACGTAAATAATTATATCTAAAAGTGGCTACAAAAAATTAAGAATAATGCTTCAATAAATAAGATGCGGAGATAATTAAGGAAATTCTAATAGTTAATAATTACTTTGCTTAAATTTGAGTAGAGTTCCGTCAGAGAATTGCAAAATTTCTCGACGTCTTGAGTTAGTAATTGATCTGGGTTTGAAATGCGAGAATCCAAGTTGCTCATTTTGTAGAATGTAATACCGCTAAACGTTTTAGATGAATTTATTTAGATTTTTCATGAAAATTTGGAATTATTCATTATAATTATATTATATAAGTACCCCATGTATTTGTCGTATAAATATCGCGATAAGTTTGTTCGAAAACGAAGTTTAAGTTCATTTAAACCAAACTGAAATTAATTACATTAATTAACATAATTAATAATTACGACAAAATTAACGGAAATTTATAATTACTTTCAAGAGATTGTTGATAAACGAAACCTAAAATAAGTAAATTTAATTCATTTTTGACGATAACTTTAAATACAATTTTAAATATGTTATAACTGACCAATGGCATTCTAACGATAAACGCTTCCAGAGAGGACCCAAACAACTTTGTATTCTTCGTAATAATAGCTCTATTATGGTGTAATTATGGGTGTTAACGGGGTCAAAAGGGGGGGAAGGGGGTAAGTAACTACGTTTGTTGTTACCTCTCAATAACAGTTCCATTGTTAATCATCCATAAATCGCATCTCGTTCTTCCTATAAGGGTAGCAGCGACTAACGCCAGATAAAACACCTAATAATATAAGGAAATAAACCGCAATTTAGATATCTTAGGGGGGGATGAGGGGGGGGGGGGTAATTTAAGGGGTCTATATAATTTGTTAATCTACTTCAGCTGAAAATATTCCTGGTATTATTATCCTTATTATACGACGTAGTTGTCTGAAAGAAAAAACAACAAAAATGAAAATTGGCATTATATTTATAGAGTATTGACACTCCACGTTAACTACTCGTAGAGTTTAACGCGATCAAAGGCAAGGGGGTGCCGTTACTTTTATAAAATACAACGTAAAAATAAGGGAAGTTGAATAAATTGACCTCAGACATAACGAAAATTTAAATGATAAGGTTTAATAATACAAGCGTGAATTGTGAAAATGTACCAGTAGGGTTGTAGGATAACAGGAAAGTTTAAGTAAGATGATAATGTTTAAATTAAGTTTAAATTCCCGGAAAGAAAAAAATTAAATAACATCGGCGAGTTGTACCTAGTATTTGTTTTTGGACTTTGAATATTTGAAGTTAGTTTTATTTTGTAGACCAAAGATCTATTAATAAGTTAGTGGTTTTTTCCCCGAGATATCGCGTTATAGTAAAAATGCTATAATTGTAATTTTTAAATAAATTTAGATTAGATACGAAAGTGTTCATGAAAAATTTATTTTAAATTCATTGTATCATGATACTATCCCTTTAAAATATCCATTACGATTACGTAATGAGCGATAAGTTGGAAAATGCCTCCCCCCTCCCCTATAGAGTCTGTATTCATGGTGTGTTAGGCTTAGATTAGCTTTTCACGCTCAAAGGGGGGGGGAGGGGTTATGTTTGCCGTCTTCTAGCTCTCACTGCTCGCATGAGTCATGCATGACACTGTCCCTTTAATGATAGGGCACTTTATTTTTTTCACTATAAATTTTCAAGTGTCATTTTGTTTGGAAATCCTTGAAATATTTCAAAATATAAGGCAAGCCGCCGTGTCTTAATTTTATTTAAATTAAAATTAATTAAATTTTAATTTGATTTAATGCCATTTTCGAAATTTTTAAATGCGTGAAAATTATTTTAAATTTCCTGGTTACAAAATATTTTTCCCACAAAAATACACGAAACCTCTTTGCAATAAGGAAAATTTAAAAATTCGAGGATTTTTTTTAAACTAACTAAATTGAATTGAACAAATAGGAAAAAGGTACAGGTACAAAATTATTTCCTGATAATATAAAAAAAAATAATTCTATAAAAGTTATTTACCTGTAGAAATTTTTATCCACCCGAACACGTTCTTCTTTGGAATCTTTGTGCTGATCATAAGCGCAAGCAACTTCGTCTATTACCTTTTGTCTATAAAACGTTAAATTTTGATTGATTACTCAAACAATTTATTAATTACTAACGCATTTATTATAATAGCAATATCGTCTATACCCATTTTAAGACACATGGTTAAAAAATTGTAATAAACTTTTAAACTTAATTATAATCTTCAGTACACGTGTTAAAGTAGACGTATTTTTTTTTAAAGTTCAAATGATCATAAGATGAACAAAATATTGCGTAATTTTGGCTAAACGCCAACAAAATTTATCAAGAATGAAAAAAAAAACCATGTCACGTCATGTACACGCTTTTTCTTTCTTTCACGAGTTGACACCGTGGATGATACAGTAGGCGCGTTTTAATTGTACTTTCAATAATTATAGGGCATAGTTTTAACCGAAAGTACAATTAAAATACACGTACTAAAAAGTGTTCAAAACTATCCCTCTAACAGTGTACTGTAATCTAATCAAAATTATTATCTATAATTTAAAGAAAAAAATCCAAGAACCTTGATTTGGTTAAGACCCAAAAACGTTTTAATTCATAGTTTAACCCAATTAAATTTTTTTAATAGTTAGGCTTAAATAAAATTTAAATACCTTCTAAAATCCTTCTTTAGTTTCATAGTAGATACGTAATAAACAACAGCAACCGATGCGGCGACTACGCCGGAATGACGTAACGCTAATTTACTTAAAATTGGCGCCATTATATAATTAATTAAACTTAAATATTTATAACGAATGAATGAATAATTTTTAAATCAATTCTAACATCACATTCTTTTAGAACGAAAATAAAAGGCGCGACTTCTTCCTCCTAAACTCGCGTCGGGTCTCTCTCTCTCTTTGAGTCTTCTCAGTCTGTCTCTCTCGCCTCGCCGCTGCTGAGATCGTAGCCCGCATGCACGACGTAACAGCAAAATGATTTTTTCCCTCCCGCGCCTTTTCTTTGCCCCAAAGACTAACGATGATATTAAAGTGTTTGTAATATTACGTAAGCATAGCCCACTCGATCCACGCTCCAGCTGCTCGAGCTATAGAAGTAGGTTCAATCGGACAAAAAGTGCCATTTTTTTTATTATAGAGTAATGGCACTCCGTGTTAAATGCCCATAGAGCTAATACAGTCAAAGGCAAGTAGGTGCCATTACTCTATCGTCGGGAAATTCGAAGGAACCCAAAATTAACATTAAGTTCTATGGGAGATGGTGGGTTTTTTGGCCATATTTTCTGTCCTATTGATCCAAATGATATGAAATTTTAATGAGATATGTGTTTTGACGTGTTTTATTGCACAAAAAGCTTCAGAATGTCATCGAACTAGCAGAGGACCGCTGGGAGGAAATTATTTTACTTCTTGGACCTCGCTGTTTTATGATGCTTTCCCCCATGATTTTTCTACACTTCTTTGTTTTTAATATATGTAATATTTTCAATAAATACAGTTTTGTATATTAATTACCACGGTAATTTACCATGATAATTAGATGGTTTAAAGGTACCGGGTGTATATCGGTATTTTGTTTTGAGCGCGTGATCGAGTGGACTGTGGTATAATCCAACGCGAAATTTGTTAGTCCATAATTTTTTTGGGGAGGGGGGAGGGGGAGGTTTATCCCGGAAGTAGGTATTACGGTTGGCGGACCCCTAGCGGTATTGGCCTTTAATAAACAGCTGTTTGACTGGTCTTTAAACACAGAGAAATGACACATACTACAGTTTTTCCGTCTTAAGACTTTATAGAAAGATAACACTGACTGCCATTACTGTAAATTTGGGTTTTGGATAATTTTTGACAGATATCGAAAGCAAAACGCTTTTTATTTCATTATTTTATTTATTGACTTTAAGAGATATTAGTAATTTTAGTATACGCTCGTTCAAGGGACGTCTAGAAGCTCGTTCCGGGCCAGAGACGTCTAACGGACGTGACCTTTAATAATCAGCTGTGATGGGATATCCCCAAAAATTCACGTGCAAATAAACAAATAACAGTGAAGGTGAAACTCATGTAATATTTATGGTTAAAACAGTCAAACAATCCATTTTGTGTCTAGTACAAAATGTAATCGGTGATAAAATTTTAAAAGGCAACTGTCAAAATATTTTGATTTTCGTAAGGAAGGGGTCACGTGACGAAACACCCCTCTCGTTCCGCGTTCGTGACGTCACTAAGCCGTTAGACGGTTTACCGTACAGTGCGGTTAGTCCGTCGCGTTCTCCTACGCGTCGTTGCGTTTGATAATCGCCAGGAATTATTTTTTCGCGTGAAAATCTTAAAGATATCAAGTGCAAAACGGGACTTTACGACTTTTAGGATAAAATGTGATCGCGTAACGTCGTTTCTATCGCCGGACGAGCGAGGCTACTATATCGATCGTCGAGTCGCGGCTGGATCTCCGGCTTTTGGAGAGAAAAGCGCGGGAACGTCGAGAGGAAGCGAGCATCCCCTCTTTTCCTTTGCCGGCGGAAAAAGGATGGACTCGATGGAGTTCCCGCGCAAAGCTTAGTGCTCCTTTGGTAGTCGCCCAGCTAGGGAGGTTTAAGATCTCGCCCGCCGCCACCGTGATGGGGCCTAAACATCCGAAATTAAAAATCGGAAGAACGGTTTAAAAAAAAATAAAAAATTGAAACAAGAAGTAAAAATGCGCGCTAAAAGAAGACATTGAAGATATTTCCGTTCGTGTCCATCCTTGGAGTATATCCCTTTCAACAACAACGGATGAATTAATCGACATTAAATTAAAATGCCAGTTCGACGAGGACACGTCGCGCCGCAAAATACTTTCATCGATACCATCATAAGAAAGTTCGAGGGTCTCAGTAAGTTAAATATTTAATTTTAATTCGCGTTTAACCTCCATTGTTCTTATTTATTATTTTGCCCGCGGGTTTTTAAGAGTGACTTTCATTAGGCTTAGGAAAACGTTGTAGTTAAAATAGGTTTACAAATTAGGCTTGTCAATTTTAGATTAGATCGAGGTTAAATTGAGATTTTTTTGATGATTAAGTCTGGGTCATAGGTCATCCATCTTTCGCGGGCTTTTCCTTAGATGATGGATTATGTTCAAGGGCAAAGGTTATTGCGGGTGGGCGTGTCCCGTATCGTTAAGCTGTAAAATAGGCTTAGTAAACGATGCATTCAAAATTGACCTGAAATTTAGGGTTAACTACCGAAAATGGCAATTTACGTTATTTTTGGTTTAAATTTAAACGTATTTTCAATATATCGGGGTCAAATGTTACGGTGGAAATGCTTAGGCTTAAGATGTCCATATATTCGGGGTAGATTTAATTAAGAAATTAATTAATATAAAATTTAGACTTAACTCCTCTATTTAGGTGTAAAAATTTTAGGTCAAGGCTGTAAACGTGGAGGCTGCTAGAATCGTGTTTTTGGGGGAGCGCGGGGGCGTGTTATAAAGTTCCTTCCGCGTGAGGCCGTCTTAAATAATGACGTTTGATCTCTTACTAATTACTAAAACCCATCGGAGAGAACAAATTATTAATACAATCCCCCATTGGGGCGTTAACCGCTGCCCCACTACAGTATACTCCCCCCCTCTCTCTCACCCGCTCTGTCTTTTCATTAATTATGAATAACCATTATCCCCAACCTAACTGCCCCCGCCTTCTTAGTCTTACCACTCGCTACCAACCAAACTTCGTATAAATTTATTCAAGCCAGGAACGACGTAATATGGTCTATTTTTCATTGACCTACTGACGGCTACCGCAATCCATCGTTCTTGTATCAGAGACCTAACTCCTATTATTTTAAAAATTGGCTTCGTTGACTTCGGGCAGTTCAATCTAGGGTTCCCGTGTAGACCCGATTATTTTTGGTGGGGAGTTACGGACGGTTATTGTTTATACTACTACCACTATCTTGAAAACATTTTCTATGCCGTTTTTCACAAACTATCACGCTGTCATTTTCTTCCTATATCTATATAGTGCCTCAGGCAAATTTTTATATTTTTTTCAATCGGCATAAATTCAATTCGAATTCGAATTCGAGGGTTGCGAAAAAAAAATAAGGAAAGAGAATTCTTTTTGGAGAATTTGTCCACTTCCGAAGTTCCTAAATCGATGTAAAAGTTATCTGTTTTTAGGGATATTTCATAAATTACGTTTAAAAATGTTTTCCGACCACCTAGTGTGGAATACGAATAACAGTGATGCTTTTTACGAGACTGCCAAAATTTAATAATGAACTTTCGATCGCAACTTTACTCCTGGTAAATTTTGGCAGTGCTATCATAAGTTTATAAGGTATATTTACTTCCATAAGTATGACGCTACCTATACTTCGTAATGCTAGAGACTTACAGCTCGAGCTATAGTTCAAGAATTGCAGACTACACTCGGTAGTTTAGTCTGCATTACTATAAGCCCAAATTTGACAGCAGCGCCTCACCAGGCGTATGTCGCTTTACCCTGAATCTATGACCTACCTCATTCACTTCAAAATTACAAGCTCCAGTTTATAAGTTACCAGTGACAAACTTATGGGGAACATATCTTATAAACTTATGGTGCTATACATTTAACGTGTTTATTTTGCGAGTGACTGAACTTCTTTCTTATAATAAGCTGTTTTTGATAGGTTTTGAGTGCCTTGTTTTACCACAAATCTTTCATTATAAAACGCGCTATATTTTGAAGGAAAACTAAGGTCTCTCAAAGACTATATAATAGACTTCTGGAAAAGAAAATGTTTCCCTCTCAAATATATATACTCGTGTTTCTAGTTGTAGCAAAAATTTAAGAAATTCGTCGTTTTTCTTGGCCCGCAGCTGGCTCGGGGCCCAGCCGGGCGACCATGCATTTGGGTGGTGTTTTTTTGACGCAAAAATTTCTTACAACGCCATAGTTTTAGTTGCGCGTATGTATAGTAATATTTTGTTATTTTCTTTGATGAAAGAAAAGAAAGTTTGCGTTTTGCTCTTTGATGTTAAGAGACTGCGTGAATGTTAAATGAAGTCTCTGCTGCTGGTAGTTGTACACGCGCGATGTTGTAAAGGCGTTTTTAATGGTTAGAAGAGATACGGTATTCTTTTTAGGGGCGTGTTACTTCTTCGACGGCTTAATTGCGTAGTGTAGTGTAGTATACTGTGATGAGATTAAAAAGTATATACCCCATATGCTTTCGTAATCAAAAGTATATGGTGACATTTATGATGGATAGTAGGCCTAGTAGGTCATTGTATTTAGTATCGTCAAAAGGGTATAGAATTATGTTCAGAATGTGAGAACTGCTGACGTTGTACTTGAAGCTTTGACTTGGCTCTCCTATCGGAGGTATGCTTTATAGGAGGAACATTTGGGAGTATGTAGGCTAGGAGGGCAAACCGAAAATGTTACATTTACAAACACTAGATTTGTACTATTGTAATCTACGAGAACCAAAAATATTCAAACTCCCACACCAATGCCCCTAAAACCGAATTGACTGTTTTTTGGTAGAGAATTAATACGTAATATTAAAAGTAGAGCTCTGATTGGTTGACTTTGCTAAGGAACTATAGAGAACCAAATTATGACTCGGTTGCAGTACGTTGTAAACATCATACTGGGCTCATTAACCTCCCAGTTGCCTTATTACTTTCTATTAATTTCTATTCACTTTTGGTTAAATTAGATAAATATTAGAGGACAATTGGAGGGTATCACGTCTTAATTCGAGGGATATCTCTCTCTGTTTAGTGTTTTTAAGCTCGAGTTACGACATTGCAAAGTTAGTTAGGTTCTACGATACCATGAGCTTAAGTCTATGATATTTATTTAAGACGTTGAGGCGCCGATCAGACTGGACCACGACCTCATACATCCCCTCTTCCGTTAGACAGACACTTGCCTTTATTTAAGCTCCCCTATCCAATGACAATGACGGGTCCCGAGTGTATATGAACGGATGGAATCCATCGTCGTGTATTTTTTAGCAAACTCCGCACGTTTACTCGAGTAATATAGTCGTCCCTCTAAGTATACTATACTGACCCTTTTTTTTTACTCTCTCTCTCTCTCTGCTGGTCTTCGTCGAATTGCCCATCACCAAAGAATAGATTAGACGGATAACCTTTAAAATAATGGCTTACATAGCAACAGGAAAATTAGATTCGAGCTAGCTATAATGGTCCGGGATCGTTTCCCCCCGCAAGTTTATCAATTTAATTTTGAACAACATTTATTTTTGATTAAATTTAATACAGCTAGGCCCTGCACGCGTGGAAAAGTAAAGGGAATTTTAAAATTGTAATATCATAAGATATGTTCCGTCCATAAGTATGACAGAGAAAATAACTTCGAACTGCCACTGATAATACACTTTTTAAATTAAAAATCTATATGATCAAATAAACTCTCTGTTTAATTAATAAAATTAAGCGTGAAAGATGCGTGGGCAATTTAGTAGATTAAGAGGTTGATTACCGCTAGTAATTAGCGTACGTAATCCCTCTTTATTTAAGATAGATCCATATGTACCCAAAGATAGATAAAAGATGAGGAAACGATGTTTTCGGATAAAAGAAAGAAAGAAGATTATAGGTCTTTGGTCCTAAACGATATGGCTCGGTCCATTTGGCGTCGGTCAGTCGCGACGTAACGGGATCCACCGGAAGTGAATTAAGATTGTCCGCGCTAATACGTTACACGAATGACGTCCACCGTGTTTGTTCAAGTTAAAACCCTGCACCATTAAAAGCTCGTGTAAAAATGAGGTTATATCTACGCGTTTTTCCCTACTCGAGATTGTACCAAATACGAAGGTATATACCCACTACGAACTTTCTCGTGACGTCATACCCTCCTATCTCTTACCTCGGTTTTGGCGACCATATTGGAAGTCGTCAGCTCAGGCCGTACATATTGATGTCACGTCCCCGTAGCTCCTCCCCTTTTAGTACCACTCTATAACGAAGTTAACCGTTCGTTTACGCCCCTTTAGCCCACGCTCTTCTTTTATAGTGAAAAATTGTACTAAGCTGGTATGTACGTGAGGTACTTAAAACGGTTTAGGTTTTTAGGGACCAAAGAACATTTTGGGAAGTGGGACTTGATGGGTTAATTTTATTGTCAATACGTGGTTGGGATTCCTAAAAATAAACCTTGGGTTCTCGGGTCCCTTCCCTACACCCTCCTCCCTCCAGAAAAAAAAATCCAATCTTTTAGAAAGGGCTATTTGATCTTTTTTTAACATACGGTTTTCTTTTGGCATATTTTATTCGTTTAATATCCTAATATTCTAACCCGTTTGACACGGAATTTCTACCAAAAAAAAGAGGTCGTGTTCGCGTTATAGTTGAAAACAATTTATGAGTATTCTATTGTGTATGCGGCGCCAGAACTCCTGAATATTATTGAGAAATACCTGCAGGTAAAGGCGCGCTGCTTACGCTAATTGTCACCTTTGATGATGATGTGTTTACGAGTTGCCAAAGCTATGTTATGTTAGTTTCGAAACATTTCCACGAATATTTAATTTCGGAATAACGGAGCGAGCTCTTTATACGTTTAATCATAAGTTTATTAGATATGTTACATGATAAGTATGACAGCTCGAGCTAGTTCGAGGGAGAACGACGGAAGCGAGAATTGCAGACTACACTCTGTGGTTAATTTTGAAGGACTTCAATCTTCCTATTCAGTCTGCATTACTAAGCCCCATTTGACAGCGCCTCACCAGGCGTCGCTTTACCTCGAATCTATGACCTAGCTCACTCACTTCATGACAAGCTCCAGTTTGTAACCAGAGATTAACAAACTTATGGCCAACATGTCTTATGAACTTATTGTATTCTAAACCTAGATAAATTTTTGATTATGAGTATATTGTCAAATGCACCTAATATTTGCAAAATCTCGCTTCATGATATCACCTTGGTTTTGTTTCCCACGTGTTGGTTACGATTGAAACAAACCTCCGAACTAATCGGAGGATTTCCAAGAATCTTTATAAGATGTTGGGTGTCAAACGTTACGTAGGCGCTTACCGCACCAAAACCCAAACCAAAGAGACGAGATCTTGGTTTCTTTTATTTCTTGGAAAGATTGTTGAAATCGATAACGATTTTCAGAGTGTGTAGGGAAACCGCGCCACCACGTGGTTGTCTCCTTATTAGATAACTAACTATATTTTCCTTTAAATTATCTTTAATATTTTAGAGATTAATTATCGTAATAACTATAATTATAAACGTTTATTCCTTTAACAATATTATTTCAAATTTTGATTTTAATCTCTTTTAACATATCCTAGAAATTGGATCAATTGTTAAGCTAAGAAATAAAAAATACCCAGAAACTAATAGGGGTACGTTGAACTTGGTGGACTCGGTTTTAAACTAATTTAGGAAACCTACGAAGCTTCACGTCCTCCTTTATTACTCCTTGCTCCGGTATTTACGCATCGCAATCTCAATTAGTTAATTGCGTAAAAATGCAGACGTGATTATCCGATTGCCAATCAAAATACGATCAATTTGATCTTCCGAATTTTCCGCTCTCTTTGAATTTCCATTTATATTCCATTCATTTTAGGCCTATCGGTTTTATCTCTTTGCCTGTATATATACTAAATGATTGGTGTGGTGTCCGTCCAAGAGTGTATGCGGGAGAGAGAGAGCGAGAGAGAGAGAGAGAGAGAGAGAGAGAGAACGGTTGGGCCTTAACTCCCTGGTATCTAAAATCACGTTTCTCTTCCTAGTAAATTCTCGAATCAGATATCTAAGCTATAGACGTAGAACGGGCGCGCGCCAAATTAACGCGCTCTCACTCTAGCGCGCCCCGGAGAGAAACACGAGGGATTCAGAGAGGAAACTCGTGCGGGAGAATGGGGGTTGCTATGGCAACCATTTTTTCCCGCCATAAAGCGATACTTAAATGTATATAAACCAAGATATAGCCTATTATTTTGTGATTTTTTTTAGAGATTACTATTTTATTCCGTTTTATTTACAATGGATCTTATAAAGAATTAAGGGGATAGGAAATGGGACTCTGCTGGTCCTCTTTAGCGTTACAGAGTCCATGCTGTTACATAGTAACGTAAAAAGGTTAGGTAGCTAGCGCGCCTGCTCCGTCCGTAATCCCTTTCTTGGTGCATCAGCTTCTTACAAATCTATCGTTTCCGTATTGTCACCTAGTTGTAGTAACACATTCCCATACCCTACTTTTTCCTTCATTCCCCCTCCCCTCTACCCCTTCCATTGTCCGATTACGACCGTAATCTAATTAGTTGTTGGGGGGTCACTCGTAGTTTTTTAACTATAATATACTCCGAGTTGTAAGACTTTACGTTAATTTCCAGCGTGAGGTTCAATCAATGACTGACTGAGTGGTCGCGAATTGAGATCTCGAGACATATTTTAATTAAGAGTATTTAATTATTAAATTAATTAATTAATTGGGATGTATTTCGAAGATTCGGAGGAAAGTATCGAATTCGTACAAAAGTCACGTGGTTGTTTATCGTGCTTTTGTTCGGGAAGAAAGAATGGAGGTCAGAGTTCATTTTTAGTTTCATTTCCTTTTAAATTTAATCCAAATATTATGTGTTAAAAGATTTTTATTTATTTAATTAATTTATAAAGTTATGGTATAATAGGTTTAGTAGTGTTTATAGTTACTTTTACCCTCTTACCTTACCTTTATATGTCTTTATCCGTATTCTTTTCTTCACGTAAATTATAATGAAATTCGTCGTGTTTACAAGATATATTCCTTATGAATGTATAATTCTTCTTTTATTATTATCTTGTCTCTTACGTAAATATATAACAAGTTTCTATCTCTTACGATCTTCTCATCTTTTATCTTTCCGAGTTAGTAGAATTTTCATCCTCCGGTATCACGTTCCAATTTAATAAAGACGCTGCTCCTCTTCCAAAAACCCCAAACTAGTGATAGATAATCTATTTTACTCCCGTCAGAAACTCGACGACAAAAACCGTTTCTTTTTAGTTTTTGTCTTTGTCTTTATTGATTCTATTATCCACAGTTTCGTAAACTAATCAATTTACGCTTTTAGATACAAAAATAAAATAATAATAATAATAATATGCGTCCTTCAAGTTGTTAAGAGACTATATATTTAAATTTAATTAATTTTGTTTATGATAAAAATATTATATATTCCAAATTTAAATACTGCATTTTTTGACTTCGCCCCTATTGGGTAGCTTCTCCCTGGACAGCCGCGCAATGCGGGTTAAACATTTCTACAGGGGCCATAGAGTTAACCCGGGATCGTTTCAGCCTGGATGTATGCTTCACCCACTTACGCTTTTAGTTTGTAAAAAATAAAAAAATAAATGGAAATATTATAAATAATATTTAAAGTTAATGCAATTCAGATTAACATTCACTTTTCCTTTAAACTGGGTGTGTGTTATATCCTCTTTGGCGCTCGGATACGATCAATAGTTTTGTTCTCACGCATTTTAGCTTTTCGTCACTCGTGCAGCTGCCCCCAAAAATCGTTATTAGAATGTTTCTCCTCGGGCCACGAATGGGGGCGCTCTATGTCAATCCACGCCCTCTATTTTTTCTCCCCTTCCCCTTCTTTTTGCGTTTTTCTCCAAGAAGATATTGACGAGAAAATCGTGACCGTATACCGTACGTCTTTTGGCGCCCAAAGCGAGAGCATCGTATAGTCCTTACGAAACCATTCATGGCACACACGAAAAAAAATCTCTCATTTCCTCTTTTGCAAACGGGTTACGTTATGTCCCTGAAATTTTGGGGGTCTTATGATTTTCGTTGTATAATATTTTAGTACTACACTTTGAGCTTTCTTGGTTTGTACAATGGTTCTCCATTGGAAAATAAAATCCTTAATATATATTTTTCTTTATTATGCTGCAAGAAAATTAGTCCAGTAAGATTAAAATTACAAAAAAAGGGTCCTCTTTGTAATTAGTCTGCTTCTCGTAAAGATCAGTTTCGATTAGAATGTAGATCCACGTCGCTTACATTATCGCTCCCGTTTCTCGGTTCGCTTCTAGCCGGTATTCCTGGCTCTCAATTTGTACCAAGTAAGGTACCAAAGTTAATTATAAAAAGTCCAGAAAGAGTCTCTCTTTTTTTGTAGTCTCTCGGTATAATAGAATTAGCACCGTTTTCCATTTCTCAATCAGAAAGACTGTTTCGCCTATTCGCTTTAAAGGGCTAGTCTCACGTTGTCAGAGTTTATACAAACCTGGAAAACTCAGGGAAATAAATAGTTGACAAAAAATAAAACCTCGGGGAATTTTAGAATTTTTAGTAAAATTCAGGGAAATCAGGGACATTTTTGAGGTTTGAGTTGAAGGGGTTGCATCAACTTTGTAAAAACTACTCCAGTTTTTATTACTTCATATATGGGAAAAAACCTGGAAAACTTAGGGAAATATATGGGAATAAACCAGGAAAACTCAGGGAAATTAGTTTTCCAAAAGTTGTATGAACCCTAGCTGCAGGTTGTGATAATTTCAGAGACGACTCGATTCGACAGAAGTTCAGTATAAATGGGACTTGTTCTTTAATAAGAAACAGGAGTCGGGTCTGGGATATACTTGCCCTTTAAGAACGTAATATGCACGTGCTGTTGTAGATGTGTATTTCTTTCTTTCTTAGTAGGGCTTCCAACCTTTGTTTAAAGAAATTGGCAAGTGCGTTTGAAATTATTGATGTAGCCCATTTCCTATAGACGCGGCGCGGCGCGGCCTATAAGCTAAACCACGTGACTTTTAATTTGTACTTGTAGAGGCGGAAAGAGAACGGAACTGTATAATGTAGGCCTATACCGCTACGTTTAGGAGACGCCGAGTCGCCCGCCAATCATGGTCAAAATTGCCCGGGCCCCCCTTTTTCCTTTCAATGTGGGGCCTTTTGTTATAATGCCATGTAAGGAGCTTTCGATGGCATTTTTATGAGCTTCACGTCTTCCTTCTTAAGATTTGATTAGGATTATATACTCCTTCAGTGACTTATCGACCCCAAATTTAATAATAAATTTTCTTCTTTCTATGTGTGGGAATGTGACGTGTATCCCCTCAAATTTATATAAAAACTTATGGGGCTATTTCGTTTTTGATTCTTTCTATTTTATATCCTGACAAGACGCTAAGAGACTATATACGAGGAATAAGTCATCCCGGGGATTTTTCGTTTTAAATATTTAATTTAAATAATTAATTTCGGGCGTATAGTTTGACCTTTTCAACTATGACCCTATTCTTCGATATAAGAGCTTATCCGTCGGTATTTTAAAATTTATTTTATTAACTATTTATTTCTTTTTTAATTAAATTAAACTAAATATAATAAAATTTAATTTCAAATATTACCCTTTGAAATCGAAATAAATAAATAAATAAATATGAAAGTTCCGGAAATATTAATTAGCTAAACAAATATTACTCGTTAAAATTTATTTCATTTTTATTCAAATTTATCAAAATTGAAATAATAATTTCCCGTTTGATTAATTGCTTATTTTAAACCTCAAAATTACTTCTCCGGGACAAATTATTCACGGATATAATTCGCCTTCTTTAATTTTTCATCCCAGCTATCGAGTCTACGGGGGCGAATATCAGAGTTGACTAATTGAAGAATTCTTGTGTTGGTCCATTTTTCCTTCTTTGTATAATTTCAAGAAAAGTGTCAAATTCCTTAAGGCGATACATCAAGCTTTTATTTATTTTTCAGTCTTTATAAAGGCGCGGTGCATGTTGCTCGTATATTCGCTCTTTTACGAGTACCCGATTATTGATTGGCCTTCGTGATGTAACGAGCGTGCGAAATTATTTAGGCAACATAATGTCGGTATTAAATTATTTTAATTCGGCGAACCGGTCCCACCTAAACTTGGAATCTGGCAAATATTCGTTGTCCAGCGTAATTTTAAATGACTTAAATTCGGCGGGTATGCTTTCAAAGACAGTAAACAATCCCCTCTACTTGGTATTCAGCAAATGTTTTTGTCTGACGAGCATTCTAAATTATTACCATGCACCATAGTAAATTTTGTTGCGAAGTTAATATACTGATTCGATAAGCGTTGTTGTTGTTGATTAGTAATCCACGCACCTTTCAGAGACATAGTAACAACCGTGCATACCAAACTATACTCGAGATTAGGCAAACATTCACCCGAGACCACGGCTATTTGCCGAGTACCGAATATACGCGTCGTCGCGCGGCTTGATCTCGACGTCTCGACTTTCTGACTCTAATTATTATATTGCAAAGGACATATAGAAGAACCCTTTAGAAAGGAGCATGGATGGAGTGACGGGGGTAACTCGCTTTCCGTCTAGTTGCACACGGAGAATACGAGGGTTAACTCAAACGGAAGGCGATTTAGGCTTTTGCAAAAGGGGGATGTATGTAAAATAGGCTCTCCTTTATCCGAGCCACAACATTGTAACTCTGCATTTTACCATTTTACAACCTTAGTTTTTGGATAAGATCTTTCGCCTTTGAGTGGGTGCTGGGTTAGAGTATGCCACCATTCAACGCTTGGAATGATGGAATTCTGAATTTTACCAGAAGGGGATAATAGAAGAGAAGTATTATATACTTCTGGTTTACAAAAATCATTTAATTTGAATATATTTGATAATTTCTTTGGCATTCGAGTGGATTAAAACGTCATATGCGCGTGAGATCTTTGAAAATCATTCGTTATGGATTAGCTAATTTATCAGGCGCATTCTTAAACTTTAATTTATCAAAATTATAAAGGAATTTTGTGTATAACATTACGTATTTATCCTCGGTTGGGTAAACCGAACTTCGTAATTAACGAGTGTAGCTATAGTCTCGGGCATTGAGCCAAAATATTTGTGTTTTCCATCTTTGTTTGAGAGCTCGGAAGGGTTCTTAAGGAGTTTTGTCCCGCGAGAGATTCTTGGGATGCGGAGATCGCTAGCGTATCCCCTCCCTCATGCGGACCTACTAGAGCCTACTCCAGTTTTCCAGGCTTAAAGCCGCGGCCGGCTCGGCTCCCCATTCGTGGAGCACGCGCTAAACGAAACAGTCAGGCCAGAGAGTGCCTCGCTCGCTTATATCGGAAACTTAAGCCTCGCCTTATACGCGGGGATGCGGGCCAAGGCTTAAAAAGAGTACCCTACTCTCTTTCTAACTCTAACTCTCAGCTCGCGGAGAAGGAAGAATTGAGAAAGAGCTACGGTTGCCATGGCAACTCGCGCGGCGGGCATTACAAGGGCTTGCCCCGATTAGAACTTTATTATTATATATTTATATTTCTATTTAATATAACGATATATTTCTACATCCCATAAATTTTTTTGGGAATGCATTTATCTCGGATGGTAACGAATATAGTAATATATATTTTTAAGAAACATATTTGAGACTGTTTGGGGGTGAGTTTTCTCTCAAAACCACCCCCTACCCCAACCACTATCTCTTTTTGTAATATTTTTCGGTGGAGATTTTAGTATTATATAATTATTGTTATTGTTAAAAGGCTAGGAATTCCGTGTCGACCGCGGTTTTAATCCGGAAGGATTTGGTTTGTTTAAGGTGTTTGTTGATTAGGGATTTTTGTTTTTTATATCGTTCGCGTTTCGGGGTCCGTTTTTGTCGGATCTCCGGGACCCTGATACCGTCTAGTTGTGGCGCGCTTTAAGTTTAAGGATATGCTGCTCAAGCCTAAGAGGAAAATTGGTAAGAACTTGCAACGATTTTGTTTTTTTAAAGAAAATATATTTTAATTTTTTTTTGCAATATTTAAATTAAGGTATCTTGGAGTTTTGCTATATTAATCTTGAAATTTTTGGGGTTTTTATGAGGAAATATAATTTTTGCATATTAAGGTGTATTTGAATTTTGCTATGGTAGTCTTGAAATTTTTGCGTATTTTTTTTTATGCATTTAAAACGCGAATATTTGAAAATATGATATATTTTTTATCGTTCCCATATTTTCTTCCATTCTCTTATTTATTTATTTATTTATTTATTTATTTATTAAGTCGATACCATCAGATTGACGAGCGAGATAAGCCGCGGCGGTTTAGGAACTCCACCCACAGGCTAAACAATTTGCGCAAAGGACCTCATATAATTCGATAGCCTGCCTTCAATTTGTCCCCGCTTTATTTAAGGGTTACGAGTTAGTTAGGACATATTAAGGACACAAAACTCGCTATTTTAACGATCTAGAAAAACGATATAAAACTTCAAAATCCCTGGATTTTATTTAGCATTAAATATTCAAAAACCTTTGTACTCTCAATCTCAATCCGATTGTGAAACTTTACGTATACATTTTTAATTTATTTTAAGTGCTGTTTTTTGTCCCTAACGCTCTTCGTGCATATATAGATTAATAAGTTACGCATTGCAGTTTTCCTTGTATTATAAATTTGAAGTACTAAACTCTAATCAATATTGTATATAGGCGTTAACTATTTAATCTTTGGGACCTGTTTTAGTTATCCCAAATTTAGCTACCTGAAAGATTATTGCAATATACTAATAATTTTTTATTTCTAAAATATAAATTTTGCAATAAAAGAAAAAATGAGAAAATGTTAAGGGATTTTCGAGGCATCAACAAATCTAACGTCAACAGAAAACTTTATCAGTCAACAAATATTTATTTATTCTTTTGTCAGCTGGTTTCGTCTTTCTTCCGAGTCGATCGATCCGAAATCCCCAGTTATTTTGCATTTACGTATGATAGTAGCGCGAGACAGAACTACAACCTTTCTCTACCCATGGGTCAGGTACGCTTAAGTCAGGCGTCAAAGCACGCCCTGAATGTGACACACAGTACACACTCTGTACACCTTATACATATCTATTCTTGGAGAGTTAGGTTATGCGCGGCGCGGTTTCACCATAGGTCAAGTTTTGTCGCATTTTGGAGGGGACCACCACCAAAAACTAAATTCCTTTGGTAGAGAGAGAGCTCGGACTATATAGTCTTAGATGTAGGAATATATTTATCCCATCCTCGTAATTCCCATTAGGACAATTGCAGCGTGCCGCCCGCAAATTCCGCAACTGGCAATTTATCTAGTGAATTAAGACCCCCCGAAGTTTTAAGATCCCTTATCTATGTTATTCGTGTTAGTAATTGCTGTTTGCTATATTATAGGTAAGAAGGATTTTCGGTAACTTTAATGGATACACACTTTTCTGCCATGGGCTATATCGTAAAAATAAATATGGGTCCCGAGGAATTCTGGGTACCCGCGGGTTAAGGTTTGCTATAGTTATAGTTGCCTGAAATTGCACCTTGCCCATGAATTTCTCACGGTTATACGTATTACATTTCCCTTTTCGTAACATCGAAAACTCGTTCGTTTTCAATGAAAGATTCCTTCCGAGGGGCTAATCACTCTGAATTTCTGAAATTTCGCGTTATACCGTTTAAACATTTTTAGCACTGTAAATATGAGGGTTTTTAAAGGTTTTAAGTGTACAATAACGATCAGAGTGACTGTCCCCTCGGTTTCTCGCCAAAAAGGGTTCTTTTTCTTTACGAGTTAGAGAAATGGGCTTATGGTCTTCCCGTCCATTCGCTTAGGAGCTTTATATTTATTCTCAATTCACTGAATCTTACACGAAAAAGTCATTCGTACCGGCCCTTTGCGCTTTCCAAAAAACCTCTTTTAGGCTTATCGCGATTTATACAACTCAATTTCGTAAATATGCCAGGCATATATCTATTTCCTAAGTAAGGTATAGCTTCGTAAATATCGCTGAGCTCCCTTAATACCGAATATACTTGTATGATATGGATTTCAATTAAGCTATAATAATCAGGAATATCTGAAAGGATTTTGCCTATATTTTGTTTACTTCCCAAGGAATCCCACAGAGACTAGTGTAGCCAATCAGAGATATTGGCGGTGTTTACCAAACGTGGGTACATATTGCTAATTCTATCCAGTTAAATACCTTGCTGGAAGCAAATCCTATTGATCTTAGTTAGATATTCTAAGTTCGAATATGTTAATCATGAGATGTAATTATACTGTGGATATTTCCACATTAATTAAATTCAAGTATTACGACACGTAGGCATATTAGAGATATAGATAAGAGTTACGATTAAACTCAAAAGTAAATTTTTATTTGCACGTGAGCTTTTTTTTTAATTAGAGCGACATTTTAATTAAAAGCTATACGAAAGTATCATCTTTCTTATCAAAAAAAAAATCGTAAAGAAAAAATATAATAATTATTTGACCTTTGAGATTTTCCTTGATATCTCTTCATTATTACAAAAACAATTAAAACGGGCTGCGTTATCAATACCTTCGGGGATGACTCAAGCTGACATCGAAACGAAAAGACGATAGAAAATAACGAGGAAGACCTTAAGACCTTTTCTTTCTAAAGCACCCATTAAAAAAGAAAAAAATATTAAGCCTGAGTTAAAGGGCTATTGAACTAACCATACCATAAAGAATAAACATTTTATAGGAGTAGAAGTATATATGTCATTGCTTCTTCTCTCAATTTAATCCGACACTAAGAGAAAGTTATCTGGTGGTCTAAGGGAGCTACTACTCCTCTTATATTAAACCTCTTTGGATGGTGAAAGGATTTCTTTGTATAGATAGCATTTTAGAAACTTGATGGGCATTATTTTTCTCCAAAAATTCGCGTTGAAAAAAGGCAGTTAATTTGAAGGCAATCTAAGACTCTTAAGGAGTACACGGCCTAGCAACTCCTCTCCATTGAAAAATACCCCGTTTTTGGTGCAATTTTCTTTACCTTTATCTTTTCGTTTTTGGTAACGTCTTTTTGGTCCTTTCATTTTAAGGGAAATTCAGGGGTTTTTTTTGCTTCTTTCTTTTAATGAAAAGAGAGTCGGGGTTCCATTGTTAGCGAAGGTCAATCGAGCTTCGATCGGCAAACGTATATAAGTGATGCTGCCGCTTACTCTTAAGACACCTTACCTTACCTTACGTTGAATTCCTTTTTGAATGGCGCGAATTTTCGTTTAGAGATTTAATGGGGCTTGAGTGCTTCGTCACGTGGTACAGCGGAGGTTAGCTCGGTTGATTGTAGCTAGAAGGTTGTCCTATTACAAATTACGAGGATTTTTGGGTTCTAGAGTGCTTTAAGCTCGTATCTTATAAATATAAAGTGATTTCTTTGTCGTTACAAAACATTTTACAGGGTTCGAATGGAACCTGGATAATAAGTCAGGGATTTGGGAAAAGGTCAGGGAAAAAGTCAGGGATTTAAAGTTTCTTCCTAAAATGGTAGGGATTTCGTTTGACATATCAAACCATGATTGCTTTGAGCAATGCCCAGGTGTCTTTATGAAGTGGACTCTGGTAAACACCTTTAAATGGTCAGGGATAAGCTGGAAAAGTCAGGAATTTTCAATATAAAAAATTCGTCCGAACCCTGTAAAATTTAGGTTGTATCCATTGGTTTTATGGACTAACTTGCTAACTTTGTTGTTGGTTAATATTTTTTTGCTCTTAGTTTAATTTTGTATATGGGTAGTAGCATTGGTTCGCGGTTGGCTAACGAGGGATGAAGCGTGTAGAGTTTTATCCTTTCCAGATGCTCCCAGCTGCCATCCTTTAATAAGTAGAAAAGTGTATGTACACTTCAAAAACTTAGAGCGTGCAATCACGCAACGCGCCGCCGTAATAACACGTGTCTTTTGCCGCGCTGCAGTTATTTTTAAAAGTTTTTAAGTCCTATTGAGATATCGGGGCGCGTGCGAGCGTTATTCGTTTGTTGGCCCGCGTCATGATTTTTTTAGCTTGGCCGTCATCCCGAGGAAAGATTGGAAGTCTGCTAAGCCTAATTGTTATTACAAGAGCCCGCGTGCAGTTCGTTTCCCGTCCGTCTATATTTTACTCGGTTCTTAAATTAGAACAAAATAATCTCGAGAGTCTTTAAGCTTCATTGATTCGTAACTACGTATGTGTGCATCTTTTTATTCTGGTTCTAAGATTTGGGATTATCTAAGACTGGAGTATATAGATCCAATTTTTAAGTATCATTTTGTAGAGGATATTTAGGGGTTATGAGGGATTTTCACGGACTCGTTTTAGACTTGGGTTGTTATTGTTATGACGTTTCAAAATTGGGGTGCTGTATAACCAAGTTTTTAGTGCGGTGTTGTGTAGAGGACTTTTAGGGTTGCGAAGGATTCAAAGGATTTTCGTGGAATTGTTAAATTCGAGGGATACGACGTTCTCTAGTAAAAGTTAGGGAGCTTAAAATTGTCCTTGCAATTAGGGAATTTCATATCAGTGTATCGTAAGACTTAATATTGTTTATAAGTTGATGGTTTTTGTAATTTTTAACCCCACTGCATTAAAATTAGTTAGAGAATATCTGCAAGAGTTAGGGAGAGAAACAAATTTTAAATGAAAAATGTGTGGTACTTCTGGTGTTTATACCAACGCGAAGATAATAATTATCTCTCTCTCTCTCTCTCTCTGGAAACATTTTTCCATTAATTATTAACCAATTAAAAAGTCGATAAGTAAGGCGATCCCTGATTCCGCCGCCTAGGAAGGTGCACCGTGGTATCCGTTTTTAAAAACGGGAAGCTAATGGCGTAATAAAATCCATCGGATTTGAATCGATCATTTTTTGCCTTCTTCGTCGTCCTATATAACCATACTTGACCATAAAAAACCCATTAACAAGCTCTATCAGAGATAAGCTTAAATATTATATTTCTTTTTTAACTCCTTCAAGTACTTAGAAGAAAAAAAACCTAGATTTAAGGAAGAGAAAAAGGAAAAAAAATATGATTTATTTAACGGTTAAAATTTTTATCGATTGAGTAAAAAGAAAAATGTTTAAGAAAGTATATGTATGTATATATATGAAGAAAAATAAAGGTAAAAATGTCAATAAAAAGCAAAAATCGAGGACGGGCCCAACACCCCCAAAGGCCCCCCCCCCCCACTTATTTGCATTTCAAAATAGAGGATGAAAGGACTCGGAAATTTTCTTTGTCGACCGTCTCGTTTAGCATTGTTTGTTGTAAAGTTGTCAATGTATAATAATAGATGCTGACAAGGTGAATATAGTTTAGATAAAATTATATAACATAATTTTTTTTTCTTTTTTAAATAATTCAAATATCGACAATTTCTAAACTGCCTTTTTTTGGGGGGGGGGGTTCGTAGGAAGCTAGCTAGCTAAGACACGATAAGCCTGGAAATATCTTGGAAATAAATTAAGTTTTGACCATGCAGAAGTATATAATACTTCTCTTTGATAGAAGTGTACCAGGGTAATTGTAAACTGTTTCTTCCGACATCGTTTTATTTTACATTTGGAGCTAGGTTACATACACGATAAATAGTTATTCTTCTTCTATTATCCGCTTCTGATTTTGGATTAAAACTTGGGTATAATTCGAAGAAATTTAGTCTTAATTATGTATGAAGTCGAAATAGTTGTCGGATATCAGAACCATACAAGTTAGAAGTACGCGTGTTGCTGCAGCTCCTGTCGTGACCTTATAAGCTCCCCTCCTCTTACCTGTCAAGAAAAAATAAAATAATAAAAAGCGAGACCATGAATGCCCTAATGACTTTTATCACGTCATATCTGTTTATTAGTTACCTGCAGATCGACCATCCTCAGCAGCCCGAGCGAGAGATCTTCAAGTATCGTTATGTCCTTGTGTGAAATTTAGACCAGGAGCGTATTGCCTCGGTAAAGTAATATTAAGGCGCGTCTCACGTATTTAGGGTTAGGCGTTGTTCACGCGCTTCTACAAAGAATAGGTATATATACTATTTCCAAAGCGCATTTTCATCGGGTCTAGATCGAGCAGCCATAATGGTTTTAAAATGGAGAAAGGCGTCGACTCCCTCCCTAGCTGCATGCTGCAATAGTAGACTTAAAGTCTGCCAGTGTAGATGTTCACGAGGTAAATGACCATACGGCGAGAATACCATAATCGTTTTTGGTTGGGGGGGGGGGTCTAGAAGGGGTCGGGTTTCTGCTTTTGATAAGGTAGTCGGACTAACTGCAAAGCAGAATAGAAGAAATGACTACCTTTGAACAGTAATTACTTTGAGAATGAATAATTAATTTCTTATAAGTGACCTTGATATACCACAATGAGAGATACAATTTTTATAACTACAACCCACATACGAGTTTATATTTAAATAGAGGTTAAGTTCTGAAATTAAATTTAGGAAGACCTTGATATACTAGAGATAATCGTTTAACGATCATCTGATAGTTTTTATAAGACGCTTGATATTGGGGTGCGTCAGTCCATTGTTTCAGGCGAGAACATTGATTGCTTCCGCATTGCAGCTCCGACCATTTTCTTCCACCGTTTCGTTCGTCTTCTTGCCGTTGCCGTTGCGGAATCGCTAGACTGTTTCCCCCGGGTCTTTGGTTTAGGGTTCCTTTTCTTAATTCTCGCCTTCTATAAGGGAAAAGTAGCATTACCGGACCGGACCGGACCAGGCGATAAGCCGTTAGCCGAGAGCCAAATTGTGTATACAGACATTTATCCACTTTATACTGAAAGGCAAAAAGATATACATTGTTATTAATGCAACGAAAGCTTTATTTATTTATTTATTTGATGCGAGAAGCTAAATTCTATTAATTTTAATTAAATTGCTAAGCCTATTTGCCGTCAAGTATTTTCATTCCTCATGCTCCAGGGTTCATACAAACCTGGAAAACTCTGGGATTTATAATAAAATTCAGGGAATTTAGGGAAATTTGCTAGGTTTGAGTAAGTTTGCTCTGAAGGGGTTGCTTCAATTTTAAAATACCACTCCCATATATGGTAAAAAGCCTGGAATACTCAGGGAAATATATGGGATAAAAACCTGGAAAACTCAGGGAAATCTGTATGAACCCTTAGGTTTCTTATAACAAATTATCTTCATTAAATCCCAGAGTTCGAGAACTACGCGAAAATAATTTTGCCATCCATGGAAAATACCATTGTAATCTAAGATTGATTTTAAAACTTAATTAAAATGGTAATTAGGTTTAAATATGCAAATTAAGTGCGGTTTTTTTTTTCAATCCCCGAATTCTGCCTGAAAGTACACCCGTTTTTCGGTATCTCTCAAGACATTAAGCTTAACGAGTCTACTCTCGTTATATTCGCAAATTCCTTAAAAATATGGTGTATGGCACCGTATATTTTAAGTCAACTAAATGAGGGTGCCCTTGGGACATACGGGGCTGCTTATAAAGTATAACGGCGCGACAGAGCGAGTCTCGTGTCTCATTTTGGACCCCTTTGGGCATCTGGGACCCACCCCCCTTTAGCCCCGCTTCCCCGCTCTGTATCTCAATCGATAAGGGAAAAAGCATTTTCTTTTGCCATTTGGCTGGAGTCCCGCTTGAGTTATTACGTGCACCTAAGGCAGCGCGTTGAAGTCGACTCGTTTGACATTACAATGGATGAAAGATTTCGTTGGTTTCGCTCCATGATTTTGTTAAAATTATTAAGAGTCGGATGTATATCATTATTGTTATTATTATTTGCAATGTTTGTATTAAGTTCAAAGGTTAAAAAGTTTTCCATGGTTAAGTTTATAAGATATGTTGAATGATAAGTATGACATTTCCTACACTTCGTAATGCAACTGAGAGACTTACAGCTCGAGCTAGTTCAAGGGTGAACGACAATTAAGCGAGTCAGTTAAAGTCCTAACTACACTCGGTGGTTAATTTTGCAGGACTTCCATCTAGTTCCTATTCAGTCTGCATTACTAAGCCGAAATTTGACAGCGCCTCACCAGGTGTCCCTCGCTTTACCCCGAATCTATGACCTACTTCACTCACTTCAAAATTACAAGCTCCAGTTTCTAAGTTGCCAGAGATTACAAACTTATAATTAAACATATCTTATAAACTTATGGCTATATTAATTGGAACAGATCTAATTTGGAACAGTCGGCGTAATTGATTTTAACCCGAAATTCTTCTATGAGTTTAGTAGGAATGTTGACGTAAATTAGGCTCACCTCGTATCGGTGACTCAGCTACAGTAACCTTATATCCGCAGCAGTCCAAGAGATATCGATCTCGGGTCCTTTCGCCTAATTGTTTGTTTCGGGTTATTTGTTTGACCTAATTTATTAACTTGCTTTGTTCAAATTAAGACTGTCATATTGGTTTATTTTAATTCATCTATTATAATATAAAAACATTTATACTAGGCCTAAACTTAGTAATATCAGTTAATTCAATTTTCCATGGTGGTTTTTTTCTTTCTTTCTAATTTTAAATTGGGTTTCAAACTCTATTCAACCATTTTTATATCAGATATTTTTGGCGTTATACTTCTCCAAAACGAATTCTTTCTACTATGGGCCTAGATATAGTATTATATAAAGTTTTGACTTTTCAATTTGAGAATCAATAGAATAGTTCGAAACGTTTTTCTAACTTTTTCCCAGAAGCGATTTCTCATTTTAATGGACTTTAACTTTATACTCCCTACTGTATAACCATACCATAAGCCTATTACAGCCATTGGAAACTTTCTCAGTATTGTTGCGCAATGCGTATAAAGCCTCACTTATATTTTTGAAGGTTATGTAATAGACTTACGATAATACCAATCATCTCGTTTCAAAACCATACATTTTTTGAACTATTTTTGACAAATACCAATTTTTTCAGGCTTTTTTTTTTTTTCTTGACGAAATCTGTCTCATCTTAAACTTGCAATGTACGATAAACGCGTAGCGAGTTTAATTTACTTGTTGACTAAATATATATATAGAAAGTATAGGTTATGGTGTAGAACTATCCCGTTGAATCCAACTATAGAGGATGAATTCCATAAAAGTAATTTTTTTCGATTTCATTTCGGGATGAAATGGGATAAAAATACACACCAACAAAAGAATTTCGGTGATAAAAAAATTCTTAACTCTTTCAAAAATATATATAATTTTTTTTTACTTGTAATTTAGTAAAGGCCTTGAGTAATCATCGTGTTCTAATTTATACCGTACTAATTACCAATTACGGCGAATAATGCTAATTAATACGCCATATTTCTTTATTTTAAAATTAAATTAATCTTTCGAAGCGCGGGTAGAGTTCTAATCAAAATTTGACTTTTCTTTATTTTTAATTATTAAATCGATTACTCGGTGTTAATGTAATTAATTTAAATGCATTAATTTTCTTTTTGATGTAGACCGCCGTTTTCTGGTGGCCAACGCGCAGGTGGAGAATTTTCCGATCATCTATTGCAACGATGGATTTTGCGAGTTGGTCGGCTACACCCGAGCGGAACTCATGCAGAAGCCCGCTCTATGCGAGTTTCTTCACGGTCCTCTTACCAGCGGACAAGCCGTGGCGCAGATCAAAGAAACTCTGGCCAATTGCCAAGAGAGACAACTAGAAATTCTTTATTACAAGAAAGACGGTAAGAAAACATTCCCCTACACCCAGGAACCCATGCACCCTGTATACCACCCACGATAATTAGTTCTTTAGCGTCTTGGAAACTACCATGCAGAGTACTCTGTTTGTACCTTAAGTTTGCGTAGAATCCAAGGGACCAAGACTCTCCAGGACTATATAGTTATCCCAAAGAGAAACGGTAGACTTTGCGACGCGACTGAGTGTATACGGATGAACCATTTCACTTTTTCGGGGGTCCTATAGTTCGATAAACGAAAAAGATTATCCTTAACTCTTATTAGAAAGGATCGAACTTCTTGACAAGTCGGATTATAGGCTATATATATATTTTTGATAGGTTTTTTGGGGGTTTAATCCGGACCCGTCCATTTCAAATTGAAGTAGTATATAGCACCAAAGAGGCCCGGTCAACCAACCGACTTTGGAAGATTCGGTTATTCCTTTTATAGGGAAGATTGGTTTTCATTTCTGTCCGCCATTTTCGAAGATGGCCGCGGATTCGACTCGGAAAATCTTTCTTAGCTGTATCTATTCCTTAAGGGTAACATCCCTGTAAAATTTCAGTCTTCTAGTTGAAGCGATTAGGGCTGGGCGTTGAATCTGATGAGGGACGCTAACTGTGGAACGACTCGGGCACGGTGGGACGCTAGAAAATGGGGGAGGAATACTCGGAAAAATGGCGGGCGGTCTACGTCAGACGAATCGGGAAGACCGCCCGCCATTTTTCCGTGTATTCCTCCCCCATTTTCTAGCGTCGTACCAGACCCGAGTCGTCCCACAGCGTGCCGATTTCCATCAGATTTCTCTCAGATCCATGGTTGTTCATCATTCGGGGTTTTTATATATTTCATCTTCCCTTTGTACGGGAGACGAAAAGCAATTAAGCGTAAGAGTGTTTTCGTTTCTGACACTATATAATTTAAGGTCAGTTTTTTTTATTTATTTTCAGTCTATACGTGACTTTTAAAGTATTTTCCGATATTTTAGAGAAAGAGTGTGGCGAGTCACTGTTTCCAAGTTTCTTTTATCTTGACTCGAACTTAAGTAGCGATAGCGAAGAAGCTTCGTATCATTAGCCGAGATAACAAGATGGCCCAAGGGCTGGGCCTTAATAGTAATTTTACACGGCTCACGTGACCCCCCGTATAGTTGACAACTAAAAACATTTCTGAAACACAATCGTGTATCCCTTTAATTTCTAATAACGTCACATTTCAAATAATATTAATGAAACTAAATTGTGCACCCCACTAAAGTATAATTTTTAAAAACCATACGAATCAAATAATGTATTTAAACAAAATCCTGGATCCCCTAAACCAGAAATCACTATGACCGTAAGGCGTCCCCTCTATTTTACGAAACCTAACCTAACCATCCAGCATAATCTCTGATGTATCACGCGCACAAAGTGCAGTAGTGCACGAAAATTATCATCTTGTTTCCCTTCACTCAAAAAAGCCCGCGAGATTTAAACTACCTTTCTTTCCTCTCTCTCCGAGCGGGATGCCCCCTCTCCCTCTTCCCCCTCTCACTAATACACGGCTCACGTGACCCCCCGTATAGTTGATTTCCAATAAATCGTACAACTAAAAACATTTCTGAAACACAATCGTGTATCCCTTTAATTTCTAATAACGTCACATTTCAAATAATATTAATGAAACTAAATTGTGCACCCCACTAAAGTATAATTTTTAAAAACCATACGAATCAAATAATGTATTTAAACAAAATCCTGCATCCCCTAAACCAGAAATCACTATGACCGTAAAGCGTCCCCTCTATTTTACGAAACCTAACCTAACCATCCAGCATAATCTCTGATGTATCACGCGCACAAAGTGCAGTAGTGCACGAAAATTATCATCTTGTTTCCCGCGAGATTTAAACTACCTTTCTTTCCTCTCTCTCCGAGCGGGATGCCCCCTCTCCCTCTTCCCCCTCTCACTAATATACCAGGCAGGCAGTTCTCTCTCTACGCGGAGCTTCGTATCGCCACCGCGTACGCTAGCGATCTCTCTCTCTCATCGTAAGCGTACGTTTCGCGGACGCGACCGGTTTCCCTCTCTCTCTCATCGTAAGCGTTCGTTTCGCGGACGCGTCCGGGACAGGGACAGGGACAGGGACAGGGACAGGGACAGGGGTTTTGGTGCCGTTTCTTAAATTTTACCGTAATTAAAATTACGTGTAAAATTAAAAACCGTGTTTTTTGCTTTTACTATTTGCTTGACCTCGAAAGTCGTCATTCGTTTTTTCGGAAATTGCTACCTTTGTTTTGTTGACCATGCTGTATCCGTACATGGTTTCCATAGTATCTGGGATGGAAATCGTGGAATAATTTATATTACAAATCATAGGTCTAAGCTCTGGTATAAAAGTAAAAAGAATTAAAATTGGTTCCCGTGGTGGAGAGAGGGAGGTAAAAATGATTTTAGACAATCAGCTAGGGAAAATTTTGAAATGTCATATGAAGGGAATTAATTTTTGAAATTCTTGAAATCAGTAGAAGATTTAAATTGTGATAACTTGTAGAGATAGGGATTGTGTATTTCAAGCGTTTAAAGGTGTGTATTCCTTATATTAATCAATTGGTCGAGCTTAAACATGCCGGGGAAGTCTTGTTCTTCGGGCCGTTATTAATAGGAAAGCGCTGGGAAATTTTTGAAGTTTATCGCTGTAGAAAATGAAGAGGGTGGATTTCCCGTCACTCGGCGAGCACCCGCTCTTGAAAAAGCGACGAAGCGAATGAGTATTCGCCCCTCTTAAGCCCGTCTCCTCCGCCTAACTGTGCAGTCCGAGACGGAAACTCCGAAAGTGAATGTCCGAACAAACTCTTAGAGTTTCCGGATGGAATTGAGAGTTGAGAGTTGAGGATGGAGGATGAAAGGAAGATATGGGGATGCTGGATGCTGGGATGCGCCCTATATTTGGCATCATTCCAATCAACGATCCCTAAGGAGTTTGTTTCGCTGAAATTCCTTCCATTTTTATTTTATTTTTTTATTTCTAGGCTTAGTTTGATATCCCTGAATCGTTTTAAAACGTATATACGGTTTTCTCTAAGTCGAGGGAATTTTAAAATTGGTCTATAAGTATAAAGTGGGGGGATTTTAAAATTGGATATATATTAAGTGAGGGGATTTTAAAATTGGATATATATTAAGTGAGGGGATTTTAAAATTGGATATATATTAAGTGAGGGAATTTTAAAATTGGATATATATTAAGTGAGGGGATTTTAAAATTGGATATATATTAAGTGAGGGGATTTTAAAATTGGCTATATTAAAATGAGGGGATTTTAAAATTGGCTATATTAAAATGAGGGGATTTTAAAATTGGCTATATTAAAATGAGGGGATTTTAAAATTGGCTATATTAAAATGAGGGGATTTTAAAATTGGCTATATTAAAATGAGGGGATTTTAAAATTGGCTATATTAAAGTGAGGGGATTTTAAAATTGGCTATATTAAAGTGAGGGGATTTTAAAATTGGCTATATTAAAGTGAGGGGATTTTAAAATTGGCTATATTAAAGTGAGGGGATTTGAAATTGGATATATATAAAGTGAGGGGATTTGAAATTGGATATATATAAAGTGAGGGGATTTTAAAATTGGATATATATTAAGTGAGGGGATTTTAAAATTGGCTATATTAAAGTGAGGGGATCTTAAAATTGACCTTAAAAGTCAGAAAATTTTATATTGGTTTGGTATTATTTATAAGTCCATCATTTTTACATACCACAACACATGCCTTTCTACAAATAAAAACACGCGATAAAAATTGTTTAGGGAGAACCCGGAATAGTCTGGGAATTTTGCAAATAAATGAAAAATCTGTGGCATCCTTGTATGATGGGGGAAAACAAAACCACTATAAAAATAATAGAAAATAAAAGCCTTAAGATGAAAGCGAAACCATGAAGAATTTAAAAACGCGTACAGGCACTTAATTAATTTTTAACTCATTTGTTTAATCTGTTCTGTTTATTTTGTTGTTGATGCGAGAGTAGCTCATCTCATCTCGGCTTCTATAGAAGCAGCTTTCATTTAAGGCATTAGTAAAAGCAGCTTTCAAAAAACATCTTTTTAAAGTAATCACTTAGTAATCTTGTTTAGGCGATCGCCCGAGCCGAGCCTTAGCTTAGCCGCGTATCCCTAATTAATTTGAAAGCTCAGTTTTTCGAGAGCGTGCTGGAGTTAATGGTGGGTGAAAAAAAGATCATACGCTCCAAAGGCAGCCTCCTCACTAGAGAGTCCTTGCTTTTTTTTGCTCCTCCACTAAATGAAGATCGGGGGTGCATGGGTGGGGTTTGAATGTGATTAGCCGGCTTCGAGGGGCTAATCACTGTCAAAGTTTCTGTACACCGATATTACGGATTACTTGTAATCATTTTAGAACTGTTAAGGGTAGGGATTTTAAAGATTAGGTGTAATCAATTTAGTACAGTCAAAGGTACAGACGTGTACACCGATTAATTACACTGAGTGACCGGCCCCTCGGCCCGCTTAAAGAAGAAAAAGGTCACACTGAGGCGGTGACGTCGACATTACATATGAAGAAGGTGGCGGAACAAGGATTTTGGGATTGACCTCTTTAAAAACAAGGCTTCTCTCTCCGATCACGGACTTTGAGTTCAAAATAGGACTAGTGAAGAAGGAATTATTATTTCTAAACCAGGTTGAGAAGTAAGGCTTGACCAGTTTAAAAACTCGCCAATGTCCAGTTTATTTAATTAAAGTGCTTGGGCTCTACTGGCCATATCAGTATCGTGTTCTTGATAGTCCGCACTCTGTCCCGTTTTCCTGTCCTCATTTTAATATAAGATCCATGCTCTGAGCATTTTTCTATTGCCTAAATAAGGCCTTAGTTTGAAAGTAGTACAAGCTGCGGGGCCTCGGAGTTGTACGAGTATTTGTTTAAAGGCAGACCCCGATAGCTCATTACGAACTATTCGAACGTTGTGTTCTTCCCCCCTCCTCCTCCTAAATTCGTAACGATAACAACCTCATATTTTAATGAATATTTCGAACCCTTTGATCTTTCGCTAAACTGGTTTAATCCTCTTTTAACGTAGCCGGTGTAGCATATTTTTGTTATTTTGTAATAAGCTGGGTTACGTAATAGGGTAGGGTACGGTTTTAACCCTTTTTTACTTTTGATGTTTTGGTCAGCAAGAATTTAGCATCTAGGTACCTTTGGGAGGGGGGGATTATACAATTTCTGAACCAAAAATGATTAAACAATATAAATTTTTTTATGTTTTGTCGAAGTTCTGTTTTTCGAAGAATTTCGTGGAATTTTTAGGGGAATTTGCGGTAAGAGGATTAAATTTAAGATAAGGGATAACGGCGAATTAAAGTTTCCGAATTAAACTTACTTACTTAAAGGTAACTAATCCGAGAAAACTTTAAACTTTAACTTGACTTCATTTCGATTCGAATTTGTTTTTACTAAGACTTGACTTAATTGACTTTGAGAGATTAATTAGGGATTCTAAGGATACTTATTTTTATTCTTATGTTTTCCCCCAGTATCTTTTACAAAGACGCTTAAAGGGGGGGGGGAATTCAAGGTAAGGAGATTAATCTTAAAGTAAAGGTGTCGAAGTTTCGAATTAGACAGACTTATTTAAAGTATGGGTTTTGCCCAGAATTACTAATCCGAGATATTATATTAATTACGATCATATAGTTTATGCCCTTTGACCTTTTAATTTTGAGGTAGACATCAATGAGAGGTTGTTGTTAGTAATTGATTATTAATTAATTATTCTCGTGTTTTGTTTATTTGGTTGTATAGGTACCAAGTTCCTGTGTAGTCAAGTGATGGCTCCGATTCGCAACGAAGAAGGAGAAATTGTTATGTACATTCTTAATTTCGAAGATATCACGGATGCGCCTTTTAGAGAAGAAGTACAAGACGTACGCGTCTCTCCGCTACCCACACCCAAGCACCGTAAGTACCACCACCACTCCAATCTCTCTGTGTCTATTTAACGTATACAAGTACTTCCGGCCATTTCAACTCTTTTAAACGAGCTCCAAAGCGGTTATTATATAGGCTTATACAATTTAACAAAAAGTATTGATTGGTGCATTGTTAACGGTTAGGTCATGACGCTTAGTTGTATCGCTCCGACTAGCGGAGATTAGTAAAGAATATATTGTATCGATTTATTTATCGATTTAGTTTCACGATTTAAAAAAGAAAACGTCTTGTGAGATTCTCGTGAACGTCAGTGGCGACATAATTTAACTGTGGCGTGCTTTATTTCTTTCATTATTGATTTTAATAATTAATTATTTTAATAATAAAGCTTGCTACAAAACTAATTAATTAATTGTCGCTACCGACGCTGACGAATTTCTCAATTAATCGCCTCCTTGTTTAGTAGGTGGTATTTTTGAAAGTGTGTTTTCCCTTCTCGGGCAACTTTTGTTCTTGCAGTTTTAAAACAAATTCCGCGCTTAGGAAAATACATAGCCAATTCTAAACTGGGACTCGGACAAAGTGAGCAGAACATCGATGGAGAAGGTCCGACGATTTAAATCTATATTAAAAAAAAACATAATAATAAATTTTTTTTTTTTTTTGGAAATTTTTTGATAACAACTTTTAGTACTATCGAATAATTGCATTTTGCTTCTCTTTTTTTATTTTAAATTGGCCTGTTTTTTTCATAATAATTGCTTCGAAATTTAGTTTCTGTCAAAGAAACGCACGATTTGCATAATATTTTTCAGAAATAATTTTATTTTTAAAAATTATACGTAAGAAAAAAAACATTTTTATTATACATCAAAGAACGCGAGTTTTTTTTACTAAATTAATGCGCGTAGAAAATTCTATTTTATTATCTACTTTCTCTGCTTTGAATTTTATTAAATTTTCAAAAAGAGATGATTATTTTTATTTTTCAATTTAAAATAAATAGAAGCTTCAAAAAGCTTTTTAATATTTTTAAAAAAATCGATCCCCTTAAGCCTAATGTTCTCCTGAAAAAGGCTTAGCGTACGAAATTATTTTTTTTTATGTTAGGCTAAGTAACTAAGGAAACTTAAGTAAATTTGGCTTAAGAATTGAAAGAAATTAAGTTGATTTTTCTATTATTAAAAACAGACTTGGCGCAATGGAGTCGTGACCCCTAAAGGCGCGAATATCGTCACCCATTGACCCACATATTTAAGCCTATAATTAGAAAGATGTAATTCTTTTTTTCTTCTCCCGCCCATTTCGTAATCCATAAGCCTTGGTTCTCGAGTTTCTATGGCTGCTTCGTTTCAAATTTGAAAAATATTCTTTGAAGTATCCAATTTCGGATCGATTTTTTTTAAATATTTCTTAAAAGGGTACTTAAACGCCAAGGGTATTTTACGAAGCCGTTTAAATACCCCTTTAAAATCCGCCTCAGCCATGAAGTTAATTTGGCCTTCAGCTACGCAGCAAGTGCATCGTATTTTTAATTCTTATTTCGATTAATTATTTATTTATGAATACATTAAACGAAGTCCTCCCTATTTTGATAGCTATCTAAGTGTCCGACGACGTTTTTTCCAAATTCTTTTCGCAGATCAAACGAAGACATTACGTTTGAGGTTACCGGGTCGACGTAGCGAAGAGCAGTCGGTTGCCAGTCCCGAGGGCGAATCAATGGCCATGGAGACTTTCCAACCGAGTTCCACGGAGTTGGCCACGGTTCCCGATTACCATTCGGCGGCCATGACACTACAGCAACAGCAGCAACAACACGCTGGCGCCGAGAGAACCAGGAGTTTGGAAATCGGGGACCACGTTGCCTGGTTGAGGGACACCGAGGGACTCATGAAGAAAATGGGAGGTTGCACTTGGCCTCCGCCTTATCAGGATCAAACTAAACCGGAGGTCATCAAGTCTCAATCAATGGGTAAGTCATCCGCCCTGCCTAAGAGGTCAACTGAAATGTTACGAAAAATTTGCTGAACGTCTACGGATTTTGAAGAAGGTTGAGCTATTTTGGAAATTGTATTGAACATACTTGACCACTCTCAATTCCTCCTGGTTTTGAAAAACATTTACCACACAATTGGAAAGATAATAATTCGCGTATCCTTAGGCGTTCATCAAGGATTTGATTGAATCTTTATTAATTAATTTATACATTTATTTAATTGAGAATGTATCCTGCGTCTCGAAAGCTCGGAAAGCATGACGTAAA
Organism: Phalangium opilio; assembly: GCF_054372755.1. Classification (NCBI taxonomy): domain Eukaryota; kingdom Metazoa; phylum Arthropoda; class Arachnida; order Opiliones; family Phalangiidae; genus Phalangium; species Phalangium opilio. Next base: position 973,104 of record NW_028324147.1, on the reverse strand, counting down.
TTAAGTAGTTTTTGACCAATTAGTGTCTTTGAGAAGTAGTTTTTAAGTTCCAATTAGTTTACTGATTATTTAAATCTTTATTTGGCTCTATGTCCAGTTAATGCTCCCCCTCCTAATGAGAAGGGCGAGGATATACGGGGTTGAAAGGTCAATTGATAACGGTGGTGGTTTTTCTTTGAATGCCTGTTGTTGGTTGTTGTCCTTTTGATTGTTTTTTTCTGTGGTCTTGCGTTCGATTGTCTAGCTAGCCAATCTTCTTCGAAAGTGGCGCCGCTCAGCGAACCGCAACGCCGAAGAGCCATGGCAATGGCAATACCTCAAACTTATGCCGCCGATGACATCGGAGGTAATTCACCTCGACCAAAACTCACCTCACCCACGCTAATGACATAAACACACACATACCACGCTGTCTGTCCCCAATTACGTTACTCCCCCGTCCAATCGTTATTTAGCCCACGATAACAATCAACCTTTATCGGCCGCACTACCTTTTACCAGCTACCAATAACATTTCCCTTGCACGTTGCAAGATCGTACATTCGTATAGATTGTCGATCATTTATAATACGAAATTGTTTATTACCCTAAAATCTTTTAAAAAGTTTCATATTTTTTATCTCTTTCATTGAATATTGTTTATTTGTTTGAGATTAAATCCAAGGATTCTAAATTTAAGAATTATGATAATGGACCAATTCATTAATTTCTAAAGAGAAGGGTCGCCTTTTTGGGTTATTTCCCTCGCGCCATGAAGCGCCGCTAGAGGCAGAACGAGTCGACTATAAACCTTTCGCATTTATTATTCCAATAATTGAGTAGTTAATTGAATGGTCTATGGCGAAAACAATTTAGGGTCTACCAAGAAATTTGTGTTTTCCTAAATGAACAACGATTTACAAATATTATAGAATATTAATATGAATTCGAGCAACTATTAATAAATAACCTTGATTCCTTTATACTTTAGAATCCTTGGGGTGTGTTTTGAAAGTTCTTTTTTGGCTCGACCAGTAGTTGAGGGGTTTTGTCTAATCCAATTTTTGTACTTTTCTCTCTCTCTCGCTCGCTCTTTGAAATTTCGCCTCGTTTTCAATTCCCAACTCGTCTTCCATCGTCGTTTGTCGCGTGGCGTGGTGGTGGTGTCTCCTCTCTGGCTCGCTTTATCTGGTCGGATGGATACCGTTTGTTGTGGGAATATTGTTTAGCCAATGCCAACAATTTGAGCAAGTCTTTGCCGAACGCTTGCTCGGATTCGGATTTGTCGAGATACCGAGCTTACTTGCACGGCAAATCTCCGTCGTTAAGTAACGTGACGGCGGAGGGCGCTCAAGGCCGCCAGAAGGACAACAGCCATTCGTCGACCACATCCAAGTTTCTACTTAAAGAAATGCAATCGCACACCAAGCACCATGTCGGCGAAAAAGTTGCTCAGGTAATGTCAAAACACCTTGCACGATTCTCTTTTTATTATTTTTTTAAATTAGTTCAGGCGAGTTTGTTGCGGGTGTACAGGGTGTTGTCAAACTGAGTGGAAAGCGTCACTATGAGTTTGACTCGTGGAGCAAACCCTTTAATTTATGGTAGGCTTACTAAAAACACCCTGTATGTCTTTTTTGGGACCCACTTCCATCCCAAAATACCTCGAAATACTTCTTGGAAAGAAGCCCATTTGAAATTAATATTATCACCTCATGAACGCAAATTTTTACATTTAAATATTACTTAAAAATATTATTAGAAATACGCTTAAAAAATTTGAAAAAAAACCGGCGCGAATCGTACCCTGCAAAAGTTTTCAAACTCCCGCCAAATTTTGTTATCGATTTAATATACCTACAATATCTACCTACTACTGAATATTTGAAGAAGAAACGCTATAAATTTTAAATCCTTACATTATTCAGAATACAATTTAAACGATAATTTAATGTAAATTATCTTCAGTCTTAATTTAAATCCTGATACGATGAAAGACGGCGCTAGGGTTGCTTTCCAAAATCAATGGGATAGGGTTAAAGCGGGGTTTTTCCGTTGCCATGGAAACCATTTCATTTTATCCGGGTGGTTGTTAAGGTTGGGTTGCTCACGAGCTCGGCTCGAGAGATTAAATCTTTAGGCACGCGACTTTTATCGCGTATGCGCGTGTAACTCGTCAGCGATACGGAAGCTAGATGCCTCCCTTCCCCACGAAAGGAGTTCAATGTCAAGCGACCCTGTCTAAGATCCAACCCTTTCTCTCTCTCTCGAATCGGAATGAGCAACGGATCACTGATGTTTTTGCCTCTCTTTTACTATTCAATAAATTTAAGAGAAAACCAAAGAAAAATAGGGGGGCGATAGATGCGGGTTTTGGGCTTTTCAGATAGGAGCTTTTTATCGAATTTCTACGTGTTTGGAATAGGACGTCCTTTTTGCTTTCTCGCCCTTCTTCTAACACCATCTCGCCTTCGCGGTTAGGGATTTTTTTTTGTTTTTTGCCTGGCGTAAGTTCTTATTTTTTTTTTTTGGTCTTTGATTGTTTTAACTCGTACGTGCCCAGACCAGAAACGGAATTAAGAACAGCGCCCGAGAATTCTAATCTCTTGGACCGGATATGTTTTGATAGATATTCTTTGGCGCTAGGTCACGTGTTAAGATTGACTTTGATCTTGAGACGGGAGGGGGTATAGCGCCGCGAGTAATGTACCATTATAAGCCCAAGAATATATTTATCACAACTATAACCTTGTCAGATGCTATATATTTTATAATAACAGACATTTTGAAAAATCACGACAATTTAACCTACGTCATAGCATCAATTTCAGTCGTTAACTTATGTCAATTAAAATTTGCGTTAATTATTCGCTTTATATTTAGTTTTATAAGTATACCTTCGCGGTGTTAAAAATGCTATCTAGTATATATTATAGATATGGCAGCAGTCTTTGTTATCGTTTAATTTGAATACTTTAGTCCGCTATTATATCCAATTAAGAGGCATATAGAAAAGCTCATTAGTTAATTCAGTTCTAGCACACCATTAGGAACTAGCCAACAAGCGAGGAGAGGGATCCGCTAGCCCCGTCCTCCTATTGCATATACATACACTCAAGTTAGAAAAAAGTAAAAAAACAAAATAAGAAAAGGTGGTATGCAGAGCTAGCGAAGGTGCATACATACATACATAGTTGGGGAATGGGGGGAGGGGGGGCTACGAAAGTAATTAATGAACGTCGTTTTCTGTTATTCGGGAATTTCCACGGGTCGCTTCCTTTTGCCCCAATTAAGACGCGAATGATTCGATTTAGAAATGAGTGCCTTTTTATAATACCCTCCCATTCTCCCTCTCTATCTCTCTCTCTCTAACCTAGACCTCCTTTTTTCAGTTTACCTCTTTTATGAGGTAAAGCGTCATCAACTTTGTAAAATATTATTCTAAAATGAATATACCTGCAGTGGAATTTAAATTTTAGCCTAAATTACGAAGTGAGTTTTGGGGAATTTCAGGTTTCTATCTCTAAAATTTTTTTAGAACGGCCTTGACACGCTAAAAATTTTCCTTTTTTTGTGTCGACAACCTATAGCGTTTTTACCACACTTTATTATACTGATATATCCCTAAGATAGGATCGTTATAAATTGAACTTTGACCTTTTCCATATTTGTAAACAATATTTATGGGAAAAATACTCTCGCGAGTTTTTTTCTTTTCCTGACCAACACCTTGACCGAAATATATAATTAATTATATACGCCTAACGAATAGTACGCTGCTCATTTTGAACTTTGACCTTTCGAAAGCCTTTGTAGTAAACATTACCAAAAAAAGGCTTAGGCCTAACTAATTTATTTTCCTTTTATAGGAATTTATTTAATTCCTACTGGAATAATGAACAATTATTTTCGCAAAAAGAAATATAATAACCAACATCTAAGTAATAACATTCGTAATTAAATTTACTTTAATTTAAGAGTACTATCATTGAGAAATAATTAATTATAAATGAGTTACCTTTGAAACCCCCGCCTTCCTTGGCGTTGCATCCCTTAATTCCATCTAAACAACAGAGCTCAGTCTATACTCTGAACTTAAGTTTTGTTCGCGACAGTGGGACGCTCGTAGGAGTGTCCTTGTTTTGCACCGAAGCAAGCAACCAACCCCCTTTGGGAGAAACAATTTTTACGACATGGCATTCCAAGTGGAATAAGGCAAAACTTCAACATCGATTACCTCGAGACTATAGATTAAGGCGGCAGTTGACTGTGGGGGTGCTGGTCAAAGGGGTACGTCCAGGAAAACGAGGAAAAACACTTACGAGAATGGACTCGAAACTGGACGTAAAAATAAAGTTCCCATAGCCACTATTGCGTTGTATTTAATGATTGCGCAATGAACCCGTATAACGCGTATGAATTTAGTCACGTGGTCTTAAGGCCTTTTCAGACGATGCAACTAAATGGGTCAAAAACTAAGGTCAACAAAAATTGGTCAGTCATCTGTTTTTAATTTGTTCAGTGATTCAACGTGATTCATCTAAATGAGTCAAAAGGTTGTATCGTCTGAAAAGACCTTTATTATTAGGTTTCGATCCCCTCGTACCACCTCTGAGCTAAGGTCACGTTGAGGTCATGGACGAATCTATCTTTAGAAATAAAATCCTAGCTTCAGATATTTAAATAATTACCCACATTAAGGTTTTACTTCTTTAAAAACTATACCAAGTTTTTCATCTATTTGAAGATTTCAAGTAGATAATGTACTAGTGATAAAAGCAGCGAACCCTGAGGAATAACCTTATTCTTAAATACATTCTCATCCTGAAACTTTAACTTTAGACCATCAGGCTGAAAAAAAAAATGGTTTCTCCGCTCTCTCCTTTGAATTGTTAGAAAAACAGGATATTTTCTTCCATTAGAAGGAATCAATAAAAGTGGACGAGGGGGGAGAAGTGAACTGTACCGGAAACAATAACGTGTACATTGCTGCCAAACACCGCCATTTAAGTGAAGGCTGACCCCCCCAGCCAATTTTATATATTCTTTGTACCGTACGGTTTTTCTGAATGAAATAAAACATCCAGGCAAAACGTTTGCGGCTAATGCACTTTTCCCCAATTGTTTCTCTCTTTCTCTCTCGAAACTGGATTAGGATTAGCGCGGGTGTAATCGAATAAGCTTTGCCTAGAATTCTTGGAAAGATCGCGTGGAATTGAACTGGATGGGAAGAATATCCGTTCTGTAGGTCAGAGGTCAAAACAGTGTCGAAATGCGAAACGAAAACCTAGTTCTATGAGTGGAGAAAATATAATTCAGAGTTGAATTCGCTTTATTTAACTTGTTTACGAGGTTTAGTAAGGCTTCGCCGAGGGGATAAACAACACGGAAATCTTTTTAAATTAGGACTTTACTCGGATGTTTGAAAGACTTTAATTAGATCGCCGAGTCATTTCCATTTATCTTACCTGAACTTATATAATTTCTTTGGCGAGTGGTTATCCCCTCGAGCCTCAAAACCTTCTTGGCGCCAGATTGCGTATGCAAATCTTCCACTAACTGGCTTTAATTATGCGCCTAATTTAAGGCAGTTTAGCTTAGAGCAAAACGTACTTGGACGGACAACATTGTTCAAAGCTTTTTGAGTGGAAGGAAAAAAGAAATATGTGATTCCATATTTTATTAGAAAGCAATTTCCTAAATGTCTTCTTTCTCTTCTACTTCTTGTTCTTCTTGATGCCTTTCGACCCCGAGACTGTCTATGTACGGACAGACAGAATTCAACCGGAATGACTTAACTGGCTTATGAACTCTTTAAAGGACAAGTCTCGTGTCTCGTTGTACGAAAAAGAAAATCTTTTTAGTTTAAAGGATTATGAGAAAACCATTTTTAAATTCATCTTGTTTCAATACTGGATTCTACCGGGGTTTTTCTCTCTCTGAGACTTATCCTTTAAACTCTAGATACAGTCGCTTCTTTTCCGAAGACTTTAGTTTCAACATTTTCAAAGCATCGACGTATTTTCCTAACCCTTTTTGACTCTAAATGATAAAAGGGAGTAAGAGGGAGGGAGGGGGAGGGGACGGTGGGAAGGTAAGGGTTAAGATAGAAGAATTTTATTCCTGTTGGGAACTGTCACGGGTGGCGCCCTTCGAGCGGGGCGTCACCATGGCAACTGACTTTTTGTTTGATTCTTTTCTGGCGTTCGCTAACCCCTTTGTCGCCAACATCACGTTTCCCCTCACCACCAACCAATCTCCTCCTTTTTTCCCACTCCTTTCTTTTTTTTTAATTTTCAAGGAAATAATTTTTGCTCAAAACCAAAAAGGTCACGTGATATTAGACACCACCGCCAATTAAGGTCGACTAAGAGTGCCAAAATGTATTAAGTATTAAAACCTATAAAAAAGTTTAATTAAAGTAATAATTTATGTATATTAGACCTAAATTGAATGAAAAATAGTTCCCGTGGGAATTTCTCCAAGATCAATTGTAATATTTAGTGTGGAGTATGTATTTATTTTATTGTTAACAGGAGGGGAAATTCAATAATAAAGTTACTATATTTTTGTATTAAGTTTACGCTGTGATGATTTCCTACCCGGGGCTGGGGGGTTGGGGGTTATGATTATGGCTAATAATAATGGTTCGTTGTAATCCCTCTGAGCTTTCACCTCTATATAGATAAGGCGCTAAAACACGGGGGCTACACCTCCTTTTCTGGAGTAAAAATAGAAATTCGATAATTCTACCGAAGTTTAAACTTAGCCTAATTTTTTTTCTTCTTTATTTCGAAATTGATCCCTATGGGTGCTGCTATATAAGTCATTAATAGTTTTTATTTTAACCTGCAAAATTGTTATTATAATTAATAATATTTAATTATTTTGATTTTAAAATTGTTTGAACATTATTGTAATGCAGGAGAAATCATTGTTGCAACGTTTGCGATGGATAGCCTCGGGATTGTACGGACTTTTACCTACTTGGTCGAAAAACGGTGGCGAAGTGAGAGATTTTAAAATCATTATAGCTTGACACACACTATAGCTGAAATACACGTCATAATGATCACTAATTGCCGCTATATACTCACATTTTTTAATTGATATTTACACCACCACGTGGCAAACCTTAGTTCGCATTTACACATTTTGTCAATACAGGCTGCTAGTTGACCTTGAGTAGGTACACGATATTCTGGCGTATTTTGCTGTTCGCAACTTCGCGTGCGAAAAGGGAATTTGACTAAAATTTGCATAATGTAACAAAGATCGGATTTGACTCGATGCTAATGTACTTACTACAAAGCCAAGTGCTACTAGGCGCCTAATCTCTTCAGATGGGCAAAATGACTTGGATTAGATTTAGGTTGTTGTGAGGAGTATTTACGAAGTTATTTTATTGTTATTTAGAACCCGTACTTAGTTCCGGGCTTCAAATCCAGGCTGTTCACTCCAATTGCCTATACTTTAAAGAGATATGTATTGTTAAACTTTTTAACTTTTAAATTCATGAGGTTTTAAACGGAACGGTGTTTTAATTTTAATATTAAGGTGTTAGTGGGGAATTAATTGTCAGACATTAGTTTATTTCAAGATCATTATCTCTTGTTTTAATTGGTATGGAACTTAGTTTTTTGTATCCTTTCATATAGGACAATTTGGGCTATGGTATCCTTCAAGGATTTGACAGGAAGTTGCTTTAGACTAGAGTTATGGCGTTTCAAAAATGAATTTTTAAATTTGGCGTAGGCGTTAGGAATTTGAAGGTGGATTATCTCTAGTTCTAATTGGGATAGGACCAAGTTTTTAACATCGTAGGTTAGAGGTCATTCGTGGGTATCGTAGGTTAGAGGTCATTCGTGGGTATCATATCCTCCAGGGATTTCGCCACCGTACCCGAGTTACGAGGTCCCAAAGTTGAAGGGTCAACAGCTGGTATCCTAGGGGGAATACCGTGTTACACTCTAAATAATTCTACGAGTAGGGTAAATGTAGTTGATTTTTATCGCCTATAATTTCCTCTGCGTTTGTAATAACTTTAATGGAAGCGAATTCATTCCCGTTTCACTCTGAGAATTCCATACTAAATATACTAATAAAGAACGCATTTATTGGTAGCTAAATAACTATGGCGTCTTACAACCGCATCCCCATTTCCCCTTCGTAAGGCTATTATGACGCCTAAGAAAACTGAAAGAAAAAAAACACACAAAAGTAGATTACGAGTAAAAAAAACCCTCCCTAAAGATAAGACTTGACTTGGAAAATTTCAATCTAAGAATATACCAAAGTTAATACTAATTTCAGCGTAGATTTTACATTGAAATGGACGTGACCCGACCTCCCATACGGTGTAAATTTACGTTGAAATAAGGCGTATGGCTGGAAATAGTTTTAGGGAAATTATTTCCAACTCAAGTTTTTATTTTTTCTCTTTTTATTATGAATTTTTTGTTACTTTTCCAAGTCCAAACTTGTCTTCCTTTTTCTTTTTGTTAAAGGGAACTACGCGTTATTTCTTATTGGCTAAAAGAAGAAAAAAACTGGCAGCATTGCTATAATAGAAAGTACCACCATCACGCGAAAAACGTGGTTTGAATTTCCATTTATAGAAATGCTTTTTCGTTTTTTTTTTTTGGTCCTTTACGAGAGATGTCAAAGCCTCAGAAAGGTGGTAAAGGCACCACCGCGTTATCTTCCCCGTATATTCTAATATAGACTGTCATTACTAGATATGCTATTTGAAAATAACGTTACGTGATGTGTTATTGAAAATCCCTTCGCCAAAAAAAAAAATATTCAAAAATGTAATATGTAAATTGACCTTATTCGACACGCTATGGATATGTACCCCGAATTTCACGGAAGTTATTTCGTTCCATGGAAAGAAGCACCATATATAGACCTAGAGGTCGTGCATGGAGAAAAATGTTGAAAAGTTTAAGCCTTGGCCGCCAAAGTCAACGTTATAACTCTAGCTTAAAAAGAAGTCCAGTTAAAAAAAATAATAATATTGTTTGAGGATGTGATTAGCCTAAATTGCGATCCCAGGGAATTGTAATTTTGAAAGTCATAGAATTTTATATTAGTTGTGTAATGTTCTCCCATAGTTATACAAGTTCATAAGGTCACTGGTTACTAAGAGTTTGTCATGAAGTGAGTGAGGTAGGTCATAAATTCTCCTAAAAACAAAATAGTCATGAATGAAAATGAGATCTATCTGAACCACATTTAACCCCAAAACTCGAGCTCAACTTTAACCATTAAATTTTAAAGAACCGAAAATAATAGATATATACTATTTATAACTTTTGACCTCAAGCGCTGGAATAATTTATTTAACAAAATAATCGATTATTGTTGTCCCAGATACTTTAAACACAGGGTTGGTTGCTGGGTTGATTGTAAGATGTGGTCAAGGGAGGGCGGAGAGGAGAAGGGGAATAGACCGCCGGGTTACTAGGTGAGTGATGTAGAAGTTCAAAGGAGAATACCTAGTTCTCTTTTCGTTCGTTATTCACATTGACAGAGTGACCCAGTGAACTCCCTTCTGAAGCGGAAGACGAACAAGACAGTTAGGTAGGGAAAAGAAGAAAAAAAAACACAAATGAACCATTTCCCACAAAGTTTCAGGGTGGGGCAGTAACTAACTGGACATTCAATATATTTTAGTACCACCACTACCACCAATTCAAGGTATGAGATGATAGAATATAAAATATATGGGCTGGTCTAATTCATTCCAATTGGGCTCGCGATGCAATTGAAGAATTAGTTTTGTGTGTGTGTAAGGCAAAGATGCCTTTTAGGATGAATCTAGTCCGTGTTAATCCTATGGCCCCTGTAGAAATGTTTCACTCTCAATACACCCGTGTTCGCGGCAAAGAGAACTTACAGGCTCGAGGGAATTCAAATTCAATTTGTGCATACGTATGAAAGGGCGTTCTTACCGAAGACCGACTAACTATATTAATACTGATCACGTGATATTATTAAGGCGCGCGCGTGCGATTGCGATATATTCAAAAACACAGGCCAAGGCTTAAGAAAGTTTTCAATTGAATTTATTCACAATGCGCGTGATAATCCCTGCACGAGACGTAATTTTTAAAGCGCGCCAATTTTATAAATAAAATTCAAAAACCAAGGCTTAAAGAATGGATGGGAAGTGTCCATTCTAGTTATAAATAAAAGCAGAGAAAAGAAAAAAAAACAAATTATATTAATAGAACCTTGACAACTAATTAGTTTGATGGGAAAATAAGTCACTATATTTCCTAAGTTTCCGGGAAGAAGGAAATACGTACCATCCTTGAAGCTATATTTTCCCTAGAGCTTATTTTTATATATACATATATAATACGGTATCCGTCCGCCAGGCATTACGCATTAACATTAAACGGATGTATGCGGAAACTTGGCCAAAGTTTTTAGTTGACAAAAAAAGCCCGTCGTGGGGTTAATAGGACCTGGGACGTCCGTGGTATATGATAACGTAATCGCTGACTAATTATCCACTTATCTTGCACTCTAATAATTGTTACTTTTACGTAATTATAACCGTGCGTAGTTACCCCCTGGTAATTCTCCGGGCCTATACCGAGATCACTTATCCCAGCGGGGAACCGACCGGGGCAATGTGGCCTAGTTTTCTTCAGAATGAGTGCATGCGTGATATATACTTAAGCCTAAAGTCACGTCATAATGTCCACCGGACCAGGCTTCATAATGACGACAAGACACGGAATACTCCAACCTCTACGCTGCCCCCCTCCTCTCTCTACCCCTACCCCCCCCCATTCTCCCGCTCTGTATTTTTGCAAAACATTGATGAAACCACGTCGCGGTGTTTGGATTTAATATCATGGACAATTATTAATTCAAATCGTGTTTTTTATTAACTCTATGTTACGTAATGGTTCATATATACCTTTTATTTTTGTTGGTGGATTGTGGGGTTATGACGTCAGCCTGACCTGGGTGGCCCCGTTAGGTTAGATTAGGTTAGTTGGTTCGATGGAGAACAACGGAAGCGAGAATTGAAGTCCTACACTCGGTGGTGGTTAATTTTGCATGCAGGACTTCCATCTAGCTCCTATTTAGTCTGTACATACTAAGCCTTTGACAGCACTTGACCAGGCGTCTTCGCTTTACCCTGAATCTATGACCTACCTCACTCACAACATGACAAGCTCCAGTTTCTAAGTTACCAGTGACAACATATCTTATTCCACCCAATTTAGTTCAATTAAATCCGAGACTAAATTAATATTATATCTCATACCTTGATTCACGTTGGACACCACGTGGTCTCTCTGCTCCAAGATTAAGGTCATGCACTCTACATAGAAAGCGGAGCGGGGTCTCCACCCTTGGATGGAAGGAAAACTCCTATATACCTTTAGTACATTTTTATAACAACCATTATGTCCAGAGAGAGAGAGTCTTTTTTTTACTTAACATTGATCGAGTGACATACATATATTTAATGGGTTATTGTTACGATGCTAGGGGAAGGTTAGTAGAACGATTATGCGTGCATGCGTGTGCTGACCCGGGTCACCCGCCCGACATGCGGCTGAGATACTATAGCAGCGTGCGGATACACTCTTTTCAATATAAAATAATAATATAGGTAGAAACAACAGAAATATATTGTTTGTTAGGCGATTATAGGCAATGAATGTCTTGGAAAAACAGTAATATAAAAGGGTATATTTTTGAAATTTTAATGTTACAGTATAATCCACTCTAAGAATGGCTAAAGTTTGATAATGGTTTTTCAATTTAAATTCCACTCGTTCTAAGGTTAGTTCTTTAAGTTGTTAACAGAAATTATTAATTATTTAGCCATAAAATATTGGTATATTAGTGTACATCCTTAGTATGGATGAAATTATCTCTGGATTTCAATGATAATTCTACTTCTTCTAAGGTTATTTTTACTATAATTCTTCTAGTTGAAATTTGGCCTATAAAATGTTAGTATATTAGCATTTCTAACTAGGCCTAGTGTTTTCAATAATAGTTCTTTTAATTACTGTTTCCGTTTTCTTTGTTAGACCGCGTGTACCATTTTGGTCGCTTCAAAAAGTCAAGGGAGGTTCCCCCTTAAAGTTCTCAAAGGGAGCTAGGAAACTTTTAAATAAATTTTTAACTTGTTTAATTATTTATATAAATGAAAGAGGACGACTATGAAAATGGCACGTACACAGGCAGGCACTTGAACCCTTTTACGCCGCGTATACGTATATATTCGACTCGGGAAGCTATGGAAGGAGTGTTGGTGGTATACGGAAGTTGAAGGGGGCGGGTACTGGACTTTGGCGCTCAAAAGGCGGTGGCGTTTGACGGACGGCTGCATGTGCTTACTCGCCTCGGCCATAAACCTATCCTAACGGCGTAGATTTCAGTTTATATCCCAAAGAAAATAGGGGTCTCGCCTAAAGTTCGTTAAGTGTACCCTATAATCGTGCATGCATGCGGTTCAACTTTGAAGAAGCTAAATTTTGTGGCTCTAGAAATAGATAATGAGGATTCGAATATATGGTTAAATAGAGCAGATTCTCCTCTATCTAATGGTGTACTCTAGAGTTACCCGGGACTCTTGTAAAGTCAGGGAATTTCATTGGTTGAATTCACAAAAGTTTCACAATTTTGTTTTCCTTTACGTTGGACGGCCCCCGTTCGTTCAGAAACCCTTTTTGGCCAGAACGGGAATATATATACAATAGGGAAATGAGTATAGAGCGGTGTACGTACAAGATCGACCGTATATGAAACGCATGCGCCAACGTCGCTGGCGCTCTCCACCGATGGGAGCGTCCCCACGGTGAGTTCCGCAACCGCTGCCCACGGAACGGAGTGCGTGTATGTTTGTACCCCGAGAACCGTACGCTGCTGCCAACGCCCCGAATCACCAGTATACTATATCGCTCCCAAAATCTCGCTGCACTCTCCCCGGCCAGAGGAAATCGACCACAATCGGACCGAGCTCGTGCAGCTGGTCCTTCGCAGTTCGCGCCGCGTTTGGGCACACGGACCTCCGAAACTTTCCGGGAACGTACGCTCTAAAATATTTTGTACCATCCCGCGTGTTTGAAGACTTAAAAAGGTGCCTTTCTCAAATTATAACTAACCCGAGCTTAAATACCCCAGTTATCAGTTAATAGTTAATTTAATTCATATATATTTAAAATTTCCGCGTAATGAATTTAGTGCCTTTTTGCCAAAGCCTTCTTCAAATTATATTAATACTAAAAGAACAATTATGGGAGAGAAGTTCTTCTCTAGAATCGTTTCGCAAAATTACGGCCGCATCTCATCAGAGAAATTATTTTCAATTTCTAACAAACATCGTCGTTTAATTACAGCCGACGTTGATTTAGGGACTCGATTAAGATGATTAATTAGCTAATTAAATAAGACACGATTCCGTATTCGCCTTAAATGTGAAAAATTAATTAGAATTATATTTAATTAGTTCTTAGAATATATATATTTAAGAATGAGCGGCGATTTGGCGTACCGGCCTCAAACATTGGCGTTGAATGAAGAGAGGACAACACTATTCCCGCCGCTTCCTAAGAGACAAAACACTGACGTAACGGACAGAGGCGGAGGCGTCGGCGTTCAGTTACACTTAAATCATTTGGCCGAGATGGGGAAACACGATTTGATCTTACCGGCTCCCTTACTGGATTCACCGGCGTCTAATCTTAACAATAATAATAGACGATCGTCTCCCATCGTGCCTCGCGCGCCTTCCTCGCCAATTGTCGCCGCTGCTATCAAGAATAATAATAATAACGCTGGTCCCGGTGTCGGTGGTGTTGGTGGTGGTCAAGAACCGACGACTGCTACTACGAAATCGCGCAAATCGGTGGTGACGCTAAAACTGGATACCCCCGATAATTGGTCCGAGATTGGGAGTTTAAAGGATTTCGAATATAGATCCACCGCTTATTCGCGTGGGAGACATAACAGTGTAGTGCCTCAGGTAATCAATGCCAGCTTGCGCCCGTCCTTTCTATAGGCATTTCTATCTTTACCTATATACAGTATAATTGAGCCGATAAACGTAACGTCCATTCAACCCTTTCCCTCTATAATTACCGCCGTAAACAATGCTAATCGCCGTGCAGTTTGTTATCGTGATGGGATAATAACGTTTTCGTTAAGAATATGCGTTTCGATTTATGGGGGGTTTATTTGTTATAATATTTTGGGGATGGTTTTTGATCCTTAAATGTTGATGTTTACGATCTGTTTTGCGAAGCTTTGTTCATCGCCAATAATTCTTTAAAATTTAACGAGGGGCTAATCACTCACAGCGATTACAGGTTACTTGTATTTACAATTGAAGTTTTTTTTTGGGTTACCGTTTACAAGTTACGAACATTGGATTTTTTATTTTACGGATGACCCCCTTAATTTAAGCAATAAACTGAAGGTGCGATGCTAATTTAATTAAGGGATCTTCCGTAAAACACACTATACACGACGTCTCTTGTGACGAAATATTTTTCGACTCAATATTAGTTTGCAACACCACGCGTATACCGGAGTTATTAAGTAAAATTAGGACCTTAACGAGTTACTAATAATTGACTAATACACCGTGGCTGTAAAGGATAGGGTTGTTAATGATAAGTGACGATAAAATCCCTGGCTGAGCTGAGCCCAGCTCCTTAATGTCCCTGGCTTAATCCTGTATTACGTCATACGGATAACCCATCAAAACGTATTTCTCTTAAACCCGTGCACAGTTATCTAAAATACTTATCATCCATTTTGGGGGAAAAATATGGAAGTTCGCTTTACATCAGATAGATAGCGAGAGTTATTTCCGAGTAGGAAAAAAAATAAAAAATAAAGTAAAACCCCATCTCGGTAGTTCAAGCTAGAAAACTTTCATTTCGATAAAAGTCCCTTGAGAAGCGTAAAAACCCACCACCCTCGTAATGCGAACGTCATATACGCTTTTTTTCCCGATCCTGGAGAGATTTATAGGGCAACTTATAAAATGAGCAAATTTCTCATTTCGTCTACACACACGGCGCGCAGCGCTCTCTAGGACGAATAAAAATGAATAAATAAAGCGCGAACCAATTTTGTATTTAATTAATTAAAAATGCTGGCCCGCTCTACTTTATTCCGAGGTGGCGCCTGACTGCTTGTCTCCACCACTAGTCCCGTGCTCATCTTTTACGAGCTACAAACAACAGCATCGATTCTAGTGATTCTAGTGATAAATATGTACAAGAAAAAAGTAATCGCATTCGAGCCATGAGGGATCGAAATTACTTTGAAATTATTATTTTGAAATTGGATTTTTTATCGTAGGCTTTAGAATTAATTTATTTTGGACTTGGAATTAGAGATATTTTAGGATTGAAAATTAGGGTATTTTAGGCTTAGAAATAAGGGTATTTTAGGCTTGGAAATTGAGAAATTTAAGCTTAGAAATAAGGATATTTTTGGCTTGGAAATTGAGAAATTTAGGGTTAGAAATTTGCATAAATTAGGCTTAGAAATTGGTATATTTTAGGGTTTGAAATTAGAGTATTTAAGGCTTAGAAATTCAGACACTTTAGGCTTAGAAATTCAGACACTTTAGGCTTAGAAATACAAACATCTAGGCTTAGAAATTAAGATACTTTTAGGCATAGCTAATAAAACTAAACTAATAAATTGTTTTTATTTCACAAACTATTTAAAGTTAGACTCAATTAAATTCAAGACCCTAAATTATATTATCCAGGTTGAAAATATTGTACCTACATAAAAATTGCGTGGGGGTAATTTTCTTTACCGACTATATCGATGAATTATGCAATTTCTTCATTAAAGTTCTTGGAAGAGGGGGGCGGGGTTATTTTTAAGCCCATTTCGGAGGAGAGAGAGAGAGAGAGATCGCGTGAGAGAAAGGGCACGTGCTATTTCAAATACCCCCACCAACAAATTCCCTCGAACCTCTATGACGTAGTTTTGCAAAAAAATAAGAGAAAAACAACAGTTAGGAAATATTTTTGTAATGTACCTACTTTACGTTCTTTCGTAATCGAGTTGTTTTCCACAAAATAACTGGTTTTTTTATCGTATTATATTTTATTTATTTTTCTTAGACTTAATTTTAAATTTATTTTTGTGCTTTGAGGGGAAGCAAATTTACAGGCTGAAACAATCCCACGTTAACTCTATGAATGAATGAATGATTTATTGACCCTTGAAAAAATTACAATCCCTTTTGTAACAGGGAGGAACCCTCTTATTTGGGTTCACAGGTCCGGAAAAAATTTAAATAAACTACAACAAAATTATGAAAGTATACTAAACAAAATAACTCTTTATGACGACAAAATACCACCAAATCACAGAACAGGTTAAGGGGGGCGCTGGAGGCGAGCATTTGCCCATTTTTCGAAGAGAGATTTGGTTATACCAGCAATTTCAATATCTACAGCTACATCTACATTAGCACCAAGCGACAGCCTATCAGCCAGCGTAACAGCCCCAAATGTCTTGTACGGTTCTCTCTCTGTACTTAAAGCTGGACAATCTAGCACTACATGCGCGACATCCTCCCTATCCGCTCCACAGAGCGGGCAACTACGCTCTGCATGCCCAAAGATACTGGACAACCGTTCGGCTGTGGGCAGCGCCCCAGACCGAGCCAGGAACAAAAACCCACTAGCCCGAGAGTTGTCATAAAAGGGTTCTATGCCCGGGCTACTCTTTAAAGCGTATAGGTTCAAGCTCGGATGGCGAGCGAGCTCTAACCGCCATCGTGTCTGCGAAGACTCAGCCACCGCCTGATCAACTCGGCTGTACCATAGATGTAGGGAGTCAACAGCGCCTCGCGACAAACCGGCCCCATATTGCTCGTGTAAATACTCTACGCGTTTTAACCACGGTGTCTTGCGGATCATCGCCCGGACGTATATAAACACCCGCTGTGCAACGCGCGATTCCGCCATAAACATAAGCCTACCCAGATACCGGAGTTTACTTTTTGCCTCTCTTTCTTCGAAAGTAGACCAGGCCATTTCACCTTTTACGGCGCCATAAGAGGTCATAAAATTTCCACCCAACGCAGCCTTTCCCACGGAAAATTGGGCCTGATCAAGTCTGCGACGCGTAGCAGTGCTGAGACACAAAACCTCATTAGCGTAGGTAAGGGCCGGGACCGCCACCGCTTTCCAGAGGGTCCTCATTACGCTATATTTATTATAAGAGTGGTAACCCTTATGTTTGATAGCGCCCGCCATACGGTTTGCCTTCGTCGTCAAAAAATGCTCGTGGCTCTCGAAAAACTTTCCCACATTTGTCAGCTTGACCCCAAGGTATGTCACCTCAGACACTTCTGACAAAACGCTGCCCTGAAGAGAAATGGGACCTGACCCACCCTGCATAGACAAATGATTTGAGAATACCACACATTTTTCAGAGCTAAAAACCAACCCATACTCGGCTGCATAAGACCCACAAATATCTAAAATGGCTTGCAAACCTAAACGGGACTCGGCTGTCACAAAAATATCATCCGCAAAGAAACCCCCCGGTATTCTAAGTTCCTGATTTGCGCTGCCAGGGTATCGAAGAGGGAACCCAAAATTTGATGTTCGCAGGGCCCTATCCAATGGTTCTAGGTACAAAGCAAAAAGAAGCGGTGAGAGAGGACACCCTTGTTTCAACCCTACTCTGCTAGGCATGAAGTCCGTGACTACGCCCCCAAACCAAAAGCGATACTGCACGTGCTCGTAAAGTGTAGCCAGAAGGGTTACGAAAGGAACTGGAATTCCCAGGGACACTAGAACCGACCACAAACGCGGCCGGCTGACGCTGTCGTAAGCCTTACGTAAGTCTAGAAAAGCAAAAAACACCGGACGTTGCTCAATTCTGGCAATGTCCATCAACTGAGACACTACAAAAATACTATCTGCACCTCTCCTATCCCTCCTGAACCCGTTCTGCAACTCCCCTAAAATATTATTATCTTCAACAAAACGTTCTAAGCGAGTCTTTAAAATCGCTACAAATAATTTAGATATGCACTGTGATAGGGCAATTGGTCGGAAAGAAGCGAGATTTTCAGCGTCTTTTCCTCCACCTTTAAATAAAAGTTTTATGTCCGTGAGCCCCCATGACTTTGGGGTAGCCGAATGCCGTATGACACCACTGAACAAATCACATAACACCCGTCGTGAGCACCCGTCAAGAGATTTTAGGAGTTCATAAGATATACCGTCCTCACCCGCGGCTTTACCCGATGGAAGAGCGGCTAACGCAGTATCAATTTCCTGGATGACAACGTCCTCATTGAGCGAGCCGTTATAAGTTAGCCCCACTCGGTCAACCAGCCCGGAAAGAGAAGCATGGCACTGTAAGAAAGCGGCTTCCTCCGTCCGGTAGAACTCTGAGACCCTCGTTCGTATGGCAGCCGGACCCGACAAAACTGTGGATCCATCCTGCGCCTTTACAGCCGCCACGGTCTGAGGCGGGGGAGGCGGGTTAAATAACCTCCAAAATTTCTTGCCCGCCAAGCGTTTATCAGACAGAATGTCACGTTCTATGGCTCTATTTACTTCACCTATTTTACTCGCAACAAGCCGCGTCACTTCCCGTTTAAGAGTGCAGTAAGAGTCCCAAAGCTCCTTAACATATTCAGGTGAAAAAGGACTGTTAGGGTGACGACGTTCACGCGCTGCTTTGCGGTAGAGACGGTTCGCCTCCTTGCGTTTTTGGATGGCCAGCTTGACTTCGTGGTCAAACCAACGCTTTTGAAGGCCCCGCGCACCAGTACCCGAAGTCTGGCCTAGCGTGTTTGATGCCGCGGATAGCAAGATAGATTGAAAATCGTCTAGCGTTAAAGACGGCGTACCCCTCAAGGCTTCGTTGACCGTCGTTTTGTACTGCTCCAATGTTTCAGGGTTACCAGTCCGCCAACGCGGTCTGGAACGCGCCGGAACGACAGATGCGCCTCGTCGACCCGATATATTCAAAGTCAATGTTAACGCGTTATGGTCACTGCCAAGGCTAAACAAACCATCCTCATCAATATCCATGCGCGAGAGGGTCTGGAGGAACTGATCATTGCCAAGGGCATAATCGATGGTGGTGGCCAGCCCCCGCGCCGACCAAGTGATCCTGCCAACGCATACCTCGTTCAGAGTATTTATGATAGTGAGGTCGTGATCGATGACCCATGACACCAATGTGCGACCCGTTTGGTTGTCTCTACCATCCAAGTCCGGAATGTGCGCGTTAAAATCTCCCATGATACAAACCGGTTTTCGACCAAGGCTATTTAATTGGGCTAAATCCCTCGCGAGACATTGGAAAATACTGGCATTCCAACTAGAGTCCTCTTTATCCGTCGCTAGGTAAACAACTCCAACTAGTATCTCAACCGAACCGCATCGTACTTCTACCCACATGTGCTCGTCGCAAGAACGGACAAGGCGACACGGGGTAGTATCCGCCACCACGAGTCCCAGACCACCGCCTTTCTTTGCCCCACTCGGTCTATTTAATCCAAACCAACTAAATCCCGGACACGATTCTGGACTTTCATCATCGCGTAAGTGCGTTTCCGCAACAGCGAAAACCTCAGTGTTTGTTTGGATCATTTGGGGGTATAGTTCCGACCACAATTCACGCTTACGACCGCTTTGAATGTTTAAGAATGATAATTTAAAACTTTTATTTACACGAGATTTCTGATGCCTCCTTTTCCTCCGACGCCAACGCCCCTGTAGAAATGTTTAACACGCTACACACCAATGCTCAGGGAGAAGCTACCCACCAGGGGCCATTGAAAATACATTAGTTTTAGTATTTCACTAACAAATACGCCTGCACCGTTATACAAATGAATATATGATAGATATAATATAGAAAGAACTTATGAGCCTCTTCCACTAAAATTATTATGGATTGAACCACTTTAATTCGATTTTAAATTTAATCATTAATTTCTTGTTAAATCGTATTTTCTTTCGTTTCCCGAACCCCTTTAGACGGTACCTATATATATTAAAAGGAAAAAAACCTTACTCTCTCTGCGATCAAATTAGAATTCCCGCCCGTTTTTCCCGCCAATCTTTTGAGGGAATTTCATTTAATATCCGAAATGAACTCAAAACACGAATCATACCTTTTCTTTTTTTTAATTTTGTCAAATTAACGAAAAGGGAGGAACGTTTGAGGTTGTAGTAATATAATATTAGTTGTACTATATCCTAATTTAACTTGAACACGGAATGCTAAACGCGTCAAATCACGCGAGATTTATGAATTTTTAACATTAGTTATTTATTCCGAAGTTGAACACGGAATGCTAAACGTGTCAAATTATGAATTTTTAACATTAGTTATTTATTCCGAAGTTGAACACGGAATGCTAAACGTGTCAAATTATGAATTTTTAACATTATTTTATTCCGTATTGACTTCGAACGCGGTAAGTATAATGTTAGATACAGGACCTACAATAATTATTAAAACTCGGTTAGGGGGACGGACGTGTCCCATTAATAAGACATACAAATAATAAGACCGCATTTTCTCTCTGTCCCGTGGACTCCATTCACGACTTGTCCATTAATAGAAGCACTGACCCATTCTTTTTTTTTTTGTTAATTTTTTGGAAAACGTACAAGACCAAAAATGGGTCGAAAATTGGTAATTCTTCTGTGAAAAAATGTTCTTCGGCTTCACAAATTGGCTTAAAAAATCCGGAAAATATACGAGTATACTTTAGTTGAAAAACATTTTGAAAATTAAAAGTATTTTTAGGTTTAAAAAAAATTGTTTTTTTTATCGGAATTTTTCGAGAAAGGTTTTTAGGTTTTTTTATTATAGCAATTTTAAAAATTGGGATTAATAAAAAGAAAATCCAATTCAAACCTTACTAGATTTCTAAGTACACTCGAGGAATATCATTCGTAACTCAAAACTGAAGTTTAGCCTATTTCTTTAAAAAAAATAAAATAAAAATTTAACAAAAAACTTTTAACAAAAATATATTTGAACCCCCGTGCCATCCTCTGTATTTCTAACATTAAATGCTAAAGGGGACGTCCATATATATCTCTATAGTTTTCTCTTCAAGAAAAGGGTTTGTTCTTGACTTAAAAGGAGAATTTAATATCACGAGACTCGAGTGAGTCTGTATTCCATCCACCGTTTTTAAAACAATACATCCAAAGGCGTGGGGGTAAGGAAAGATAGCTCGTAGGAGTTTCTCCGTTGGGTACCTTTGATTGTATTGTTTCTTGATGGGTGAACGAAGAATAGATCGGACGCTTTAAATCGTTTGTAGTCTCGCGCTCGGTGCATGGCGCCGGCCAGTCTCTCTTATTTATTTACTATTGCGTATAAAATCCCTGTGTAAACGTATGTACGTGTTATACCCCCCCCCTCCCTTTTCAATTCTTCAGATTCACGAGAGAGAGCTCAAGGCGCGTGAGAAATCCTTTTTAAAGGGAACATCAAAGATACAATCAAGGTTTATTGCATCGCGTAGTACTTATGGACAATGCCACCAGTTTTCTGCCCCTTTAGAAATTTCGAATGACCTTGAAATAGTAAATAATTCGCTCGTGCATCTCGTGAACCGTTTTTTGTATCGACGCGGCGCGAGCTCTCCATTGGTAGTAGTAAAATACAGGGAGGATAAATGGTTCGATTATGTAGTAGTAGTAGTAGTAGTAAAATGAGTTTTCAGCCAATGAAGAACGAGGGGAAGAGGGTATAATTTTTGCTCACGCAAATTCCAGCTTATGAAAGTAAAGAAAGAGGAGAAATTGGTTGGTGCAGAGTGATTGATTGATGACGTCGTCCCGACAGACTGATCTCCAAAAAGAGAGAGAAAGAGAAAGACAGCTGCTTTTGAAATATTTTACCATTTTCAATCTCCCTTCGTACACACGTACGACACTTGCCTTAAAACAAAAGTTGCCTAGTAACCATAAATATGACACTTTTCTTAAGAAATTAAGATAGGGTTTTTCTCCGTATTATTCTAAGGTAGTTGTGATTGGGAAAATGTTGAAATCATTTCCTATTAATTAGTAGCACCCCTTAATTAACGTATTTCAAAGTTTATTATCTTTTACTTACGTGAGAAGGACAGTCTTTACTTACTTATGGTTGTTATTGTTACTTAGTTCGTTTCACTCTTGTCATAATCCCCGCCTTTCCCCGTATTACTTCAATTTCAATAGACGTACAATATCTTCCCGTTCCAAATATTTCGTTTTATATTTCTTTTAAAAACAGTCCATAGTGCGGCGCATCTTGAGCTCGTTTATAAATAAAAAATAGGCCAATATAGTGTTTGAGCGCCTTGATCCTCGTGTCCCCCCCCCCATTGAATACCCAGATGGTTTAAAAAACCAAGGCCCCTCAAATGCAATGCAATGCAGGACACGCTAAAAGTACGAGTATACAAATAAAATCGAATAAAGCATCCATATTTTTCATACACATATCAGTTCAGTTTGTCCCCCTGTCCCTACTCCCTCTCTCTCTCTGTCCTAGAGGACAGGACAATCGGTTGCACGATTCCCTCGTCAAGTCCCTTAGGGGCAGCGGGGAAGGTATATTGCGGAATAATCATAAAAATGTACGGTGGAAAAAGAAGTATAAGAAAAAGCGAAATATACTGGACCCAGCAGTCAAAAAAAAATAAATAAAAAATTCAGATCAGTACGAGCTTAGACTCTACAGAGAAATCTATCGGAAAAGGTCATCTTTCACTCTGGACTCTTTTTTTACTTTTTTCTTTGAGCTTGGGGCGACAGGAGTTGGGTATCTTTACTTTGACGTATGTGGTGCTACAGCCCCTTCTATCGGACAATACCTTTCTTTGTCCGTTCTAGTGTAAAGAATTAATACTACGCAAAGCTAACGTAACCCCATTCTTTCTTTAAATATATTTATCTATTTACACGTTGAATTTCCATTTAGAAATTAATTATATTAGCTTAATTAAGTTTTAATTATATAAGATGATCCTCGGGTCGAAAGGAATTCTGGGTGTGTGTGAAAAATGCCAAGCCAAAATTTAGGGTGATTAAATCGTATGAAGATTAAGATAAGACGAATTTAATAATAAGGTCGAAAGGAATTCTGGGTGAAAGGAAATGTGTATTAACTTAAGCCTAAATTAATTTACGTAATTTTCAAATTAGTAAAACCTAACGCGTTAATTGTTAATTCATAAACGAATATCACACTAATTTAAATCTGTCCATTAGGGTCTAGGAGTGTTTCTTTAGTACCTGGCGTTTTCACCTTCGGTTTCCATTGGTGGCTTTTTGTCTTATTAACTTTCTTCCGACGAATGTATTTCTTTGACGCGGCTTGTTTGATGTGAGGTAGGAAGGGAGGGAGGGAGGCGGCTAAAGAAGCTCTTTTATTTGTCTTTGTGACCGACTCGAGATTCCTTTTTTCTTTCCCATCCGTTTTCTTTAGTCTATTTGCTACTACTTCTTCTTCTTTGTTATCCATCGATTGTCACCCATGACCTCTAATAACACGCCCCCTTCTCTTCTCTTTTCAAATCTCCTACCATTTACCTACCGTCTTTAACGAAAGCTATACCTCATTTAGGATCCAAGGACCAACCAAGTATTCTTCTTCTTGGGGTTTAATTGATTTCTTTTCGGCGTAGGCCCTAGCTAGATTGAATGAGTGGTCCGTGTTTTATTTTTGGGAAAAGGTTGAGATTAAGAACTTTAAATTTTGGTAAAGTTTTATTTATGTAAATATTTAAAAAGTTGAAGACTCCTTTGATCCGGTTGTTTGAACCAAATTAATTTTAACTTATCTCGGCCAGAATTATTAACTCGGGCTGTTATTCATCAAAGAGATATTTTAATTGATTTGAGAGGTTCTATTGAATCAGTACTGTTTGACTTTAATTTAGAAGTTATGCTGATTTGACATCTTTTTGTTTGAACTTCGACCCCGACCGACTTTATTCGTTCTATTAATTTTTAAATTAAAAATTCTCGAATCGGGAATTGAGAGCAAACACTCGATATAAGACGAGGGGACGGACACTCGCTATAGAAAAACATAATTATTTTTGCTACGTTGATTAAATATGCGATTCGATTGAAGAGAAGTTTTCAACCCATCGGAAAGTGTTTTTAATGAATTTGAAATCGATCTTCGAGAGGCGGCTCAAGCTTAATTACACTCTTAGAAACCACCACCGTAACACCATTTTAATCCTTTAAGCTGATTATTTCTAATAAATTAAATTAGTTATTATCCCCTCGTAAATAGTTCTGAATGGAGTTGAATTCGCCTCACCCCTTCTAGAGAAAGTATTGGAGTCTTCCAGGAACGTATTTGAACTTGGAAGGAAGCCCCTCCCCTCCCCCCTCTCTCTCTTCCCTCAGCTTGTGCCGGAAGTATTGATCGACGCTGTTAACCCTCGGCCAGCTAGCTAGCTAGCTAGCTAGCTAGCTATCCCCGAAAACTTATCGTGTTTACCATCGACTGGGAAGGGAAAACCAAAAGAAAGAAAAAAAATAAGTTTCTAGTAAACCGCAGAAACCGATATATTTCAACCAATGTGCAGAGGCAAGAATCGGTTTACGCGGTTTTTCAGTGGAAAACAGCTCAGACTAAAAATACCTATTCCACGCCATGCAATCTTAAATCCTTTTTTTCTTCTTTTAAAGGGAGTATAAAGTAAACCCTTTTACTGATTCATCCATGCATGCCATCTGCAAAAGTCATCGGGGTTATATAATTTTGTGTTTCGACGGAAGTCAGTTTTGAGTGGAAAATGTAATTTCTATCTCCATTTTGCCACAAGGGTCACTGTTTTCGCGTTAGAATTTCATTGGGTGTTTTAGGGATAACCCCTTAATTAAATTAGAAATCATTGTCAGTAGATAGAAAGTGTTGCTTTGGGGTCATGGCGTCAGCCAGTGCCAGATGGCACATGATCTGGCACCAATAAATATGGCGTCAATGGACGCCCACGGAATTTTTCTTCTTATAGCGCCAGTGAATCAAACATTTTTCCCCCAATATTGTTGCGGCGTACATGACGTGTCGTCCTATGGCGTCAGCCCATGGCGTCAATGTTAGGCTTAAGCGTCATATTCGACAACGTGGTAAATAACCTTTGTCATACACGTGGTTTAACTATAAGAACGTGATTGGTCTAAAAAGAGCGCCATGTTTACATGGTCAGAAAGTCACGTGACATTAAAGTATAAAAGACGAGGACGGTTTAAAGATAAGGCATTCTACATCCTTCCTTGAAGTACCGATCCAGATCCGAAAAATGTAAGTATAAATTTCTTTAAATATAAGTTTACGATAGTTAATTCCTCCCGCATTTATCGATATGGATTTAAGTATGCAACACCCCTTTACCGGACTAGTGGCTGGAGTCACCGGCTGTGGGAAAAGTGTTTTCGTAGGGGAATTAATTAAGCATAAGGACATATGTATTTCGCCCACCCCCGAAAGAATAATTTGGTGTTATACGGAGTATCAGTCGAATCTATACGGTGCTATACTATCCCATACTCCGAGTGTAGAATTTCACGAGGGTTTATTAGATGTTAGCACCCTAGATGCTAGTGTGAGGAACTTCGTTATATTAGACGACTTACTATGTGAAATAGCGAATAATAAGGACGTGACGAATCTTTTCATTAGGGGCTCGCACCATAGGAATGCCTCAGTTTTAATTTTAATGCAGAATCTTTATTATCCTGGGAAGGAAATTCGTACCTTAAACTTAAATGCCCATTACTTGGTTATATTTAAAACACCACGTGATCAATCTGCCATTATCCATCTTGCGAAACAAATTTCGCCGGGAAATAGTAAATACGTGGTAGACTCCTTTAGACAGGCGACTTTGGAACCTTACGGATATCTATTTGTAGACCTTAAGGCTAACACCCTAGATAACCACCGTCTAAGAACAGGTATACTTCCAGGTCAACAAGCAGCACTGTTCATACCGAAATGACGGCCATCCTTGAAGCGAATTTTTTCCGGATTAAGGGACGATGGGTAATCAAGGAGCTGACGATGTACGTGAAGGAGACCGACGTCCACGAAGTCTGGATCTTCCAATCCCCATGCAAGTTCTCAGAGTTATCCGTCAAGGATAAAAGGCAATGCAGGTGGCTCTCAAGGAACACTTGCGATCTAGCATTCGAGGAGGGAGACTACCCATACGAGACGACGCAGGAGGCCGCCGACTATATTCGAGCTAGAGCATCGTCATACGTGACGAAAGGAGCGGAGAAGGCCGAAACCCTATCAAGATTCTTAGGGTGCGAAGTTATCAACGCCGAAGACTACGGTTGCCCGAGATTATCAAGTATCGAGTGCGATACCCCCAGGGCTTGCACTTTTCATAGGGACAGCAACAACTGTACCTTGGTGAAGGCGTCCAAACTAGCGGAATGGCTCCGTCAAAACGAGTCAACGATAATTTAAATTTTTTAAAATATATTGCAAATTGTAACTCATGTCAAAGAAATGCCGCAATTAAATTTGCCAATAAAGAAGCGATTAAATCTATTGTCGAGTGTTGTATAAATATCCTACGGGGCAATGTCCCTCTTTTCTAATTTTTTTTTTTTTGGTTGGCCTATCTTAAATCTTATAACACCCATAAAATATTAATTTTATTAATTTTTACTATTAAAAACAAAAAAATTCTCTTATCATATTATATTATTATTTGAACTGATAAGGGAAATAAACTCTATGTCCAAAACTTTGTCTCACATTGCCAACAGTAAAGTGAACTTTCGATCTGATAAGAGAACCAATAATGATTTGAAATGATAAAAGCATATGCCTCGATTTATCCATTCTTTCACATACATGTCGAGGAAATGAACAAATATTTGATCTTCCTAAAAGTATGGATTAACAGTAAATAGAAAAGATGGCAATTGTATCTCCTAAACACAAACAAAATCGAATTCAAACCATAGTAAACAATGATAAAAGGGTAAAACTCATTTCAAAATCATCGGTAAATTTCCTCCGAGCTTGAGCAAGCAAAGGTTAAATTGATAAGTGCAGAAGTGAACTAATTTCAGAAATATGGCGGGTAGACTTTCGAACTACCCACGCTTTAGTCCATGCGTTTAATTCATTTCTAAAGTCAACATGATTAGAGAAAACTTTCATATTAGTGTTCAAACCTTCCCTATTATTGTTCATACTTTCCCTATTAATGTTCCCATCCCGATATGAACACCAGATACTAGTGTTGCCGTCCTTAAAACAATGTTTAGATATTAATAAACCTACTTTCTATTGATTAAAGACATTTATTCCGATAGCACCGTATCATAAATATCTTTATCATGTTTATACAATGAGCAAATATCGGATATCATAATAAAGCGGAATAAAATTAAATCAAATACCCCCTATTTTATTTGGTGAATCTATAGAAAAAATATTTGTAGGATAAAGCAAGATACAGATCTTAGATTCTATCCCTAAGCACTTTGTCAAAAGTGTATCGAAATGGGAGAATATGCGATTTAAAGTGTTGTGAACCTACCAAACTACAATAAAAAGTGGTGGAAAATAATTGAAAAGATAAACAAAATACTATTTAAAGTGATGGAGAATGATAGAAAAGATGACGAGAATAATACTGAAAGCTACACTATTTCTGTTCGGTGTTTCACTATTTTTGTTCGGTGTTTCACTATTTCTGTTCGGTGTTTCACTATTTCTGTTCGGTGTTTCACTATTTCTGTTCGGCGTTTCACTATTTCTGTTCGGCGTTTCACTATTTCTGTTCGGCGTTTCACTATTTCTGTTCAGTGTTTCACTATTTCTGTTCAGTGTTTCACTATTTCTGTTCGGTGTTTCACTATTTCTGTTCGGTGTTTCACTATTTCTGTTCGGTGTTTCACTATTTCTGTTCGGTGTTTCACTATTTCTGTTCGGTGTTTCACTATTTCTGTTCGGCGTTTCAGTATTTCTGTTCGGCGTTTCACTATTTCTGTTCGGCGTTTCACTATTTCTGTTCGGCGTTTCACTATTTCTGTTCAGTGTTTCACTATTTCTGTTCGGTGTTTCACTATTTCTGTTCAGAGTTTCACTATTTCTGTTCGGAGTTTCACTATTTCTGTTCAATGTTTCACTATTTCTGTTCGGTGTTTCACTATTTCTGTTCAGAGTTTCACTATTTCTGTTCGGAGTTTCACTATTTCTGTTCAATGTTTCACTATTTATGTTCAGAGTTTCACTATTTCTGTTCAGTGTTTCACTATTTCTGTTCAGTGTTTCACTATTTCTGTTCGGTGTTTCACTATTTCTGTTCGGTGTTTCACTATTTCTGTTCGGTGTTTCACTATTTCTGTTCGGCGTTTCAGTATTTCTGTTCGGCGTTTCACTATTTCTGTTCGGCGTTTCACTATTTCTGTTCGGAGTTTCACTATTTCTGTTCAATGTTTCACTATTTATGTTCAGAGTTTCACTATTTCTGTTCGGCGTTTCAGTATTTCTGTTCGGCGTTTCACTATTTCTGTTCGGCGTTTCACTATTTCTGTTCGGAGTTTCACTATTTCTGTTCAATGTTTCACTATTTATGTTCAGAGTTTCACTATTTCTGTTCAGTGTTTCACTCTTTCTGTTCAAAGTTTCACTCTTTCTGTTCTATGTTTCACTCTTTCTGTTCTATGTTTCACTCTTTCTGTTCTATGTTTCACTCTTTCTGTTCTAGGTTTCACTCTTTCTGTTCCAGGTTTCACTCTTTCTGTTCTAGGTTTCTCTCTTTCTGTTCTATGTTTCACTCTTTCTGTCCTATGTTTCACTCTTTCTGTCCTATGTTTCACTCTTTCTGTTTTATGTTTCACTCTTTCTGTTCTATGTTTCACTCTTTCTGTTCTATGTTTCACTCTTTCTGTTCTATGTTTCACTCTTTCTGTTCTATGTTTCACTCTTTCTTTTCTATGTTTCACTCTTTCTGTTCTATGTTTTACTCTTTCTGTTCTATGTTTCACTTTCTATGTTCTAGGTTTCACTCTTTCTGTTCTAGGTTTCACTCTTTCTGTTCTATGTTTCACTCTTTCTGTTCTAGGTTTCACTCTTTCTGTTCTAGGTTTCACTCTTTCTGTCCTATGTTTCACTCTTTCTGTTCTATGTTTCACTCTTTCTGTTCTATGTTTCACTCGTTCTGTTCTATGTTTCACTCTTTCTGTTCTATTTTTCACTCTTTCTCTTCAAAGTTTCACTCTTCTTGTTCAAAGTTTCACTCTTCCTGTTCTATGTTTCACTCTTTCTGTTCAAAGTTTCACTCTTTCTGTTCAAAGTTTCACTATTTCTGTTCAAAGTTTCGCTATTTATGTTAAAATTTTCACTCTTTCTGTTCAAAGTTTCACCATTTATGTTCAAAGTTTCACTATTTATGTTCAATTTTTCCCTGTTTCTGTTTAGACATTTCTTATTTCTGCTGAAACGTTTTTTTTATTACTGTTCAAACTTTTCCTATTTGTGCTGATACGTTTTTTATTACTTTTCAAACTTTTGTTGTTCCTGCTGAAACGTTTCAAACTTCTTATTTTGTTGCAAGTTTATTTATCCTTTTTCCTCAAGCTTTTCATGTTTCTGTTCTATTTTTTATTATTTCGGCGATTTAATTCCTTTTTCCGAAATTCTACATCGCTTTACTAATTTCTATGGTTTTGAAATCGAATTTCAATGTTCCATAACCAAAATTCCCATGTGATATAAATGTGATGAACACCTTATTACCTAATAATGTATGAATTCCTAGAATATAAACGTCTTACTCTTAATCGGAATACATTAATTTATGATTTAGATAAATTCCTAATCCAACTGCAAAAGTTTATATGGAAAACGAATTTTCAAGGTGAAAGATACGTAGTGTAAAACGGATGATTTCAAAGTTCAGACTAAATAACAGAAAATCAATGAAACACCATCTCCTCATTAACATTAATTTATGTTTTGATATTATTGCAGTTTGGTTTCTAATATGTTTATAGGTATTAACGTTACAGAAAACGTTTTCAAATGACGGAATTCCGATTAAGTTTTCTTCACAAGGAACTAAAAAAGTGGTTGAAAGTGACATGAAGTGTGTATAATTCATTTTAAAGTATCGGCAAAACACTAAAAATTGGTTAAAGTTTCGATAAATGTTTAGTAAACGTTTCGTTATTCGACTTAAATATATCCGATATTGTTAATATATGACTATTATCAAACAGATAATGAAGTTGAATGACGAAAAAGTGCTCGCAAGTGTTGTTAATCTACTAAAATTCGGATGAAACTGACGTGAAATGAAAGCATTCGATTGAAAGCGAAAATACGACTAAGAAAGTGGATCAAAGTTTTGTTAAACTACTAAAATGTAGTTCAAATCACATTCAAAGGAACTAAAAAGCAGTTGAACGTTCATGAAATGACAAAAGTACAATTGTAAGTAATGTGCTTAATATTTTTATAAATTTTGCAAGGATATAAATACTTCTCGCGGATCTCAACAGTGTGTGAAATTTGATAACACGAATGTTACCAGTAATTGGTCCATTAACGTAACAAATGTGGATGATTACCAAGAAATAAACCCATTTGATATCAATCGTGATTTGATACTATCATAACCAAAACTTCGGTTTATCACGACGTTTCGAGGAGACCTTTAGACACTTAATACTAGTCGAAACCCATTGGTGAGAAATTAACAATTGCTAAATTTGTTTGCTATATAAACCAAGGCTTTGAACGCAGAATTTATCCCAGTTTGTTTATTTTATCAGTATAGATCTTCTCAAGACACACTTTCTTATCAGTTTGATAAATGGAAATTTAATTGGTGATAAATTATAAAGTGCAACGCCTAATAGATCCGCATCTCTTTTATCAGTATCATCGTCTTTTCGATCTTACGTTGAAATTTCAAATATCATTTAACCACTTTGGAACAGAAAAACTCCAATGCAAAAACAGATGGACACGCGTATTTTCAGCAGAGAATGATGTACCACAGACGTTGGATGGAAATGTCAAGGCTGCCAATCTCAAGACCTGGAGGGGGGGGGGGCCGCCTAATAGAACACGCGCCGGGGAAAGCAAAAATACGCGCGTGTGGCGGCCCTCCCCCTCCAGGTCTTGAGATTGGCAGCCTTGACATTTCCATCCAACGTCTGTGGTACATCATTCTCTGCTGAAAATACGCGTGTCCATCTGTTTTTGCATTGGAGTTTTTCTGTTCCAAAGTGGTTAAATGATATTTGAAATTTCAACGTAAGATCGAAAAGACGATGATACTGATAAAAGAGATGCGGATCTATTAGGCGTTGCACTTTATAATTTATCACCAATTAAATTTCCATTTATCAAACTGATAAGAAAGTGTGTCTTGAGAAGATCTATACTGATAAAATAAACAAACTGGGATAAATTCTGCGTTCAAAGCCTTGGTTTATATAGCAAACAAATTTAGCAATTGTTAATTTCTCACCAATGGGTTTCGACTAGTATTAAGTGTCTAAAGGTCTCCTCGAAACGTCGTGATAAACCGAAGTTTTGGTTATGATAGTATCAAATCACGATTGATATCAAATGGGTTTATTTCTTGGTAATCATCCACATTTGTTACGTTAATGGACCAATTACTGGTAACATTCGTGTTATCAAATTTCACACACTGTTGAGATCCGCGAGAAGTATTTATATCCTTGCAAAATTTATAAAAATATTAAGCACATTACTTACAATTGTACTTTTGTCATTTCATGAACGTTCAACTGCTTTTTAGTTCCTTTGAATGTGATTTGAACTACATTTTAGTAGTTTAACAAAACTTTGATCCACTTTCTTAGTCGTATTTTCGCTTTCAATCGAATGCTTTCATTTCACGTCAGTTTCATCCGAATTTTAGTAGATTAACAACACTTGCGAGCACTTTTTCGTCATTCAACTTCATTATCTGTTTGATAATAGTCATATATTAACAATATCGGATATATTTAAGTCGAATAACGAAACGTTTACTAAACATTTATCGAAACTTTAACCAATTTTTAGTGTTTTGCCGATACTTTAAAATGAATTATACACACTTCATGTCACTTTCAACCACTTTTTTAGTTCCTTGTGAAGAAAACTTAATCGGAATTCCGTCATTTGAAAACGTTTTCTGTAACGTTAATACCTATAAACATATTAGAAACCAAACTGCAATAATATCAAAACATAAATTAATGTTAATGAGGAGATGGTGTTTCATTGATTTTCTGTTATTTAGTCTGAACTTTGAAATCATCCGTTTTACACTACGTATCTTTCACCTTGAAAATTCGTTTTCCATATAAACTTTTGCAGTTGGATTAGGAATTTATCTAAATCATAAATTAATGTATTCCGATTAAGAGTAAGACGTTTATATTCTAGGAATTCATACATTATTAGGTAATAAGGTGTTCATCACATTTATATCACATGGGAATTTTGGTTATGGAACATTGAAATTCGATTTCAAAACCATAGAAATTAGTAAAGCGATGTAGAATTTCGGAAAAAGGAATTAAATCGCCGAAATAATAAAAAATAGAACAGAAACATGAAAAGCTTGAGGAAAAAGGATAAATAAACTTGCAACAAAATAAGAAGTTTGAAACGTTTCAGCAGGAACAACAAAAGTTTGAAAAGTAATAAAAAACGTATCAGCACAAATAGGAAAAGTTTGAACAGTAATAAAAAAAACGTTTCAGCAGAAATAAGAAATGTCTAAACAGAAACAGGGAAAAATTGAACATAAATAGTGAAACTTTGAACATAAATGGTGAAACTTTGAACAGAAAGAGTGAAAATTTTAACATAAATAGCGAAACTTTGAACAGAAATAGTGAAACTTTGAACAGAAAGAGTGAAACTTTGAACAGAAAGAGTGAAACATAGAACAGGAAGAGTGAAACTTTGAACAAGAAGAGTGAAACTTTGAAGAGAAAGAGTGAAAAATAGAACAGAAAGAGTGAAACATAGAACAGAACGAGTGAAACATAGAACAGAAAGAGTGAAACATAGAACAGAAAGAGTGAAACATAGGACAGAAAGAGTGAAACCTAGAACAGAAAGAGTGAAACCTAGAACAGAAAGAGTGAAACATAGAACAGAAAGAGTGAAACCTAGAACAGAAAGAGTGAAACCTAGAACATAGAAAGTGAAACATAGAACAGAAAGAGTAAAACATAGAACAGAAAGAGTGAAACATAGAAAAGAAAGAGTGAAACATAGAACAGAAAGAGTGAAACATAGAACAGAAAGAGTGAAACATAGAACAGAAAGAGTGAAACATAGAACAGAAAGAGTGAAACATAAAACAGAAAGAGTGAAACATAGGACAGAAAGAGTGAAACATAGGACAGAAAGAGTGAAACATAGAACAGAAAGAGAGAAACCTAGAACAGAAAGAGTGAAACCTGGAACAGAAAGAGTGAAACCTAGAACAGAAAGAGTGAAACATAGAACAGAAAGAGTGAAACATAGAACAGAAAGAGTGAAACATAGAACAGAAAGAGTGAAACTTTGAACAGAAAGAGTGAAACACTGAACAGAAATAGTGAAACTCTGAACATAAATAGTGAAACATTGAACAGAAATAGTGAAACTCCGAACAGAAATAGTGAAACGCCGAACAGAAATAGTGAAACGCCGAACAGAAATACTGAAACGCCGAACAGAAATAGTGAAACTCTGAACATAAATAGTGAAACATTGAACAGAAATAGTGAAACTCCGAACAGAAATAGTGAAACGCCGAACAGAAATAGTGAAACGCCGAACAGAAATACTGAAACGCCGAACAGAAATAGTGAAACACCGAACAGAAATAGTGAAACACCGAACAGAAATAGTGAAACACCGAACAGAAATAGTGAAACACTGAACAGAAATAGTGAAACACTGAACAGAAATAGTGAAACTCTGAACATAAATAGTGAAACATTGAACAGAAATAGTGAAACTCCGAACAGAAATAGTGAAACTCTGAACAGAAATAGTGAAACACCGAACAGAAATAGTGAAACATTGAACAGAAATAGTGAAACTCCGAACAGAAATAGTGAAACTCTGAACAGAAATAGTGAAACACCGAACAGAAATAGTGAAACACTGAACAGAAATAGTGAAACGCCGAACAGAAATAGTGAAACGCCGAACAGAAATAGTGAAACGCCGAACAGAAATACTGAAACGCCGAACAGAAATAGTGAAACACCGAACAGAAATAGTGAAACACCGAACAGAAATAGTGAAACACCGAACAGAAATAGTGAAACACCGAACAGAAATAGTGAAACACCGAACAGAAATAGTGAAACACTGAACAGAAATAGTGAAACACTGAACAGAAATAGTGAAACGCCGAACAGAAATAGTGAAACGCCGAACAGAAATAGTGAAACGCCGAACAGAAATAGTGAAACACCG
The DNA here is from genome assembly GCF_054372755.1 of Phalangium opilio. Classification (NCBI taxonomy): domain Eukaryota; kingdom Metazoa; phylum Arthropoda; class Arachnida; order Opiliones; family Phalangiidae; genus Phalangium; species Phalangium opilio. The sequence goes on along the minus strand of NW_028324147.1, from coordinate 938,625 downwards.
AACAGAAATAGTGAAACACCGAACAGAAATAGTGAAACACCGAACAAAAATAGTGAAACACCGAACAGAAATAGTGTAGCTTTCAGTATTATTCTCGTCATCTTTTCTATCATTCTCCATCACTTTAAATAGTATTTTGTTTATCTTTTCAATTATTTTCCACCACTTTTTATTGTAGTTTGGTAGGTTCACAACACTTTAAATCGCATATTCTCCCATTTCGATACACTTTTGACAAAGTGCTTAGGGATAGAATCTAAGATCTGTATCTTGCTTTATCCTACAAATATTTTTTCTATAGATTCACCAAATAAAATAGGGGGTATTTGATTTAATTTTATTCCGCTTTATTATGATATCCGATATTTGCTCATTGTATAAACATGATAAAGATATTTATGATACGGTGCTATCGGAATAAATGTCTTTAATCAATAGAAAGTAGGTTTATTAATATCTAAACATTGTTTTAAGGACGGCAACACTAGTATCTGGTGTTCATATCGGGATGGGAACATTAATAGGGAAAGTATGAACAATAATAGGGAAGGTTTGAACACTAATATGAAAGTTTTCTCTAATCATGTTGACTTTAGAAATGAATTAAACGCATGGACTAAAGCGTGGGTAGTTCGAAAGTCTACCCGCCATATTTCTGAAATTAGTTCACTTCTGCACTTATCAATTTAACCTTTGCTTGCTCAAGCTCGGAGGAAATTTACCGATGATTTTGAAATGAGTTTTACCCTTTTATCATTGTTTACTATGGTTTGAATTCGATTTTGTTTGTGTTTAGGAGATACAATTGCCATCTTTTCTATTTACTGTTAATCCATACTTTTAGGAAGATCAAATATTTGTTCATTTCCTCGACATGTATGTGAAAGAATGGATAAATCGAGGCATATGCTTTTATCATTTCAAATCATTATTGGTTCTCTTATCAGATCGAAAGTTCACTTTACTGTTGGCAATGTGAGACAAAGTTTTGGACATAGAGTTTATTTCCCTTATCAGTTCAAATAATAATATAATATGATAAGAGAATTTTTTTGTTTTTAATAGTAAAAATTAATAAAATTAATATTTTATGGGTGTTATAAGATTTAAGATAGGCCAACCAAAAAAAAAAAAAATTAGAAAAGAGGGACATTGCCCCGTAGGATATTTATACAACACTCGACAATAGATTTAATCGCTTCTTTATTGGCAAATTTAATTGCGGCATTTCTTTGACATGAGTTACAATTTGCAATATATTTTAAAAAATTTAAATTATCGTTGACTCGTTTTGACGGAGCCATTCCGCTAGTTTGGACGCCTTCACCAAGGTACAGTTGTTGCTGTCCCTATGAAAAGTGCAAGCCCTGGGGGTATCGCACTCGATACTTGATAATCTCGGGCAACCGTAGTCTTCGGCGTTGATAACTTCGCACCCTAAGAATCTTGATAGGGTTTCGGCCTTCTCCGCTCCTTTCGTCACGTATGACGATGCTCTAGCTCGAATATAGTCGGCGGCCTCCTGCGTCGTCTCGTATGGGTAGTCTCCCTCCTCGAATGCTAGATCGCAAGTGTTCCTTGAGAGCCACCTGCATTGCCTTTTATCCTTGACGGATAACTCTGAGAACTTGCATGGGGATTGGAAGATCCAGACTTCGTGGACGTCGGTCTCCTTCACGTACATCGTCAGCTCCTTGATTACCCATCGTCCCTTAATCCGGAAAAAATTCGCTTCAAGGATGGCCGTCATTTCGGTATGAACAGTGCTGCTTGTTGACCTGGAAGTATACCTGTTCTTAGACGGTGGTTATCTAGGGTGTTAGCCTTAAGGTCTACAAATAGATATCCGTAAGGTTCCAAAGTCGCCTGTCTAAAGGAGTCTACCACGTATTTACTATTTCCCGGCGAAATTTGTTTCGCAAGATGGATAATGGCAGATTGATCACGTGGTGTTTTAAATATAACCAAGTAATGGGCATTTAAGTTTAAGGTACGAATTTCCTTCCCAGGATAATAAAGATTCTGCATTAAAATTAAAACTGAGGCATTCCTATGGTGCGAGCCCCTAATGAAAAGATTCGTCACGTCCTTATTATTCGCTATTTCACATAGTAAGTCGTCTAATATAACGAAGTTCCTCACACTAGCATCTAGGGTGCTAACATCTAATAAACCCTCGTGAAATTCTACACTCGGAGTATGGGATAGTATAGCACCGTATAGATTCGACTGATACTCCGTATAACACCAAATTATTCTTTCGGGGGTGGGCGAAATACATATGTCCTTATGCTTAATTAATTCCCCTACGAAAACACTTTTCCCACAGCCGGTGACTCCAGCCACTAGTCCGGTAAAGGGGTGTTGCATACTTAAATCCATATCGATAAATGCGGGAGGAATTAACTATCGTAAACTTATATTTAAAGAAATTTATACTTACATTTTTCGGATCTGGATCGGTACTTCAAGGAAGGATGTAGAATGCCTTATCTTTAAACCGTCCTCGTCTTTTATACTTTAATGTCACGTGACTTTCTGACCATGTAAACATGGCGCTCTTTTTAGACCAATCACGTTCTTATAGTTAAACCACGTGTATGACAAAGGTTATTTACCACGTTGTCGAATATGACGCTTAAGCCTAACATTGACGCCATGGGCTGACGCCATAGGACGACACGTCATGTACGCCGCAACAATATTGGGGGAAAAATGTTTGATTCACTGGCGCTATAAGAAGAAAAATTCCGTGGGCGTCCATTGACGCCATATTTATTGGTGCCAGATCATGTGCCATCTGGCACTGGCTGACGCCATGACCCCAAAGCAACACTTTCTATCTACTATTGTCTTAATCAGTTTCTTGAGGGGACATCCGTAAAATACTCTTTGCAATCTTAACTTGGAAACAGTGTCCCTTGTGGTAAACAAAATGGAGACTCAAAATTGACTTCCCAAAGAACAATGTCACTTAATTTATAGCAGACTTACCAAAAAAGCTCTCTTTATAAGATCCGTGCTTTGGTAATTTTATTTTTTAATGAAATAATGGAAAAATATGTATTGAGAAGCCCTAAACATCTTAGGTTTGAGTCTCCTTGAGCAACAGAGTATGTCTTTAGATAATGGTTTGACGTATTAGGGGGGAGTATAGACCCGCTGCTACTTGTTTGAGAACTGGCAGCTGTTTGTTCTTAAGAATAGAAATATCCTACAAGAAAACTGATGCTTTAGAATTAGGAAGAGGATCATATCTGGATGAGGATGGAAGAGCCTCTTACGCAGCTGCTTCCCGAGGGACGGCACAATAACCTATACGCCTTATACCACAAATATTCTTTATACCCTCTGGGGGATTCCGTTTTAACTGATAGCTATCCAATCCCTCGACTATCCTCTTCCAATCCCTATTGCTCTTCATCCTCCCATCTTTATTTTCTTCAGCTACCACAATCGAGAGAAAACGGAAATTGTACCAACCAATTTTCTATATCGTTTTGGGTCTTTACTTTCGAATTTCTAAGCTGCTCAGAGAATACATTATATTCTTTAATCCCCCGAGTTATTCTAGGAAACCTTGTGATAATAGAGAGTTTAAGAAAAATAAATTAAAGTCTAATTTTGCGTTAATGAAAATTAATTTACATAAACTCAACTGCGATATATGGGGCACGTGCGCGAGACGTTTTTACGTTTTTCTTCTATTCCTATGCTAGTTTCTTAAACTCTCTATTATCTTTCGGCCTTGATACGCTGTACTCAAAGCCTCATATTCCACTTTTCTATGTACGTGTTTAATGGGCATTTTCATGCATGTTGTTAGTAATATTTGTACCTTTACACGAAAAACGAGCGTGAGGCTTTTTTGGGCCAACCTCCGTTGTAATAGCAACGCGATAAACAAATGCTTTCGTGTGAATTTAACATATTTTATACGTGAATATTTAAATTTATAGTGATATGTTTTATTTAAAAGTTGATTATCTCGGTCCCTAATTGAGTTAGGATTAAGTGTTTACTATTATTCAATAGAGCTCAATTGGGGCTATAATACCCTGAAAGGATTTAACTGGAAGTGTTTTTAAAATACAGTTATTACTTAACAAAGTTAAGCCTCGAATCTAGAGAGACTCTGTTAAACAATCACTCAATTTAAAGTGTACTTAAAAGCTTGTTCTCGATCATATTTCATTAGTAAAGTATATTTAAACTTTGGTTGGGATAGTTTTTAATATAAATATCAGCTAAGCCTTTGACGTACCACACCCTTCAGTTCGGCTCCCTGCAGCAGGAAATAAGTACAAAGATAAACCGAGTCTGTTCGAGCTAATCCACCCGCAAAGGCTTAATCATCCCATAGAGATAAATGGGATACTCGTTAGAAAAAGAAAGAAAAAACCTTAACCCCAAACCAAGCTATAAGAGCGTTGATTACTTTCATCAACAAAATGTTGTCTGGAATGTAGCTTAAATCGCCGCTTGTTTAATTAATTAAACCAAATTAGCCATTAATGCAAATTAAGCTAAAAAAATCCCGACCACAAAGGCTCATCATTAACAATCAACCTATTCAACAAAAATACGAAACCAGTATGAAAGCCGCAAACAATGAGACGGAAGTCCTTAATTTAACCCTGAGTTCGTAATACGAATAAGACTAGTCCCTAAGCGTTTTATTTCAATGAAATAATCGAAGCCCGCCTTTCCACCTGTTGCGAATTCCACCTGAAATTCTTCTAACATCCTTTCCTCTCTTTATCCCACGCGTCCGGACTTTAAATTAGAATGACTTTTTTCAACTTTAGTTTATACCGTCAACGAAGTAGGGATTAGGGAATAGTCGTTATTTCCAACTTCTTACCCAGTAACTTCTTAGGGTGAAAACGTCTCCCCTATAATACGTAAAACAAACTGTTAGAAAAAGTTTTTTATTTAACGTTAAAATTATACCGTAGTAAATGGCGGGGAACGTGGTTTGATCAAGGCGTTGTCTACGCCTTTATCTCTGGTATAAATTGACCGCGAAATAATTCCCAACAATTCTAATACCCACCTAAGGTTTTAACAACGGTAGTAGAGTCTCATCCCGAATGTTCATCCCTAAAGAAAAAGAAGCGGAATTGATGGTTCGTTGTCATGGCAACCGTCTCTCTCGCATTTTATCCCCCCGAGTTACTGAGAGGGACGACACTACGACGCCATAAACGCCGTAATCTCTAGGTGACTTAGATATATTCTATGTTATTGAGGAACCTCTCGAGCCAGCCGTTCCTGCCAGAAACGTTTCGACGCAGGCGCGCTAGTAGCTCTTGTCCCGGAGCTTTACCTTCTGGCAAAGTTCTAGCTCTTCTAGGTTTAGCTTGAACGCTCGGTTCTAGTTGGGTCTCCATTTCGAGGGATCTTCAGGAACCTTAAAAATCAAGCGCGCGTTTTGTGACGAGCTTCTCCCCAGCCAGAGTGCGACGGAGAAATTCGGGATGAATCTGACTCTACTCCACCCCCTTCCGTTGCCATCCCTAAAACCAGACGGAATTTTCGTGTTATCTTCAATTTAAACTTCTTCTTTTTTTGGTTTATTTATTTTTACCCAGTTTTGTTTTTATTTACGCTTTAGTTTTCACCTTACAGTCGCGCCTGCAACGTCAACAGAAATATACCGTTGAGCTCGCGCCGCGTAGCTTCTACTAAACACTTGATTCTTTGAATTTTCGAAAAGAAACCGCAGTGCAGCGCAGAACTAAAATTGGTGTGATAAAAATTTCAACTCGTATTTTAATTAATTATAGTGAACATTTGTAATTAGAGTAGAATTCAACCTTGTTAAGTGCGTTGGTGTAGACTCTATCGTATTTAACGATTTTAAATTCGGTTGAATTCTACCCTAATTGTAACACTGTTCATATACACCCCGCGCTTTCTCGGGTATCTTCAAGTTGTACTCGCGAACATTTGCCCTCCATTTCGGTAAACTGGCGCCGAACTGATACGCTATTGGCGACTTAGAGGTCCTCTGTCCGAGCAATTTCGAGAGTAACCTGTAGTGGACAGAGTTTTTGGGCTCTACAAGTGTAAAAGTTAATCAGAGCACAGAGCTGTAGTTGCAGCCCAGTCATCATTGCATCCCTGGAAATGTTCCGAGCTGTTCATCAGCGCATCAAGGATTGGCATGATAAGGTCAGAAGGTCTTCAACGTCTCGTACTCGTTCAAATAACCCGCATTTTTCTAACACCGATACCGTGAGTTGTTATATACCAGCATTTAAGAGAGAGCCGCCAGAGCACTTTTGGCTATAGCTGCGCTCGGCCATTTTCCACTAATTTGCTCCAGCAAGAGCAATTTCTCACGCTGGCTCGCTGTCTGTCGGAAGCCGCGTAAGGCTATTGCAGCACGTAAGAATGAGAATGGGTTTACCAAAGCTTGCCCGCGCAATCCTCTTGATTTATCTCTTTTTTATCGGTTGAGATGCTGTTTTAAAACATACGAAATTTCGTACAGGGTGTTTGATAAAGGAGTTAACGCTGGATAAGCTTGGATTGGTAGGTCAGTTAACTCTACCAAACCTTACTTAAACCTTAACTAAACCTAAACTAACCGTGAGGAAGGTACTACTGAATAGTGAGAATTATTTCCAGTTATAGTTTCCGTAAGACGGGTGAAACTCGCGTTCGTACCACTGAAACACCCTGTACGTATTCTAGAATTACAAGAGAGTTGGAGTTTCGGGGGTTGGATTTATTTTGTAACTCGATTTATACCAAGATAGATCGATTTTAAACTGGTGGGGTCATTTGAAACTGTAATGTAACAAATCGATATGCCTTAATGCAAGCAGAGCGCAGAGTCGCGGAGTCCCCTTTTAGCATACCTTTATGTACGCATATCTATCTTTCTATTCTCAAAGGGGGAGCCGAGGCCCAGTTATCTGTTATTAATGCGAGAAGGCCAGAAAAACAATCTTCAAAAACCCTTTTCGCTCGTGCGGTCGTAAGTCGGGTGCGATATAAGAGGATTCAGGGGGGGGGGTCATTCTGATTGTTGACCCCTTTCCCGAGGCGATAGGTTCGGTCAAGCTTCATCTCCTGCATGGTCCTAGATCGAGTAGTTCCACTGATCGTATTATCAAGCTAGGCTAACTGGAACAAAAAGCAATTTTCCCTCAACGCCCTAGTAAGCTTACCTTATATATTCGCAAATCGCCAAGGCGCTAGGCTAGATAGAGTTAGATCTTTTTATTAGCGGACTGTGTTTCCTTTTCTATTCTTTCGTTCATTCCATCCCTGAAGCGCTCGCGACTCAACAAGATTTTCGCGGGTTTATTTGACCCTCTTAATTGTATTTGCCCCAGTTAAGGTCAGCTTGCTCGTTACCTATCGCGCCAACAAACCAGGTTATTCCATTTATCCCGCTGACGAATGGACCGGGCCTTCCCTAGTCCATTAATTAACCAAAACCGTTAAGTATCCCCAAAATCTTTAAGGCTTTCGAGTTAAAAGATATTGTTAAAGAATGATCAGTTTTGGACGTCAATGGAGTAATTATTAACCAATGGGAAATTTTTACTTACTTTTAAGCAACCTTGGACCCCTCAAAGCTAATAATATCTTATATCAAATAACGTCACGTGATTTATCATTAATTTGATTTATTTTCGATTACGATTCTGTTGGTGGTAATGTAGTAGGTTTTTTTAGTGTTTTTTTTTTTTTTGCTGTACAGACCCATAAGAGAGTGCGTTAAAAAGGAACATAAATCTGGGACGGTACCTACTATCTCAGTTAGAGCTCTGACCCTTCCATTCCTATATACACTTCCATATTATATATTTTATTATCTCGACTACAAGACGTAAAGAAACAATCAATAACTCTTCCTCAAAGAAAATGCTTTCGCGTCTCTTTACCCAACCTCACTTTGCACCGTTATTAACGCTGTAGAAGCGCGTAAAGAAACTTTGAGCGTAGAGTCAACTTCGATTGAAAAAAGAAATATGTGCCATAAGATAGTGAATGAAGTAAAGGTTTACTATATATATAATAATAAGCCTTGGCAAATTTTGATATTCCCCTAATATTCTTCATTAATTTAATAAACGCGTATACATATTTATCTCTATATTTTTTATTACAAGTATCAATATACATGTACAAGGAGGAGTAAGTGTCAAAAACCTTTTGAAAATTTTATTTTTGGCTTTTTCTTTTTTAAAAGAAGAAAAAAAAAACTGCGTCGAATTTAGGATATAGGACCTTTTACCAAACGGGAGTTGTCAAGGAATAAAGTTTTTTCTTCTTACTTGTATCTCTAAGATGTATGTACGCCAAGATACGATGTAAAGAAATTCTATTCTACCTTCACAGAATTTTTTTACATTTTCTTTCTTTTTCTTGTCATTTCTTGGCTGGCGACAGATTCAACTTTTTTTTCTTCATCTTCCGTTTTTTCCCCCAGTTACTGGTGTGTATGTGAAGCTTGTAAACCCTTTTTTGCCGGAAGGGGAATTAAATAGGTTTGGAAGCCCAAACTCCCACCCACGACGTTTCATTGCGAGATTTTGGGACATTTCTTTACTTTTCTTCAATAGCATTGGATATTTTTTTCTTTAGATATCCTTGTTATCGGAAAAGTTTTGGATAAAACATTTGGTGTTCTTGTCGTCTGGGAGACGACAGACAACCAACCTGACCCCTGATTGAACCGAAACCTATCTTGACTTAACCTAACCTAACTTTAAAAGATACTACGAATACTTTAATTAGCTCTAAACCCTCTGATATTTATTCCATCACGTCGAAACGAACGTGTACTAGCACCTAATTTGTTTCCAAGTTGGTGTAATATACTCCGTACTGAACTTTGACCTTTAAGAAGACTAGGCGTCTTAAAGAGAATATGTATACGTGTTTACAAAGAGTTTCGTAAGCCTTTGTATTTTAAAAAATCCTGAAAAGAGGGTGATATTTATTTACTCTTTACTCCGGAGTAGAATTAGGCTTTTGTAAAATAGGCCTATAATGGAATGCCTGGGAAAGAAGGCCCCTTTTCTGGGGTCCCCATTGGGCAGCGATTAAAATACTCTCCTCTGGTTGCCACGGGTTGCTCGGTGCATTCTTTAACGAATTTTAATTTTAAATGGGCAAAACAGTCTCCCTAGAAATGAGCCTGAAAAGATTTCTAGAGCTCTCTCGGAATCTGGCGCTCGAATTTTACGCTTGACGGACTTTTTCACGCGGATAAAGATTTCAAAAGCAAAGCGCTATACCGAAAATAATGCGAAGACGAAGTTGCTCTAGTGTCTTCCTTATATATAGTTTACTCTCGGTCGATGTACCGCGGCATACACCTATACGCCATCTTGGAAACTCTCCGAAGTCTGTACTCGCGGTGGCTTTTAATGAGGACATTGTCTTGAAGGAAATTTTACCAACGAAATTTATGGATATGTATTTAAATAAACCCAGTGTATTATACAGTAGCTAAGACTGGATTTTCCCCAAAGATACTTGCCCCTAATAGAGCGAACGTCATACGTTCGAATAATTCCTTAAAATCACTTTTCTATGGCTTAAACAATTCGCAATGTGACATTGTTAATTCCTTTGTAAACACGTAAATTTTAGTTAAGCCTTTGTCTTTGAATTTTATTTTATTTTTTTTTTTCTAATTTTCTCGCGCTTGCAGAAATCACGTGATTAGTGAATACTGTCAGTCGCACGTGAGGAGGAAGTACACGCGCGTATTTTATTTCTTAAATTACAAATATAAAAGAACTGAATTGAACCGGTCTATATAAAGCCGCGCGGTATCTTAACTTCTTGTAAATAACCCTTCTTGACACTTTATACTTGACTTTTAACTTCGAAAAAAAGAGAGAAAAATAATCTCGATATGAAATCTTCCTCAGCTTCTTCCTCCGAACTTTATCAATGAAAGGGTTTTGTTAGAAAGTGACAGGAGACGATACCAAGCAGCCTCCGACAAAATTCTACCCCTTTTTTATTTTCTCGTAACTAGAAGGTTTTTTAAGCCTAACTCAAATCCCTTAAGGAAAAACTGTATTCCCGCCTTTCCTCTCTAGTCTCAATTCAGGTTGGGAAAAAAAAATGGAAGCCAACCCAATCGATTACGTCGTCAATCTTAGAGAAGCAAACTCTCCTTCCGAAATATCTTTGGTCCCTAGGTTTGAGTTTCCCCCATATACCTGTACCTTCCTTTTTTATATTTCATAAGCTTAGAATGATCGAAAACCCCATTAGAAAAACAACTCTAAATATACACCTTTTAAGCTTGCGAATATGCTATAAAAATATGGCTCGATACCAAAAATTCAAAACCCAAAGTTGTTTTAAATATTTTTAAATTAAATTAATCTTTTTCTTTAAAAAATTCAAAAATTAAGCTAGCGATATCAAATTATTACCAGATGCAAATATAAATAAGGGAAAGTAATAAGCATACGATTAAAGATAATGAAGCCAACACTTTAAGGGTCTTATTACCTTTAATCGTATCTTAATTAAGATGTTTACACTAATGAATTACAATTAGCAGCACCACCACCGCGATAATTCATCAAAAACGTAGGATAAAATCAATTAAGGATCGAAACTAATCTTGATTTTACACTCCCCATCCAACAGTGAAAGGGGTGAATTCGATCTCAGAGTCGATTTCTGAATATAAATTACCTTTCCCCCTTTCTGTCCCCCCCCCTTCATCTAAGCGCCAAATTAAGCAGAACGGGGAATCGAATGGAGAAGCAGTCAATACGATAAGGGGATTGAAAAATTCTTCTTCAAATATACAATATTTTTCAACCGACTTATTTTGGTTTGGTAAATATTTAAAATCGCAGACGTTCGTTATTTGCTCGAAAGATATTTAATAATGGGAATGTATCCCGTTTTTCGAGTACTCTCTATTTAATTTAGTATCAGTCTTTGTTTTATTTAATTAATTTAAACAAAGTTAAATAGAGTTTTAATTTTTTATTTATGGTAAAAAATTTTTCGTTCATTTTGAACACGTTTTCAAGATTAATTTGTTTCGGCGTTTCACTCTCCCTTTAAGACAAGATCACGTTAATTGGAATTAATTACTCGTAGCGACGGGAATGAATTAATTGGATAGAGTTTCTCGGCATTGTTATACTAAACTTTAGTTATAATTAGTTGGAGCCATAAATCAGTTAGTCCTTTCTCTGATTGGATGCCGCTTACGAAGCTCGTCTTACACTAAGACGAATTTGAAATTGTTTCGGGATTAACTATCGAAACTAAATTAATTTTGGCTTAATATTAATAAATACGTAAAGGCTAAACGCGGGTTGGAAGAGTGGCTCGCAATGCGTATTCTTGGCTTTAATTACGAATTATTAACGATTGATTAGTTTTAATTAATTAATGGTGGGGGTGTGTCTTGGGGAATGTTTTGTAGGTGCTCTCTCTCGGGGCCGACGTCTTGCCGGAATATAAGCTGCAAAAGCCGCGTATCCACAAATGGACGATCCTGCACTATTCGCCTTTCAAAGCCGTTTGGGATTGGATCATACTGTTGCTGGTTATATACACGGCCATCTTCACGCCTTACGTAGCCGCTTTCCTGCTTAACGAAGAGAAACCCGAGGGGAAGCGGGGCAAAACGAAATACGGAGACGACCCCATCGTCATCATCGACTTGATCGTCGACGTCATGTTCATCATCGACATCCTCATCAACTTCCGGACCACTTACGTCAACTCCAATGACGAGGTGGTCAGCCATCCTTGCAAAATCGCCGTCCACTACTTGAGAGGCTGGTTCATCATTGACATCGTCGCCGCCATTCCTTTCGACCTATTACTCTTTGGATCAGAGACTGACGAGGTAAGATCCAACCAATCATACCCTCTATTACGTCCCCTCTCCCCCCCCCACGGTTCAACAACAACGCAACCTCCGGAAGGCCCATCCATACGATACAACCTTTTGATTCGTTTACACTAGTCAACTAGTTGGGACGTCTCAACAGAATTGTTCAGGTTGAATGACCAAATTATAAATTTATCACTGAACAATTTTTGCTGACTCACTTTTTGACCCATCTATAGTTGAGTCAAAAGTTGTATCGTCTGAAGAGACCTTGAGAAGGATAGGTACACGTACAACCAATACCCGGACCCTTGTATTGCGCTCCGTGAGAATCACGAATACCCAAGGCCTATATCAATTTCAATTAATCTATTTGAACCGATTTCGAATGGACTTTATAAAGCTTATCCGGGCAGATCAATAAATAAATTTTTCAAAAGATAATTTTTTGCTACGCGCATCTCTCCAAACGTTTTTAAAATTACAATCCTGATATCTAGCTGTATTGTTTATGAATATTATAAATATGCATGTCATATATTTGATTGGCCTGCACTTGGGCGTCGACTTTACGTAACAATTGCTCAAGTGCCGAATCTTTTGAATTGAAATCGTATCAAATCTTGAGCTTATGGCTGTTTTTTAATTCCATTTTATAATTACCTAAATTTTTTCCGTATAAATTTTTAATATAATAAAATTCCAGTTCGAATCAGTTCCTAAGAATTAATTCAACGAAATTACAGCCCTTACAATAATATATTAATATCAAAATAAACAAAATTCCAACTCAAAATGGATTATTCAAATTTAAAAGATCCCTCCCTGGTTTAACCTGATTGGTTATTTTGATTCTCACGAGATCGCAAAACTACGATAACACTTTTTTTCTCCCCCCAAATTATTTTAACTCCCCTCGATTCTCGAATTCAAAAACTTTTCCAATTTTTTTTCGTAACAATCAAAATTTCCCCGAAACCCTTTTTTTCCTTTTAAACAAAATCTGAGTTGAACAAAAACGAAAAAAAAAAATAAAGAAACGTCTGAATTTAATTCGTTTGAAAGGAGTCGCATGAATGGATTTTAATTTTATAAAAACCAACCGCATTTTTAATCGAATATTATAATTAAAGTATACGTCTATATTTAAACGAATGCGTATGATGACGTGAACCAAAAAAAAATATCCCCTCTTCGTTTAAAATTTGAATTTTAAACTAAAAACGTAATCAATACCATTTTCTACGTTTTTATCAAATTCAAACGTTTACTTTTTTCTCGCCCGTTAATTATTAATCCCTTGGAATATATTAAATTAAATTTAACATTAAGTCCGTGTAGATTAAGGGTAAACGTTTGACTACGATATTTCGAAATAAAACGTAGGAAAAACCCTTATAATCTTATAATTAAAAATCATTTCTATAATGAACTAAATGTACCTAGTATTAATTAAAAAGGCTGCGATAATTAGCAAATTTCCTGAGGTGTGGCATGTATGATGATTAGTATAACAAAAAAAACTGATATCTTGACTAATCTGTTGTCGTAATACGAATAGTTCTAGCAGGTGATGTCGTCGGGAACGGCATCAGCATGCCCTACTCTCTCTTCTCTTCTCTCTCTCTCTTTCTCTCTCTCTCTCTCAAACCCCCTGTCCTCTTATCCAATCAACTGTCTTTCTGATCTCTTAGACCCGTCTTATCCTCCTGATCTCTTTATGATTGTGTCCTTGTTGCCACGTGGCATGCTCGTGTACTATGATATCTATTATATTATATATATATACATATAAATATATCTATCATTGTGTTTTTCTTTTAAAAAAACAAAAAAGAAAGAAAGTAAGAAAGGAAAAAAACAAAAACAAAATGAATATATAATTAATATGAGCTATGGTTTTGTTTTTTTTGTTGTTGGTGGCAGTCAGCCAGTGTTGTACTGGCGACGGGTGGGGGAGCAGTCACGAGAGGAGCAGCGCGAGCAACTCCCTATAGTCTCTGGGTGTCATAGAATTTCTGCGGCCAGCTGATTATGAGCCTCCCTGTACTTATTATCATAGTGGGAATTCAACTATTATATATTATATCAATATATATTTTTCAATTTTATTATTATTTTTTATTATTATTTTATTTTGTTTTTAAGTTTATTTTGGTTAATTTTTCTACCATACCATAAAATCCCCGCACGTAAAATCGTGCTGTTAGTTCGTGTCTATATTTTGATTTTTTTAATAGACCGAAACTACCCTTGGTTCGGTTTTAAATTTTTTAGAATGGAAACTTTGAAAGTAGCGTGAAGATCAAAAATATTTTTCTTGGATAAATAGGTTCATATTGAATTGAATTGAATTCACCTGATTTAAATTTACCAATGGCGATCTCGGTCTATTATTAAACGTAATTATACTATATTGTTGATTTATTAAGATGTGATATTCCTGATCGAAATTGGTTTTATTCGCGTTATCGATTTTATTTTAAGGAATAATTAAATTTAATTTAATTCAAATAATTAGGCTGAATTAATTAAGGAAATATATAGTTATTTTGATTTTTGGTAAGATATAAATAACCGTATTTAGAAGTTTTCATCCTGTATGGTAGCTTCTCCCTGAACATCGGTGTACCGCGGGTAAAACATTTCTACAGGCGCTCGTAGGATTAACATGAAGGTAGTTGCCCCTGTAAGGTAGCTCTCTAGCATTACTTAAATTACTTTGTATTTTTTAAACTGAAACCATTTTAATCAAAATTAAGGTAGAGTATGTAATTATTTTGTCTAGATTATAATAGTTTAATTTTTTGAGATATAAGGCTATATAAATTTTATTTGACTAAATGAATAAAACCAATTTGGAGGGAAAAATTGATGTATAGTTTGAAGTTTCCATATATATATATATATCAAACTGTTGTCGAAAAGAAATTAAAAAAAATGAATTCTGACGTAACTTAACGTGGACAACCAAACCCCGCCCCTTTTCGTTTAATTTTAATTTTCAATTTTTCTTAACACGCTAATCCCCACTCTCTAATCTCTCTCTTCTCTTAATCTTTATTCCATATTTTCCGTTTCACACCTCCTTAGTTATTTCGTTTTGTCGTTTTTAAAAAAATAACATTCGTTGGTAATTTTAATTAAGAAATTTGCAAAAAAAAAAAAAAAATAAAAATTTCCAAGCAAGTTCTAGCCCCGACTCCTTTAGAGTAGGTTTGACAATGTTTGATGGTAGGGGGCGTGGTCGACAGCGTTTCAAAATCATCTCAATTAGTATCTAGCTTTGGCTTAAAGATTAGAACTCGCTACGAAACACGTACGCTGATGACCAAAAATTAATTTCAAAATTTTTTAAAAATGGCCTCCCGCGAAACTGAAACTGAAACGAAAAATGACGTCGTGATTTCGTTTATTAAAGAGATCTTTATCTTTAATCTCGAAGTGGAAATTAGTTGAGATCCGTTTGAACGCTCGCCGTCCGTCCCATAGTAGAGCGTCCGTCACTTGATATTAAACCCCCTTTTCATCCCCCCCGCACCGCGCGATTAAATTAATTAAGCGTATATTAATTAGTCTCGGGTGGGAAGGTATTTTTTATGTTTTTGGAGAGATAGATATTTTATCGCGGCTTTTTATTGGTTTTGTTTATATTTTTTAATTATTTTTGGTTAGTTTTTGTCGGGATGTTAAGATATTTGAGGAGGTTAAAGGTTACGGAAGGGAAGCGGGGGTTGAGGTTCAGCAGCGACAAAATGGTTTGTCCACTTCTCATTTAGACGACGACACTGATTGGTCTACTGAAAACCGCGCGCCTGCTGCGATTGGTGAGGGTGGCTCGTAAAATCGACAGGTATTCAGAGTATGGAGCTGCCGTGCTGCTTCTCCTCATGGCTACTTTCGCACTGGTCGCGCACTGGTTGGCTTGCATCTGGTATGCCATTGGCAACGCGGAGCGACCCACCTTGTATCCCAAGATAGGCTGGTTGGACCATTTGGCCAACGCCACTCATCAGTTTTACAACAATTCGCACGGGGGACCCAACATCAAGTCCAAATACGTCACGGCCCTCTACTTCACCTTCTCCAGCCTGACTAGCGTCGGCTTTGGAAACGTTTCCCCTAACACCAACATGGAGAAAATATTCTCCATCCTCATCATGCTGATTGGATGTGAGTCATCCCCCCTTCCGTAATATTACCCCAAAAACACCCCCGCTGGAGGAGGGACCTTCTATATATCTACGAGGGATCCCCCGGCAATCCGTACCTTGGCCATCACTTAGTCTTTGAAACGACGTACTAAATTTACGCTTTTCAAGTATAGCGAACCTTGGCGATTGCTTGGTTCAAAGGGAATACGCGACTATTTAAGAGTTTGAGAGCTAGAAAGTGTCCCTCGGTGGTAGAGGGTCCCTTCGGTCGGCTGTCCGTGTCTAATTTTGAAAGAAGGGTGCGGTATTAACGCGACGGGGTTGAATGGCAATTGCAGCCCTGATGTACGCTAGCATTTTCGGGAACGTATCGGCAATCATTCAAAGGTTGTATTCGGGGACGGCGCGATACCACACTCAGTTGCTCAGGGTGAAAGAGTTCATTCGCTTTCATCAGATCCCAAACCCTCTACGTCAGCGGTTGGAAGAGTATTTCCAACACGCTTGGACTTACACCAACGGAATCGACATGAATATGGTATATAATAATCGTAATAAGATTTAAGGGTCAATTAAGTCGGGCTCGTTAATTGGCCGTCGACATCAGTCCGTTCGACATTGATTCATTTTGCGAGTGGGCCTTTAGGTGCTGAAAGGTTTCCCCGAGTGCCTACAAGCTGATATTTGTTTGCATTTGAATCGCAACTTGCTCAACAACTGCCCGGCCTTCAAAGGTGCCAGTCCCGGCTGTCTCCGAGCTCTGTCCATGAAGTTTAAGACAACGCACGCTCCGCCCGGTGATACCCTCGTTCACCGTGGCGACGTCGTCACCGCTCTTTACTTCATTTCCAGAGGAACTATAGAGATACTCAAAGACGATATCGTCATGGCCATATTAGGTGCGCAATCGCCTTTCTATTTCTATTCGTATAATCGTCTCCTAAACGTCATTTAACTGTCTCTCGAGAGAGGGATCCGTCGCTTTCTTAGTTTGACCATCGATTGAAACCGATGCTCAATCTAAAGAGAGTAACGGATACGCCTGCACCGTCATTGAAAGGTGTCAAAATAATTTCGGGCTCTCCTTTAGTGTCCTATTGAACCTGTTGGGTGGTCTGTCTGTCCGTGACTGTAAACAGTATGACGCGATATTTTTTGACAACTCGCAAGAAGAGTTTTAATCACTCGGCGCGGAATATTTCCGTGTCGGTTTTTCTCTTTTTTCTCTTCTCTTTCTTTCTTTGTTCTGGTTGTTTCGCGACTTTGACGCGGACGGCCGTTAATAGGCAAGGACGATATCTTCGGCGAGAACCCGTGTCTGTACCCTACGGTGGGGAAGTCCGCTTGCAACGTGCGTGCCTTGACGTACTGTGATCTTCACAAGGTTCTAAGGGAAGATGTCCTGGACGTGCTCGACATGTACCCGGAGTTCTTCGAGCCTTTCTCCAACAATCTAGAGATTACCTTTAACCTGAGAGACGTAAGATTAGGCCTAATGACCCTACGGTGTTTTCCGGTGACACCTCCCACGCGTTTTAGAATCTTGATTCTTTCCCTCGTCTTTGTCGCAGGATGAGCAGGCTGGCGTTGATCCGGATCTCTTCAGAGGGAAACCAGCTAGACAACTGAGTTCTCCCGAAGAAGGTGACGAGGAAGATTTCCTGTTTTTATATAATTCGGCTAACGAGTCTCTAATTGGATCAGAAGATCCTCGGATGACCGCTTACCAATATCCTCGTCCGAGACGGCGAAAGAGTCGTAAATCGCAAGGGGAATTAATTCCTCGGGCCAGTTTCAGCGAAGACGAGGATGATCAAAGGTTTAGTGGGACGGGAATATTGGAATTTACCCCGGACAAAGCTGGCCGGGATATTACGCCGGCCAACTACGAGTTCGGAGTGACTAACGAACAAAAACAACGCTCCAATACATTCCATTCGTTAGCAGGTGATTCCACCTTCTATTTTTGACCCTTTCTGGCCAACTCATCGCTCCTTAGAAGATAACACCTTACTAAATCATCGGTCAATAAAATTTTACCATCGCTCTTTTCTTTTCTTTTTTCACCCCAACTGGCCGAGCAGGAGGAGCCCTGTCTAGCGTGACCAACCTGACCAATGTGGTCTTCGGCTCCAAGACGCATTCCCGTTCGCCCAGTCTGGTGAGTCGTATGGAAGACGGTTCTAGCCACGGCGAGTCAGCCCGGAGACAAAACATAGGTGGAGAATTAGGGCCCGCCGAGCGCGAACTCATCGAGTCCATCAAACCTGAACTCAGGCCCAGATCGTTATCGCAACCATCTGATAAGAGGGACATGAAAACGCCACTTTTAGACGACGCCGAACCCAGTGAGTCAAAGTTTTCACTCGTAACTTATTTAAGTGGCTATTGGAATTAAAGGGACTGTCCCTTGGGCCAAGAAACTTACGATGGTCCCTTTAAATCCTTTCTGATCATAAAAAAAGCATTTGCTTAAAACGTATCTAAACTAATTCGGTAAAATTCTGGCTTCGTACATACCTCAAAATTAAGTAAATTAGAACCCATGTGCTATTGTAGAACATCATCATTTTATTATCCTTAGTACATGATTATCTCCCCGCTCGCTTTTTTGTCTTCGCTTCTATTTCTCTTTCCTAAATCCGCTAACAATTGTATAACAAACAACAACAAACAAACAACGAACCGCATCTTGAAGTTTCGAGGAGATTAACGGCGACTGAAGAATCTTCACCGGTGATATCGGAGAAGATGAGATTATTGAGTACCTCGATGCCGGAAAGGACGAGCGGCACTCGCGTCTCCAGTAGCCATCATCGAGGCGGAGTCAGCAGTCCGGCCGTATCTCCCACGGACCCCGAGACGGTCTCGCAGAGATCTCGTTCGGGTCCGGGTAGATTGGCTTCGACGGCCAGTAGTTCGGCGCCCAGGACTTCGAGCAGCGTCCCCAAGTCTAGTTCCAGCATGACCATTCCTCTGTCCTGCAGTTCCGGTCTGAGCGGCGACGAGAGTCCGCGCCACCATCATCAACACCAGCACCAGCACGCGAAACGAAAAGATCCTCCGCAGCCTCCCTATCTTATCCAACCCGCTGGCACCGCCATCGCCGCCACCTCGGGTCACCATCCCTCCTCCGCTGTCCCGCTCGGAGGTAGACCCGTCTCCCTTACCGTGGAAGCCAGAATAGACGGACTCAGCAGGTAATTCTTAACTCTTCTTTCTTTCTTTCTCTTTTTCTCTCTCTCTTCCCCGCCCTCCCCTCTCTCTTTTTTTCTCCCCCTTCGCTGTTTGTTTGTAAATAGTGTCCGCGTCTATAACGTCCACCGATTTAAGCGAAGTTCATTATCGTATCGATATTCTATCAGAGTAAGTTTTTTCTCAAGACATTGTTTCCTTACTAAACCATCGTAACGATAAATGATAAAGTTCCTTTACCTCGAGTCTATTCGGAGAGAATTATAGTAATTATTCTCTCTGATTTGTCGAGGCGTCGTCGTCACTTTCCTCAATTTCCCGTTTAGCGATTCCCAACAGGTTTAACGCGTGATTTACGTGTTGTTTTGATTGGATCTCATTAAGACAAATCCAGAACATCGAAACTCGACTGGGTTCGGACATTCAAAGCATTCTGCAAATCCTCTCTCAATTGGTGAGCCAGAACGGCACGGGTGTTTCGGCTTCGTCCTATTTGAGCCGAGACAACAACGCGCTGACCAGCCGGACGTCACCCGATCTCGCGTCACCGACGACACCCGGGACCCTTTTCGGGGCTCCCGCCACGATTCCACCCCGACCTCATTCCTTGCAACTCCCTTTACCCGACCGAACGAAAAACCGAGCCTTCCGACGGGCCACCAGCCTTCAAAGCAACGCCTTGACCACCACAGCCACTAGTGACAGCTTATTCGGAGCTGGGTAAGCGGACGATTTAAGTCTAGGTTACGTCCCGAATGACGCTAACAAATTAGGGACGTTAGCAGTTCCCCCGATGAGAATTTGGAACTGGAACACGTCGATAAGGTGGTAACTCCTTTAAGTCTGACGATGACGTCGCAGCCGCCACCGCCTCAGCGCGCCACAACCGTGCCTCCTACTCCAGTGGCCGAGTGGCCCGTGGAGCAAACTACGCAGTCGAGATCCGTATCTCAGCCTTCTGATCTTGCCAGGGTACGTGCCCGGCGCAGAAACCAAAAGACCCCCAGTCCACCACACTCCTAGTTGGTCATTATTCTTCCCTCTTTCCTCTTTCTCTCTCTGTTCCCGTTGGCGTCCCCGTTTTAGGTTCGTTTGAGAGCCACTGGAAGAACGAAACAGTTCCCACAACGAGGTGGTGGTGTCGCGCCTTCCGCTACCTCCGAGTCCAGCGGAGGTGGCGCCTCTCTCGACCCAGTGGTGCTGTCGGCGGTCGCGGCCGCCTTGGCCAGTCCGACGGAAGCCACCCAACAACTTCCGTTGTCCTCTTCTTCGTCGTTGACGCCCCTTGAACCCTCGCTGGTCAGTCCTACGTCACCGGAAACGACTAAACCCGGCGGTGAAATTAGTAGTAAAACTAGGGAGGAATCCTCAGTCAGAGGTACTTCGAAAGACTCGAAATCGTCGGACGTGTAAATAATATTTAAAACTATGGTCATTTTCAATGAAAATACGACTTCAGCGGCGGCGATAATACACCCCCCCCCCGGTCTCCTTCAACCCCCTACTTGCCCGTCTTTCTATATAAAATAATATAAATACAAAAAAAATAAATATAAAAAACAAACAATTTAAATATAAGATATTATGAAAACTATAATAGTTTTTGCTGGCTCTGCAATTTATTTTTATACTGGCTGCGTGAATGGGTTTTTGCATAATTTCTTCTCGAAGGAAAAACATAAAAAAAAATATATAAAAATAATCTTCGTAAAATAAAATTTAAATCTTTTCCGCTTTTACGTAAAAGAATTAACCAAAAAATAAAAAAATAAATAAAGTTCTATGAAAATATTTAAAAAATAATTAAAAACCAAAGCGATACGCTTACAACTTCTCTACCGTAAGAAATTAAAATATATATATAAAGCTTTTTCTAAGGAGTTAAAAAGAAAATAAATAAATAATTAATTAATATTCGATAAAAGATAATAATTTCGACGAGCGTTTAATTTGATTTAATTAATTATTTAATTTTTCAAAACTAAACGCTCTCGGAAAATAATTAATCGCGCTAATTTCTACACGCGCTTAAAAGGGAATTAAATGTAAATACGGTTTTAATTTTAAATTGAATTAAAACATCGTAATTGAGGAAAAAACAAATTATAAGGGAAGTTAGATTAAATTAAATTTAATTTAATTTAGAGTATATTTAAATTTAGGCGGTTAATTTTTAAAATGAAAGTATAAGGCGTGATATTGCGTAATTTTAATTGCCCCTTTTTAACTTTTATCAAGGTGCTATTAATCTCAAATTTATAATAAAATTAAAATGAATAATAATTATAATAAATTTCTAAGAAAAAAAATTAAAAAAAAAATGCACATCATTCTGATGCCTAAGTAGATTGTCCCTATTTAAGTTTAATCTCCGTTAAATTTAACTTAAATAAATAAGTAAGTAAATCGAGTAGATATATATAAATATATATGGTACAAATTATTTTTCAAAAACGAATTAGCTCAACTTTTTTAGTATTTTAAATATTTTCTAGTCACACGTTAGAAATAATGATTTATTTAAATAATTATTTATTATAGTTAATTAATTTAGAAATATATATAATTTTTTATACATTTCTTTAATTTTAATTTTAATCTCTGAGTTATCCTTTATTATTTATGGTAGTTAACTTTAATTTTAATCTCAGGGATACGATAAGTTCTTTGTACGATTATAAAAAAATATGACAAACACTAAAATAATGCCCACAACGTTTTAAGCATATATAATATGAACTCGTCAAGTTCAACAACGCACCGTTTTTAAGTCTGTGATAAATTTAGTTTAAGAAGTAATGATAATTAAAATTAAAAAATTAAAAGTTTCAGCGGAATGAGGAAAAAAAAATAATAATTAATTTATAATAAATATAACCTTTAACCCCCGCCCACTTACGTCACGTTATTGTCGAATCGAGAATCGAATGTTTTTTAATAAAAAAAAAACCGGTGATTTTTAAAGATAATTAATTAGAATCGCGCTAAATTTAGGCTCAAATTGTTATAAAAAGTTTAATTTTTATCCTCCTTGTTACGTTTAATATTAAATAAAACATTTTGCCTCCCTTCCTCCCCTTCCCATAATCCCTTTCATTTAATAGGGGATTTAAAAATTTAAGAAGCAGGTGATATAAGTTTCTGTACTCGCGATGTTTTTCGTCAGTAGGTCAATTTAGGCTTAAGAAAGTAGACCGCGCTTTTGTTTGGGAGTTAGGCCTAGCTCCCACTCCAGAGAGGCGGGAAAATGCGCCGTCTACCACCACGAGATAAAACGCGCGCGAAATGTCTCGCGCGATTAACGTCACGTGACAACGAGTACGTACGGAAATTCGTTAAGCCTTTTTCGAGAAATAAACCAAACAAATCAAACTTATAAAAATATATGTATATAAATAGGGATAATCGAACGAAAGATTATTGGAACCGGAAAAGTGAAAGGGAAAATATGAAAATTAACAAAAATCTAGTTAGTAGAACATTAGAATATTTAAAATTTCTACACGAATTAGATAAGATTTTTGCAAAGGCTTAATCGCGGTAAATATTAAAACGGAAAATTTAAAAACGTTCGCACAGTGTTCGTAGTGTTATGAAACAATATTTTCGGCTTTTCCCGGGTGTGTAAAGCTTTATGCAAGATAATAAAAAATATTGTTTAATGACAAGCTCGAGCCAAGAAGGGAATTCAACTTGAAAAGCTGAGAGAAGAAATCCATTTATAAACACTTTATAAGTTCGGTAAATATTATTTTAATCAACCAATATTGATCGAGCTACAAAATGAGACCCAGTTCGCCAAAATCTCGCTAAAAATAATGGAGCTACGAATTAATTTTTAAAGAAATTGAAAAACGATATAAACTTCTTTTTTAAGATATATAATCATCGGTATAAGCTGATTTATTCCAGCGTGACGTCACTCAGACGATAAATTAGACCAATAATACTGGTGTAAAACTAATTTAATATTGGAAATTTATTTAATAACCTTCAAAAGAGAAATTTATTATTAATTTAATTTAATTTCAATTTTCATTAAATTAAATTAAATTCGTAACTTCGTTATTTTTTCTTCGTCATCTTTGTCTCATTTTGAAGCTCCTGTCTTCTCTTTATTTTTAAATCAATGCCTTCTTGACGTTAACACTACATAAATTATATATATTAAAAAAAACGAAATAAATCCAAACTTAAAAAAAAAAATTAAATATTATAAACAAATTTGTTTTAATCCTGAATGAAGCTCATTACTACATGAAAATCGTTTCTTTTAATTAATAATTAAAAATTAATTAATCTAATTATGTAAAAAGCAATACAATGCCTTCTTCGCTTTCTACTATTTTTTATTTATATAAAAATATATATAAATAATGAAAAAATAGACCAAAAAAAAAAAAAAATGTTGAGAAAAAAAAGTTATGCAGTTTTTTCCAGTCGCAGTGTACAGTTTAGCAGACAAATTTTAATTGATCATAATATACCTAGTAGGCTCGGATATTAAAAAAACAAAAAATTAAATAAAACCAAAAACATAAAGAAAAAAAACACAATAATTCTATGAGTTTACCGGGCATTTAAAAAAAAATATTCTCCGTAAGAAGCTCAGTATTTCAGCTCATTTAAACGCTTGAACCGTAATTAATTATTAAAATTTACATAGTAATTAACAATAATTAACACGTAGGAAAAAATACGCCGAGAATTCTAAAAAAAAAATATCTTTTTTTTAATTTTTGAAAAATTAAAATTGAAACAAAATGGCGCTTAGCCTTTCAAAAAAAAAAATATTAAAAAAAGGCACAGGAAAACTAAAAATCAAAAAATAATTTAAAACATTAATTAAAAAAAAATGAAGTAAGAAAAAAAAATAAAAACCTTTTTCAAAAATTAAAAAAAAAAAATTTTAGAAATAATTTCAACAAAAAAATTAAACACAATTAAAAAAAGAAATAATCACTGCACTATCTGACTGAAAAATATGGAAAACATTTTTCAGTTTAACGTTAAAATTCTGCGTGAGGTTTTAACTACTTCATTAAATTAAAGAAAAAAAAAACGAATACAAAAAAAAAATACTTACCTTAAGCGCATTTTAGTCGCTTGTCTGTATAACCTCTTTCAACTCTACTCTAAAAAAAAAAAAACAACCAAATTTTGCTGGCTTGGGTCAGTTTATATCAATAGTTACGTGTAAATAAGTTGTTTCCACTGATGACAAAAAAAAACTCCATTTTTATATATGAATTGTTACATATTTTACAAAGAAATAACTTGTTTATATTGGGACAGAGCCGTGTATAGCACCTAGTGTGTAGCGTCACCAACAAAAAAAAATGATTAAACAAAAAAAAAAGAAACAAACAAACAGCTCCGTAGCCGAAGTAATAAAAATTTTCTTGCTCTTGAAATTTCTCTCGGTTGGTTAGTGATCTTTACAGGGATGATGGGAAATCCGTGATAAATAGGCGGGCTAACTGTGGAATGGCTCAGGTTGGGTGGGACGCCAAAAAATGGGGGAGGAATAGTCGGACCAATAATGCTATACCAGAAGCCTTACTGTGACGTCACCCCATGCTATTTGCCCCTAGAACCAAAGCGGTGCCAAATATGGCCGCCCACTGCCAAATTTAAGCCTGTGACGTTTTACCTAGTCACAACCGCGTCCGACTATTCCTCCCCCAGTTTTGGCGTCCCACCCAACCTGAGCCGTTCCACAGTTAGCGCGCATGCATATTTCTGTCAGATTTTGAACCCCCCCCCCCCTCCTTGATCTTTATAGAGGGGGTGTGGCCTAAAATATTTCCTCCCCTTTCCGCCAAAATGGCGGCGATTTTTAGTGAGGGAATGCCTGTGATTTGCTAAGCAGGGGCCTGACCTTTAATAGATTAAATTTTTCACCCCTTGCCCCAGTTTCTATAGAGAGACTTTATTTTAGGTTATAGGCATAAATTTCAGTGAAAACGAATTTCAATTGTTTGAAACACTTCTTTTAATGAAAAATCACGATACAAATAAGCAAAATAATGACGTGTTTAATGAATTCATTGCATTTTATTATCAGTGGGTGGTTGGCCATTAACTTTGAAGCCTTGTTTCTCAAGTTCCATCCTCAGTTGAAGACTAAAGTCATCCTCTACATTGTCATCATCCCAGTTATCTTCCCAGACATTAACTTCTTGATCGTCTTCAGCCTTTCCAGTCCAATCTTCGGCCGGAAATTCCTCGAATTCGTCATCCTCTTCCAGAAGACCCAAATCAACCTTATTCTTGGTTGCAGCCGCGTTGCTATTTGATCCACTGACAGTTGAAGACATTATGTAGATTTCAAGTCCTTTTCTAATTCCTTTATCTCCTCTAAAAGGCGGGTAATTATAGAATTGTACCTTAAATTCTAAAAATAGTGTCCCCGTTTCGACAAAAGCGACTGAGGTAGCTTACTCTTTACTCCCGATCTAATTTTGATTTGATCTTCTAAGAAACAGACGTAGCTGTTCCTTTGTTGTTGGTAGACTTTCTGTAAAATTAGACGTTAATCAAGGACTATTGGGTGAGTTTAATTAACTTACGGCTGTAGATTCGATGCCCGCTAGCTCTGAATCTAAGACTTTAAGCGTTTTTAGCTAAAATTTACATTAAAATAATTTAATTATTTTTTAAGCCTTGGTTTAAACGCGTAATGTTTCGTAATTTCTTTTTAAAATTACCCTACTGGCTTTTTCTTCTTTATTAATCGCTTCCGTCGTTAATTATAAATAAATCACTTGATGTAGTCGGTTTTAATAAAATTATTTTGGTTAAATTTAAATTAAAATGAGTTCGAAAACAATGACATCAACTTGAAACACGAGCGGATAAATATCCGACCAGTACCAAAGTTGATTAGCCAATAAGAAGGCCCGTAAGTGTCACGAGTCAGGTCTTTCGTTCTCGCCCAATTACTGTTTCCCTCATATTAGTCGTCTGCTTATGTCGTATTGTCCCGCGCTTTTTGGAAAATTGGTTGAAAGGTACTTTCGTTATTGCGTGTGTGAACAGTCAATTCTTGGTCTTTTAACGTACGATATTGTAATTAATTAATAAAATGGATTCAGAAAAGGCAAAATTTGAAAAACCTTGTGATTGCGGCAAAATATTTGCGTCGAAAAATGCGTATTTTACCCATAGACGTAAATGCGAACATGTTAAAAAAGAATGTCAGCCTGGAAATTTCAAATTGTTCCTCAACTTTCAAGTTGTCGAGTATATAAGTAAATAATTATTAGTTGTCGAGTATATAAGTAAATTATAATTAGTTGAGAGTATATAAGTAAATTATAATTAGTTGTTGAGTATAGAAGTAAATTATAATTAGTTGAGAGTATATAAGTAAATTATAGTTAGTTGTCGAGTATATAAGTAAATTATAATTAGTTGAGAGTATATAAGTAAATTATAATTAGTTGAGAGTATATAAGTAAATTATAATTAGTTGTTGAGTATATAAGCTAGTAAATTATAATTAGTTGAGAGTATATAAGTAAATTATAATTAGTTGAGAGTATATAAGTAAATTATAATTAGTTGTCGAGTATATAAGTAAATTATAATTAGTTGTCGAGTATATAAGTAAATTATAGTTAGTTGTCGAGTATATAAGTACATCATTATTAGTTTTCGAGTATAAAAATGAAGTATAATTAGCGTTCTCGTTAACAATTTGGATGGGTGTTTGTCAAATCTATAGCTCTGGCATATATACTGTTTTCAGATGGAAACAAATTTATAGAGATAATTATACGAAAATTTATTAAAATCAATTCGCTGAAATTAGTCTAGGTTAGGTTTGGTTGGACTTCAAGTAGTTTCTGCGCCATGATATAATAACCTGGCATATAATTAAATCTAAATAAACGATTTCATGTTAGAAACTGTATTTAAAATGCGCGAACTAAAGTTGTAGTTTATGTAGATGTCAGCTAATTGATGAATAGCAATAGTAGGTTTCCGTAAGCTCATAGTCGTTCCATGTCGGCGATGCATGACGAAACAACAAATAATGAGAGAACAAGATAGCCCAAGGGCTGGGCTCATAACAGTACCCATAGTACTTAACAGGTGTACAAAACATTTGTGTGAATAGCCCCTCGATCCACTACCTTTAACTGTGCTAATATGATTACCCGCAATCCTAACTTCTGTTGTAATTGTAATAGAGCGACACAAACTGAAAACGTGGGTGAGTAGCCCCACGATGCGCTGACTTTAACTGTGCTAAAACGATTACCCGTAACGTACAGAAAATCTGAGTGATTAGCCCCACTATGCGCTATCTTTAACTGTGCTAAAATGTTTACCAGTACAGAAAATCTGAGTGAACAGCCAATCGATGAAATTATTACCCGTAATCCTTACTTCAATAACTTTGTTTTAATTGTAATATCCCGGGACACAAGCTAGTATATAGTTTCTTATGCTTTCAAAATTCTTCTTGATTTCTGAGAAATACACGTAGTTTCTGGGATCGTAATAATTACAGCCTTGAGGCCATTCTAAAAAAAACGTCAGTATATACTTATTTTGCTTTTAAAATACCACTCGATTTCTTTGAATGTTGAAATAGGGGAGCGGGATTGCAAGCTCCCATTTAAATTAAGCCTATGCCATAATCCTCTCTCTCGCCTTAAATGCACGAACCAAAAATTTTATACTGCCAAAGCCGGTAGTCTTACACTACGCCAAAAACAACAGGGTAGGTCAAACTAAGACCCTCATCGTAGATGTGCATCATACGATGTGGGTATGAAAAGGAAAAGCTCTTTTATAATTTAGAAGGTTATCTATTCCTTTACTGTGAAAAGAAAATTGTAAATGATTTATGCCTAGTAAGAACTTTATAAGGGTTTTATTTTTAAAATTTCAGAAATTGTCGAATTAACTTGGCTTGTTTCTATTGTTATTAAAATAGCTTAAAATACACGTTCAAAGAGGCTTAAGTGTTAAGTTGTTTCTCGTGCATTTTTTGCAATGCCACGCTTCACTTTCTGGTTCCTGGTTCAGATTTGCACACTTCCAGTGTATCCACTTCTGGCAAGTGTCACATTGCACCATATTTAATTTTGATGAAACTTTGAGGCACAAATCACATAGCCACGATTTCCTCTTCATCTCCAGGACTTGGTTAACTAATAGCCAAGCGTCATCAGTTACGAAGGTTCGAATTTTTTGTATACTGTCTTGCGTCAAAGTGAGGTCTACCACTTGATCGGGGACATTTTCCGGCTGGGTTTCAACGTCCTGTTCCATTGCTTTGACTTTCCCATTTTCTTTGAGCAAGCCATTTACTTTTTCACGCGATATGAAACACAGAAGAAACCGACGAATTATGGGAGGTAAAGGCTGTGTTTGTAGCTTTTTTCTTGATAAGCGTGAATTTTTTGGAGCACATTGGTTGAGGGACTTTTTATTTGCATCGTTGGATGTATTAGTTGAAATGGCATTGTCTTTTGATGATAAAGCGGAGTTGATATGAAGATTCTCATATGTTTTTGAAGTTGATGGTAGAGCAACTGCCTCTATCGTGTTATTGTCAAACGTTTCGTGTACCACGTCAAGGGTGTTTTGTAATGTGATTGTGGAAAAATACGCGTGGTCATTGTGAACTTCGTTTCTAATCACGTCATTCAACAGTTCATTCTCCAAGTCAATTTTGTCTTCCCAAGAGGGCTTGGCATACTTGACGTTGGTTTTATTCCTGTTATTTTTCGTTGAAAAGAACGATCTCTTCTGGGTATCGACGTTTTTATTATGAGGAGTTGTAGATTTACTTTTCAACTGGCCTTCCGAAGAATCTCTCTCCTGTGTGCCAAGGATTTCCAATTCCAGAATGGCGTCAGCACT
The DNA here is from genome assembly GCF_054372755.1 of Phalangium opilio. Taxonomy (NCBI): domain Eukaryota; kingdom Metazoa; phylum Arthropoda; class Arachnida; order Opiliones; family Phalangiidae; genus Phalangium; species Phalangium opilio. The sequence continues at coordinate 909,543 of NW_028324147.1, read as the reverse complement.
ATTTATATGATTTTTCGCTGTTTGCAAGGCATCCATATTGTTGCATTTGGATATTTTGTCGCACATAGTCATAATTTTGGTCACCAAAAGACTTTTTAAGTCGTGCATTTTGTCGTTCTTTTGTGTCAAGAGCTTCAAAAGCGAGTTTGCGCCAAGAGGGTCTTCCTCAACTTGAGCACTGGCGCAGCTTTCCGTTACTTCAGAACATTCGTTTCCACTTTTCTCCTGTCTTTCCGCTTTATCCACCACATCTGTTAAAGGCGTTTGTTCAATCACGTTATTGCGAACTACAAGGTGAATGTGTTTACAAATGTTTGTACCCACAAGGGCGTCTGGACAGTTGCAGGAATATGAATGGAGACAAATGTTGCACTCACGGCACCTAATTTGACAATTTTCGAAGCATTCCGGGTGTTTTTTAACTTTATAAAAGAGGCGATCTAAACACGTAGTGTCGGCGTTGATCGAACGCTGGGTGGCAACCTTCCAAGTGCAACCCGATGTTTGTGACACCAATGACGTCGGAAGCTCGAGAGCAGTTCTATGTCTTTTCGCAATTTCGGAGGACTTCCACGTATGTTTTCCTTTCTCAAGTTTTATCAATCTGTTGATGGCCAGTTTTTTTTACAAATTCTTGAAGGATCACGATACATTTATCAAGCCTCTTGCCTTGCTTTCCTCTGAGATAGCTTTCGCCGTACTTCAATGTCTTGTGAAAGGATTCCACATACATGTTAGTGTTCACTCCCGATCGTACACGATAGCACTTGGCCCATTCAGTTTTAACGGGAACCCATTCTTTTCTGAAATATTGCCCAAAATCTCGAGTGTCTTCATTGTCATCCATTTTTTCCAGGCTTTTCTCCAAAAGAGTTTCGAATTTTGAAGTATCGGGTTCTTCAAGCAGAAGACACAATCCTTTATACAACACCGAAGCTGTATCCTTTCCCCTTATTTTGATTAATTGTTTACGCCAATCGTGATGCACATGCCAGTGACATAATAACTTTTTTGGCTCGCAATCAAATACGTCGACAAAACTACTAAAATACTGCGGCGCTTTGTCGGTCATAATAATTCTTGGATTGATGTTACCAATTTGGTTTTTTATTGCTTTGAAGAAAAGAGTCAAGGCTACCGAAGTTTCCCTATTGCTAATTAGCCAAGCTACCGGCACCCCTTCTCTGAACTCATCAATGACTAAAACCGTAATGAGATTAAAGTCATACTGGTTGGTTCCGTGAGTGGCATCTAAGCAAATTATATCTTTGCCGAACTTTAGGAACATGTTTCTTTGGAAGTCGGTCATAATACCCAAGGCAAAGTCATTAGAGTTTAAAGTGCATGTTTCTTCAGCAGGATGTACCAGCGTTTCTTCTTCTTGTCTTTTATAGAGAATTATGCTCTTATCTTTTTTTAAATCCTCTAAGAAATATGCGTCTACGCTCAGGTTGTCTTTGGCGTGTTTTTCTATTTTTTCAATTCCATATGCATTTGCTATATTTAAGATATCTCTCTTTGTGCACAAATGTTGCCTTTCAAGCTGGCTCTCTGTTCCAGAGAAAATGTTTTTCAAAACTCTATGGCTTTCAATTCCTTGGTTTAATTGGCTGGCTATAGACTTTCTATCGTTTTTTGAAATGGGTATATGAGCCAGTTTTTGGTCATGCCCGTAATGAGTATGCGTTATAGTGGCAGCAACCTTCTCGGAAGAATCTTTCCTTTCAACCTTAATACTGGCGGTGCAGTTTGAACCAATTTTCGACAGGCCCTGTGATTTTTGCAAACGTTTTCCCGATGATTGTGACGCGTAACAGCCTGATCGATTACAATAGAAGTATTCCACAGTCCCAATTGAATTCTTTTTGACTTTATCCAAAATAAAAGATGAAGTTGTTCGTTTTTCGTAAAGATCCTTCCAATCTTCAAACTCTATGCGCAGAAAACGGATTAACCTTCAGCACGGTAATTAACTGATAATACAGGCACAATGTTCACAACTTTAATAATCGACGACATGACGGGATATCATAAGTTTAAGTATGACCTCGACAAGTTGTAGCGAATAATACGTCTTATTATGATAAGACGTACTCTCCGCATTAACCACTATCAAACTAACGGACCATATTAATTTTATAAACTTATGATAATACATATAGAAAGAATCCCGATTTATTTACACAGTTAAAGATGAATTAGTAGAGCGCGAGACAACGTACTCTCCTCGCGCACTGATGCCGAGGTAAGAAGAGATGGAAGGTTACAAAAAGCCTGGACTTACACTTAATGAAGCAAACAATGAAGCCCTTTTAAAGTTAAGACAATGACAATTTAACAGAGTTAAAAATACATGTAAACACGAGAACAAAACGTGCGCGCGTGTTGACTTTACGTCTTTAACACAAAGTCAGCTTGGGAAGGGGAGTGAGTTTTATACGCCTTCAGAATTACGACTTACAAATTTGATAACCACAAGTGGAAGACGATAAAACAAACTTGCCAATATGTTCAAATAATTTAAAAATTACGTTGCATTGATTTAAAAGCGTGAAACTTAGAATTAATAATTTCAAAATGTAATTTTTTCTGTATTTGGTTCAAATTAGCTTGGAAAAGATCGAAAACTGATGGCAAATTAAAAAAACTACTACCCTCTCGAAAGCTAACTATATAATTTTACGAAAGATACCTGTATAGATCTCAAATTCTTTGGTTTCATTCTCAATCTTTAAATCGTGGGATGATTGTAAGTGAGTGATAAAATCTGCACTATACTTGAAGGTTGAGGAACAATCCTGTTCTTTACATTTGAAATTTCCAGGCTGACATTCTTTTTTAGCATGTTCGCATTTACGTCTATGGGTAAAATACGCATTTTTCGACGCAAATATTTTGCCGCAATCACAAGGTTTTTCAAATTTTGCCTTTTCTGAATCCATTTTATTAATTAATTACAATATCGTACGTTAAAAGACCAAGAATTGACTGTTCACACACGCAATAACGAAAGTACCTTTCAACCAATTTTCCAAAAAGCGCGGGACAATACGACATAAGCAGACGACTAATATGAGGGAAACAGTAATTGGGCGAGAACGAAAGACCTGACTCGTGACACTTACGGGCCTTCTTATTGGCTAATCAACTTTGGTACTGGTCGGATATTTATCCGCTCGTCTTGAAACTTTGCAAGTCACACACCAATTTTATAGCAGACGAAATAATTCCTTTCCCAATTCCCATCATCGCTTTTTCAAGCATGTTCCTCCTATATTAATACTCCATGCTAAAACATTTCCTTATTAGCAGCCTCTATTGGTCAATTCCGTAACTAAAATCGCCATTTTTTAAATCAAATAATATATTTTTGACGGCGTCGGCTTGTTGTTTAGGTTCGGCGGTGGCCTATTTTGTCATGGATAATTAGGCATAATTAATTAATTTGGCGAGTAATATTGTTTCCTAATTTATCATAAATCAAAATCTGTATTGGTAGATCAAATATCTTAATATGGGATCCAGAAGGTTCGTACTAAAGTGGTTATATTTCGTTAATTCCTTTGCTAAGCCTTGGCTTTTTTGGCGAATATCATTCGGAGCATAGCAATTAGCAAGCAACTAACGGGAGTGTTAACAGAAAATTATTATTACCCGTAATTATATTAATTGGTTTTAAAGGAGTTCTTGCAGCCATTAAAACCCATTTTGGCCTCCAGCGTAGACGTATTATAAGTTTGCATAAAAATACCATTAATGAATGAGTGAACAAATTTTTCTAGTGACATTTATGAAAATATTCAATATTAAATTTACTAATCACTCAAAAGATGATTAAATAACTCTGACTCCTTTCCCTTTCAATGCCCGAGGCACTTTGATATGTTAAATCTAAAGATAACCCGTATTTTAGAGTCATTTAGTTGCAATTTTTCCAGTGAAATGTCAAACATTTAATGTGGGTGTTACTGTTTTTCCCCATTATTTTTTTTTCTTTAAATCCTACCTACTTAATTTGCCTTAAGGTAAAATATATTCGTCCCATGTAAGACTAGAAGAATGTTCTTTTTTTTCTTACGTTGAAATAAAATTAAAAGATAGGCTTGGTGCCTGCCGTCTACACCCTTGTTATGGCCTTGAAATAAAAGCCAGCGGATTTCATTTGATTCCTCTCCTCTTTAGGAGAGATTCAAAGAAGCATCATCATCCTTATCCCAACCTACATTTATTTATTTACTTTCCATCGCTACGTACGTTTTCTTAAGTGTTTCCCTGCAAAAAGACTTGTAAATTTTATAAAAAAAATTAGCTTTTATTGATGTTTTGTTTATACTTGTGCCGGAAATAAATAGTATCACTAGTGTTTTTTGAGAGTTTGGTGACTTTAAAAGTTGGGTACTCTTGATTTGTTTAGTCACGGTCGTTGGTTTCACCCTAATATTACTGGGGTTGAAGCGGAACGTTTGCTTATGGAGCGTGGATTTGATGGAAGTTTCCTAGCCCGACCCAGCAAATCAAACCCCGGAGATTTTACTCTATCTGTCAGGTAACGAGCCCCCTTTTGATTTGAACTGCATTATAAACTTTTTGAGCAATCCGCGTAAAATTATCGCGTCTTTGAGTTGTTTAACGTTAATTTCAAATTAATTTAATAATGTTAATTACACCAGGGTCACTCACCCTATAGTTTTTTTAATGGGTTATGGATCTCCTTTGTCATATAACGCGTTTACTCATGCGTAGAGCTCTAGTTTTTCTTCCCATTTTGAGTTATCCGTAGTTATTCATTCAGTTTTTTGTTATTATATCTTTATTCGCGTTATTGTTATTGTAATTTTTGTCGTTCGCTTTTCCCTGTGTTAAAAAAATATCCCGCGCGTTAATGTCCTTAATAAAATTTAAAAGGCGAAACGGAGAAGTAACCCATATCAAAATCCAAAATACCGGAGATTATTATGATCTTTATGGTGGAGAAAAGTTCGCTACTCTCGCGGAGTTAGTTCAACATTACATGGAGAATCAAAGCCAATTACGGGAGAAAAATGGAGAAATTATTGAGTTAAAGTTTCCCTTGAATTGCGCGGATCCTACTACCGAAAGGTTTTTAAACATTTGAACTTCGATGGAAAGAAATTTCACGTTTTTAGACATTAAAATTGACCCTTCGCGCTCGAATTAAGATAAAAGTTGTTTAAAAACGTGAGTTTTCTTTCAAAATGTTCGAGTTAAGAGTTAAATTTACGTTAAAATTGAATTAAATCGCCGTTAAGATGGTTTCACGGGCCACTTTCGGGTAAAGAAGCGGAAAAACTACTTTTAGAAAAGGGTAAAAACGGCAGTTTTCTCGTACGTGAGAGTCAAAGCAAACCGGGAGATTACGTTCTAACCGTTAGAACCGACGATAAAGCCACTCACGTTATTATTAGGTGTCACGTGAGTGTCTAATTTATGATTAGACCAAAATAGACCTAAATTATAAACACGAAACTCGATGACGTTTTTAGGAAGGAAAATACGACGTAGGAGGGGGTGAAAAATTTGAAAGTTTAACTGATTTAGTGGAACATTACAAAAAGAATCCTATGGTTGAGACAACCGGTACGGTGGTGCATTTAAAAGTACCTTTTAACGCTACGAGAATCACGGCATCAACTATTGATTGCCGTGTCCGCGAACTGTCCAAAGAAAATGGACCATTGTCCGGAAATTATAAAGCCGGATTTTGGGAAGAATTTGAAGTAAATCTTAAGATTTGCGCTTAAGATTTAATCAAATTAAATTTAATTTGAATGATTAATTCTTAATTTAGTATTTACAACAACAAGAATGTAAACACTTATATAAAAGAAAGGAAGGTCAGAAACCGGAAAATAGAGCCAAAAATCGTTACAAAAATATATTACCCTGTACGTCTACGCGTTTAATTATAATTAACCATACGTACTTAAAATTAATTAATGAATTCGTTTAGTTGACCATACCAGAGTTATTTTAAGAGACGTTGACCCGAAAGTTGAAGGTTCAGACTATATTAACGCCAATGTAATTAGAGTAAGTGTTAGCGGAAAAAAAAAACAATGTAGTCAATCATCTCCGAGCCGTAATTAAAATTAATCAATTTAAATTAGCCCTATGATGAAAGTACGCCCGAAGAATTACGTAAAAATTATATAGCGACTCAGGGTTGTCTATTAAACACGGTGGCTGATTTTTATTGGATGATTTGGCAAGAAAATACCCGAGTTATAGTTATGACAACGAAAGAAGTTGAAAGAGGAAAAGTAGGTGTAATTGGGGAAAATAGGCCTAAAAGTTGATTATATATATATATATATTGAATATATATGTATTCGTAGAATAAATGTGTAAAATATTGGCCTGACGAAGGAACCTCGAAAGAATTTGGGAAAATCACTGTTAAAACTCTGATTGAATCTCCAACTGTTGATTATATACTTAGGGAATTTTTATTAATTAAGGAAGGAGAGGTAATTAAGTCTTCTTAATTGTTCTTTCTGTCCTTAATTAATTAATTTATTATTTTAGTAATTAATATATTCATTTCAAACTTATTTTTAATTTAAAGGCTGAAAGCAGGAAAATCTTCCATTACCATTTTACCGCGTGGCCCGATCACGGTGTCCCTTCGGACCCGGGTTGCGTTCTGAACTTCCTCCACGATGTCAATAGGTGCCAGGAATCAATCGCGGAATCGGGACCCATCGTGGTGCATTGCAGCGCGGGAATCGGGAGAACGGGGACCTTTATCGTTATAGATACCATCGTGGAACGAATTAAGAAACAAGGATTGGATTGCGAGATTGATATTCAAAGAACAATCCAATTGGTTCGGTCTCAAAGATCTGGAATGGTGCAAACTGAAGCCCAGTATAAGTTCGTCTATCTAGCCGTTGAACATTACATCGAAACCTTGCAACAAAGAATGCAAGCTGAACAAGTAAGTAATTGTTTATTTAATTTGATTAACGCGGATTGGGGGGGGGGGGGTTTCTAGAATTAAAGAATTAAGGTTTGATTAATGGTGGGTGGATTTTCTTGACTTGTCTTTCCAATAGAAAAGTCTTCAATTGGGTAGAGAGTACACGAATATCAAATACGCCAATGAAACGGGAGGATGCGAGACATTGAAAGCTCTTTGTAAATCGACGACGTCTTTAAATTCTTCTTCCAATTCCACCGTGCCAAACGCGATTCTACCACCACCCGTCACTGTCCCCAGAATTACCGCTGCTCCCATTCCGCTGGAAGACGGGAAGAAGCCCCCCATACCACCTAGACCCGGACAAGAAAATAATACCATTCCAAGGTAGGTTTCGTCTCTTTTTAGCCTACATACGTTGCCTCTGTGTTTGTGGGGGGGGGGGGGGTCCCCGGGTACTGAGGGTTGCCTACCCCTTTTTTATAACCCCCTTTGAGCCCCTATTGTGAATGAGTGTAAATTGTCGCTAACCTGTCAATTTACAGCGGGTTTTGGACTTGGTAACTTCGAATATAAGATAAACACGTTAAGAAAAGATAGTATCGGTAGTGTGTGGGGAAAGGAACAACATTGGCATACAAAGAATTCACCCCCCTCAATTTTTGGCTTATACTACTGGTACCTCCTCCACTGCCAGGTAGAATAGACAGAGACGCGGAGCTCTCGCGTTTATAACAGGAGGGATGGCCTATCCTTTCACTACGGGAAGAGCCGCTATTGTTAGGGTTTAATTTGATGGACAGCCTTATCTTAACCGATTTATTGAAAAAAGGGTAGGTCTGGACAGTCGGTTCTTCTTTCTTGTTTGCGTTGAGGCGGGTGGAAAGCGGAGATAAGCGCTCATGATTTACACAAGCGTACATAAGTTTATAAGATATGTTCCATAAGTATGACACTTCGTAATGCTAGTTGGGAGCTAGTTCGAGAGCGACAAGCTATAGTATTATTTTCTGTCCCGAACGCGGGTAGTAGCGTTTTTGACTCGTTTGAAAAGGGGAATGTAATTAATAAAAGTTCAATGGTAATTTCCAAATAATTTAGACCTCCCGATGAACCATTACGGCAAATCTACGAAAATATCCCTTTGAAGGAACGATCGCCCAGTATCACTAGTTTCAGTAGCGTTTCTCTTCCCATGACCGTAGCTCCTCCTCCGCCACCCAGGAAGTCTTGATAGTCTCTTCTTCTCTTCGCCAACCATTTCTAAAATCATTTGAGAATTATCAGGTAGGCCTAACCAATCTTTACCACTCTTTACCGTTCTTTCAACAATCGGGAGTTAGTGCTAAAGTTAGAAAAGAAAATAACTACAATTTAATTGTATTTATTTATTCTTCACTTCGCTCTCTAAAAGGGAACTGCGTTTTAAAAATTAAATATATATATATATACACACTAGCCAAGATATAATTAAACTTGACTGAACGTTCGTTAAAGTTAAATTTGCGCTAAAACTACTAAAATCTCGTAATTAAAACAAACAGACAATTAATGATACAAGAAAGTACGTCAGTTTATTAAAGTAATTAACAAATTTCTAGCGTGCGTTTATAAGAAATTAAGAATAACAACTCGGGCGCTGAGAAAGAGAAAAACTTGTAAAACAAACTGCGTTAGTTCACCCGCTGTGCCTCTTTTTGTAGTAGGATGGGAATCGATCGTGTTTCTCTCTCGCGTAATAATTAAATTAAATATTATTAATTCAATTCTAATTAATTAATTAATTAATCGGATGATTTTTTTTTGGGTTTTTTTTTTAATAAATATGTTTAATTAAAAGGGACTGGCGTAATCTCTCTCGTTGCCTGTCCCTTTAATATGTATTATCCAAGAAATGGTGAAATTCCTATGCAAATCTTAAGGGCTAATTATAATTAACTCAAAACGTAATTAAGAATTTTATTTTAAAATGATTGAATTGAATTGACCAAAATTATTTGAGTTAAGTTTTTCTAATTTCTATGTTCTTGTTAGCAACAATTAAATTTAAAATTTCTTCGTTATACTTTAATTAATTAATAATTGGTTTTCCTTTTTTTATTTAAAAGTGTTAAACTAGTCACCAAATATACGCGAAAAGAAAATAATAATAATAATTATATTTAACACTTTTAATTAAATTTAAAGTCAGTCAAATAGTTTTGGTTGGTCGAATTATTTAAAGGGCTACTGAAGTGATCATGGAAAAGTTTTTGAAATTAATAAAAAAAAATTTTTTCCTTTTCTTTCATCTTAATACAATTCAAAATATTTTCTCCATCTTTAGTAACCTTTTAAATAATAAGATATATCGTCTCTTTTAATTGGTCAAAAAAATTTTGGGGCGGCTATATATTATTTCTGTCTATAAATAACGCTTGTATATTTTGTTCCGCTTGTTTATTATTCTTTTAATTGTAAATATTCCCATGAGAAAAAATAAAACAGGTTTATTTAACCATATTAACATTTAAAGACAATTAACTGTCCCCGTTATAGCGCGCGTCAAATTAATATTTAATTAAACGCAATTAAAAAAAAACAAATAAAATTTAACTTCTCCCCCAACAACAAAACAAACAAAAATAAAATTCGGTATACCCCCCCCCCCCCTAGAGACAAAAGCAGAAGAAAAAAGAATGATAAAATTTTTAAAATTTATTACTCTTCATTACAATACAGTACCCCTTTATTAATATATGTATAAATCAAATACGTCATCGCTGCCGCCGCCGCTGACGTCAGACATTTTTTAACATGTACAATATTTAAATAAATACGAAGTTCGCATCGCGCGCAGTGCACTTTCAACTTGAAACACGCGTAATAAAAATGTATAGCTAAAGCAAAGCGTAACGTATAGGTATAAACAAGGTAATTTCACTGTATTATTATGTGTACTAACAAACAAAAAGAAAAACATCACTACACCTTTACTGTCCCACCACCCATCACAAATGTTATATTGTTTATTGTTTATTACTACTACTACGCGCGTGACAATGTTACACTAGCTTTTAAGTGATAAATAAGGAGAGAAAGAAAAAATGTCAAATAAATTAAAAATATTTTATGATTTAAATCATTCTTTGTGTTTATTACTTTTGGACGCCTTGGGGGCAAGGGTTTATCGCCAGGGGATTCTGGGAAGATTAAATTGAAACGAATGTAAGGGAACCCCCTCAAAAGCCCACCAAAGAGTACTAGGCATACTATTCACTGCGCCTAATCCCATGGCGACGTGGCTCAGGGGGCGCCTTGAATACCGGGATTCCATCGTTAATATTGGTTTTGAAATCCATACTGTGGAAGCGTCGCTTCAACGTCAGTAAGACTTATTGCCCAAGCTTAATTTCGTCTCGTGTCGTCTAAAGACGTCGGATACTTGTCTTAAATTTTATACTCCGGAGCTATCTTAGTTGTGACGTCACAACGGCTAGAGTAGAGTGCCAGCGCTTCTCAAACTGTGGTCCGTGGACCGGCACCGGTCCGCGGACATGCGGCTGGTGTGGTCCGTCATACATAGTTGAAAAAAAAACCGGTCCGCAAGGTTAAAAAGTTTGAGAAGCGCTGGAGTAGACGACAACCTGACCCGTATTGAACCTAACCTAACCTAATTTAATCCCTAACACACTATGGAGGGGTTTGATTGTCCACTTATCCAAAATCATGGGATGCTAGGCAATGAGTTAACATTGGGTCTACAGGCCATTCTATTAAGGGATGGGACCGCCTTCTTGGGTTATTTCCCTGACGCTAAGAAGCGCCGCTAGAGGCCACGCGAGTCGGCTAGTAATAATTACGTCGAATCCGTGTCCAGCCTATCTATAGTTCATTCCGACGCTAACCCTAACGGCCTAACCCCTGAATGAATGGGGGGGTCTCTCCCCTCTCCGACGCCCCATATCATCATCTCGGCAGGAAAGATGCTAGGAAGGAGACGGAGGAAACCATGTGGAGCCAGGAGTAGCGAAAGGAAAGGAGCAAGCGCTCTCCGGAGAAGTCTGTTGCCATAGCAACGGAATATATTTCCTCTATTCTTCCATCGATGCAGCAATTCTCTCTGTCCTCCGCGAGTCCGGGGTGGCTCTAGCGGCTGCTATACGTACATACCTCGTGATCCCGGATCGAAGAGAGACCCCGCGTCTGGAGCGACCACCTAAAGCGGTGACTCGGAGAAGCTGGAAAGCTAACCCGCCGCGAGAAATTAAACATCCCGCTTTTACTTAACCTTCCCTCAATTTTATTTAAGTAAGTAACTTAATAAAGTCAATAAAATCGTTCGGTTTTTGTCTGCAACTCGGTGAGGGCGCTGCGATGTCCTCCCTAAAGTGGCTACTGGTCGTCCTCGGTGGGGGGAAAAAACCGAGCGAGCTCAAAGTCTATCTCTCTCTCTGCTCATTTGAATATTTAATTTCTTTCCTCTCTCTCTCTCTCTGTTCAGTATTGTTTAGTTTGGTTAGTTTCGTAGTCGTCGTTTATCGCGAGGGCGGCTTGGCTCCGCGTACGTTTGAGTCTCGCACGCTCTGCTCTAGTCGACTAGTTGTAGTGTTTGGTTGCATTTAGGTTTTATGTTATTTATTTTTGTTGTCGTTAACCTCTAGTTTTTTGAATGAACGGATACGGATTGGACGGCGGAGTTTCTAGGGATTTATTCGTACATCATAATCCTTCCGAATCGTCGTATCCTCTGGTACAACAACGCAACAGGACACCGGATCCTTATAATGCCTACAGAACATCGTTTGCCTGTTCTACCAATCGGTTAGTCAGTTTTTTGCCTATTTTTTGTCTCTCTCTGTCTCAATTTTGTAGGGTTGTTTTCCGTTTAACACCGTTCTAAGTTGGGGCTTCTTATTGATCGTCAAATTTTGAAATGGTTCGGTCGGTGTGGCCGCCGAAAGATCATTTTCTTGGGTGGTTTTGGTTTTAAGGGGCATCGCCCCCGAACGCGGTGTTGGATACTAATCGAGTCTTAAGGTTAGTTAGTCTTTGAGAGACTTTGTATTTATTGATTTTGGCCCTACTTTGTAAGGCTTTGTTCACTATAAAATATATTTAAAAACCCAAACTTGCCACTAAGACTATGGATATAGACGTCTCGTGACAACTATCCAGCCCCTCTTGGCGTCAAGGCCCCTTACACGCGTTTCGTGTTAATTTTTGAGAAATTGTGATGGAATATTTCATTCCGTTTTGAAAATAATCGGTAATTTTCGGTCTGCAGCCTGTTTGGCAGATGTTTTTATTTTATAGACACCTTAAACGTGTTCGCCGTAAAAAAAATGTTCCGGTCGTTTCTTTTAAGATTTTAGAACAAAATTTATTTTCTAAAGAATTTCTAGGGAGTCGGTGCCTTTCTTTTGAAGTATATAAACGTGGTGGTTGGTTTTAGTTCTTGACGGAAGCAGTCAAAACACACGAGTTAGACCCACCACCATTCGTTAGGATTTAAATTTTTTTGTTGGTAGCGTTAGGGTGGAAATAATTAAGCAAATTACGTCTAATTTAGGATGAAAGTGTTAATTGGATAATTATCACGATGCCCGACCATTTTGGTTAGTTAATTATAATCATAATTTTAAACTTAAGTGACGTCACCTTTTAAATAAATCCAAAATATCCAGGCACTTACAACAAGTATATATTGGTAAAAAAAAACCTTATGCCCATATAAATACATCTAACAATATAAAATCGGTACCCTTGAAAACGTCAAAAGGAAAAAACAGCCATATTTTATTAACTCTGTATTAACCTTAAAAGATATTTGCTTTTTATTTTTTTATTTTTGGTCTTTCCTTATCCTCCAAGTTTAAGTTTCCGTTTGTGAAAGCACGTTTGTTTTTTTTTTATTTGGAGGGAAAACAAAAATTGCGGGAAAAAGGATGAGATCGAAGCACGAGGGAGCGGGGGGGGGTGAGGGAGGGCAAGCGCGCGCTTGTAAGCGTCTCGCGCTCGCGGTTTCCGCAACTTTTCCCGCTTTCGTCACTTTTGACAATCAGCTGATATTTTCGGAATCCTCGTTTTTGCTTGGCAAGGAAATCTTTGCGTAACCTTAGAGTTTATAAAAAGAGATTTAAAAAAAAGTTTTGGAAATATATTGACGCAATTCCGTTTGCTGGTAAATTTTTTTTTTTTATTTTTGAGCGTCCGTGAAAACAAAAGCAATTAAAGATAAGTTTCTTCAATCAAAGGGAATGTGTAAGCTGGTAAAAGTTACTCGGAACTAACTTAAGTGAAAATCAAGTGTACTAAAAAATTTCCTGAAGCGATTTGTCATTGGACTTTTAATCTTAACTCTAATGTTCCTCCCACATTTCTCGGCTCTATTATATTTATTATTTTTTTTTTAGGGGGGACAGTTTTTTTTCTTTTTTCGAGGTTATACTTTGAAGTGTAACAAACCTAATTTAACGGTGACAGAATGAGAGCCAGTTACGGGCAGAAGGCAATAGAGGCGCGAAAAAATCTAGATCGATATAAAAAAGCTGTTAGTAAAAAAATAAAAATAAAATAGTTAAACAAAGCTTTCCCCTCAAAAGTGCTAAAACATTCTTGTCAAAGCGACGATGGCTGATTTATTTGGAGGCCAAGGCGTGACCACCCACAACCGCTTAACTAACATTTAAACACAAAATCGGAAGTACTTTGAACAGAGACAAATGGTGTTCCGTAAGTACCCTCAGTAATTGGAATTTCACTTTAGAAGGACTTAGTATAGTTTTATTTTAATGTAATATTTATATCTAAGGTTAGAAGAATAATACCACCTTCTGTCCCTCGTAGCTAAGATCGATGTATGCGCCTATGAAACTTGTCTATGTTACTACTTTAGTACCAGAGCTTTAAATGTCAGGGTGGGCTTCCCCGCTAAGCCGAGACGCGTTGCTACAAAGAAAATCTGTCAATTGTCGAATATTTGATATTCAGATTAATAATATCCTCATTCTGTCGCCCAAGTCGATATCAAATTCAATTTAGGAGGGTCAGATAAGGAGGCTTTTTCATTATTAGCCTAATAAAGATAAAAACACGCTTGCAACTTGAAACCTATTTGTCACGAAAATTCAAACTACGGGGGAGATAAGGAAAGTTATATTAATAATATTGTCAACAAAGTAACAGACGCTGTCCAAAGTAACCTCGTAACTCCAAGTAAGACATTTTCAACCACCTTATTAGTTACAATGCGCGTCGTAAAGTTAGAAACGCGAATGTTATAATTTAGTGGACTTTTAACCTTGAATCAACCCCCTTTATACCGTATTCTGGTTCACTTTGTACCTAATCCGACCCTAGTTTACTCCCCGAAGTCAATTTGGGTCCGGTACCATCTCGTACTTGCTTTTCTAGACCCATAACTTACGGTGTTTAACTGTCAAAACTTAAGCCTAATTACTTCTGCTTCAGTCTTAACCTAGAACGTGATATTTTTTATTGAACACAACGGCAACGCGAAGTCTAACGGAGAATGGTGGGGTAGGGAGTAAGAAAGAAATACGGGTTAGTGAACGATTTCAACAAAGAGAAACAAGAAAAGCTTGTCTGTTTTCCGTTGCCATGGTGACACAATTCTCTTTCTCTCTATACTGAATAGGCATAGTTTACGCTTCCATTTCTCAGTCAACTGCCACTATGCTTTCCAACAACGACACACACACACACACACAACCACCTTCCGTTTGAAATACATTCGACAACGCTATGTTTCTGTCAAGTTGCCCCGTTCGCGTGATCAAAATATGGAAAGGGAAATGATATCCCTCAAACCCGCAACACTTTGCCCCCAGCATGCCATGCGGCGATAAAAGGAGGGGGAAAGGGAACTGGGGGCGACCAATCCTTAAACAGAATTATAAATAATTCTCCCTTTATCAAGGTGGTGGTCGTTATTTTTTTATAACAAGTTCAAGATCGTCAACGATTTTTTGCATTCGTTTTAATGGTATTCCCAAAAAGCTCCGTTCGGATTTAGAAATTAGAAACTGACCCCAAAAGACGTGTGTCCTCAGTTATTTTACCGCATGCACCCAAAAGTCATGATGGTTAATGATAAAGAAATCATTCCAAGGTTCTAAGAACCTACAATGAAACAAAAGTAAAAATAAACTGTGTTGTTTATGAATTATAATTGAACTGGGAAATTTTATCTCTAGAAGGGTAACTTTAATCCCATTTTAATCTTTTTTAGATTAGACTGGGTAAGAAGTAATAGAATGGATGGAAGGGAGATCTTATTAAAGTCATTACGCGAATTTTTTTATCGCTGAACATTCACTTCAAATTCCTAGAACCTTTATCGCAAAAAAATTCTACAACTAAACCTAGTGTGAACGTAACGTTGCGCGTTATTTCCAACCATTGTTATTGGATCAGAGAAAGAGAGAGCGAGAGGAGAAAATAACGGATTCGGAGAGAGAGAGTGAAATGAGAGGGGGTAAAAAAGACTATGCTAAAGGCTGGTGTTGAACTATCAGAGTAGGTTTCGATTCCGGAGAGCCCAACTCTCTGGGCCTGTTCAGGGGAACTTTCCCGAGGGGTATCAACCCCCGGTCTTGGACTCTTTGGAGAACTGCTGGTCATTCACCCCTGGAATGTACGTAAGAGACGGCGCGTAGTTTGAAAGCCAAAGAACGACTGCGTAATCGCGAACGGAGTTGGCGCGGAGTCGATCCCGCCAAAAACGGCAAAGCCCGTAATACAGGCGCGGGAAAAAAGTCGAAAAGTTCATAACGGGAAAACACGTTCGGAAAATTTCGAGGTCCGTGATAAGATTAAAAGAGTAGCGAGTGGAAAGACTTTGATTCAAGGACTTGGCTCGTTAACAGTAGGTTCGTATCCTCGTGAGTAGAGTCCTCTCTTTCTAACCTAGTTTTTAGAGTCGGAATTAATTGGCCAATGGCGTGTTGATGACATTTAGACAATTACAAGTACTCCACGAGATTAATGATGGCCCCGATATACTCGGACTAATGATGTTTCCGCTGTTATTGTTTCTTATAATGACCCGAGTTTTGTTTTGATGACTTAATTGTTATTGTCGGGAAAAATATTGGTCAATGGTTGAGATACTTAAGAGCTTTCTGACGCTATGAAAACAAATTTGACGCGTGGTATTTATTGCGTAAACCACAAACACGTCGCCCCTTCAATTCGACGCCTGGGTGAAGTTTCCTTGACACGAGGGGCTAATCGCGCTATCGAGTTTCCGAATCAATTTCGCAATCTGTATCAATCATTTTTGTAGGTGGTAAGCCCCTTGATCCTAATCTCGGGCGTCTGTCTATCTAGCGATATCATGTCAAACTATATAACCAGGTGGCCGCGAGCGAGCCTGAAGATTATAGATATTGAGTCTAGGGATGCTAGTCGAAAGCCGCTCACCTAACCGTTACTGGTTAAATCCTAAAACCGATATCCTTGACTTAACTATTGAGCTATAGTCATTTAGGCCCTTGCACCGTACATAATCCAGAGCGATTTTCAGTAACTGTCGCGCTACGATGCTATGAAAATACAATCTTTCGAAGGTGCTAAGAGTGTATAGAACCTCCTATTCTTTTTATAACCGTTGAATGATTGTTTTTATATCCCAAGTTACCCAATTTTGTCTGGGAGCCCAATTCTCCCAGGAGGAAAGGTGATCTAGATTCGGGGCAGCTGGTGGTAAGGAGGAAAATCATTTTAGTTATAGATACACTGTATGGCGTTGATACCACCACCACCACGATCGTCTTCTCTTCTGTCTTTATTGAGGGATGGTCATCGTCTCCCGGGAGAGTGACCACACCCACCCATTTCCTGGGAAAGAAGATGCCCTGAATTTTTATATTACATTTTTTTATAACCGCACAAATTCCCATCACGATCCTCGTAAATTGAGTAAAGGAATTTAGAGGGTTCAAAATGAACCGTGACATTCAAAGTTTTACACCCTGAAAACTATATATGGTTTGGGGAAAAAACGAGGGGTAACTTACTAGCACTCCTCGCTTGTCTTAAAGGTCGGTCGTTCGATCGTTGAACCCCATTTTCTTTAAGTTAATTTTTCCCAAAGGTACTACATACAGTACGACTCTATTAAATTACGAAATGTTCCCGAGAAGCCCTTAAAGATGAGAGAGGGGATTTTCGTTTTTCATTTAAAAGGATTATGACGAGGTTGTCGAGTCGAAACTAATCCAACCCATCTCTCTCCGCGCAATCGCGAAAGTCCATCTTTACCAGCTATCTCCGTTCGTACCTTAATAGTTCCCATTGGTAATATACTCTGAGCAAATTCCGCCTGGCTCGTGGCAACCGCAAACGGGAAAAAGGCGAAAAGGGTGCCCATTAAAGTAAAAGAATTTAAGGGCTGGAAGAACAACCGTTTTGTCCAGGAGACCATTGCAACGCTTTCACTGCATGAGCACTAAGAGTCTCGGGGCTAGACAATTTATTGGAACCATTTGGGAATGCGCAATTTCACCGTGACCGTACCATCGCGTCATAAAGTATCTCGGACTTTCCTTCTTCTAACCCAAAGACACCGAAGGTCTATAACTTGACGTGAAACATTTCTACGGTCACTCTTTTAAAGTGAATCAATTATTAGCACTTTACCCTAAACTCCCAGTAAAAAATAAGATATTTTACTTTAGGAGATGTACATCTGCAAAATTTATTCTCATGCTAAGCTTACAACAATGGTTTTCGGTTAGAACCCGGGAGGTTTTTTTTTTGGGTTGATTTTTTTACGTAACTATGGGGGAGTATCTTTTGTGTGAGAAATATAGTGCATTCTTTCTTTTCTTGTCATCCATATTGTGCGCCGCTGATTTTGAGTTACCGTTTCTCTTTTGCCCCTTGCGCCTAGTTCCTTCTCCACTCGCCTTTCCAAGCGTTTTTGGCTTTCAATTTTTTTTCTTCTCTATGCTTCTTATATTTCTGGATGTTTTTCCCCCGATCTAACTCGTAAGAGGTGTTCGATAACCAAAGATTAAAATTCCCGAAATTCCTCTCAATTTTAACATCTGTTAAACTGGCGGTGCTGGTAATGGTTATTACGGTTCTATTGGCGTATTGTTTGAAATCAGTCGGCCGTGAAATGTTCGATATTTTTCGCGTGTATAATGAAAGGGAAAAATGTTTGACTTAAAAATGTAGGAAAAGATGGAAAAATCTATTAGAGATGTTTAAGATTTTTTTGGTGAACTTTGTAGGCGTTACTCATGGTTGATGGAGGCGGACGTATCGGAGGGTTACCACGCGGGTGGTGGTGGCAAACCGCACGAGATTCACCATGTTAATCCGGAGCATCACGACAGTGCCTTTACCGCTATGAGTCTGATGCGTCAACGAGGCCAACTCTGCGACGTGGCCCTCGAAGTTGGCGGGGTCTCTTTGCAAGCCCATAAAGTTGTTTTGGCCGCCTCCAGCGCTTATTTCGACGCCATGTTCAATAGTAAGTAACAGGCAAGTACTTAACAGGAACTCTCTCGATTTCATTCGCTTTTCGTTGTAATTACAGACGAAATGGCTGAAAAACACAAATCGAAAATAACTCTACACGACGTGGATACAGCGGCTTTGCAACTACTGGTGCAGTTCGCCTATACCGGTGAAATCGTTATCACGGAAGAGAATGTTCAGGTATTAATGTCGAACAATTTGTTGGGAGGATTTTGTTTTGAAGTTATCCCCGGGGGTGTTTTCTAGACTTTACTTCCGGTAGCTAGTCTTTTACAAGTCACCAGCGTAAGGGAAGCGTGTTGCAAGTTTCTCCTACGCCAGTTGCACCCGACGAACTGTCTGGGCATCCGTAGCTTCGCGGACGCGCACGCCTGCGAAGAACTGCAACACCGATCTCACAAGTACGCCTTGCAGAACTTTCACGAAGTGGCGCAAACCGAGGAATTCCTTTTATTGTCCTTGCAAGAAGTAGAGGACCTGATCTCTAGCGACAATTTGAACGTCAGGTCCGAGGAGTACGTCTTCACCTCGGTTATGACGTGGATTAAGCACGATCTACTTGGAAGACAACAACATCTAGGAAAGGTTCGTATAAGCGACAAAATTATTTAGGCTTAAATCTAATTATCGAAATACGAATAGCTGATGCATCACGTTCGTCTACCGTTAATGCAAAGAGACTTTTTATTGTCGCGAGTCAGCGAAGAACCGCTTATAACGAGCAGCGAGCAAAGCAAAGATCTTTTGATCGAGGCCATGAAATTTCATCTCGTACCCGAGCAAAGATCCATCATGGCTTCGGTCCGAACGGTTCACCGAAAACCTGACGAATTGAAACCGTATATCATCGCCGTCGGTAAGTAATTTCTGAAGCTTGGTAAAGAACCCTTTAATAACTTTTCTCCGTGACCTTTAACCTTTTAAAACAGGCGGAGGGTCTCTGTTCGCCATCCACAAAGAATGCGAGTATTATAACCCGAGAACGGACCGTTGGGCATCATTAGCGCCGACGTTACATCGGCGATCTCGCGCGGGTGTCGCGGCCTTGAATCGCTTCGTCTACGCCGTGGGCGGGTAAGGTCATTTATATCTCCCTTAATTTGTACTTAATTTCCCCAGGGTATGACGTGCCGCGATAGCCCAGTTTTTATTATTATTATTACTATTATTACAAAGTTTCCAAGTCTCTTATCTGGAAGGTTACTCTCTCTTTCAGTTACGATGGCTCGAAAGATTTATGGTCGGCGGAGTATTACGAGCCTAATAACAACACGTGGAACGCCATCAGCAATATGGGGACGCGTAGGAGTTGTCTGGGTATCTCTTCTTTACACGGTCTCCTCTACGTAGCCGGAGGATACGACGGCGCTTCGTGTCTTAGCACCGTCGAACGCTACGATCCATTAGTCACTACTTGGTGTTCCGTTGCCGCCATGGAAATGAGGCGAAGATATTGTCGATTATGCGTTTTGGGTAAAGTTGAAAACAATTAATTCTTTTCCAATAGGTAATAAAACCGTTCTTTTCATTTTGGTACGCGCATTTTTCTCTTTTACGCGCAGATGGTGCGCTGTACGCGGTCGGAGGGTACGATGGTACTAATTATCAATCAACAGCCGAGAGATATGACCCCCGGGTAAGTTATCACATTCGTCAATGGCTTTTTAGCCGTAACTGCTATTGTATTGAATAATATTGAAGGAGGGAAAGTGGCGACTACTTCCTTCGATGCTAAGTCGTCGTAGTAGTAGCGGGGTCACGACCTTGGACGGTATGATTTACGTCATCGGGGGAAATGACGGTAGCCTCTGTATGAGCAGCGCCGAAAGGTTCGATCCAGTTAGAAACGCTTGGGAAGTCATCGCGTCTATGCATTCTAGAAGGTAGACAACGCAAAATTTAGATTAACGGTTAGGTCAAAGTTTATTCGCGGAATATCTCTCGTGATAGGACGACGCACGAAGCCGTTCAAGTCGACGGTCAACTGTACGCTGTTGGCGGCAATGACGGTAGTTCCAGCTTGGGTACGGTGGAAAGATACGACGCTCGTCTCAACAAGTGGATGCTGGTCACTAGTATGCTACTGCGTCGATCCAGTCTCGGCACATGCGTCATTGACGCGCCAAATCTCGAGCGACTCCTAGCGCCAAAGTATGCCAGCATACAAAGATAATAATACTAACACAATAAAATCCAACGAATATTTAAATTAATATATTTGAAAGAAAAAAACCAAAAAACCAAAAAACGAAAACCTCTCCAAATTTTTAACAAATCATAAAAACGAAAACGATTTTAATAAACCTCACCCTCAGTGGCTTCTTTTCTACCAAAGAAATTATTATAAAATCATCAAAAACCGTAATTACGATTCAAAAACAATCACTCAATTTCTAACCGATATTTATATACCACCGATATTTGAAATTAGTTTGTTAAACTTAACGGACGCTAGTTTACCAAATTTGCTTGATAATTAACTAATCCGCAAGCTGTTATTCACGTCACGCTTGACGTGAAACACGGCTTATAACGCTAGTTCACTTTTCCCTCAAAGGTGAATTCAATGATTAAAGTTAGATTTTTTTCTTTTCCAATTTTCAGATCTGACCAATCTTGATATAAACGACTCGCCTATGGAGGTCTCTTTTTACGTAAATTTGTATATCTTAAAACAATTCGTCTGAAAATAAGAACTTTTTTAAAACCTTTGAAATGTTGTATTTATAAGTGAGTAGCCACCGAGTGGAATTATATAGGAAATTTGAAGATTGAAATTGCTGAGTAATATAATTTTTAACTTAAAGTGATTAATTAAAGGGAAATATAGTTTTTGGAAGCTTTTAAGTATCCCTTTAAAGTTAACGAAGAACTCTACAAGAACACTGCCCCATTTTCTGATTATTTTGATTAATTAGTTTAACATTGACTCGAAGCACCGTAGTTTTAAAAATATACCAAATAGATGCAAATTGATGTACAAATTAACACACAATCCCAATTTAGAAAGTAAAAAACGTGTTTAGAGGTGCTATTTATATTCGTAAAAAATCGCGAAGAAAAACTCTGAAATTAATTAATTAATTAAATTAGTAATTAGGAAACGACGTACGGTTTTAAATTTAGGCTAAAATTGTAAATTTCGGAAAATTTTTAACCAAAACGAAATTCAATACAAATTGTGGTACTCAAAAAAATAACTCGGTGCTTCCAAAAGTATTAATATAATTCATAAGCCTTTTCTAAAAGTAATTAATATTGGAAAACATTAACCATGCGCGGAGTTTTTACGTCACACATTCCGATGGAAATTTCGTTTCATTCTATTTGTATAAAATGAAATAGGTGTAAAATTATATCCAACTAAGCACGATTTGTATAAAGATGATAGAAGTCATAATTGTTTCTCGTTCGATATTCTCAGCGTTTGTGATAAACAAAAATTTTATCTCGCTTTAATATTGTCGCGGAAAATATTAAAGAAAGAGAAATTAAGAATGAATTTGGCGTTTTTATACTCACTTTGAAACTTTTCAGATGCCGTAATGGCAGTTCATCTTATCTTCCCATAGTGGTTAATATAGGTAAACCTAGAGACTGCCGCTTCCCTTTAGTTAAAGAAAATTCGAATTGAGCGCTGTTTTTTGAAAATGGACTAGAGCCCTAGACAAAAGTATAATAGGCCTACCTTTTTTTAGCACTGAATGCACTGGAAAAGAAAGCAGACGATTGTTTACTTTAAAGTCAGCCGAGTTTCGTGCGTTTATACTAAATTTAAGTGCAAATTATTGATTATTAAAGTAAGTTTTATTCAAAAATAATATTTAAAAACTGTTATTAATAATATAATTAATGATATAAGTAGCAAATACTCAATTTAAAATTGGTTACGATATTAAAAGTCGGCTTATCTCCGCTTTGTTTCGCTAAGCCTTGGTCAAATTTCAGGCGCTGTGCTCAAACTTATTGCTGAAACGCGTTTAGCAATGTCCGACGACGAGGAAGTAACTTACGTGAAGCGTCAAAAAGTTGTTCATTATGGAAGTTTTGAGGAACACGAAAGGCAACGTTTGGCGAAACTTCATCAGTCGGAGAATTCCAATGACAAGGAAGCAATTACGAGCTTTTCAAATGAAATGGATGATAATAAAGATGGAAGTTCGTCAGATTCTGATGATGATCAAGATGAGGGAGCATCAGCTTCCGAAGCTGGAAAATCAGAGAAAAAAGGAATTGCGGGTCTCAGTGAAGGAATCAGAGCGGCAATTGCGGCTGGGAATATCAACTTTTCAGATGGTAAGCTTGATTTTTGGTGATTATCACTTAAAAGTAACCATTTTCTTCCAGAATACATGGACTTGGAAGATGAAATGAGCAAAGACAAACAAATTCTCTTGGAAGAATTTGAACGCAGGAAAAAAGCTCGCCAAATTAACGTTTCTACCGATGATGGAGAAGTTAAAGCCACTTTAAGAACCCTACAAGAACCCATATGTCTATTTGGAGAGGGACCTGCCGAGAGACGAGAGAGATTAAGAAATATCTTGGCCAGAATTGGTGAAGACGTCATAAGGCGAAGGCGAGAAGAACAAGCGGAAAGGGAAGTCAAAGCCAGGGAACTGACTGAAAAAACGTGGTATCACGAGGGATCAGATAGTTTACTCAAAGCCCGGCTGCACATTGCCGAATATTCCTTACCCAAAGCCATGCAAAGGTTGCAAAAAGCTAGAGAAGACAAAAAAACTAGTACCGAAGCTGACTCCCATCAAAAACACGCCAAGAAACAGGAATTATATAAACAATTACGGGTAAATTCAATTAAAATATTTTAATTTTATTATACAATTAATCTATAATTAAATTATTTTCAGTCCTTGACAATTAGCTGCAGTCAAATTGGTGACAATCGTCCAATATCATTTTGTAGTTTTAGCCCTGATAGCAAAATGATTGCCACTTCTTCCTGGTAATAGGCTAGGATTAAAATCTAATTTAATTAGGCCAGAATTAACAATTTAATCTAATTTAAAATAAAGGAGTGGATTGTGTAAATTATGGACCATTCCTGACTGCAAATTAATCCGGCCTCTTAGAGGTCACAATTGCAATGTTAGTTGCGTCGTTTTCCATCCCCAAGCGACCATTTCCCATTCGGCAGACGCCATTAACTTGGCTTCTTGCGGAATGGACGGAACCGTCAAGTTATGGAACTTATTAAGTGAAGAACCAATTGCCGACCTGGAAGGCCATCACCCTCACAGAGTATCCAGACTCGGGTTTCATCCATCAGGAAGATATTTAGCTACTTGCGTGTATGTAATTATAAGTTAATTAAGATAATTACTGGTTTGTAATTAACTCCATTAATTAGATTTGATAATTCTTGGAGATTATGGGACTTGGAAGTTGGTGAGGAACTTCTTCATCAAGAGGGACATAGTAAACCAGTTTATGATATTGCCTTTCATCCAGATGGTTCCTTAGCAGCGACTGGGTAATTAATTGGTTTCGCCTCTTCTTTTAATTATTGTTAATTAATTAATTAATACTAATTGGTTTTCTTTTTTTATTATTTATTTCTTTTGTCTTCAAGGGGAATGGATTCGTTTGGTCGCATATGGGACTTGAGATCAGGCAGATGCATTATGTTCATGGAAGGCCATTTGAAATCAGTTTTATCAGTTGATTTCTCGCCTAATGGTTACCACGTTGCAAGTGGTAGTGAGGATAATACGGTAAAAGTATGGGATTTAAGACAAAGGAGGTGCGAGTACACAATACCGGCTCATTTGGATCTTGTTACCAGAGTCTTATTTGAGAGTAAGTCTTATTTTTAACTTATTTTTTAGTGAATTATTTGTTGAGTAGGCTGGCTCAAGATCATTTATAAATGGCCCCTTTTTATCCATAGAGTTTAGGAACTAATATAGACTTAATTTAATCTGTGTTAAACCAAGGCTTAACCCTTTTTTCCCCATAGAAAATGGCGGAGGTCAATTTTTAATTTCAACATCTTATGATAACAAAGTCAAAGTTTGGGCTCATCCCGGATGGACCCCCATTCAAACCCTAAGTGGTCACGACAGTAAAATAATGGGGGCTGATATTGCTCAAGATGGATCCTACATAGCCACAGCCTCCTATGATCGGACCTTCAAACTGTGGGCCCAGGATTAATTAAACGTAAGAAATTTTTTAATTTCAACAAATAACAAAGAGAAATAAAAAATAAATGATGACAATTTTTTATATGGTAGCAAATATATTTTAAATTTATTTACATAAGAAATAAACAAAGAAAAAATAATACTCCCTAATAAAAAAACTAATACATTTAATTAAAATGCTGATTTAGTTTTAATTTTTTTTTTGAACATTTGGGGGTAATTAAAAATAATATCATGAACAAAGAACGTTCTAAACAAAAATGCCGGAGAAAAATAATTAAAATAGATTTTTTCTTTAAACAAATTAATAAATCGTATTTTAAAGCAAAAGTTGGTTTACACTTAAACGCGTAATTAAAAATAAATAATTAATTAACATTTGTTATGAGCAGTTAACTTTTGCGTGTGATTTAGAATTAATCACTAATAATAATAATTAACTTAAGGGGACAAAATTCGCTTCTACATTTTGTTAGTTAATTATAATTAACCTAAAATAAAAAATATATTTATTTGAAAAAAATTAAATTTAAATTTAAACTTTATAGGTTTATTTAAATTGAGCAATAAAAAATAAAATTTAGCTCAATTAAATTAAACTATCCAAAATTCGAGATAGTTAAATATTAACAAACTAGCCTATTATTTAGAAGGGGGGGGGAATAGGTTTTAACGTAAAATTTGAATTGAACTGGCTATTTTTTTAAATTAAGCCAAAAAGAAAAATACATTTTACGGCTTTGGTGTCGCTAATTACGGTGGAACAATTAACTCTAAGCGCGTCTTAATTAAGAACTATTGTTAGAGATGGAAGACCCCCATGAAATAATCGATTCGTTGGAATGACCAGCTGCTTCCAAAACTGCCATTCTAGCTTTAGATTCTACCACGAAAATATTTTCTTGCGCCGTCGAAAATTCGTCAATCCTAATTATATTTTGATTAATTAGATTAATTTGACGCCTTTCTTAATAAAAAAATAGATCTTAAGTTTGTAGCAAACAAAGAAAGCTAACAGAAATTTAAACGAGCCAAAAAAAGTATTTTAAAAATACTTCTTTGAACTTTAAATTTAAAGTTCACGCCAGCTTTAAGAATATTAGTTAATAATTTTAGTAATTTAATTTTGGAAGAAGAAAATTAGTTTTAGAAGCTTTAAGCGCAAAATTGGCATAAATAGGCGAAAGGGGTCGTGTAAAGCATTTTTTTTCCAAAAAGACTTGGTGTTGGTGATAAAGGAATAGTAACTCTAGCTTAGAAATTATCATCACCGCTAGATAATATTCCTTTTTGTTTTTTGGGGGGGAAATGTGTTACGTATTTTTACAATGAAATCATAATCATACTGATTTTTCGTCTCCCCCTTTTTTGTCTAGGATTTTTTTAGGGGAGGCGATGACGTCTTCGTCAGATTCCAGGCCTTCGACAAGCCTGGGACCATTGGCTCCCAACATCCCAATGCTGAGTATAATAACAACATCAACAAAGTGAAATAGTAACAAACACTCCGGAAAAAGAGAATAAAAACACGACCAAAACAAACAAACAAACAAACATTTTGTTATCGACACATTTTGCTTCATAAAAATTAATCATTATTTCAAATGAAGCAAAATGAGTTTGAGTTCATTGTTAAGCCTAAAAAAAACTTAATGTTACTTTGGTTTGAGACCAACCGATCGAGATAGAAGCCGAGATTAACGGAAAGAAAGCTACGAGAAAGTTTAGTATTTACGTGGTTTAAGCTTACATCTATTCTAAAGACTAAAAGAGCGCCGCCCGGACCCCAACCAACTAACTAAACCTAACTAGTTCAACACTAACGACTCAAAGACATCTTACTTGTCATAGATGACACCGTCAACTCCGTCTTTTTTCAGATTTTTAACAATTTCCGATCCATTTATATCGTCACCCCAACAAAATAGAATCAAATTTCGACTCTTGACAAAGTTAATTAGAGATCGGTCGCGTAGAAGTTCCTCAGTATGGACGCTAATACCCTGATGTGGTAAAACAATCGTTAAAACCCAGTTCAATACGTCAAGGTATCACCAACGACTTACTAAGAAGCCACTGGACATTGCAAAATATACAGCCATGGGAACAGTCGAGGTGCGCGTGTCCAGATAGGGCGGGTAACGGTCAGTTTGCCCTTGAGTTAAGAAGAGAAGAGGATACGTGTTTTGCTTCAAGCAAATCCTGGAATGATAACAATTCCAGTTAATCATTCTTCATTCTTGACCAATGGACAATGCAGTCGTCATACATTGCGCAGATATCAGGATGAAAGCAAGAAAAAATGATGTAACGATTGCCGGCGTGTTCCAGGATGGTCTTCAATATAATGTCCAGGTACGTGTTGAGATCAAATTGATGGTCCATTTCCCACGTACCATCCTGCTCAGGGTTTTATAGGTCAAGTTAGGTTTGGGGAAAGAAGGGCTGGGGGGTCGTAAAACATTGACCAAACTGACCCTATATTGCATTGGACATTTAATTTCAACGTTAAATCCCACCCTGGGGTCAACCGCCTCCAAAACGTGTTGAAGGGTAGGAAAGGGTTGATTTTCTTCCACGTCATCCTCGCAAAAATCGTATTGATGTTGTTCCGCGTCGGTCGGACTAAGTTTTAGTTTTTGAAGTTGACGAGCCGTTAAATCTTTAACTGCTAATTGCATTCGTTCTTCGTCAACTTGTTTTTTCTAATCGTCACGTGTTCAACAGATAAAGAAAGGAATTAAAGTTAGAAAACCCCCGATTTTAGAAATGTCAGACGTTGATAAAGAATTAACGGGCTTTGGGGTTATAACAACCTTTTTCATGGCGATGCAAATGTAATAATCGTGATAAATGACAGGCACTTTATCTTTCGATAACTGAACGTCTAATTCCACCATATCGGCTCCCTTTAATACGAGTTCAATAGAATGTTACGATTTGGAATATTTACGGGATGACTTTAAAAATATGTATAAAAATCGGCCCTACGTGTCTAGCAGCGTAGTTAAATGACGCCACCGTGTTTTCTAATACATTTTCCACCCTAAAGTTAATTAAAATCATGTCATTTAGTTGAAAACCTTCTTTACACGAGGGAAATTAAAATGTTTTCATAGCTTGGGCAAAAATCTATATTTTGGTGCTTTTTGAGCCACTCAAAGACCAACCAATTTGGGAAGCAGGGGAAAGTTTGTACCTAAGTTCAAAGGGGGAACTGGTGCGCAAGTTCAAAGCGGGAACCATCGCGCTAGCTCAAAGCGGGAACTATTGTTAAAGATAAAAGCAGTGTTAAAACTAGTGTTAAAAGTTCAAATGAGGAACTAGTCCTACTATTAAAAGATAAAAGCGGGATCGAAACTATTGTTAAAGTTCAAATGAGGAACTACTGTTAACTGTAACGAGGAAACTTTCCTAAAATCTCAAGGAGGTTAATCGCGTTACTATGCAAGATTTAGACGATAATTATCGATCGTGTTTTCAATTTTAGTTTTATCTTAGCGGGCGCGATATTTACTTATCAGTTCTACGGCGATTTCCAGCTCCTCTATGTCCAACATCGAGCCCTTTCTTAACGGCTTTCCAACTTCGGGTGTACGACCGGCGACAATTGGAAAGATAATCTCTCATGGGACGAACAATCAGGTACTCGACTATAAGTGGATGGTGTTTTTTTCAAAATGTTATAACAATCTCGAGTACTATTTTCTTTTCGTTGCCACGCGATAACCGTTAGGCCACCGCCGCGTTATTTAGGTTAAGATTAGGTAATTAGATAAACATATATTTACTCGTTAATTGGCCTATTGGTTGTTGACGTTTTCCCGTAATTGGCATTGTACACGTTCCCGTCGTATCTCTCAAGTTACTCGGTAAAATGTAACAAAATCCCATATGAGTCGGGATCAATCCACTCAAGTTTGAAACTCCGTTGATTCCGTTTGACGTGCTGGAAGTGGTGGAAGAATCGTCCTCCATTTTAATCTCGGATGATTTAGAAACGACGGGGACTTCGTAGGAATAGAAGTCAACCATGTACGCCTAAAAAATGCCAGAAAATTAACGTTAATAACGTTAATTTAAGCGGGATTTAAATTTAAATGATATTAAATTAAAAGCCAGATGGGGATTCGGGGAGGGAAATAAGGAATGTTTTTTTTTTGACCTGAAAATAATATTAGGTAAAAAAAAATAGTAGTAATTTAAAAATGTTTTCGTAACCTTTTGGGTGCGTTAACACCAATTACTAAACAAAAAATGCACGTGGTTTGTCTGTGTTTTTTTTTTTTTTTTGGTTAGTAAATATCGAGGGTGGAACATTTTGAAGGTCTAAAAAATATCAGCGATTTTTTTTTTTTTTTTTTTTTTTGACGAATTCTGGGAAAGTTTTGGCATTTTTCGTAGAATTCTGGGAAAGTTTTTGTTTGTTTTTTTTTTTTAAATAACTATCGCTGCAATTGGAAACTTTGTGTGTTTGTACTGTAGTATCAGGAGGAGAGAATACGAAGAGTTTTTATAATAATTTTCGTCGGTTTTCTGAAATAAACAAAAAATGTGCGACGAAAATATTATTATTCGTAAAAATTCCACTTAAATAATCCTAAAAAAGATAAAAATGAATGCGTATTTGTTTTTCCCTCCCCACTTGACAAGTGAGGGATGGATGCCTTTTTAGTTACTTTAGTTTAGTCGTCGCTAGAAAAATCATCTTTGATTACGCGCAAAATGAAAAGGCACAAAAAACAAACGTACGAGGCGAGGGCGCGGTGTTTACAAAGTAAATAACTATCTTACTATCGTATTTGGTTGAAGCATTTGAGCTTGGAAGATTACAAAATCGTCTGGAGAATAAAGACGACCAAATTGCTCTTGTTTTTGGAAATGACATTCAGTGTCATTCATCACCTAGCCATAAAGATAGCAACTCTCAGAGACTGTGGTGGTTGCAAGTGCAACATCGAGTATCTTACAGCGTATTCTATGACAGGCCAACCATTTTCGGTTTTAGCTTCAAAAATAGAGTTGCTTTCTTGTTCGCTATCGTCCATTGATTGAATACTGACCTATTTTATCGAAAATTAAAAATTAAGGGCGATTTTTATCAATATAAATCGCCTAAAGGACAAGTCTCATGAAAAAAATATTAATTGTAGAGCTTCAAAATTATATAAAAAAACAAAGTGGTTGTTTTCTTAGTTTAACATCACAAACACGCGCATCAGGTCTTATCTACAAGGGCCTAGCGTCCCGTTGAACATTGAAATAGTTTTTTTCTGAACTATTAAAAGTGTTTCTAAAATTTCATGAGACTTGTCCTTTAAACATTATTTTATCAATTAGCTGAAATTAATCTCAAATTTGGTTCTATAACCTCAAATAAACGACCAATATCATTGAAAACATTTCCATTTCAGACATTTGAAAACTTTCACACATTACATAACGCGTAATATATCTCTCAGTATAAATTTATCTAATGTACACGCATACACGTTTCTGTCACATTTATCTTTCCAGATGTTTTTTATACCTCTGAAATTCTTCTGCTTAGATCAATGGGGGAGATTCTCATCGAGAACGGTTTCTCCCGTCGACTTTGCTTCCAGATAGTGATGGGATTATTGTAGAATTTAAATTGCACGACCGATTCTTGGGTCAACCATCCCGGTTCGATCTTTTCGATTCCGTCGTAATACCCGAAGGTATCCAAGTGATTCGGCTCGCGTGGTTCGGCAAAACCATTCTTTAATGAAGGAATGATACGAGGACTTCCGTGAGTCTCCCATCGTCGAACGACAACCTCCCTGTTGCTCTCTTTCTCTCTCATGGGACTGAATGACGTACACGAGGTATCTTGATGAAACATTGACATGACCGTCGGAGGAAAATGATGCGATTCCAGAATGATACAAATCAGGTAACGAAACTCTATCGTCTCGTCTGACGGTAAACGCACTAAAGTTGACCAATGATCACTGTTGAATGGAGTTAGATCACTCTTCGGTAAAGGGTTATAGACTTATCCTCATGATTATATGCAAGTGACAAAACTAGTTTTGATAGTGTGAAAAAAGACCGTCAATTATTCTTTATTACCTATTTGGGTCATCTTGCGTAAGAGCTACGCAATTAGCTACGTGCCATTCCCCTAATTCTGGCACGTTACCACAAACGCAGACACTTTCTCCAGGCGCGGTTTGAGCTTGAACCTTCAGTAAAACGTCTCTGTACCCTTTTGTCATACTTTTCGGATGCATTTTATAGTCTTTTTTTGTACTAATTTATATAGAATTAAAACTGGTTCTTGTTCTCGCGAGGTACTCTTTTCAGGATGACATTTATGTTGATGAAAAATTAATGAAATCACAGCCAATCCTTTCGGTTTTATTTAATCACAACCTGATTAAAGAATAACGATTTTATTACTGGGTAATTATCTAAAATATCTTCCCGGATCGGAAGAAAAATAATCAACAGTCTGGGGGTGACAACGACACAGTCCAAATTGATAGGTAGCTCCAATTTATAAGGGATATCGCGTTAACTCTAAGCTAGCTGATATTGTAAGAGTCTAAAGTTCAATTTTTTTTATAAATTTTTTTAACGCGCGACTCAGTGAGGGGACGTTTTTATTATCTTTAATAATTCTAATCTATTTGCATCGCCGTCAACTATGAACACGTGTAATCTTAAATTTTTATCGATTATTTTATCTTATTTTTTTTTTAATCAAATACTAGACTAGAGAGAGTAGATTTTGCAAAAATTTTCCTGAATAAGTATTTATTAAAAATTGTGCGTAAAGAGGAATGTAAATAGGATGATGCAATTAAGAAAAACGAACAAAAACTAGTGAAGGGAATTACTAATTAGACCATATTATTTAATTTAATTAAATTACTTACTATCGACGGCGTATCTGGGGGGTGAATAATTAATTCAAAATGACGCAAGTTCCGTGTAATTAAAGCCAACCCGACGTTATTGACCCGTTTTACTTTTAAATTTCTTATACACGGACCGACTGAGAGAGCGCCCGAGTTACTGAACTACCCCGCTGGAAGTGGTGATAACCCCTTCCTCCTATAACAACGAAGAGAAAAAATTAATTATTTTGACGGGGCTCCGAGCCAGGTGGGAAAGGACATAATAAAGGCCGCTGTCAGGGGGGAAGAAACCTTGGAACTCATTTCCTTTACTGTGGGCGGGGCGAGACCACAATAACTTTCAATGTAAAATGACAGACATCGGTCCATCTATTCTATGGGCTTAACTATTAAGGGGTGGTGGCATTCAAAATGGACCGAGGGAATAACGCACACACGGAATAACGTATAATCGGAATAACGCATACAAACCGGAATAAGGCATAATGGGAATAAGGCATAAACGGAATAGCGCATAAACGGATTAACGCATAACCGGAATAACGTATAACCGGATTAACGCATAACCGGAATAACGTATAACCGGATTAACGCATAAACGGAATAACGCATAGCCGGAATAACGTATAACCGGATTAACGCATAGCCGGAATAACGTATAACCGGATTAACGCCCAACCGGAATAACGCATAACCGGAATAGCGCATAACCAGAATTACGCACAAACGGAATAACGCATAAACGGAATAGCGCATAAACGGATTAACGCACAAATGGAATAACGCATAGCCGGAATAACGTATAACCGGATTAACGCCTAACCGGAATAACGCATAACCGGAATAGCGCATAACCAGAATTACGCACAAACGGAATAACGCATAAACGGAATAGCGCATAAACGGATTAACGCATAAACGGAATAACGCATAAACGGAATAGCGCATAAACGGAATAACGTATAACCGGATTAACGCATAAACGGAATAACGCATAAACGGAATAACGTATAACCGGATTAACGTACAACCGGAATGACGTATAACCGGATTAACACATAAACGGAATAACACATAGCCGGAATAACGTATAACCGGATTAACGCATAACCGGAATAACGTATAACCGGATTAACGCCCAACCGGAATAACGTATAACAGGATTAAAGCATACACGGAATGGCGCATAAACATTTAGAGACGGTCCCCTATCATGGCTTTAGGAAGGTCGCCTGAGCTACGCTTTCAACGCTTGTAGCAGAAAAGGAAGAGTTTCTTGACGCGGAGCCTCCGAGATATGCATGTCGATTTTTACGTGGGGAAATATCCATTTTCATAGAGGAAATATTTTTACCCTTTGTGTGTACGAGGTGGCGCTTTAATGACCGTAGCGACCGGGGTCTTCCATAAATTATCGATGACATTTTAGGGGCTGATTATAAAACTTTTATGAAAGAGAAAGGTTTCACCTTTAAATTAACGTAATTTTTTAAGGGCTATTCACTTTTTATTGAATCTATTGGTTAGATTGTATGGACAGAAAAGTAATTATGAGATTTTAACATCGTTGTTTTTTTAGTAAAACAAAACTTCTTGAATTTTTTTACTCCTTCGTAACCTTTAATTTTTTTAACCTTAACATTTTTTTCCTTTACTTCTTTGGAATGATTGTTTAATAAAGGTCTTCGGAAATTTTCAAAAACATTTTTTAACTATCCGCGACCTCGGCTTCACCGCTCTACGTCTATACCTTGCCCTAATATTGTAGCAGTCGACGGGGTCATGAGGCTGAACTTGTTTATTTTACGGTGCTGAAAGCGCCACCAAGCGGGAAAATACGGCGAACTAAATTAGTCCAAAAAATATTCTCGCTTCGCTACATGCATGGGCCTAGATATCTCGGAGGCTCCGCTTGACGTCATAGACTTATAGAAAGTAGTACGAGATCGCTGGCGATCCAAACGTTATTTTTGGAACTAAAGCTACTTTATGAGCCAATCCACGGCTTGTTTCAACGAAGTGTACAATTGTTTTTATATCTATATACTTTTGATGATATTTACAGAGGCGTAGCCAGGGATTTTGATGCCCAGGGCGGTTGCGACTGTTAAAGGGGTTAACCCCCAATTCACCCAATTTAAAACACCCAATTCGCATTTACCCAAGCGACAATCAACCCAATTCCCAGTTCTCCTATTCCAATTAACCCAATATTGCATACCCAAAAAGACTCAAATAAAGTAGAATTTGATGGTTTTATTTATTTATTTTTTCATTCCATAAGGGATACACTTACATGAAGTGTATAACCGCTCCAAAGAGGAAGAGACGTCCTCCTTACCAAACCAAACCTAACCTTACATAACATAACAGTAGCGTTTTGGAAAAGGCATATTATTTGAGAAGTCAATGAAGCTAAACATCAATATTTTGGAAAAGGCGTAACATTGTTAAATGATTAATAAAATGTTATTAACCTAACTTGACCAAACCAAACCTAACCTAACCTAACCTAACCTAACATAACATAACATAAAATAACAGTAATGTTTTGGAAAAGGCGAGATCCGAACAGAACCTTCCTAAAGCCATGATAGGGGACCGTCCCTAAATGTTTATGCGCCATTCCGTGTATGCTTTAATCCTGTTATACGTTATTCCGGTTGGGCGTTAATCTGGTTATACGTTATTCCGGTTATGCGTTAATCCGGTTATACGTTATTCCGGCTATGCGTTATTCCGTTTATGCGTTAATCCGGTTATACGTTATTCCGGCTATGCGTTATTCCGTTTATGCGTTAATCCGGTTATACCTTATTCCGGTTATGCGTTAATTCGGTTATACGTTATTCCGTTTATGTGTTATTCCGTTTATGCGTTAATCCGGTTATACGTTATTCCGGTTATACGTTAATCCGGTTATACGTTATTCCGTTTATGCGTTATTCCGTTTATGCGTTAATCCGGTTATACGTTATTCCGTTTATGCGCTATTCCTTTTATGCGTTATTCCGTTTATGCGTTATTCCGTTTATGCGTTAATCCGATTATGCGCTATTCCGTTTATGCGCTATTCCGTTTGTGCGTAAATCTGGTTATGCGCTATTCCGGTTATGCGTTATTCCGTTTATGCGTTAATCCGGTTATACGTTATTCCGGTTATGCGTTAATCCGGTTATACGTTGTTCCGCCTATGCGTTATTCCGTTTATGCGTTAATCCTGTTATACGTTATTCCGGTTATGCGTTAATCCGGTTATACGTTATTCCGTTTATGCGTTAATCCGTTTATGCGCTATTCCGTTTATGCCTTATTCCCATTATGCCTTATTCCGGTTTTTATGCGTTATTCCGATTATACGTTATTCCGTGTGTGCGTTATTCCCCCTTCCCTTCAAAATCTCAAATACATCAACCATAGATATAGTAAAACTATAAAGGGTCTAGATCCACTTCACTGGCTTAGGCTTAACGAAAAAAACGTGGAAGGGGCAACGAGCAGACAGCCGCTATTTTCTGGGGGTAGCCGTATAAAACGCCATCTATCGGGAACTTTCGAAACTAAATTAAGGGATGAGCTTAGAGTAGTGGCACTCTATGTTAACCCCCTATAGGGCATAATAAGTCAAACCCTCGGAGATGCCATTACTCCATTTTATACGAGCTAAGAGCGGAAAAACGTATTTTATAAATTTTACACCTGTAAAATCTTTTAAAAAACACTTGGAACTTGTATTTCTACTTACTTTCGAGGAAATACCACCGTTTTCTGAAGGTAAGAGTCTTTTTTTATACATTTATTAGTAATAAAAACATTTAAGGCGAGCTAAGCCTTGGTCATGGCCATAATGTAGATTTGATTTGCACATAGAGAAAAGAGGCTGTACTTTTGTGACTTGGAAAATTTATTTTTTAGGCTATTCGAACATTTCTATGGCAAAATGAGGTAGGCCTAGGAGACTAATGAAATATTTAGAGGATAATTTTGGAAGCAAGGTATCATTGATGAATTGGTTGTCTTTCACTATGATCAAGATTTCGATGTTATCGGGTGGCACAAATACTGCCCAAAAGCATACGGGTACGTTACACACGAAAAGCTGACCCTGAATCTGATGATAGACATTCCAGTTCATCCGTTTCTTCGTCAATGTAAAGGTAAAAGTTACCCGAAGCTGCTTTTCCTCTGATAGTTTCTTTATTCTTGAAAATAGTGTAAGGGCATTTGATCTCCACTAAGTATAGCTGGTCCTCAACCAGTATAAGGCAATCGGGGCTTGCCCCAAGGAAGCAAAATTGTGGATTAACAATCAAACCCACAGAGGTGTGACACTGGGTATTGATGTGTTGCCTGAATATTTGAAAAAGCAGCGGGTTCATGCTTCAATCCATGATCAAAGGACAACGCTCCCATTTCTTCTGATGCTTCAGATTGTTGCTCGAGAGTCAAATTACGGAGAGTCAGTTTAGGGATAATTTCATCGGTTACATTAATTTGATCTCCAAATTAGGATGGAATCGCGAACCGTACGGTTTGAGCGCTCTACGTAGTCTCTTTCCAGTGGTGGGAAAGAAATCTGATTTTGTAAAATGTTTTGAACAAATCCGTAAACTGGAGATATCAGTGGACAGAGGTCCTACAGCTAATGTTATAGAATTAATCCACTTCTTTCTAGTGGCAGTCTCTTTCGGAAAGTTGTGGTAAGAAAGAAAACGTTCTTTACACCTACAGTTTGAACGCAGCAAACATGAGTTGAAGCCATGATTGTTACATAAATAAGTAAATAAAAACGTTTATGTTATATTTTGTTTTATGCCTTTAAATATAGAGACACACACTTATCAAAGTTTGTTATGGTGGGCACCATTATCGACTCTTATTTTAAGAATATGTAACAGTTTAATGTCCGGATATTTAAATATCAGTACCTTAAAACGTTGCTAACGTTTTTTTAACATGATAAAATAACGTTATTCAACGCTGAAAACAACGCTTATCACTAATCTGCCGTGTTTTACAAGACCAAGGCTTAGCTCGCCTTAAATGTTTTTATTACTAATAAATGTATAAAAAAAGACTCTTACCGTCAGAAAACGGTGGTATTTCCTCGAAAGTAAGTAGAAATACAAGTTCCAAGTGTTTTTTAAACGATTTTACAGGTGTAAAATTTATAAAATACGTTTTTCTGCTCTTAGCTCGTATAAAATGGAGTAATGGCATCTCCGAGGGTTTGACTTATTATGCCCTATAGGGGGTTAACATAGAGTGCCACTACTCTAAGCTCATCCTTTAATTTAGTTTCGAAAGTTCCCGATAGATGGCGTTTTATACGGCTACCCCCAGAAAATAGCGGCTGTCTGCTCGTTGCCCCTTCCACGTCGACCTCCCATTGAATTGTGTATCTATCAACGCGTCAACTTGTTTATTTGAATTCGGCGCCATTATGGCACCGCGTTCGGTGTGTTAAAATAAAGTAACCGGTTACATTTGTTTTGCTTATAATTTATTGCACCGTACGCACTAGTATAGAATCAGCCTATGACCCTTTGTGACCTCTTCAGAACTTGTTTACGGAAGAAGTGATTGTTTACGGTCCTTACGGAAGTAATAAGCCTAAATAATATTGTAAATTAATTTGTATTAATCTGTTAAATTAAAGTTAAACTTTAGTTTTGTCGTTAAAATATGGTGGAAGAATCGGGCGAAGTTAAAAGCGAGGCGAGAACGATAGACGTTGCTAAGGTAAATATCATGACAAGGCTTAGCAGAAATTGCTGTCTAATCTAAAAATCTAGTGCCTTACTTTGATTAAATTTTTCCATTAATTCCCTTATCTTTTATGCCTCTTCTAGAATGACGAAAACAGTCTTGTTGAAGATCCTGACCGTAAACAAGTTAATTCAACGCAGACTTTAGATAGAGAAACCTTGGTAAATAAACAATCTTACAGAGAAAAACGGGTAAATTAATGACTTGATTTTAAAGATTTCGACAGCAGTACACTTCCTCCAAAATTCCAGAGTAAAAAACGTTTCACTCAATCAAAAAAGGGCCTTCTTACTTCGAAAGGGTTAAGTTTTATTTAGAATACAACCTAGGGCATAAGTTAACACTGGCAAAATAATATTTTAGGTCTTACAAATGAAGACATAGATTTGGCTATTGACAGGGTAACCATGGGGGAAAAATCAGTACCATTAAGTAACAATCAAGTGTCTGGTCAGTCGAATAATGTAGTTCCATATCAACAAGGTAGTTGTTAATTGAACATAATTAGAAAAACATGTCATATAATGCTTGATCTTGTAGCTGGCCCCATAATGGTTTACCAACCCCCTCCAACATCATTATGGTATCGTTGGAGAGAGTTTTGTTCTTCTTTAATGGTCATTGGTGCCACGTTTTACGGGTGCTATTTTGTTTTCAAGGTATAATAAATCACAGTAAATTAAGAGTATCTGTAAAATTTTAACAATTATTGATTGTTTAATTAAAAACACAGAGGTTTATTGAGCCACTGCTCTTAGGCAAAACAAAA
Source organism: Phalangium opilio (assembly GCF_054372755.1). Lineage (NCBI taxonomy): Eukaryota > Metazoa > Arthropoda > Arachnida > Opiliones > Phalangiidae > Phalangium > Phalangium opilio. The sequence goes on along the minus strand of NW_028324147.1, from coordinate 871,518 downwards.
CAGGAAGAAGATAGAATGTCCAAAATTGAAAGACATCTTAATGAACTAAACAAATCCTTAACTCAGCTCAGACATTCGTTAGTTTGTGTTGAATCCACACTATGCAAGCAAAAAAGTGGCATTGAAGATGTAATACTTGATGATTTTCAATCCTAAACAGGGTTTTGTTTACTTTTAACCTTTTCATTGGAAAATTTCTAGTTTACATTGGATTGTGATGCCACAGTTGTAGCCCAAGATGTTCTCAGTGATATTAAAGGGGATATTTCAACTATTAAATCCTTGTTATTGAGCAGGAATCAGTTTCCAGCCGCACCAACCATCACTATACCAACTTGGCAGCTGAAACAACGCGAGGAAGAGAAGAAAGAAGCCCAAAAACAAAATGAGACCAAGGAGGAAGATGAAAATATAAATATTCAATCTGAAAATTTGGAAAATGAGGAAACAACTAAAGAAGCTCAGAAAAGTTCTGATGAGGTATAAAATAAAAATTAATCTATCCTTTTATTCCCTTCCCTAATTAATTAATTTCATATTAAAATTAATTATTTAGGAATATGAAAAATTACCCAATGGTATTAACATAAATGGTACTGATCATTGATAAAATAAATAAACTTCCACCAAAATTTACAAATGTAAAAAAAAAATTCATTAAAATATAAATTTCTGAGAGATTTTTAAGAAAAATTCTGCGTGCTGCATTTCTCTTCTCAAAAAAGACAACTAAAAACTTCCATTTTAAAAAAGTATTCCAGCGTGATTTTACAATCGAGATTATCTTTGTAAATTAAATTAACTTAATCATATATCATATAATTATGAATAAAAATTATACTAAATTTTTTCTTTGGTTGGTTCTTTTTACAACAACATGGTTGACAAATAAAAATTAAAAAGTTGTGATTGTAAATAATTTTCGGATAAAAAAAGTCGTGATTGTAAATAATTTTGAGAAAGTTACAAATTTAATTATAGGAACTAATTAAAATACATGATGTAATATATTATTATGTTTTTTGTTTTTCAAATTTGTTTTGACTTTTGAGAGTGATTAGAAATAACTTTTTTATTGTATTATCTACTTAAAAAATAAAAATTATTAAAATAAAAAACGTATTTTTTTTTTTTAATCTGTGATGAAATTTTAATATAGTAGGCCAATTTTATTTATTTATTTTTTTATTAAAACTAGGCTATTGGCAGCCTTTGATCTCTTCCTATTGATAAAAGCAAAGTGAAAGCTATCAACTGCCTTTAGTTCATATTAACTTTGACGAAGCCAGTGCCTGTGCTGCCATTCAGGAAGGAGGTGTTTCTCCCGCAGCTTCGCAAACGAATTTTGAAACCGGCTCCTATTAATTTAATTAATCAAAGCTTAATTTCTAATCACGAAATTGGACTTAAACTATCATGCTTTAACTCTAAGGTAATTATAATTTCACTTGAAATAATAAGAGCGGCGATAAATTAAGTAGTAATTTGGGAAAGTAGAAAATAGACCAAATTTCTTTAAGCCTTGGCTTCTAAAAGGTCAACTTTTGAAGGGGTGGGGACCGTGTGGGGTGAAATTCTTTTTATTTAAACGTTCAATTAAGTTAATTTTAATTTTAATTGAATTTAACAGTTGCGGCTTTAAAAAAAAAGTAAGAAAATGATTGGAGGGCTATTTATTTACAACCATAAGGGTGAAGTTCTTGTCTCTAGGGTTTACCGGGATGATATTGGGTAGGTTCCCATTGCTTTTATCATTAATTTTTATGGTGTTTAAATTGAGATTAATACTCTATTAGACGAAACGCGGTGGACGCTTTCCGCGTTAACGTGATTCACGCGCGTCAACAAGTTCGTAGCCCCGTCACCAACATAGCTAGAACCAGTTTTTTCCATATTAAAAGAAGCAATATCTGGTTGGCGGCAGTCACCAAACAAAATGTCAATGCAGGCATGGTTTTCGAGTTTCTACTCAAAATGGTCGAAGTTATGCAGTCTTATTTCGGTAAAATAAGCGAAGAGAATGTCAAGAACAACTTTGTACTCATCTATGAACTGTTAGATGGTCAGTTGCGTGGTCCTTAAACTAATTAACATTGGACGGTCTAATATTTGCGTTTCTTTTAGAAATACTTGACTTTGGGTACCCTCAAAATACTGATACGGGAATTTTAAAGACTTTCATCACCCAACAAGGAGTAAAATCTCAAACAAAAGAAGAGCAAAGCCAAATAACATCCCAGGTCACCGGTCAAATTGGATGGAGAAGGGAAGGCATCAAATACAGGAGAAACGAATTGTTCTTGGATGTTTTGGAATACGTCAATTTACTCATGTCTCCCCAAGGTATTGCATTAGGCCTATTTATGTCTATTAGGCCTATTTTTCTTATTATAATCTTTTTTTTTAGGTCAAGTGTTGAGTGCCCACGTTGCAGGCAAGGTGGTCATGAAGTCTTACTTATCAGGAATGCCTGAATGTAAATTTGGCATCAATGATAAAATTACGATGGATAGTAAAGGGAAAACCAGCACTATTGATGATCCAACCAGAACTTCTGGTAAAACTTCCATCGCAATAGATGATTGCCAATTTCATCAGTGCGTCAAATTGAGCAAGTTTGAAAGCGAACACAGTATAAGTTTCATCCCTCCTGATGGAGAATTTGAACTAATGAGGTCACACACGGAAAATTAAGGCTTAATTTAATTAGCTTAATTAATTTAATTATTTATTTAGATATCGGATAACAAAAGATATCAGTTTTCCTTTCCGTATTATTCCTTTGGTGAGGGAAGTTGGTAGAACCAAAATGGAGGTGAAAGTAGTTTTGAAATCCAATTTTAAGCCTTCATTGATTGGACAAAAGATTGAGGTTCGAATTCCGACACCTTTGAATACGAGTGGAGTTCAACTCATTTGTATGAAAGGGAAAGCAAAGTATAAGGCCAGTGAGAATGCCATTGTTTGGAAGTAAGTATCCAACCCCCATTACCCCTTTAAAGCCCTAATTCTAATTAAATTAAATTAATTAGAATTAAGAGAATGGCTGGAATGAAGGAGACTCAACTGAGCGCTGAAATTGAGCTCTTACAAACTGACAACAAGAAGAAATGGAATAGACCACCAATTTCCATGAATTTTGAGGTAATAATATTGTGGTTTTAAATTTAATATAATTAGATTAATTACTAATTATTCCATTTAGGTTCCCTTTGCTCCTTCGGGTTTAAAAGTGCGTTATTTAAAGGTTTTTGAACCAAAACTCAACTACAGTGACCATGATGTCATAAAATGGGTCAGATATATCGGTAGAAGTGGTTTATACGAAACCAGATGCTAAAGAAATGAAAGAAAAAAAGAAAATAATAAAAATAAGGCCAACCAGCGAGAGAATAAAAAGTGTTCGACATTTCGTGGATTGTTTAATATTGGTAGAAATTAAAATTAAGAGAAAAAAAAGTCTAAAAGAAAAAAAGAAAAAACATAAAAAATACGCGTATTTGTTGTTGCAACATTCCAAAGTTTGCACCCTTAATTACTTCAGTATCCCTTTTCTTCTTCAGATTTCTAAAGCTCTTATAATTTTTGTTACTGGTTTAAGTTAAAATATCGTTAGTTATTTTACATTAATTAAATATAAACTGTCTATTTTTTTTTGTAGTCTTTAAAAAAACCAAAAAAAAAAAACAAACATTTTGAGGTCTATTTGTTTTCTCCCGTTGTTTACTTGTTTGTTTTGGCTTCTAAAAGTGTTATAATAAATAATTATTATGATTGTAAACCCTCATTGGTAATATCTTTAATAAGCAAAAGCAAAAATATACAAAATAGTTGTAAAAAACAAATTTAAAAAGAAAAAAAAAACAATATGGATATTAAAATAAAACTGTTATCTAAGTGTGAAATTTAAATTTGGCTTTTTACTTTTATTATCACGATTTTTTTTTATATATTTCCTAAATTTTTAGGGCGTTTGCGTGATTGGAAAACCATGTTAATTCGTCATAGAAATGGAAACAAAATGGCGGATGTATTAGGCTTAAGAAGGTAATGTAATGACGTCACGCGAAAACTACTTCCCAAGGGTCGTGATTAAGCCTAAATCCCGATATTTGGTTTGTTAGTTTTGTTTAATTTTTATGTTTAATATTTCACGGGGTGTGCACCCGCATTGCCTCATTTCCGAATTCGTGATTAATTTTCCGCCTTATGCCAATTTTTAATGACTCCCGGCACGCAAAATTAGATTTTTTTGACTAAACATATCATCTTTAAGCCTTTGTCGTACTTAACTTACGTGGTTTTGACACAAATTTAGTTATACCCGCTCCTACCTTGACCTTGTCACTACACCGAAACCCTCTTGTGATTAAATTCCAGTATCAACTCGTATTGAAATTATAGGTCTAATCTTAATAAAATGTCACTTTTAGTTGACAGTAGAGAAATATTCTAGCACGCTCTTTTCTCAAGTGATAAGCGACACCGGTCCTTGTAACCTTTGTCAGTCGTGATTTTTTATTTCGGGATAAACGTGAGTCGGCGGCGGCGGTCTTGGATTAAACATTTGAGAAGCAAAATCTGCTTTCGCGAGTGTTTTTTGTGTTTTAAATACCTTTTAGGATATGGATAACCAGTTACAATAGGTTATTATTTTCATTTAATTAATAATTTATCGAAATTAAGGCGTAAAAGTTAGAATTAGCGTTAAGCCTTGGCTTCTGTCGTCGTCGATAAGTTTGGACGGACGGAGACACGGAGTCGACGGACTGACTAGACGGCGGGAAATGAAGCCAAGGCTTAATGAATTACTCATCATCAAATGCATCAATGATGAGGAAATTAGACACGGGATGATGGAAGTTAACTGTTAACGGTTCTAGTTAATTAATAAGATAAATTTAATTATTTTCAGCCGTTTAAATAACGAAATTAGCTCAATCCCACCGCGAAAATGTCGTTTAAAAACACGACCGCGTCTGATGGACCTGAAATTAGAGTCAAAACCGCTTATCAAGGGTAAGTTTTGTTTGATTTAATTTTAATTACGTAAATATCTCCGTAAAATTGGTCTTTGATTGTAAATTAATATTGAAATAATATAAAATTACAGCGGTATTATGGTCACCTATATCGAACCGGGAATTACGTTAGAAGAATTGTGTAAAGAAATGCGTGATATTTGTAACTTTACGGTCGAACAGCCATTCACAATGAAATGGGTTGACGAGGAAGGTAAGAATTGCATTTTAATTCATTATTCTTACGGATAGAATTTAAATTAATTAATAGTTAACGGAACTTACGCAAGGAATACGCGTAGGAAATGTAAATGTAGGCTTAATTATGTTTGAAAATATTCTCTTTTTGGTGACTGGTACATAAGTTTTCCGCCATATCCTGTAGGCTGTACCATCTAAATCTATTATTATTTTATTCCACAAATACACCAGTAACAAATTTAAACATTGCCCCTAAGCCAATGTATCCTGTTCTTTTTTTTTTTGAGATTTGAGAATTATGACGCTGCTCATACATAGAGACGGTAGTTTGATCAGGGCTTAGTGGGAGAACAGTTCCCAGTAAACGAGGGGGTCGATACTATCTATGTAAAGCAATAGTAAAAAGTAGGATTGGAAATCGGTCATTTTTAGTTTTACTGATTTAGCTCTTCCAATATCGTAAATTGTAGATTAAACCTAAATTTATTAGGCCTTGGTCTTTCATGGAGGGAGTTATTTTATAAGAACTGTTTAGAGGAAGTTAGTGTTAGTCCCCTCGGTGGTCTGGGATTTTTAGAACAGGTAGAAAAGGAAGTTCTATCATTAACCTATATTATACCCCAACCTTGGAAAATGGAATTTTTGAGTGTAAAAGAATGGGTAGCTTCGCCACTGCGTGCGCGTTTATGGTGAAATTCATTTTATAATTATGAATATGCACCTGTCATTTTGAACCACGTATTTATGCCTAAGTAACTATTTGATTACATAGAATTTTAAATTTATTTTCATTTTAATTTTTGATATTTAAATCCGTGTACAGTCGCTGCTTAAATAATAGCATTTTTTATCATATGTTTCAATGGTATTTGAGTTTAGTTAGTGGATGGGAATTCCCGATTTTGTATTTTATATTCTGGGACAGTATAAATTTAAGTAGACTTTAAAATTAGACTACTTTTGCTAAAATACGACCATAATGAAGAATTTTATTACTGTTTTAAGAGATTTAATGAGTTTCATGACCTCATGAAATTCCTAACTTCTTTATTTACCATCTGATTTTGACGTAATTAGCGCCATTTTAAAGCTTAAAATCGGCTCCATCCAAATTTGTACTTAAATTTAATATATCAATCAATGAGTTATGAGCTCATTAAATTGTTACTTTGACGTAAATTACCCGTAATCAATTACCCCTATTAATACCCCAAAACCAAAATAATTTTCCTTAGAAAAACAACGTAAATTATACATACAAACATAAAAAAGTAATAATAACATAGAGAAAGAAAATTTATTGAAATCAAACGGGTTTAGTCAGTTTTTCCTTCTAGGCTACAATCTAGTTACTACTTGTAGCAGTGGCGCGCCAATACTAGGCCTAGATTTGCCAAGTTAAAATATTTCGAACTATGCCTTTGTCTATAAAATACAATCTTTAGATATTTGATACCCTGATTCTAAAAAATATAATAGGCTCCCAAGGAACCCTGGGAAGGAGGTGTAATCTCGGCTAATGTGTAAAGTGAACTTTGTTCAGCTTACGCAATAGTATTCGCTAACTTTAGCCTAAGAAACGTCCCTTATCTTATCGAAGATAAACCGTACGGGACCCAACTCTTTTAGAACTACTAAAGTTTTTCTATAGTAATCGCCATAGAGTCTGCGATTATAAAATAATTATAATAGTTCGGCGTTTTTATTATCTAACGACACTCTCTCTGAAAGCTTAGATATAAGATTTTTTAACAACTCACCTGTTACTTTTATGAGAGTTGAGAGCATGAAACGGCGTTTATTTTCAAAGTTTCTCGATTCTCTACGATTATTAATAGTCTAGAAACGTATACGTAGAATGTTTTGTACTGGAAGTTTGCGTATAAGCGCTTTGAAATCGTTTTTTAAAAGTTAGTACGTTCAGTTCAGTTATAGATTATCGAGATCGTACGTCTTTGTTAAGCCTAGGTTTTAATTAAAGTTGGTTTTACTTTGTTTTTAAAAGGGGATCCTTGTATTATTTCAACGCAAGCCGAATTAGATGAAGCCATTCGGTTATACGAAGTTAATAAGGATTCCGAGATTACAATTCATGGTATTTATCACTATTTTTCCTGAATTTTTTTAAATTAATTTAGTTGTCTAAAGGTAATCACTAATTTCGTCTTTTATTAATTTTTCCACAGTATTTCCAAGCATACCAACGGTACCTGGCTTACCGTGCCAAGGGGAAGACAGTAAGTTATATATTTTTGTATAATTTATAGTATTTGAGCGGCTTGGAGGGAAATCTGTAGTACTTTGGGAATGTATAATATTTGGGTGACTTGGACGGTAAACGGTAGTCTTTGAGCGAATTGGACGGTAAACGGTAGTCTTTGAGCGAATTGGACGGAAATCGGTAGTATTTGAGCGAATTGGACGGAAATCGGTAGTATTTGAGCGTCTTGGACGGTAATCGGTAGTGTTTGAGCGACTTGGACGGTAATCGGTAGTGTTTGAGCGAGTTAGACGGTAATCGGTAGTGAACGGTAGTGTTTGAGCGACTTGGACGGAAATCGGTAGTGTTTGAGCGAATTGGACGGAAATCGGTAGTGTTTGAGCGACTTTGACGGCAAACTAGTGTTTGAGTTACTTGGACTGTAAACGGTAGTGTTTGAGTTACTTGGACTGTAAACGGTAGTGTTTGAGTTACTTGGACTGTAAACGGTAGTGTTTGAGTTACTTGGACTGTAAACGGTAGTGTTTGAGTTACTTGGACTGTAAACGGTAGTGTTTGAGTTACTTGGACTGTAAACGGTAGTGTTTGAGTTACTTGGACTGTAAACGGTAGTGTTTGAGTTACTTGGACTGTAAACGGTAGTGTTTGAGTTACTTGGACTGTAAACGGTAGTGTTTGAGTTACTTGGACTGTAAACGGTAGTGTTTGAGTTACTTGGACGGTAATCCGTAGTGTTTGAGCGACTTGGACGGTAAACGGTAGTGTTTGAGCGACTTTGACGGCAAACTGTAGTGTTTGAGCGACTTGGACGGAAATCGGTAGTGTTTGAGCGACTTGGACGGAAATCGGTAGTGTTTGAGCGACTTGGACGGAAATCGGTAGTGTTTGAGCGACTTTGACGGCAAACTGTAGTGTTTGAGCGACTTGGACGGAAATCGGTAGTGTTTGAGCGACTTGGACGGAAATCGGTAGTGTTTGAGCGACTTGCAGAAATTTCAAAACTCGCAAGCTCTCAATTTTGGAATTTATTTTGACATTAAAACTTGGCAATGCCTTCATTTAATAATTGGTGAGTTATCTTTTAATTAAGCTTACGTAACTTTAATTATTACAGAAAGTATATATCGTCGAGGCGCTAGACGTTGGCGCAAACTGTATAGGATTAATGGACATATATTTCAAGCCAAAAGATTTAATAGGGTAAATATAAATTTATTTTAAATTTAGAGTAAGAGACAAGAGCTAAACGGTTTTAATATTACCACCATTCTCAACGCGTACCCTACACTACCCTACTCGTCTCTATACGTTAAACGACATCCTTTTTTTTCGCGTCATAGCTGGTAGAAATAGAATAACGTCTACCATCCTGCAGCCATAATGATCGTGAAACTCTAGATAGTAGTCTACATTAAATACATACATCTACACATTTCTTTATCTTTCTCTTCCGTCAATTTTGAAACTTCACCACCGCCACCGTAGTTGTCTAATTTTTTCGCCCCACGCTTTCTTATAAACTAGAGAATAAGAAAAACTGTTTCTTAAAAATGTTAACTCGCGTTAATTTTTGATAACGCTGTGCTCCTCATATCCTCTAGTTTAAGAAGTTGAAACTCGAGGAAATGTTTTACCATCGGTGGTGAAGAAGCCTTCTTATACCGCGAAGTCGTGGAATTTACTTGGAATTAGGATTTGTAAGGTTTATGCCTAGAACTTAGAGCCTGAATCATTTGCGCTCGGTTTAATTTTGCGGCGTACGACGTTGTAAGGTTTCCGAGGTCTAATAATCTTCGACAATTATTCTTCCATGCTTTTCCCAGAGGATTGTTATTATATATTCAAATGACAGCGTTAGTTTTTATTCTGGCTTTTTTATTTCTTGAAAAATTTGTTGACTGGGCGCCTTTTGTGTGTCTGTCTTTATCGTCGGAAATGATTTGCTAATTTGGGCTGGCATGAATTAGAATTGTACCGTAGTCTAGCTCGATTTATTGTTTCAATAAGTGTTAAAACCTTTTAGCTCTATGACAATTTTCTATTTGCCGTTTATTTGTTTATGGGGAATTTTGAGGTGATGATTGTTGTCAGTGTCTATTTTTATTTGATATTCTTAATAACGTTCGCTTGGAAAAGCTTAAAAACGTCTCTATTTCGCGCTCAAAACGCGCTCAATTTATGCTTGAAAGTTCGTACTCGAATATTTCATTTGAATCTTTTAAATCTTCTCTATTTTCTTCAAAATTTCTAAAATCCGTTCGTTCTAAAAGTGGTTACCCCGTTGTTTCGCTCGTAATCTAAAATGACCGTTAAAATTAACGGTACTTACGCGTAAATATCAATTATAATTGCAGAAAGCCTTTTGCGCTTATTGCGCCGATCGAATCTGGGGGTTAGGTAGACAAGGATTTAAATGTATCAACTGCAAGTTGATGGTTCACAAAAAGTGTCACAAATTGGTCAAACTACCCTGTAGTCTCGCCTCTACGGTAAAAGAATAATATATTTAATTAAAATTAACGATTTAACCCGTTAATTTTAATTAAATTTAAGGATATTAATCATTTGGATTCGGGCTCTTCAACGCCGGCTTCGGGTCGAGTCGCGTCTGATTCGGTTGATGGATCTACTAACGGAGATTCCGTTGATCGGGCTTCGTTAGTTAGAAGTCAGTAATAATCGTTCGTTCGTTAATTATTGATTAATTTAATTAATAATTCCGGCTATTAATAGCTGGCACTCCCGCTGGTAAGAAACGAACTAATCGGGACATTAGAGATAACCTTAACCAAGATTTAGACGCTGTTTCGGCTTTCAATGCTCAGCAAGTTGATATCTCATCCAAAGACGTAAGTACATCCTTTCAGTTTTGCCTTCTTGTGTTGTTGTTTGATACACGGGGGGTAAAGGTTACCATAATGTTTCTTATCGAGTATCTTATCACTTTTGATTGATGAAATCAAAGCAAATACGTGAAAAGTGAACGCTTGCAAAAGCGTGCTTGTTGATAAATAAGCGCGATTTAAATTTGGCCCGTTTTAGATTCGGGATTTACTTTGAAATTCGTACTTTCTTATCTTTTTATTTGTAAAGTGATATCCTAGTTTGATTTGGGTCCTTTTCTGTACATGTGCCGGCCGTTATTTTAGTCTAGTTAACTCTTTTTAAGAACACGTTGTGCCTAAGTGACGTACTCTTAAATTACGTCTACGCGTTTATATTATTTTTAAATTAATTTATTTATTTCTAAATGGTTCTTAATGACGATACGGTGCGTTAACTAATTAAATCTTAGAGTTAAGTTTTAGTTAAAATTATCTGTATCTGTATCTGTATTTGTAACGTGCGATACAGTTACAAAGATCGTTTGTTTAAGTTAAATTTTAGTTAGTGTTCGTAAAGCGTGTTATAGTGACAGTTTTAAGTTAACTGTCGATTTAAGTGTCTAATTTCCACCTTAAATTCTAATTTAACAACAGGCCGATAATGAAGGTTCCCGGCAGTACAACTTGGACGATTTTGATTTGGTTCGCGTTATCGGTCGAGGTTCTTACGCTAAAGTTCTGATGGTGGAGTTGCGAACGACCAAAAGAATCTACGCCATGAAAGTCATCAAAAAGGAATTGGTGACGGACGACGAGGACATTGATTGGGTTCAAACGGAGAAACACGTCTTTGAGACGGCCTCCAATTACCCGTTCTTGGTAGGATTGCATTCCTGTTTCCAAACTCCGAGTCGTTTGTTTTTCGTCATTGAATTCGTTCGAGGAGGCGATTTGATGTTCCATATGCAACGCCAGAGACGTCTTCCCGAAGAACACGCTCGATTCTACGCCGCTGAAATCTCCCTGGCCTTGAATTTTCTACACGAAAGAGGTTAGTAACTATTACTTACTCCGTTGCGTTGTTAGTTAATTTAATCCTAATTAATCTCGTTTTCGTTCAGGAATTATTTACAGAGATCTGAAACTAGACAATGTGCTCTTAGACCACGAGGGACACATTAAATTAACGGATTATGGAATGTGTAAAGTGCGTAATTACCTTTTTTGACTCAAAATTTTGAGTTTGGGTTTTGAATGGTTTTTGTTTGATCGTTATAGGAAGGGATACGACCCGGAGACACGACGAGTACATTTTGCGGAACTCCCAATTACATTGCCCCTGAGATTTTACGAGGGGAAGATTACGATTTCAGCGTTGATTGGTGGGCTTTGGGAGTCTTACTCTACGAAATGTTGGCCGGACGTTCTCCGTTCGATATTGTCGGGGCCGCCGAGAACCCCGATCAAAATACGGAGGATTTCTTGTTTCAAGTTATCCTTGAAAAGACGATACGTATCCCGCGCTCCATTTCCGTTAAAGCTCAGTCCGTGCTCAAAGGTTTTCTCAATAAAGTAAGCTCTCTCGACCATTTTAATTTTTAACCCCTCCCCCCCAAGTTATTTTTAATTAAAATTAATGTTTATTTTATTTTAATTTCAATTAAGAATCCGGCCGAGCGCCTTGGATGTCATCCGCAAACTGGATTTGCTGATATTACTGGACATCCTTTCTTCAAAAGTATTGAATGGGAAATGGTAAGAGACTAATTAAAAGATACTTAATATACCTTATCTTTAAGTAATTAAACTAATTACAGGTTTTAAATAATTATCTTTAATTAAACTACTTAAAGGTCTTAATCGCGTTTTTATCATTTTCTTTTGCAGTTGGAAGGAAAACAAATTGCCCCACCGTACAAACCAAAACTGGAAACGGACCGTGATCTGGAACACTTTGATCCGCAGTTCACTAATGAACCTGTGCAGCTAACACCAGATGATTCGTAAGTACTTTGTTTTAATTATCATTTAAATGCTTATTAACTTGATATTGTCAAGTATTTAATATTGTTACATGGAGGACATTTAGAATTATCGCGTATTCCTTCCTTTAAACACGCGTTAAGGTCAATTAAGATTAGCTAATGAGATAATTAATTAAAGTTGTTACAAAGTACTAATTTTAGACCAGGAAAAGTTAATATATTTAGAAAGATTCGGGAGTGAAAAGTAAAAGTTTGGCATTCGTTTCGCCAATTGTTTCGCAAAAGGGTTTAGTTCTTGGCACATTGTTCAACTCGTTTATCTTAAACATTGTTGCTGAATAACAATTTCGGTTGTAAATTTGCCTTAAAACATGTTGAAAAACCACTGACAAGCATTACGAGTTTATAAATAAGCGCTGGGCAAAGTCGCTTCATTGTAACAACGCATTTTGGTGTTTAATCATGCCAAAAAATCTCGCCTCTCCACCGTCGTCTTTGTCACGAATCTTGGTTACTTCTAGGCATACGTTAAAACAAGGTAGCAATTACTTATTTTTAATATCTACGTGTTAAACGAACGTCCTCGCGGAGGTTTTGTTGAAATTTCGGGTCCAATATAGGCCTATATAATTTATAATCGCTACCGCGCCGGCGCAACAAACCTTTTGTCATATCCCGCATTCCCAGTCCTCCCTCGCTAACTGGAAGAACTGGTAGTTAAAGAAACTATTTTGACTAAATCTTTCCTCTCACCCAATCTCATTCAAAATCAAACCCTCGCAGTAGGGGGCCTTTAAGTTTAGTTTAGTGTCAAGTAAAGTTGTCGTAAATTACCTATTGAATAGTGTAAGTACCTGCCGCCCCGCCCCGCGCTATCTCTATTTGATCTGCCATTGAAGGGGGTAGATAAGTAAAGATAAGAGCTTCACCGCGGGTGGTCAAAGTGACCGCTATAGTTGTACCAATTTCTTTCTTTCCCAATACGATCTCTAAGCTGATAGCGTAGTAATCTTAACCAGTTTCTAACGAAACTTGTCGTTTTCGCGTATCCGAGATCCACTAACAAACGCGCCACCCACAAACTAACGAACACACACACGGATAATGAACGCATAAGCTACGCGCATAGTTAAAAATTTGGCTCGGTAAACTGAATGAACGACGAATGGCATTAGACTAATTTAAACATCAGACTAGAAATTTATGTAATGTTACGCGTAATTAATCAAAAATTAGACCCAACCCTAGCTGTTTTTTAGTTTTTCATGCCAAAACTAAGGCGGACTAATACGTAATGTTAAACTGCGTAGTGTTTCTACTTTCTCAGGCGCTATAAGACACGGATAATTTGAATAATGTTTAAGTGTAGGTAATTTCGGTTGATACCAAACCAGACACTGTTTCTCTTAATTTCTTTAATGCTGCTTAAATACAAGTAGGCTTAGCTATTATCATAAGTTTATAAGTGCTATACTTCGTAATATAAACTTATGATACATGTACATCCATTTATCGCGTTTGGTGACGTAGTTAAAACAGTTTTAGAACTTCAGCGATGGTTTTTCTCTCTCTCTTTATTCGCGTCCTATTTTGGCCTATTTTCTTTGGAGACGAAATAACTTCCGGGGTTTATTTTAGAGGTCAGTGGGTCGCTTCTAAAGTTAGACCTAAACTGCCTCTCTCTCTCTCTCTCTGATATTGTCGACGTCCAAAATAAGGAGTTACGCGGTTGTCTCCTCGTTGGAAAAGGAGTGATCGCTTTTCAGTTAATGCCAAGAAATTCTTCTCGTCTATTTTGGTCTACAAAATTCTTCCCAGTTGTTTTGTTAAGACGCAACATGGGAACAAATTGATCGGGTTTTATGGGTTTAAAAGGGATTTTGAGAACGGGGTGATTTTTAATATCATGGAAATGAAATCATCGGGATTCTTTCAAACTCATGGGAATTAACTTTGCCGGGTTCTTTCAAACTCACGGAAAATTCAAGGAGACGTGTTTGGGAAGAGGTCTTTTAAGGGGCCAATTTGATTGAGGTGTTTTGGTTAGTTTTAAACGGACTTTGCAAAAGGGGTGGGGGGTTAGACTCGTGGAAACTCATAGGGGGTGCTTTCAAACTCATGGAAAATTCCATGAAACTCTTAGTAAGGAGTCAATCAGATAGAGGAGTTCTAGTAGTTTTCTAACTAACTTCGTCTTGCTAAAGGGCTGAGATAAAAATCATGGAAACTCATGGCAAATAATTCGTTTAAACGCATCGAGTTCAATCAGTTACATAATATAGTCGCTACACTTGGGTGTCTAGCCTCTATTTCTAAAAATAAATCGAAGGAACCCTCTAGACTTTCAGTCAGACTAAAAATATTAGTGGCAGTCAGCAACAATCATTGGCGAATTATAATGGGAAATTTTAACTGGTGTGTCTTTCTTTAACACCTCCGTATACAACACACAAGCGCGTCTCTAATGTGGTTTTTCAGACAGCACGGTGCCAGTCTAGAACAATGAATTCTTCACTCGTTATTTCTTTCTTTTCTTTAATTTACAAGTCATGCCTTCCTGGAAAATCTCAAAGTCTAATTTTAAAGATAAATTCGAAATCTTTGCCAACTGTCTGCCGGCGATATTTTTTAAACAAGTGGTCCCGCTTCATTGTGGTATCTTTGTAGAGAATTTGCGCGACGCGATGTCTCTAAAATTAGGTTTAATAATATTTTTGTCGGAGCTGGTTATTGGGAATTTGAATGTGGTTTCTTTAGTTTTGTAGATTCTGAGAGTTGGTAACTTGTGGGTGTGTGTGGAATTATTTTTAAAACGGTTTAAATTATAAGACTGTAGGTATTTTAGGGCGGGTTTTTGTCTCAATGTCAGTATCGTGGCCAACTGTAAAATCTCCTTTAGTTTTTTGGCAAAGTTACATCGACTTCGTTGTAAGAATTTTAGCAGAATTTCATTCTGG
This sequence comes from Phalangium opilio, assembly GCF_054372755.1. Classification (NCBI taxonomy): domain Eukaryota; kingdom Metazoa; phylum Arthropoda; class Arachnida; order Opiliones; family Phalangiidae; genus Phalangium; species Phalangium opilio. The sequence goes on along the minus strand of NW_028324147.1, from coordinate 856,308 downwards.
AATTTTTGGTTCTCCTACCTGGGAACACCTGGTGTGTTTTTGAAGCGCGATTATTTTGAAAAAATGCTCAAAATTTGTCGCTGTTATCTCAAAACCATCTCAATTTTAGACCACCCACCTTTTTTGCGTCAAAAAATACCCTAAAACTTCCCGTTTTGCGTGAAAGATGCTCGGATTTCGTCAATTTTTCAAGGTTTTAATATATTTATATCCAATTTCATCAACAGATCAATAGAAAAAATTGACCAATCGGAATTTGAAGGGTTCGAGTACGTAAACCCTCTTTTGATGTCAATGGAGGATTGCGTCTAAAAGAAACAAACAAACAAACAAATAAAGGGTTAGTTCATATTTTTATTATTATTTTTCTTCCAATATATAAAAAACAATAAAACCCTAAAGGATTAGGAGGGGGGATAATAAACAAATAAACAAATTAGGAAAATAAATAAATAAATAAATAAATACCCCTACTAGTTACCGAAGAAAACATACAAACAAATAAATACACACTACCATTTAGTATAACAGCTAAAAAAAATTAAAAAGTAATAATTGTGTAGCTAGTAAATACTATAAACAGAAGAAGAAAACAATGCTCAGCTTTCGTTAAAATCATAATTGTTAGTTTGTTTAACACCACGAGTTAGCAAATGTGCACAATTTAAGCTTAAGATATATTTATTAAACCCCCTTAAATGTGTTTAGTTGTTTTATATTAGTGTGCAATTAAAAAAATAAACACGAAATTTCCAAAAAGAAAAAAAAAAAACATTCCGTGAAAATTCCATAAATTGCCTTCTTCCGCCGTCAAAATAAAATGAATCCTAATTTAGGGACAAAATATTTTTTAAAACAAACAATGTTTCATAGAAATATGTAAATTTAATAAAAACATAAAGAAAATAAATGAAAGCACATTTTTTGGTACCTTCAACAATTGCCTCGATAGGTTTCAAGGTTTCAAGCATTTAGGCGTAGAATAATTATAAAATAATAAGTATTTTGAAATTAATGTAAGTAATTAAACTAATTAGGACTTTAAATAAGGTGTAAGATATTAACGGGGTTCGTCAATAGAAACCCCCCCCCCTTCCTCCCCCCCAACGTCGTATTAAATTTAATTTTAAATGGCACTATCGTTAAAATTGGAAGAAAGATCTTAGGCATAGATGAACTTTGAACTATGCAAAAAATATATAGCGGAATTGAAAACCTCGAGTGGAACTTTGGGTATAAATAATTAATAGCTCTATTATGGTAATACATTACGTAATTTAAAACTTAACTATTAATGCCTGTGTAAAAGTTAAAAATTAATTAACGTGAAACTTGCCTCATTAACCTATAGTTATTTTAATTCATTTTTTTCTTATATTTGGGATTTATTTAATTTAATTTAATTTAACTATGATTAATTTAATAATTGGAACTAAACATATCGAAATTAAACTGTATATTTAAATTATTAAGTACTTATTTGGCATTAAAATTTAATAATTAGGCGCCAATATTAATTAGTGCAATAATTAGAAAACAAAATTAAAAAGTTTAATTTTATTTTAATAAATTAATCGTAGTTTCTCAAAAACCAAACATTCAAGTTAAATAATTAATAAAAAATAGTGCCTTTTGGAATAAATAAGAATAAACAAAAATACTAAATAAGAAAAATAAATAACTCAGTTCCTACACAAGTAGATTTAAGTTTTGATGAAAATTAAAATAATTAAATTTAACCAAAAATAATTCATTCTTGCCTCTAAAATATATTTTTAAATTGAACTAAACCATCAATCACCATAAGCCTTTTAATTTTTTTTTAAACTGCCATAAAATAAATAAAGAGTAAACAACATATTTTAGTTTATTTGTTTGTTTACATGATAATTTTTTTACTACAAATACTTATTTTGGAATGTATTTATTTGGAAGAAATATAACTGAGTGTATAGGGATATTTTAAAAAAAGAAACGTGTAAAAAAATGGGACATTTTTGAAAATGAACGTGAAGCTTTTGTTTCACAGAGTATCTTCTAGATTTGTGACCAATATATATGTTTTTTAAATGAATTGATTGATTGTGAACGTTGTGAATTAGTTCACACCGTGCAAGCAACCGCTAGAAATTACCTAAACTGTTTAAAAAGAGTGTTGAAATAATGAGATGTTCGGGAAAATATTTACGATATTTTGATTTTTGGCCATGTTATATTAAAATAAAAAATGTTTCGGTTTTGTTCGCTTGCGGCTTGTAAAAAAAAACATATAAAAATAGTGGATGGTAATATTAGGATTCAAGGAATAATTTGAAAACCATGAGAAAAAAAAAGAATAAAAATTGTGGCACAAGAATTTTTTGTACGCAGCTATATATACCCTTAATTAAAAAAATGAATTATTTTCAATTTGTATATATTTTAATTGGGAGTTTTAACCGTTTTGGAGTAAGTTTTAAATCCATCAAAAGTGGATGACTCCATGGAATGAGACAATAGATACTACGTTATTCCAGTTAGGTGCCGTACCGATCTACCGGTTTTGGCGCAAAACACGCGCAATTGGCGATTTGGCGGCGGAGCCGGCGGTGTTTGGCGCGCTTAGAACAACGGGGGAAGTTCGTTGACAAAATGTCCAGTGTAACAATTAAAGTTTTTAATTAGGGAACAGTAATTGTGAATTAATTTAAGCGTATAATCGAATTGGACTCCTAAGGAATGTTTGGGTAATTATATTCCCTTATATGGCTATTTTGAAGAATAGTACCTGCACCTTGAAATATAATAAAATGTATACCAAATGAAAGCTCACACCTTCCTCTATTCATTGCATATCATTATAATAAGCGCAAAAGATAATTAAGGGTAGTAATTAGTATTATAGATATAGGCACTGCTATATATATCATGGAGGGTCCCGGCGCATTAATTCACCATAGGGTTGGGTTAGGTTAGGTTAGGTTAGGTTAGGTTAGGTTAGGTTAGGTTAGGTTAGGTTAGGTTAGGTTTGGTTTGGTTTGGTTTGGTTTGGTTAGGTTAGGTTAGGTTTGGTTTGGTTAGGTTAGGTTTGGTTTGGTTAGGTTAGGTTAGGTTAGGTTTGGTTAGGTTAGGTTTGGTTAGGTTTGGTTAGGTTTGGTTAGGTTAGGTTAGGTTTGGTTAGGTTAGGTTTGGTTAGGTTAGGTTTGGTTAGGTTAGGTTAGGTTTGGTTAGGTTAGGTTAGGTTAGGTCACTTGGTAAACATGTCAAATTTGAAATTTCAGCCATTTTTACATGATTTTTAAAATTTGATTTTCTACCATTAATAATCATTTGCGCCAAAAAATCTTAGCACCATATTTTTTTTCACGGTCTAACGAGTCTAAAAATAAAAAAGAAAAAGAAATTGGCGGTGCAGGTACTATTCTTCAAAATTCCCAATTATATTTTGCATTATAAACTACTTAAAATTAGTAGTAAATGTTAATTGGTGGCAATTAAAACTTAAGCCTTGGTTAATCCGCGGCAAAATGCAGGCAGGGGAAAGCGCGCCTAAATATGTTATTTCATAGCCCACTCGATCACGCGCTCGACGACCGAAGATTTCCCGCCTTTTCCATAATATTACTAAATTGGATATATTTTTAACACTAAATATTGCTACTTTTTAAAAATTATTGATAATTAGCTTGTTTAATGACACCTTATCCACAATATTAATATTTTAGTATCTTTCTACGGACCATGTCTTTAAGGTTAAGTGAGGGCCATTGCATTATCATCAAAATTAAACGGACCATCACATGATGACGGCAAGTTGCCACATACCCGCAGTCTTCCAGACCGACCGCCAATCATGATTGTTGGGTGAGTGAACCAATTTTGTTTGGTGGCTGGGTTTTTATTTCGCGAGTACCAAAAGGAAAAAAAAAAAATAATACAGAACCCAAAAGGGGTTCCCACTCTTCGATTTCAAATGGTCCATTCGCTAAAAGGGTTTAAGTGGCAATGGATCATTTAACCATGGGCCAAGAATTGTACTATTCTTGGCCCATGATTTAACCTAACACACAGGCAAAGAACCGAGGCTTAGTAAAGGCAATATTAGTACCTCTCATCTCATCCAACCTTAAAAGGTTGAAATAAACTTTTTTTTTTCGCTCTCTTTCAAGAGGGCATTTATTATTTTTAGAAACCCCCGTGACCTTTCCCCCCTTAGATTTAGGAAGGATTTAACATACATTTTATTATATACTGGGGGCTTATTGTACGATTATTACGAAATAGTTTTTAAAGGTAACCTCCAAAATGTCATGATATATTTCCCCATTGTGGTGGCGGTCTCCGCAATAATAACAATAATGTCACATTAGGCTTAGCTCAATTCTTTTTCCGCTCTTTTAGTTTATAATAAGAGTTAACTAGGAATATACTCATACCAACCAAGGTTGATGGCGCGAGGATTTATGGGAAAAAGAAACACCAATAACCACTCCTGTTTAGTTTAAAAAAAATATCAGAGCAAAAAGCCTAAGCAATTCAAGGGGAAATAGAGAGAGAGAGAGGATCTTTTCCGCGGTTTTGATCCTTTTCAACAACTTTCTTCTTCCGCCTTTCAAAGGCAAACTTATTTCTCTTTCAGTGAACACGCTAGAACATGCTTTTTAGAACACCCCCCCCCCCACCGGGGGTTCATTTTTACATGATCGGTTTATTACCTTTTGAAGTTTACGTTCATTTTTTTGAAAAATCGTGGAATTTTGAAGTGGGGAAAATTTAGGTATTTAATAATAATTCGTATAATTTAATAATATCATGGAAAATTCCTCGAATGCGGCTTTCACCCCCCCCCCCCTTTCGTAAAAACGTCTTCAGGGGCACGTTGATAATTCCTGGAAAAATCATGGAAATTTTCTCTAGTTGACTAAATTGTCATGGAAAATATAGGAATATTTTTTAATCGTTGAAATTAACTCGAATACATGGAAAAATCTTTGAGTTTTGAAAATCCTTAAAGGGTGGTTAGCCTTGGCTAGGCCATTAAGTAAGGAGTTGTTGCGTGGTGGATTTTGAGTCCGTGAGACCTCTTTTTTTGCTAAATCCCGAATGTTAAGTAACGATATTGAGCGCGCGGGCTTAGAAACTCAGATCCATCAAATCAAAATGATGGCTTCCATATGCTAAAAGTTGTCTTCCACTTTTGTTGCCCGTTGTTGAGTATCCGTTCTTGTTGTTGTTACCTAGCAACGTTTAAATCGCTCAGTTTTTTTACTATTATTTCCACCGCCATCCATTAAGATGAGATCATCCATATACGAATATAAAGTCCCAAGCTTCTTTATACTATTTTATATAATATTCAGTTCAGAGGACAGAACAGAAAAAAAAAATATTCAAATTTTACCAACTAAATAGAAGTACAATTCTTGAAGTAGGAAAAAACCAAATCATCTATGCCTAATATTTAATTTTGTAAATTATATTAATTGGCAACGGATTATATTATATACATTTATGAGACTCGCATCTCGAGTCACCAAATTGTGATTTTTTAGAGAGCTCGGAGTACTTTCTGCAATTTAATTGGCCTTCAGTTTAAATTTAATTGTAATTACGAAAATAATTTTTCCGACGCCATTCAAACTCGCGACAGCTTACGTCCGAGGGGGTAGACACTTTGGATCTCTGTGTACACCTGAGTTCAAGAGTTCAGCTTTGACAGTACATTGAGTTCAAGACATATTGTACACCTGAGTTCTCAAGTGTCTACCCCCTCGCGTACGTCTATATCCCTGGACGTTCCCGTAAACCTTCTACGTGAAACGCGTAGCTAACTCTTTCGAATTGAGGTTGCCGTTTGAAGTTAGGGTTTATTGTTATGATAGTCTACGCTGAAGGGAAACTTAACTTAATTTGCGAGATCATCTCTGGGTTTGAACTGAATCGAACGGAATACTAAAGGTACAAGCTTTTCAGTCTGTTATAGATAATGGTTGAATAACACTCGCAATTGCACTGGCAACACTTGTCCTCGCGCTTTTTTCTATTAAATTCAAGTATATCCATGAGTTTTACTTCAATTATTCAGACTTCTACTTGAAAAATATGTTACTTATTAGCGTATTATATTGACATAACCTTCAATAGAACCCGTAGAATAAACGCGCTGCCGTTATAGTAGCGATACCCCCGATATAAAAAATCTCGATAAAATCATTTGAATGGGAATGAAAAATCGAACGGGCAAATACCCGGGCCCGTCTTTTTTTTCTGTACTCACTTAAAAAGACTCAGAATCTATCGAGTTTATTGTAATCTCTGATTGATCAGCTCCTCCGAGAACCTCTTATATTTGTACAATTTATAAAAGACCGCTTTTATTTTTTTTTTTAACTTATAACGGATGACCGTGTTAAAGTGCCATATACATGTCGCATCCTTTTGAATTTTCGACCAGGGGCGACTCCCCGTGTGTCCCCTCGTCTCCCCCGGCCCCGGGCCCCCTCTATAGCTTGCTTTTTCACATAAAGAATCAATGCGTTAGGGGTGCAGTTGCGAGCCAGGCACCCCGATACACAGTTTTGAAGGTTGCTTTGCTTTTATAAGAATACTTAATACTGCCAGTGAGAGTGGTGCCATTATATCAGACGTTCCTTATTTGAAGCGTGAATCTTAAAATTATGCATAGTTTTCAAACCTAGGTGAGGATTGATACCATTTAAAGGTACCAGGAGGCCTGGGTTACTTGTAAGTAGCCTGGCCTCCTGCAGTGTAAATTGTATCCATCCGCCTAGTCTGAAAATTATGTTTAAAGTTGTCATTGTTTAAAGTTACTCTTGAACTTTAAATATGGGAAGGTTTTTACTTCGGGATTATAGACTTCTATCGGTGTTAAAGGAACAGTAACTGAATGTCTATTGTAAAGTGGTATATATGAAAGTTCGCCCGTGTTCAGTGTCAAAGCTCGCGTATTTCACGCGTCAGCGAATTTGACCTTTTTTAATTTTTTTTATTCTTCTTTCCCCTATCAGTTAGTATCATCTCTTTCTTACTATGGGGATAGTGCCCCCCCCTTAAGGGTGAGGTGAGGTGGAGTGGGGTAAACTTTCAAAGCGGCCGGAGAGATTATGAATTTTAAGAAGTTTTTTTACCAACCTGGTTTATTGTTAATTATATATAAGTATGATAACATTGCTATTGAAGCAGTGTAATTGAAATTAATAATACTAGGATTAATTCCCAAGTATTGTTATGTAGATTAGATTTTTTTGATTTTTTTACTGTTACGTATGTTCTTTGGAAGCCAGTTCATATTTTCTTAGAAAAAGAAATGGGGATCGGTAAAGAAAATAATTTAAAAATATACAACGTGTTTGTTTTAATTGGTAATAAGTTTTAAAGTAATAGCTAATTTTCCTAGGCGTATCTTGTAGGTTTTATAATAAATACCGTAGCTTTACGCGTATTACGCGAGTTCCTTCGCGAAAACCCTTTTTATTTTAAAAAAAAATCTTGGAAAATAAACTTAAAAGATAAAGAAAAATGAAAAAGCAGCGAGTCTCTTGGCGTAGAACCTTTAATGGGTTCGCGGATGATAACTTACTCCCGGGTATCTCTCCCTCGAGGAGAAATTTATCTTTCACTCTCCCTTGAATTCTATTCTAGTCTCATATTTTATTGAAATTAATTTGCCTTTCGGATGGATCCCTTTTTTTTCTTGGAAAAGTTTACGAGGTTATTATTATTATTACGAGAGAGAAAGAGAAAGAGAGAGAGAGAGAATTTAATTTAATTTAGTTTAATTTATAGCTTGCAATGTTTAACTTTTAATTTTTAAAATATATCCTGTTTTTGGAAAATATTACCAGTGTAATTTCAATGGCCCCTGGTGGGTAACTTCTCCCTGAGCATTGGTGTGTAGCGGGTGAAACATTTCTACAGGGGCCGTAGAGTTAACATGGGATGGTTTCAGCCTAGAAGTTGGCTTCTTTCAAAATTTCGAAAATATATTTTTTTCCCAAAATTTTATTTTTGATATTAATTCTTTTTAATTACATAATATAATATTGACTCGAATTTGGTTAAGCGGTTTAGGCCTCTCAGTATATAAAGAAATTGGGGTACTTTTCTAAAAATACGTTTGACCCTTTAAGAAGAACGTTAGGGAAATATTCGACTCTCCTCTTCTTCTTCTTCAGCCTCGGGATCTGGTGATTCTTCCTTCCTCCATCCGCCCACCACCGTTGCTGTCAGAGGCGCAAAGGTTTAGCTCGCATCCTTGCCATGCCAGGCTATACCCCCTTGAGTACGAAATCCTAAATCCCAGACGGCTCGGGTCAGTGCCCTGCTTTTTCTTTTTTTCCTTCTTTCTCCTTCGCTAGTCGCGGTTCCTCCACTTCCGCGGCGCTCTTTTCAGCTCGCGCCTCTACACGATTGGCTGGCGACCTCTCTCTCACCCCCTCTAACCCCTCCCCCACTCCCATAAGTTCGTCTTGCCAGCTTAGCGTGTCTCACTCATAGATATCCCGAGTTAATCTAGGCCTAGGTCTAATATTCTTTTAGGTCAAAATTGGGTTTGGTTAATTAAACTGTGATTATCACGGATTTAGTTTGAGATAGGGACGCGTTTTTAGTATCATTTGATAGAGGGCATTCAGGGCTATCGTGTCTTGAAGGGATTTTCCAGGCGGTGTTGGTAAAGTATAGTTACATGAGAATGTAAAGTTAGCCACGCTTGAAAATAATTTGTTTGCTAGTTTATTTATTCAAAGGTGATTATCTCGGCCCCTAATTGAGATAGGTTAAATTAATTAGTATCGGTGGATAGAGGAGAATTAGGGCTATCTTATTTCCAAGGGATTTCTCTGAAAGTATTGTTAAAGTAGAGTTATGAGAATGTAAAGTTAGCCATGCTTGGAAATAATTTGTTTGCTTGCTTGTTTGTTTATTCAAAGGTGATTATCTCGGCCCCTAATTGAGATAGGCTAAATTAATTAGTATCGGTGTATAGAGGAGAATTAGGGCTATCTTATTGCCAAGGGATTTCCCTGAAAGTATTGTTAAAGTAGAGTTACGGCGTTGAGAGTGTTGGTGTTGAGGTGAGTGACCCCGAGTGAACTCTTACGGGTTTCCTTTATCTATGGTGCGCGTGTGGCTAGCTCCCTTTCGCTACTATAGTCGAGCGGGCGCGTTCCACGTTAGACGAAGGCCGATTAGTTGACCCAGATATCGACCGGAAGAGAGAGAAAGCGGCAAATTCTCTCTCTCTCCCTCTCTCTCCTTTCGCTCCCAAACGACCCGTCTCTCCTCCTTTTAAATATATCCCCAATACTTTGCCCATAGGAAAAGCGTTCTATTTGGGGGAAGAGAAGACGTGTATATTTCTCCTTCGCCTTGATTTTGATTTCAAGCATTCGTTGCCCTTTCAGAATCACGCCGACTTTATTCCAATTAAACGCAACTTAAACTAGATAATATTGCTCTTAGATAAGATACTCAAATAATTATTTAAATTCTACTGGATAGGTTTGAATTTGTTAAAGGTCGTGATTATTAAGATTAAGTCGTAATAAATGCCAGTGTATAACTATAGTTGTTACTAAAACAGGGTTCGTATGAAACCTGGATAACCTGGAAAACATGGATAAGTCAGGGAATTGGAAAATGTGGGAATAAGTCAGGGATTTAAAGTTTTTCTTAAATAATTCAGGGATTTCGTTTGGTATATTAAACCATGATTGCTTCGAACAATGCTAAATATGGGCATTCTGGTCAACACCTTCAAATGGGTCAGGGATATTTATTAAAATTTGGTCAAGGATAAGCTGGAAAAGTCCCCAACCCTTTTAAAGCGTATTATATTTATTTCCGCTTTGGGGCGCTATACATAAATGTAAAGAGTGAATTACCCCTCGAAAGTTAAAATTGTAATAGGCAGGCGTACAATGATTATTGAAATTCGTATATAGCAAATACATCTGTAGAATGTTACGCGTATAATTATCTTTCTGTAATATGGGGAGTGGAATTGAGATAACCCTGGGATAATTGGCCGAGTTTGCTCCCCTTTTTTTTTAAATCGTAATGGCGGGAACCTATAGGGGTATGTTATACGGTAACCATAGCAACAAGATATATACTTTCTCATATGGGCGTCTTACTAAGGGGCTAGTTTTACGTATTTATCCACACCAAAGTGTACTATACCACCACTCTTCTCCTATATATAGGGAAGAAAGAATTGGCCGAGTGCGTGGTTGCTGCTGGGTAAGGTTCTATATCCTACTATAGGAACTGGTACGTCGTTGGAAGTTGATTAACTAGAACATATTATAACTATTATTATTGTTGTTGTTGTGTGATTATAATTATGATAGTAGGGATATCGCCTAGTAATTTAAAAAATTTTAATTTCTTCGGAAGAAAAGGGTTTAATTTAAATTAATAAAACAAATAGATCAAATTAATATTTAATTAGCTCTGAAGTTTGAAATATCGAGGGGATAGGTGAAAATGAGTGCTCAAAAATATGCTTTGATTAAAATAGACCAAAATTAGACATTCCTTAGGTATGTCACGTGACATTCCAGCGACTCCTTGAATACTTCGAACAAAATTAGCTCTAAATTTTAAATATTGGTGGAAAAAGAGTACTCAAAATACCCTTTGATTAAAATAGACCAAAATTAGACAGTCCTTGTGCATTTCATGTGACTTTCCAGCGACTCCTTGAATACTTCGAACAAAATTAGCTCTAAATTTGAAATATTGATGGAAAATGAGTACTCAAAAATATTATAAGACTAAAATAGACCAAAATTAGACATTCATAGTGTAGTCACGTAAATACTTCGGTATTTATTATCTTCCTAGGGTATTTGGGGTGTGTAGGAAGGGTTTCAGCTGGATATACGGTGGCGTCCATGGCTGTTTGCCTATCGGTCCTTTTATTGGCTTAACCCAAATCCCGTCCGCTTCGACGAAAAATAGCCCTCAACCAGAGAGAGAGTGAGCTAGGAGAAGAGATATCCTAGGCAAGACTGGCGCCGACGATCGATTCCACGCTAAAACGGTGCGGTGATACGGATACCACCACCGCCTCCCCCCTCCCTCTTTAAACAATTTTTACTATAGTGACGCTCCTTGGATATTTATACCTAGATTATTTCCTAAGGCTTCCCACTTATCCTTTTAACACACACATACTCACGCACGCACCAGCGCTGTTCAATGGTCGACCTAACACTAAAACAAAATAAGCGTAAAAATAGAATCCATAAACCCCCCCCTTTAGATGAATTTTACAAACTAGCCCCTACAGCTAGAGAAAATGGCGCCCGGGGCCACCAATTGTTTGCAGCACCATTATATCCTATTATTAACAATCTTTAATACAGGGTGTTTGTGAAATGTCCATCAATAATGAAAGGGCGTGTTTATTGGGCCATTTTGAGTCGAAAATGTTCTATGACATTTTTCCGTCCGAGCCACTGTTTTCAAGTTATGATTGGAGTAATTTACGGATGACCCCTTAAATTTAATTAAGAAATTGAAAGACAGCGCTAATTTAATGAAGGGGTCATCCCTAAAATATTCAAATCATAACTCGAAAACCGTGGCTCGGACGGCAAAATGTCATAGAACATTTTCGACTCAAAATGGCCCAATAAATACGCCCTTTCATTATTGATGGACTTTTCACAAACACCCTGTATAAATAATATGTCCTTTACTGTGTGGCAACAGGGTTCTAAAAGAGTATTAGAGTTTGTGGATCGCTGCACCATAGAAAACGGTTGAGTCCAAGCCTCTGAAAGACTATATATTCCCAAATCCATCGGTAGCACGCGGATTTACGAACCAAATGAGCCCGGGCTGCATGCCTATAGTATTGAGGGAAGCAAAGGCTTAGGTTTTTCCCACGCACCCTTTGATCCCGTAGCTTCAGTTCAGTGTACTATACAGTTAGCAACAAAAAACAGTCTCGTGCATCCCCTATGGTATTCGTGATCTCCACACGCTGCACTCAGTAGCATCGCGAGTTTTCGCGACTCAGAATGGAGAAGCATTCCATCTGGTCTTAGCCATCCTCCCCCGCTGTTTTCACGGAAATAAGAGAGGAGCAAGCTGAGGAAAAGGTACGCTACGCTATGGGATGTGGAAGAGGATAGAGACGCTCTCACTCTCTCTCTCTCCGCGGCCTCACTTGGGTAGCTGCTGCTGCGTCTAAGATACAGAGTGGCTTGGCTAAACGAGTTCTACCAAAGGTTATGATTATTATTATTATTGAAATAACAAGAGAAAGGTATTAGGTACTCGGGAGGTTAAAGGTTAATGAAAGCCTCCAGTAATATTGCCCGCGTATTCGTGCTAATATTCGTAATCTAGAAGGCGCTGTTTAATTGAAATAGCTAAGCCTGCCTGGTAGCTGGCTGCATGGAAGGGTGTGTTTTTGAGGGCGCCGCTTGGCGTTTTTTGGCGCCAGACGAAAAGGAAAATTAAGCCTAACGGGAAGCCAGAGAGATCGTCTAGGAAATTGCTTTTCATTGTCGATCCCTAAGCCCCCCCACCCTTTTCTTCCTTAACCCCCCCCCAATAGCTGCGAAACTTTTGACAAAAACTATGACATAACTTATACTATACGCTCTTCAATAATTGTCACTACAAAATCAGATATTATTTTCAACTAAGTCAAATATTATTTTCAAATTATGAAATCTATTGAAGAAGTTTAGGTTTGAGTTAAAATTGGACAATGAATTTCGTCTCCGAATTGAGAGGATAAAAAAAGGAATAGTTTAATCTTGATGTGACGAAACATTTATGAATCAAAAAGAGACGGACCTAAAAATCAGGGGGGACAGACTTTACTTCTTATCTACCGTTTGCCATCAATTTACAAGCCCCCCCCCCCCTCCCTAGGCTCGGATTAGATTGAAAAGATGGTGGCTAAAGAAGGAAAGGAGACTTAACTTTTCTATTTTGAAATATTATGAAAGCTTAGCCAATAAGAAAAGGCATAATAGCGGGATTAGAGAGCGCTTTAGGGGCAAAGTCACGTGACTTTATATAGAACCCCTATTATGATACGTAGGACCCCCGAGATTCAATTGTAAACCCCCTATAAATGATCGGAAAATCAGATATGTTTAGCGGTTGATGTAATACTTTTTTCTTTCATATTGTTGGCAAAAACGGGACAGCATTGGTATTAGAACTCGGTATACTCGATATTGTTATAATATTCGTGTTCGGGAATAGGCGAGCGCCGAAGATGCGTCTTGCCAATTGACGAATATACCCTCTTTAAACTTTAACAAAGTTTAAATTTTGTAAATGACCCGAAAGAAATTTTGTTTTACAAAATTAGAATTAGAATTAAGTGAACTATTAATTTCGAAAGTTCACGTTCAGGCACAGTTGAAATCAAGTCGGGCCTAAAACAGCTTTCGTTAATGGTTTAAATTGAAAAATGATTTTTACACGCTGCACATCGCGCCGCCTGTTTCAAATATCAACCGACCAAATTTGGATGTGAGCTAAGTTGCTCTTAATTCTTTATGTTCAATTAGAATGAGGTAACTAAGTATTTGATAACATTAACGAGTAGGTGAGACTACGTCATACAGTATTAGTTAAAAGCTCGTGGGTGGCGCCCCCCTTTGGTGGTCAGATTTTTATACCGGTGTTTATTGCACTTTGACCCGTTGTCAGAATCTTGCTTTTTCAATTGATGACGGAGGAGTCTCTAACTGGATTAGGTCAGAACTAAAAGGTCAAAGGGTTATCTGTAACTGTTAGTATCGGCTTAGTGCTGAAATAATTAATATATCTCTGCGAGTTACTTCTTTCAATTTTAAAATGATCACTGGTGGCGTGTCGATGCGGTATCCATATCTCTCTGAGTCCAGTCCTGCAGTCCAGGGTTCCACCACGGTTGGCGGGGAACTAAGCGAGAATAATGAAGCTACGTACTTGGGTCGTTGGAAGCCGAAGGGTCCGGTGTCAGTGGCGTATTTCCGGTCTTGTAGTTAATGGAAGCTTCGCTCAATGAGCCGAATATTAGTCCGAGGGACTACGGAGCCAGCCCAAGACAGCTCGCGGCGGAAGGACCGCAATTCGCTCTTTCGCTCGCCTGTCATTGCCAGATCGCTTTTCGAAAATTGGCTGTACCTCCAATTCCACCCTCCCCCTCTCCCCTCTATACCAGCACACCACTCACCCTTACACCCTTCTGGAACCAACACGAGGGACAAGCAACTTTGAAACCTAAGGTTACTTTCAAAAGTATACAGGTTTACTGTGTCTTTGTTGTTTACCCACTCCTTCATCTCATACTGAAAAGGGTCTATGTCTCTATAGTTTTTTATTTACTTGGATCCCTGATTGGTGTAAACACGAGTTTGTAGTAAAATTTGATAGCTGACAATTTGGTCTATATATTTTGGCTATCCAGGAATGAAGCTGAGAATACCCAATATGGCTACCAGAACAGGGGTAAGACTTGTTATTGTGTGACGTAGTACTACCCCATCTAAAAGCTCTCTATAGGATGGTGGGGGGATGTCCAAGAGTGTCTTACCCCTCGAAGGGAACACGCAACCCTCCCGCGCTCCTAAATTCCTTATTTTTAATCGCTTATAACGTCGTACGAGCATTTCCGTTGAAAAATTTTCGATTACGCTTTTTACCAAAAATAAAAAAAAAAAATACTTTTCATCCCAGTACTCTACTCTAGTCTTACACACACAAACTCTCTCTCTCCATTCCAAAAATCGATAACTTTATAATTAAAAATTTTGGCGAACTGCCCTTTGAAAGTTTCGTTAAAAGGCGAAATATCCTACGACTTATTCTTTTCTAAAATATGTCTGTCCAATAATTGCCTACGATATTATGCCTACATTTTGCAATCTGCGGAATGCCGTGCGTCACGTCACGTGATAAAACCATGCAAATCCAAATATTTTTACGTGGAAATTATGTCTCCGTTTCGAGTATGTCTGTAGTCTGTAATCTCGTCTTATCTGTACAGTAAAATTATAATATAATAGTTGAAACTCGAAGCTTCTGTTTGATACGAAGTTTTTTTGATTATCATTAACGCGAATTGGAGTGCGTTTCGTTTGTCCTCGTCATTGCGATTGCGATTGCGATTACTAATCTTTGTATTTTCCAAAATTGTCTACGACGAAATGAAACCAGCTGACACCGGTCTCTCCCAATATCGCCACGCTGCAAGGTGATCATTTAATAAACTTATTTTATCGTTGAAGTTATATTGATAACGATTATTTAGTTCCTATAACGGGGGAAATGCCATGCAATGCGCCGCTGCTCTAATCAATTTTTTTTTTGTTTCTGTATTGTGAAATTTTATGACCTTTTAAAACAACATCTATTGTTTTACAATCTGTTTAATTTATTTCAATTTTATAAGTAATAGAAAAATAGACCTACAAAAATGTATTTACATAATAAACAATAGGACGACTACAAATACAAACTTCCTATTGCTAGGATAGGATAAGTTTATTTAAAATTTTTATTTGACTCATTTTAATGAATCATCACCGCTAGGTTAATTATAATTTTAAAACCTAGTTCATCCTTTGATTATTTAGTTTCATTTGATTTAAAGTTGTTTAGAGAATTTTGTCGATTTGTCTAGACACTTTTTATCGAAGGCTAATAAATATTTCTTTATATAATCGCGCTTAGTTGACAAAATGGCGGATTAATACGCGGTGTAAAAGACGTCCTTAGGAATTAGATTGTATTGCTTATCGTGACCTAATTTCGTACAAGGTTTTTTTTATCTAACACGCTTAATAAAATAATTTGCCAGACGACTTAGAGATTGGGTACTTAGTTCGTAAATTTAAGAATATCTTAGATAACTGCCTCGTTTAGAACATCGAATCTATAAATGCAAATTCATCTAGAACAAGAAACCATGAAACGGTTCTGGAGAATAGAGTTATCTCAGTTGTGACGTCAGTACATAAATAAAACGTCACGGGATTAGTTAGCTTTGGCAGTGGTCGGCCATCTTTGGTACCTCCTTGGGCTTGGTTTTATGGGCAGAAAGCGTTGGTGACGTTACACTAAGGCTTCTGATATAGCTAGCTCTATTAGAAGAAATAATCTATAATTATTTGAGACTATTTTAGTCGCGATAAATAGGTTACGGGGGTTAAGCGTTGCGTGACGTCATTTCCAAAGTTCACACGCGTATTTCTTTTCAGTTATTTGCTCTTGATATACCGTTATTGGGCCTTATCGGAATGGCTCATGCACTCGTTCTGAAAGTTCAAACAAGATAATTTGATCAAAGATTTAATTTTTAAATAAGTCGTGGGAAAATAAACTAAGTTACTAAAAAGGGGTAATAAGAGTATAAGGGAATGACGCTTACCATGCATGCACTTTTAAAGAAACGGGGATAACCAGTCGGCGCCGCTACCGCGTCATGTACTTAGGCACTCGCCTTAAGTGATTGCAAACATTTTTTATAGCTTAAATACAAATATTCCCAATTTTCATCATAACAAACTCCTTTAAAGGAGACTGTTGAGGTTTTTTTAAATTGGAACTCATAATTGAAAATGAAAGATACGATTGTATACCCAAATATAAGCTGATTTAGTTCTTAAGTACGAACTGAATCGAACCATTTTTTTAATACGACAAGAGTTGCATGGGAGTTTAAAAATATGGGCCAAAAGTGTCCCGGGAATTTCTCGCCTTGAACCGATAAATATGGTTTGAAACGTAATTTACAAATTAAAAGTTGTTCCTTGGGCTTTAAAAAGGTTAGGGAAAATCAGCCCTGAAAATGTCAGGGAAACTTCAACCTAAAAGCTTCAAAGTCAACCTTAAAAAGTCGGGGACCTGAAAATCTGTCAAAATATAAAACGGAAATAAATTTCGTAGGAGATGATAGATAAATGATGAATTTCTTAGATCTGGATGATCTGGATTTTGAACTAATTTGTCAAATTTTTTGGAGGATGGGTGGTGGGAGAGGGGGGGGGTTCGAATGAGAGAGAGCGGACCGGTTCTCAACTTTAGACAGGCTTAACTCAACTCGTCATCATCTCCGGAGGCTTGAGTGGCCCGGGATTCTATTTTTAGTCCCAAAAATATGATGGCTCCCATCGCACCCAACCGTAAAAACCTCCTCGTCGTCTCCAGAGAGGGAGAAAGAGAGAACTTGGCCCGTCTATACTTCTCAGAGAAGTTAAATCCCCCCGCACAGTTACTTTGCAAAACAGTTTTTCTAAAATTTTATTTTAAAACGGGGGAATTTTAAAGATCCGAATATTTGGTTGGTTTTCTTTTTGGAGTGAAAATATATATTTGCGCTGAAATCGAGACACTGATATTGCTAATATGTATTGGCTTTTAGTTATCTGAGGAGATTGTGGCGGAAGTAGTATTATTCTACTATAATAACAGGGGTTTCCTCCTATACTATTTAGGAATTCAGCTAATTAGTTATGCATCAGTAGGTTTTTGAGATTTAAAAATGGACGAAATTATGGAATGGAATTATTTTCCAGAGGTCTATATTATCAGTTAGGGGAGTTAGGGGGAAAGATACTGCAGCGTAGCAGGAAAATATTACACCCTAGTCGGCAAGTATACATTATAGTAGGACCTCAAATAGTTCTAGAGTTTTTAATATTTGGGGGAATATTCTCATCCCTCGCGGTGCAACGTTATCAGGACAAGTTAACCGATTCAAACTGAACTGCTACCCTTCCGTTACGGTCTGGCAACACTTGGGAAACATTTTAAAAAAACCTTAGTGGAAATCTATAGAGACTTTTGAGTCTCATTTAAAAAAAAAAGAGGTCGTGAACCCGTTTTCACGTCAAATCCAGGAGAAACGTCCGCCTCTTTTTTAAGAAATTCTTCTTTTTATAATAGAAAAAAATTTGGAATTCTTTGATCATCAAATTGGAGAGGTGGTAGTTCGGGAAATAAACATTTTAGCTGGCGAAAAGTTTTTATTAGAATATAACCTTACTATAATAATACCGCGCTTTTTCATACACAATTTCTTCTTGGTTTTTTGGCAATTTTTAAACTAAAATGTTTTTGATAGGAACCGTAGCGCAGCGTAGAAGCAAACCCGATCTTTTACTATACGGAGCTTGCTTGAATCGATTCCTGGTTTTAGTTTGAAAGAGAGGTAGTAGCCCTAACTTAGTACCTAGGAGCCAAGCTTGAAGCCAGCGTCATGGGAAATGCTTTTTCCTTCATTTTAAAACTGGTTTAAAAGCGGCACACACACTCTGTTCTGTTCTGTTTACGCCTTGGAAATTTCCATACAACTTGTCAAATATGTTAAAGCTCTAATTTTAAAAACTTTTGACAACTTTTTATATTATATTTTTTTTTCTTTCTTTGAATATATTTTCAATTCGGCCAGTTTTAATTATTCGTCTGAACTCGTTAAATTATTCTTTATGGGATTTCGTTTGGTGCATCAAAGCATGCTAAATATGGACCCAGGTGTCATTATGAAGTGGGCTCTTAAAATGGACATCAGGGATAAGCTGGGATCAAAGTTCATCTGATGTTTTTTTTTAATTAAAGTTATAATGAAATGTTAGGACAAACCTGAAATGGTTTACAGTTTATTTTTACTATTATTAGGTGTGTTTTTTTTTCTTTTAACGAAGTCTGGATAGAAGTTAGACGGATTTCTTAGAAACGTATTCTTGGCAAATGACTCTCTTCTCCTCTGTAGCTCCGGGCTTGCTTAAAGAGTTTTTGGTTCCTACTATTATGGGGTTATTTTGGCAACAGTTACTCCTTCCTTGCCGAGACCCGAGTGTTGATAGGATAACCGTTTAAACCGCAAATTAAGTGAAACTCTAACCTCTATCTGGCCCTGAAGTTAATCGACTTTATAACTGGAAAATGGAACCACGCTTAATTGCCACTTAAGGCTTTATTAACGACTTTTAAGGATTTTTCCACGAGTGACGGCGAGTTCCCGTCATCTCAATGAATTGCCTAAATCCCCAATGAACTTGATCGATTCCAGGTGAATTTAATCGATTTTCACAGGAGAATTTAATCGATTTTTCCCAGCAGAATATAATCGATTTTCCCCGGTGAATTTAATCGATCTCCCAGCAGAATTTAATCGATTTTCCCCAGGAGAATTTAATCGATTTTTCCCAGGAGAATATAATCGATTTTCCCCGGTGAATTTAATCGATCTCCCAGCAGAATTTAATCGATTTTCCCCAGGAGAATTTAATCGATTTTCCCCAGGAGAATTTAATCGATTTTCCCCAGGAGAATTTAATCGATTTTCCCCAGGAGAATTTAATCGATTTTCCCCAGGAGAATTTCCATTTGTCGAAATGGTGTCAAGATTACTTAAAAACTCGGCAGTCTCTCATTTCGTAAATTCGATGTTTTTCTTAGTCTTAATTTTTTGCGCCTTCTAGCCTAGGGCCCTAGGTCAACCCTTGTCACAAAAATGAGTTGCTGCCGTAGCTTGAGACAGTTTGGCTGGCGTACTCCCAAAAATGATGGCGTTGCCGCCAGTCTAGCTTCTAAAAAACCCCTAAAACTGGCGCTTTATTGATCATTTTGTGACAAAGATCGTATCTTCTTCTTTTTTGGATCACGTGGGAGTCAGTCCTCCTTCAGCTTCACCCCAAAAATATTCCCCTCGGAAAATATGTTGGAATGCGCTGGCATCAACGTTTCATTCTCCCTTTTTTTTTCTCTCTCTCTCTCTCTCTCTCTCCCTCATTTCTTTTTGAATAGCTAAAAAATTCCCGTAAAAAAGGGTGTGGGTTCCCTTTTTTATTTTTTTTTGTACCATCCACGAAAAGTTTGGAGCAAAAACCTTTCTAATTACCTTAAGGCGGATGAACATCAAATATATTTACGAGCTCGAGGGGCAACTCACTTCGAACGAAAATCCCACTTTGAACAACTGCAATCTTCGTAATGAAGTTTAAGTCGTGAAATGAAGAAAATTTATAGGAGTAACTTCAAATTAATTTATATGAATTTTAAGTGACTTCAAATTAATTTATACGAATTTTAAGTGACTTCAAATTAATTTATTCATGCTTAAAGGAATCCAAGTCGATTTTACAAGAATTCAACTGGGCATTTTAGAATTTTTGAAAAATATTTGTAAACACCACCTGCACCACGACTTGCCCTCTGAAAAATTATACCGTGTACATGGGCCTTTTGTTAGAAAGTGGGGGAGAGATACGCTATTATCCCGAGAGAGAGAGGACCACCGCGGGGGGGGGGGGTTAGAGAGGTAAATCCCATCTCTTCATTTCTCTTTCTCTCTTTTTAGCGTCAAAAAATGTTTTCTCTCTATTTGGAAATTCCATACCATTGTATCATCGCGAGAAAACGAGAAAAATAACAGATTCAAAGAAAGTGTGTTTCCAGTTGTTGTTTTTAAAGGGGAGTTAGAGTTCGCTCCTGTAGGATTTTTTGGTTAAGAAACGTAATTTCGGGCTTTATTATATTTATCTCACCTTTATTTAGTTCTAATATATATTAAGTTCAAATTATTTTTAGTTTGCTAGTGCAAATACCAAGTTTATCTATGCTCTATTAAAAATAGCTTCATTATCCCTTTATGCAAATGAATCATCATCCCCTTTTCTTCACTTTTTTGCTTTTAAATCATTCTCAGGATTATTGAATAAATTCGCGTAGTTTTGCCAAATCCCGATGAACTTATTAATGAATTTGGAGTTAAAACCTTTTGGCTTTTATTGTTTTTTATGGAATAGAGGGAAATACCTTGTCGGAGTTGGAGTGAGGGGAGAAAGAGAGAGAGAGAGGGATTCCAGACGAAGCGGGAAGCGTTTTTCGTCAGAGTACGGCGTCTGCTATCATCGTGAGTGCCCGACGCCGCCACCACCGCCACTAGCGTGAAAAAAACTAAAAAAGAAAAAAAAAGTTATCCGGGGAAGCGAGGCGCGCATGCTCAGTACGGTGGCGTGGTCGTCAGGGCCGCAGACGCGACGATTCCGCCCATTGAACGTTGCCAGACACGAGAGAAACGCGCGAGCCGAAGGATTCGTACGAAGACATGTCCGCGTTTTCAGCGTCGGCTCGCTTTACTAAATCGTGAATAAAAAAAAATAACAGTTGGTAGTAGTTTTCCTCCTACGGTGTTAGCGGATAACCCCGTTTTTCTGCCTCGGAACGAAACGGGGTTGGCTTTTTTAACCATGATTAAAATGCCATTTCGCCGGGCTTAATTAAAAACGATATTGTTAGGTTTAGGCTTAGCTCGGGAAAGATTGTTGTTTGTCGGTGGTAGCGAGTAAATATGATGGATGAAGCGAAGAACGGTATGCCGGCTTACGCCTCTCCGCATCTGAAGAAAGTGCTCCGGAGTTACCAAGCCTCGGCTCCCAACAGCCTGCACGGACCGAATAGTTTGTTGGGGGCATCTTGGCCGGTACCAGCCGCCGCCGCCTCGGCTTCTACGTCGCGAGGGAACGATGTGGGTTCGCCCGTGCCACCACCCCATACCATGGTCATCGGGGGGACGGGTAGCGCCGCTGAGAAAGCCGTGTACAAGACGGTGACCGACGCCGCGGCAGCCGCGGCCTTAAGCAAAAAGTCCTTGCCATCGGCGGCGTCCTCGGCTTCGAAGAGTTCGTCTCATCTGGAGTACGACCCGTTCTTGGCGCCTCCGCCTTTTCCCATTCAACAGCCGCCGATCTTCACGCCGCCGGACCAGAGTCGTTGCGAACGGTCCGAAACGATTTTGGAAGCGGAGACCATCTCGTGTTTCATCGTGGGCGGCGAGAAACGCTTGTGTTTGCCGCAGATTCTCAACACTGTCCTGCGGGACTTT
Source organism: Phalangium opilio (assembly GCF_054372755.1). Classification (NCBI taxonomy): domain Eukaryota; kingdom Metazoa; phylum Arthropoda; class Arachnida; order Opiliones; family Phalangiidae; genus Phalangium; species Phalangium opilio. The sequence goes on along the minus strand of NW_028324147.1, from coordinate 834,455 downwards.
AGCCTGCAACAGATCAACGGCGTTTGCGACGAATTGCACATTTTCTGTTCGCGGTGCAACTCGGAACAGTTGGAAGTGTTGAAAGTGACGGGGATCTTGCCGATGAGCGCCCCGAGTTGCGGTTTGATTACGAAAACGGACGCGGAACGCCTGTGCTCGGCCTTGTTGCACAGCAACCCGCCCAGAACTCCGAGTCGCGATCTCGAGGAGGACGACAAGTGCCCCTACGCCTTCAAGGTGTACCACGAGTGTTTCGGCAAGTGTTACGGCCTCTTGACTCCCGACTGGTACACGACGCCCTTTTCGCGTTGCGTCGAGTGTTGCGAGTGCCGCGGCCTTTTGACCCCGCAGAAATTCGTTACTCACTCTCACCGATCCAAGGAAAACCGAACTTGCCATTGGGGATTCGATTCCGCCAACTGGAGGGCCTACGTCCTTTTGGCGCGCTCCGAGGACGTCAAAGTTCGCAAAAAATTGGAGGAAATCAAGCTACGATTCGACTACAATCACAAGTACAAAAGGAAACAGGTTAGACATCTTTTTTATTATTATAAGTCTCGGCACTGGGTCAAGTACCACCAGTTACGTAATATTTCGGGACCAACCCCACGAAAACCCCCTCAAAAACGTTAAAAATCAAAAAATAGCGTAAATCTGACCGCGAAAAAACGGACAAGGCTAGTAGCACCTAGATATATTTTTCTTTTGGACCTAAAAATAACCCCCAACTTGTAGTAGCTCTTCGACAACGTGCGCCTCTTTCGTCTCCCTCTTGCCTCCTCTACCCCGTGATCCATCCTCCCATCTCTGTCTCTATCCTTTTTGAAGGTAAAAGCGCGTCCTGGCGCGTAGCACCAACGGCGGCAGCGGGAGACTACGTCGTATATTCAATGTCAAACCCAAGGACACGCGGAACCGTCCGTAATCGATATAGGAATATGGCCGCGGATTTTACTCCCGCCATCTCCTAGCTAGGAGCCTAGGATTAAACGTTGACCGAGGCTTAACTGGCCACTATACTAGCGTACCGTACGACGACGTAACCGGCGTCTGCGGGGCGCGCGCCAAAAACGAGATTCTTCCTTCCCGCCTTTTTTTCCTCCACGCGCTTCCCTAGACAGAATTGGAATTTTTAGTAGACGTAGAAAAAACAGATAGTAATGGCAATTCTCCGCCTTGACTCTTTTAAATTCTACTCGAATATAACGTTGCCTGTCACTAGTACCCTAAATTAAATTTTTGCCATCTACTTTAGCCTATTTTAAGCGCACTTTTACCCGTTTCATATCACGAATAAGTATAGAATTTTCTTTTCAATTTGATTATAACGTACTAAAGGTGTTTCCCAAATCAAAAATCCCCCCGTCTGTTACACGTAGCTGATGATTTTCATAAATATTTTTCAAGGGTAATGATAGGGATAAAACCCTGTACACTCCTGTACCTTTGGATATAGGAAATAGCTACGTAAAGGGCTAATGAAATCAAAACATTTAAAAATTACAAATTATTCTAAAATGTCAGGATTGGAAATATAGATTTATTATAAAAATAGGGGACGACTTGTTTGGCATCCCACACTTAACTATCAAGCGAGCGAGCAACATACCACCGTGTTTAACAGAGTTTAAAGAGTGGCGCGGTGCATTGTGGGCCAGTAGCGTTTGCAATCCTTCGCTCTCTCTCTAGAGTGTTTCTGAGATGTATTTGAGCTGCATTTGCTCGGGGGGTAGACGGTCGTCTGGGTGACGCTCGTCTACGTCATAGCTACAGCTTGATATTTGGGCCGTATAAACAGATCGATTTTGCAGGCAGCTCTTAGCTTGAAGATAAAGAGAGAGAGAGTAGTGTGTGTGTGTGTGTGTGACTGAACCTTGGGCTGAACTGAAGAAATAACCCTAACCGTACCGAAACGTTAGCTCTGCTTAAGCCTGGCTTTACCGTCGCCCGCCTATCTGACGCGCCTACGCCTTTGACCCTTAAAGGGACACTGACTATCCTTCTAGTCAAAAAGCCCAATATTCATTTGCTAAGCCTAATTATTTCTAATAGGAAAATTACGTTTAATCAAATAAATTATTTAAATGAATTTTTAAAAAATGGGTAGTGATAATGCCCCTTTAATTTCCCCATACTTCAGCGATCGCCGAGGGGCAAGATACTTTGTTAAATCTCGTATTTTATAATTGCGAATATGCCACATTTTTTTGTGACAAGACTTAAAGCAATTTATAGTTTGAAATTTTCATTAATACTTAATCGAATTTTGACGAATTCATCGTTAAAATGTTGTACTAGACCATCTTGAAGAGTTAGTGAGTTACCCCTCGGTTTCGAGCGCGAGCTTTTTATTTTTAATTCCAAAGGGGCATTAATGAACATGTACCGAAAAATCTTTGTTTAGATTTAAAAAATATATAATTAGTTTGAAGTTTGTACGTTAGTTTGAACTTTTCCGTCTGTTTCATTAATAAAATGGTAGGGTTATATTTATATATTTGAAAATCAATAATTACGTGGAGTATTTGAAGTGTACTTGTATGATCCCTCCCACCCACTCGCCTTATCGGTCGCTGCTGCTGCTGCTATAAGGCATTTCATTGATAACTATATATATAGGAGGTTTGCCTTTGACAATGCAATCGTTACGTATTGATTTTGTACGTTTGATGTTGCCGTCTCTTTCTCTCTCTTTTTTTTGTCCTCGATGATTGCCAGAAATTGGTACTAGAACTCGGACTCGGACTCTTGTAAGGGGTACAGTTTAGCCTAGATGCCTCCTGTTTAGCGCTTTTATGGGAGGGATTTTGTATCCTTTTATTTAGTTTATTTATTATTTATTTGGAAGGTGGTTCTGGTTTGGCCTTATTTATTATTTTATCCCATTTGTTTTATGAATTAATATCAATTCCGAGTTGCTAAATTAGGCCTAGTAAATATCGATTCAAAATTAATTTTAAACGAAAATATTTACTAAAAATCGATTTAAAATTAATTTTAAACGAAAATATTTACTAAAAATCGATTTAAAATTATTTTAAACAAAAAAATTGATTAAACATCGATTTAAAATTATTTTTAACGACCATATTTAGTAAACATCGATCTAAAATTAATTTTTTAACGAAAACATTTACTAAAAATCGATTCAAAATTATTTTAAACGGCCATATTTAGTAAACATCGATCTAAAATTAATTTTTAAACGAAAACATATACTAAAAATCGATTCAAAATTATTTTAAACGACAATATTTAGCAAATATCGATTTTAAAATTATTTTTTTAAACAAGAAAATTTAGTAAATATAGGTTTAAAAATACTATATTTTGCTTGTGAATCCGTAAATCGCTCTACAAGCCAACTGTTTAGTTTAGGACTTTGGGTTAAGGAAGCCCCCATGACAAATAATATTCTTCATGAGTGAGAAAATAAATACGGGGAAAACACCAAAAAAAAAAAGTCCTGAATATCTTCATTTAGTTATTCTTTTTTTTTTGTTATTATTTTCCGTGTACTTTTCTGTTTCAACAAAGAACGAGTCTTTTTGTGTTGTGCGCGCACCTTTTATATTAATACAATACAACTTCTTAATATAAAAAAAGAATAATTAACCCGCACTGTTCTATCAAAATGATGTTCTCACACGCCCTAACACCACCAATCAGGGGTACATTGGCAAAAAACGGAGACGTGACAGAATTCGGGTGAAGGCCAGTATAAATATAAAACAGATTTATTCTTTGAAATTTTCGAAGTGACTTCGCCTGAATGCGTTATTCAATGATAATGTTATAATATTAAATATAGATTAATCAATTAAGTTAAACTTGATTAACGCGGTATTTTTTTGTCACTTCTTCGCAATTTGTCACCAACCGCTGACTGTTGACGTAACCCAAAGAAACGAAGCCTTTATTTCAAACTAGGATATAAACAAGAACCAAAAAAATACTTTCTCGTCATTGCGTGTGTAACTGTTATTATATAGTTATCACTTGTTTAGACGGGGGGGGATTCTAGAGGCACTTCCCTTGAATCCCTTCCCCCTCTCTCGGGTTTTAACTTAATCCGTGTGCAGTTGTTGTCAGTATAGCGGTCTGTGAGCATCTCCTCCATCGGTAAATTAATGTTTGTGTACGAGAGACACAAACAAAGCTACAAACAAACGTACTAACGGTACGCCAGTTACGTGTAGTGTAGATAAAACCGTAAAAGAGATAACTAAAGAATATATTATTGTCCTTAATTTATTTTCTAACTATATCTGCGGGTTTTTTTAAACAATAAAAGGTTTTCATAAAAATGAAAATAGAACTACGTAATATATGGTCTAGTACATTTAGTGTACATTAGCGTGTAAGAGAATTCAGTTTTCGTATATTTTAAAACTGGCTTATACAATTACTAGAAGAATTACGTATTAACTAACACTTGGTCGTTGACATCTGTTGACGTCAGTCTACCGTGACGTCGGAGCTTCTCTTTTTTTTATGTGGTGGTGGTACCATTACGTACTACAATAAATTGTAATTTAGAGCAACTCCAGTAACACGTGGTGTGATCATTTTTAGGCCTTTTTTTTTTTGGTCCTGAAGAGTTGCTTCGTTCAATTTGTTGTCATGGCAACAAATTTTTAGCGGAAATTATTAAAAAAAATAAAGGAAGTTTATTTACTTAATATGAATATGAACATGGGATAAACAAACAAGAAAACCCCTTTGATGGAAATTTATATCAAAACAAAATTTTCTCATTAATTTCGTTATTGAAATACTGTTAAGAGTAACCATGGTAACAACCCTAGCTAGGATGAAACTCTAATGATCGCTGACACCTTTATAGGCTAATTATAAATTTCCACGAAATCCATTGAAAATTTGAAATTGAAAATATCCAGACTTTGAAGATGAATTTTAGGAACGCCCCCTCATCTCCCCCCCCCCCGGCTTTAATTTGCCTAGGAAATTCCGCGTGGTTAAACCATCTCAAAGACGAAGGTCCTGGTACGAGCAAGTGTTAGAGTAAAACTTTAAAGCAATGTGGCAACGAACCCCTTGGTACCGGCTTTATTTATTTCACAAATACTTCTAAAATTATTTGCAATGATTACCCGGCTCGCCTTGCTATGAAATTGGTTGCGCCTATCAAAAGACGGATTGTACGTTATGGTAATACTTATTATAATAGCTAATTTCGTAAATCGATGTACCATGTACCACCTCTCTCTACCTCTCGGCCACTCTGTCCATATCTCTAATGTATATACATATATATTTTCGAAGGTGCCTGGAAAATATCTGCCGTATAGAGTAGTGACACCCCGTGTTATCTTCTCGTAGAGAATAACGCCATCGAAGTTAGGGATCCCCGCTTTAATATTACTTAATGTATACCGTGTTGTTCCGGTTCAACGGAAATTTTGAGGGGTTGGCCCCTCCATTCGTCCTTCCCACACCCACGTAATTTTAACCCCAATAATTTTATTAGTCGATTAAACAATTTTGTTTTTGCAATTAATTAATAACTCTTATTTTATTCGTTCAAATTTCGATATAAATCGGTAATTATCGGCTATTTGTATTTTCGTTTCTTCAAATAATCGATTATTTAATAATAATTTTCCTTAAATTATCGGTTAAACCTCAGATCGAAATTAATATAAATATACAATTACTGCAAAACAATTCAAATTTGTTAATACTCGATTAAAATTAGTCGAATATTCTTCCGTTTTAATCGATTAAATTTCGTAAATTCGCAATTATTATAATAAAAATCGAGTTCAATATAAATAATCGATTGAAAATATTTAATAAATATCGACGATTGAATCGATAAAATTAAAAAAAAAATAAAACACAATTATTATGATAAAAATGGAACTTAATAAAAGTATTCCAACTTCCGTTATTTCAATAACGATCGACCGTAATCGATTAATCAGGAAATGAAGTATTCTTACGAATATGAAGATGAGGAAGAAAAGAAAGTTCCCCTTTTTTATATTTATAATATTATTATTATTATTATTTTAATCGTGATTAGTGAATCTTTAAGAGAGAGGAGGGGAAAGGGGTGAGAGAACGTAAATGTGTTTCTGGCATTTTGCCAAAATAAGTATTATCTTGGTTGCCGCATTCAGCGTTGCGTCTCTCCTTTACTGCCTTTTTTAAAAAGTTAAGAGAACCTCGGGAGTCCTAAATTATTATTTATTAGCTTAGAAAAGAAGATGCCCCGGCTTTGCTCCCTCCCACGCTTGCTTGTTCAACTCTCTCGCACCCCCCCCCCCACCAAAAGTTACTTCCATTTCCCCCCATACCAAGGCCCGAACTCTGAACTGTAATATATTTCTATTATCTCAGTTAAGCCTTTTTTTTAAAGAACCAAACTCGCTCCTAAAACTTTTGATAAGTTATTTTCTTTTAGTAGCTCGGCGTATTTTGGTTTTGGTTTGTCCAAAAAAGTCAGGGATTGGTTGGTCAGGGGTTTTCATTTGGGATATTAAACCATGATTGCTTCGAGTAATGACTGTAATGATAAATAGGGGCCCAGGTGTCATTATGAAGTGGGCCTTGGTAAACACCTTAAAATGGTCACGGATATTGGCAAAACATTCGTCCGAACCCTGTAAAATTACAGCTAAATGGCTAAACCAATAGCCCCTTCCAAAAAGTTTTGAAAAAATGTTCTTAGTCTGAGTCAGTTCAGTTCTTCCTACAAACAGGAGGTAGTTTCCCCGCATAGCCTAGTTCATAACCTAGATATGACGTTTTTTAGCTCCAAGTGCGCATGCGCGAAGAACTTAAACAACAAGATGCACAAGGCAGTCAAACTTTTTGGGAGGGGCTATTGGTCAGGGGAAATTATTGACCTTAGACAGACGGCCCCACCTGCAGGACCAAAAGTTATGGAGGTAATTTTGAACTTCAAAATCTGTGGTAACCTTAGTGCGACAATGTTTGTTGGAAACCTACACTATTCTTAATAGACAGAGAGAGTTAAATTGTTCTTGATTAAAGTTTCCTCTGGTTTTCATCAAAAAACGTATTTTTTAAGCAGAGTTTTTTGGTTGTGGGGGTTGAACGCATCCGTTGTAAAAACAAGAACATGATTTTGAAGGGGCCCAGATAGGGAGGGGTGACGTTGCCTCTGCCGCGTGAAACCAAATCAAGAGATTACAGATTAGGCCACAGAGAGAGAAAGAGAGGAGTGCGCAACGCGAGGTGGTGGTGGTGGTTCCGTCGTTTATGTACATTATTTCCTCTTCCGGGTCGACTCGACGCTTCGCCGCAGCCATAACAAACTGATATACAAACGTTGTCCTCTCGATCCCTACCACACCACCACTACTACTAATCGTTCCTTCATTATCTTCTTCAAAAGTTGAACGCTAATCCCCCTACCACCATATCAAGGAGTTTCCCATTCCATTGGAAGCAAGTCTTGGGAAATATTTGATATTCCCATTTTGGCTTTCGAATTACGAGTTTGTCTCGCTCTCGGTCGGTTTGGGAAAATCTGTAATAGTCAGGGAATTTTAAACGATTCCCTGCACGGTATATTTCTATACACACTACCGCAGTCTCATCTCGGGTCAGGGAAAACCTGGAAAAGTCAGGGATTTTTTTTAAAAACGAGTCAGGGAATTTGATTTTGGTATGCGGAATTGCTTGGGTTTGGCCGCAAAAACCTTTAGTAGGTTATAAGGTTTTAAATGGAGATTATTTTAAACTATAGTTGGGTCTTAATCGACATATAACTAGGAAGTAAATGAGTTATTGTTAATTATAATACCCATTGAAATTCAATAAGAAAAGAAAACCGTTTGATTTTGACAGCGCGGCGCCGGAAGTAATTAATATAGATTTTTAATTAGGAAATTATCATTTAAGAAAAGTAAGAGTTAGTTTGTCCGATGGACGAAAAACCAGAGAACCCTCTGCACACGTAAATAGGCGATTTGTCTTAGTTTAGTTAGTAGCTTGGTGCTACGCCGAGTTTTAGAATTGGCCACTCACTGCCAGCAGACTATATAGTTGATATCGGGGGATATGTCGAGGCCACGAAATTGCGCAATGCGGAAATGCAGTCTGGCTTCGAGTAATCTATTCCTTTTGGACGCCTTCCAATCATTCAAATTCGCCCCCCCCCTTACACCCCATCCCCCCTCCGTTTCTTTTCTTTTTGAATTTATATAGGAAAATATGGCGTCAATATCGTATTTACAATCAAACTTGCATATGGGAGGAGGATCTGAGTCTCTCTCTCTCTCTCTCTCTCTCTCTCTCTCTCTCTCTCTCTCTCTCTCTCTCTCTCTCTCTCTCTCTCTCAGCGAAAATATATCCTTAATTTATGACTTGTTTTATTATAATTCAAGCTGGGCTAAGACGCGAGGTGCCAAACTTAACTACTTATAACTAGGATATATTTGTGATTGAATATTTAGGCGCCAAAACTAGTTGCTAAGGCATTATAATGTTTAATTTATTCATTTTTTATCAGTTTTTGTAATATATAGTTAATAACACCTCCTTATAGGCCTAGCGGTGGTGGTATCTTAATTTTAATTATATTCGACGTTATTATCCAGAATTAAATTGGATTGGATTTCACTGAGAATTAAACAGATTTTCCTGGAGAGATTTAATTTAACGTACGTTTATTTAGGTAGATGCTGGATTATTTCTAAGACTTTAATGTTAATGATAAGGCAGTCAGTGTATTTTATCTGGGTATTTTAATTTTAACTTAATTTATTAATATATACACGGGGCGTAATTAACGGTACAGTCTGGGACGGCGGGGAGGCATTGTTTTTGAAATTAGGCCGTCACAACGTCTACCTTATTTCCTTCATTAAATCGACGGAAATCTCCCCTCCCCCCTTCTTTTCCAGGCTTGTTCGAGCACATATAGTTTTTATTGTTTCATCATTTGCGTAAATACTTTCTCTCTGAACACTTCCCGATTTATTTTTTTTTGGGTGAATGTTTTTAATTTGTATGCCTATATAACCAACCCCCAAAAGGCGCCCCTCGCGTATATATGGTAAAGTGTGTAACATTCTCCGAGGGGCTACTCACTCCGTAAAGGAAATTGCGCGTAATCGTCATCTTGAGTGAATAGCCCCTCGATTGTGTCTTAGTTACATACGCATTTAGTGCCGAAGATGCTCTAGACTAATCTAGTAAAGATTAAAGTAGTTCTAATCCGTTGTAGATATAAATAGAAGCAAAGTTATACGCGGAGGGATACGCGAATTTCTTCTAAAGCTAAGCTAACAATAAAGTAGTCGACTTTCTTAAAATATAAAAAAGAATAATGCATTTTTGAATTTAAGAAAAAATCTTTTTTTTTCCTATGATTTTTCATAAAGTAATGGCAGTTATCAAGCTTGTAACGCGTTAAGCCTTCCATAAAAATAACCTAACTCGCCACTACTCCAGTGTCAGTCTCCATACAATCTCCGGAACAATTTAGTCTAATGGATTTCGACTTTTATAGTGATGTTGTTGAATCGTGGAGATATTGGTATATAGGTGGCAAGTCGAATTTTCCATAACCACCGAATGGATCAATAAATAAGTATAGCTTCCCTTTCGTAGCAAATTCGGTATGGAATCGACTCGTATCAACTTTTTGATAAAACCAATAATAATAATATGAGAGAGAATAAAAAATGATTATTTATGATGTGCCTGAAGGAAGGGAAACTTTGGAAACATAGTGTATACCTTATATGTGTACGGACTAAACAATTTTGCTAAGTAGAATTTCGTGTTAGTCTTCTCGTATAGAGCCTAGAAAGAAATTATGGTATTATCCAGAACAAATTACTCTTATAGAAAATGGAGTACCGACCGAGTGTAACGTCGAATTACCATTTTACCCTGGTAAAAATTTAAACATCAAATTTGCAACACGCTTTGTAAATATAAATATACCAGGCTATGATTCAAATATCAATTCATCAAAAATATACCTACATATCTGTCCAAGCCACTCAAAGAGTAACAACAAAAGTATAATGACGTATGAAAGATTGCGTAAGACTTAACTGGTTGGTGAACGTTACTCCTGAATTATTTACTCATCATTTTTAATCACTTTTGACCCCAATTAACATTCGGTGTGTGTAATTTGATGATGGTTTTTTTGCTTAATCACCCCATCACCAAAGATAAGCTCATCGAGAGTTGGTTACCCTTTTTCACGTGATAAACATCAACCAATCAACGCGGTGTTCACGTGCTTCTCAAAATATGGCAAATGAACCAACATAAAAAAGTTGCATATGTGACGTCACAAAGGGCACGTTTTTATAGCTGCTACGAATCACGAGACATTTTCCCCAAATTATTTATTTAAAATTAATCCCAATAGGCCTAGGTTTTAAAACTTCAAAGGGGATTATTTTTTTATTTTGCACGAGCGGCAGGGCTATGATGACGTAACAGGCGTAGGGGGCGTAGTTTTTGGATAAAAGACGGGGTCACGCGCCATTATTTCCCTAATATAATTTCGTATTTGATTTCCTCCCCAGGGTGACATATCGCTCGAAAGAATTCGGCGACACAAAAGGACTCAGGCGACTTTTAATTCCGCGACGATAATAATCCCCAAATCGGAATAGTTCTTGCGTAAGACGTTTATCGAGGTCTAGCGGGGCCTCTCTTTGCCCCCTCGACCTCCTCCTCCCCTCTTCATCACATCATCTTCTAGCTTAGGGATTTGATAAAAAAGAACTAGGCCTAGATTAGCTATTGTTAAATCCGCGATCCCTCTTTTATATAACCTATAAGATGTCGCCCAAAGTCTGCCGACGAATAGATACTTTTGTCAAATTTATCTTAATTTATTATGAAAAGTTTTTGGTGATGTTTTATGTCAATTATACTGAACAAATTGTAGTCTTTGAGAGGCTTAGGTAGTAGCGTGATGTTTCACCCATCCTTTAGCTTGGGGTACAATTTTGTCTGCCTTTTTTTTTTGCGAAAGTATGTTTGAGTCAAGGTTGATTGCGATTTCTATGTTCACCAAATTACGTCAATAGATAGAGTGCTTCCTCTAACTCTATCTTATCTTCTATTTTTTCTACATGTCTGGCGTTACCTTCGAAACCAGGAGTATATCCTCCAAATGATAAAAACCTTAAAAATTTAATTTATTTCGAGTTAAGCCTTGGCTATTAAAACTTTCCATGATTAAAGCAAATTGAAAATATTTAGTAATTGAAAAATGCACTGAATAGTCGCGTCGTGTATTACGTAGTTTGCACGAACCTTTTTAGATAAATATTGTTAAAGATAATGCTTTCTTTTCTTTTTAAGAGGGCCCTTTTCAAAAAATGACCTTTTACAAAATATTAAAAAAAAATATGTTACTTATCTTAAGGGGGTGTAGTCTGGGAACTACTTTAAAAAACTTTTGTCGTATCTAAAGGAGTACTCAAATAATTATGACCTTGGAATTAACTGTTATGACTCGAGCGAAATTGTTGCGATGTCTCGTGCAAGGTCATATACTTATCTATATCAACGAGAGTCTCGCGAAAGAACAATTGTAGTAGTTACGATAATATTTTAAAATTATTTTAGCTACGTTTATAAGTATTCCTTAGGTACTCGATTGTTTTTCTTCAGTCTATGAGTTCTGGTAAAAATTGTTAAAATTCCATTTGTCCTTCGAGTTGTTGTTCTTTGAAGTGGATATAAACGCGAGCGATAGATATCTATATCACCACGTCATGTTCAGACAAGTCCTAGGGTCTGTACTTGTAATTCAGTTACGAGATATTTTAATTCAAAATCAATATATGTAAATTTATATCGGGTTGGTCCGGAATTGGGCGCGCGTCTTGATGCTGCTATATCCATCCATCCATCATTCTCTCAATCAATTTTGGGCATAAACTAATATCCAAATTATGCAGCAGCTTCCTGTACACCCCTCTCGCACCAATCCTGTGGAATTTACAGAAGGGGACGGACACTTAAAAGATGGCCAAATGATGGAATTATTATATAGTTTCCTTATTTTTAGGTCATGGAGGTTAAGAGTAGATTAGGAGGATGGATACCATTTATGCTACAGGAGACGAGGTATTCTGCACTTTGTCCGCCAAGAAGTCTGACCTCCTGCAGTGTAAATGGTATCAACACTTCTAGCCTGAAAACTATGTAATTTATGGGATAACATTTTGTTTGCTTCAAAATTCAATAAATAAATAAATGTAAATAAATATTTATGCAATCGAAGAATTACGTGGTCTCCTTGGCATTCTTAAGCCTAAGAGTAGGAGTAAGAAAACAAAACCCCCAAACGTCACTCCTTTTCCTTGTATCAGGAAATAACAATTTTAGATTAAAAATATTTGAAAGAAAAAAATTGTAAAGATATTTAAGAAGGTAAAAATGACGTCTGGCACACTCGCCGCTGCCGCCGCCACGCAACTCACACACACAACACACACCTGTCTCGAATAGTTTAAAAGGAAAATAAAAAAAAGTACCTTTACCATGCGGCAAAATAGAGGGTTTCGCCCCGCAAAACAGGTATTTTTTGGAAGAAAAAAAAACTAAAAACTAGGTTGGGAAGCAGTCGGTTGTATTCACTCGGAACTTTCGAGACTCGCGGAGCTTCAAGCCCTTCTCTTACTCAATTTTGTTTTCGAGGAGCGCGAGGGTACCAGGAGGGGAGGTGAGGTGAGAGATACGAGCAGCCATCCAAGGGGTGCGCGATTAAAATGGTGAGGAAGAACAGTATGTTGTAGTTTCGTTTCTGCATTCTATCGTGGCTAGCCCCGGTCTCTCTCTCTCTCTGTGTTTACCGAAGATAGTACTCGAAAATGGACTGGGAACGCCGCCATGTTGGTTGGGAAAGTACATGGATGGTTCTCCATTACTTGCTCGCCATTTGAAGTGACATTCCTTATTCCATAGCTTCGAAACGTAAATACGTCACCTGTAGGTTGCTAACCTCCGTTTGACTTGATTTCATTGAGATAGTGTAGATATTTATATTAAAACGAGGAGGTAGACACTTGAGAACTCAGGTGTACAATATGTCTTGAACTCAATGTACTGTCAAAGCTGAACTCTTTTGAACTCAGGTGTACACGGAGATCCAGAGCGTCTACCCACTCTTATTAAAATACGCGTACCTAAACGTGTAGCTGCGCCAACGCTCTATTTTCGCGTCAAAATCAATATCAACTAAAGTATATTCTAAGTTACGTTAATGTTCCAAGCTACTCAAAGACTATACGCGTGGAATAACGCATTCCAGTCCAGTTTAAAATATCCTGGTTTTTAGTCTTAAGAGGGCGTTTAGCTGGAATGGTAGTTGGTTTTAGTAACTCTGGCGCTGCGGGTTCAGTGGCCGTCTGCTCGCAGTCTATGCTCGGCATATACGTACCAAGCGTATCAAGAACCTATGAACCACCCGAGAACGTTGGTTTGCTTTTCATCAGTTCATACGGTTTGTTTACAGTAGCAATTTGCCTAGTAGGATGTCTAATAGGGACTTGGCAGTACTACGTCATGCAACGTCAGGCTACCTTCCACTAGTGCTAAAAAACATACCAGGAGGAGGGGCTTATGTAGCTTTCATTCTGTTAAAAAAACATACCATAATGGCGCTGGGGCGGAGTTAAGCCCGAATTGCCAAGTCCCAATTCTATTTGAAAACGGTTTATACGTTCTCTGAGCGTCAATGGGTTCTTGACCATGTACGGAACTATTACTATAGTCGTTGCTTGGTTATGGGGGCCTCTTTCTCTCTCTCGCTCCTCTTTCTAGATGATGATGATGACGGTGCTGGTAGTTTTCCCTCTCGTTTCATCTGGCTGCCTCCGCCGTAGCCCCTGTTCCATATTATGATGACGAGTATCAGCCAATGTCTGTGAGAATTCGCTCCCCGCTTTTCCCTAGTATGGTGGAGTTCTGTGTTGTTTTGTGTGGAGGAGATACGAGGAAACCATCGTGGCACGCGACGATGACCCCCTTTTGCTTCTTAATCCTTCTTCGAGGAAAGTTAGTTCCCGAGAATTATCAAAAACAAATAGAAATGGTAACAGAAAGTGCCTTAGCTTAGTGGTTAGCGTGTTCCCCAGTACACCGAGTCTCGATCATTTTCTGCAATCAGGAATTGTTACAAACCTCTCAAGGTTATACTATAGATAGCTTTCAGATGGGACCCTCCCAAGTCTTACCACAGCTGTTCTGGTAGCCATATTGGATGGGTGGTCTCAGCTTCATTCCTGCTTTAAACCCACCAATATGGCAGCTTAAATTATGCCACTCCTAAGGTTATGCTATCCTTAGTGTATAATTAATTCTATAAGAATAATCTAAAGGTATTATTTATTTATTTTAAATTTTAGTTATTCGTGGCTGGCTTAATTATCTTTACAATTAAAAATTAATTTTTAAAGTCGCGAGTTAGATTAGTGTATACTGAATTTTGAAACATTACACGCGTTAAAATTTGATGAGCAAACCAGAAACGCAGACAAAACACACGACGACACGTTCACGGTTGCGTGAACTTTAGTAATTAAATCGTACCATACGGCGAAGGCAGTCATAACAAGCCCCTCCCTTCCCCCATTTTAAAATGATTCCCCCCCTCCCGTCCCCATTCGCGCCTTTTAACGACTAAAGGTAAAAAGAACGATAGAAAAAGAAAAACCAAAACATAAAAATCGACTTCCAATTTTTTTCTTTCTTTTTTTTATTCGATGATAGTTTTTCTTTTTATCCCTGAGGTAATTTTCTCTTTCTGTAATAGGTCTGCGCACCCAGCAGGCTAGACTTGTCTTGCGACCATTTCCTCAGCCCCTAAACCCCCCCCCTATCCTACCCGCCGCCAAAAGCTAGTTTTACAAAAAAAAAATGTTACCTTAATTTCAAACCCCCTCCTCCTTCTCCCCCATGTACGTTCCTACGTTCTTGGAGCTGATTTTTTTTTTTATTTGGTATCTCCTCTCTCTCTCTCTCTCTCTCCGAAATAACACACAATCGTCCTTGCCAAACTGGTTTTCCAACGCCAACTTGTTCTACAAAGTTCCCCCTTTCTTGCCAAGTTTCCCGGTTTTTCGGTTTTGGGTTCGTGTAGTTACCAGGCTTACATCGTGAATTATGCTATGAATTTGACCGTTGTTGTAGTACTTGATGTTGTCGTTTTATGAATACAAACTTTACTTAATATATTAGTTGTAATTTGTTTGTTTATTTATGGGTGGGACTAAAAACAGTTTCGGGAGCTTTAGCTGCATGCCCCATTATTGGTTAATATTTCACCACTATATAGCCAATAGGAAAAACCTTAAATTATCGTATTGTTAAAAACAAGATGTGGTTTTTCACATCTTGTTCTTAACTTGACTTTTACCTTTAGAGAAATCTCCATAAGAGAGCTTGGAAAGGTATTTTTTTCTCGGTTTGAAATAATTTTTTCATATTTTATTAACTAGGCCTAAGTCTTTGCATTTTTTTTTCACGAAATTTTAATAAAGTTTAAAACCTTTCCAAGTGAGGAGGAATATCAAAAATTAATAAGTTTTTATGTTATAAATAAACTTTATAATAATAATATAAACTTACAAAATTAATATTTGATAATCTTATTATAAAGTTTGGCGTGTTTTTGATTCTTTTTTTTTTTTTAATTAAATTTTTTTAATTTTTAAAAAGCTCTTATCGTAAATTAGCTAATTAACTAAAATTTTCATTTTTAAATATTAAAACCCCAACTTTCGGTATAAAATTGAGAAAAGAGAGATTATATATTTTTAATTTCGAAAATTTGAATACTTAATTAGTACCCAAGTTGCAATTTGGAGAGGCGAAAATTCATTAAGTTTGGGCTCGCGTAGGAGGGGGAGGGGGTCATTACTAAATTAATATTTGATTACATTCCCTTTTAAAGGGAGTGTGAAGTCGAATAATATGACGGTCATATTGGTGGGTTCAATCCCTCCGGGGATAGGGGGGGAACCCTCCGCCAATATGGCAGCCAGAACAGTTGTAATTAGTACTTAGCAAGGTATCTTCAAATTAAAACGAGCTATCGACCCTCGTTCATATTAATTTTTGTAAATATTAAGAACCAAAAATAATCAAAAAGGCATAATGAAAGTGAATAGGCAATCAAATTCTTATTTCCGTGGTCTTTTCATCATACATTCTCTCACCTTGGGGACTGTAAACACGTGCCAAGGCTTAACGATATGTGCCCTCCACGCGTTCATCCATCCAGAAGTCTGTGTTAGATACGTTCTTTCTGGCATCATTAATCAATATAGTACTAAATCCAGTAATTGCTTTTTTTTTTGCCACCCCCCTTCCCCCCTCTCCACCCTTTCGCAAGATAGTCGTCTGCTAGAAGAAGAAAATATGATAGCAGCCTTACTAACCCCCCCCCCCGGTCCCCCTCTCCAACTCGTTAAATGGCTACCTCCGTGATTAATGATTCTAGAAAAACGGTCTGTGACTGACTTTGAGATTGAGAGAGGCCCTTTTTTTAGAAAAATAGCGGTAATGGCGACTCCCAGGCTTTAAACGCGTTAAGTGTCTACGGGATTATAACGTACGCTGCTATTATCCCATTTTACTCCTATAGAAAAGAGAGTTTAACCCTCGCGCGCCATGATTCCACCCTTTTTAAAGGGATTGTGAAATGTTTAAGAGGGTAAGCGGTAGGGGGAATGCTAGACTAGAAGACAAATAGGTGAAGTTACGTTAATCGTTGTGAAATTAACGGAATTAATTACGATTTAACTTAATTATACGTTTCAATTTGATAAATTTGTATTTTATTATTTAATCAATATTTTGCTGAATTTTTCGCGAAATTTCAACGTATTTTGCACGGGCTCTGAAACTTGCAAATTTTTACTGCTGGACTAAATTATTCCACGTTTCCTTTAATGTTAGGTTCTTATACACTTTTATTACCTCTCCGTGTGACGTAGTCCAGGAGAGGTTCTGTAACGGCCGTGTCTGTGTGTGTGTCTGTCTGTGTGTGTGTCTGTCTGTGTGTCTGTCTGTCTGTCCGTTGTTACACCCACGTGACCGCGTTCGCAGTTTGCGTATCGGAGCAAACGTGTTCGCCATTTCCGAACTGCTTTCACAGTCACGGAAATGGCTCCTCTACTTGAGTTCTCACACCACCATCTTCTGGTCTTTGTCCATCCCACACGGACACCAGTCTGTTCTTACTGGCTTCTAATCACCACCATCTTCTGCTCTTTGTCAATCCCACATTGACACCAGTCTGCACTTATACTGGCTTCTAACACCACCATCCACTGGTCTTCCGTCTATTCCACATAGACACCAATCTGTATCATTGGCTTCTACTCCATTATCATCGTTTGGTTTTAGGATATACGCGGCGATCAGCTAGGGTTACGAGAAACGTCTAGCCTCCCTAAGGTGGGATCGCCACCAAAGGTTTTCGCAATTGCGCTTTTTCCTTACTATTATAATGGAAACGAATCGTATATATACCCCAAATTTGAAAAAAGCGGGCAAGAGGGGTACCCTTAACTTTAAACGTCAATATTAGCAAAGTTTGAGAAGATAATAGGTATAACTTTATTTTAAACGATTTAACTATTATTAATGTTAATTATTGAAGATTAAAATAATTAAAAATAATTATATTTATTTAAATATTAAAGATAAACCTCTGGTGCAAAGAGAGAGATTATCATTGCCTCCTATATCTACCAAGGCCCGTGCATGCGATATATTTCCTTCATTGCCTCTTATATCTATCAAGGCCCGTGCATTGTGATATATTTCATTCATTGCCTCCTATATCTATCAAGGCCCGTGCATTGCGATATATTTTTCAAAACAACAACAAAAATGGGAAACCCCAACTCAGAAACATAATAACGTTTTCATTGGATACTTTAAGTTTATATAATCTTCTTGACACGGAGAGGTAATATTTTGGTTTTCCCAACTTGTTATAAACAAAATCTGGTGTATTTTTTGGCCATTTACCTCTCTCTGAGAGAAAGATAAGGAAGAATCTTTTGCTAGTTCGTTCAAAATTCCGAAAGAGTTTTGCTGCACGTTTCGTTTTTTATTTTGGGCGCAAAAATTTGCGCACGCGCGCGAGCCCGAGCAAATTTCAACCGTATTTAATAATAGGGGTTTTCAAATTTGTTTTTAATCATAGGATATAAGCTTAGTTTATTTTCTTTTTTGGAATTGTAATTTTTGACCAGTAAGTTTTTGCCACTCTACATATCTAAGTCTTGGGTGGTTACGCTGTTAGATCGCAATCGAGGAATTATTCGCTTTGAATTATTCAAACATACCACCTTGGTGGTCGCCTTCTTGCTTGCTTAACTAGATATACTTGTAAATAATTTAAGTTGGAGGTGTTTATTTGGCAGTTTGTCGATGTATTCGCGGCGTTAGAAGGGTTGCGACAGGTCCTGGAAAAGTCGGGAAATTTGAAAATTTATTCCCAAATATCCAGGGAAATGTTGGGGAATTGGAAAATTGGTTAAGAATGGTCGTAGAATAGTCAGTCAATTTAATATTAATGATAAAATGTCATGGAAAAGTCATGGGATACTGTTAATTCTTTCCCTCTCCAATTTTGGGATTCCAATTCTTTTTAGAGTACCTTAAAAACCCTCTTATCTTAAAATATGAAATTTAATATAATTTTTAAGCACGCGCATTCCATAGCTACTTGACCACAGATAGTTATTGAGACGAGCCAACAACCTCTCGCGCTTGATAAGATATTATAAGAAATTTATTAAAAATGGAGGAAAGGAGAAATTTTAATCAATTTAAGTCTAAACCCTGGCATCACTCGAAGTCTCGAACGAGTGTATAAATTCTCAGTTCTCTTTTTATGGTTAATTCAGTCTAGACGCGCTCCACGAAGGTTCTCGCGATTGATGTATGCACACAAACCTTTTTTTTTACTTTTTGTATCCCTTAAGAGACCGGTTTCAACCAGCTTCTCGCCGGTTTTTATAGCAGTTTTAAGTACTTCCCGGCCGCTCTCTACGCAAAGTTCGAAACTTTAAGCTTTACCCAACCATGGATACGTTTTTTAAATATATATAAAAAAATTTAATTAAAAATACACGGACTGGTTTCGTTTTGATGATGAAGAAGAAAAAAAATAAAATAGTTGGAAAAGTTACACGAGACAAATTGGGTTTTGCTAATTTTAAACGGTAACTGTCTGTCTTTCAGGGTCAGGGTTCGGACGAAATTTTCATATTTTGAAAATCCCTGACTTTTCCAGCTTGTCCCTGACCTATTTTAAGGGGTTGACCAGAGTCCACTTCACCTGCAAACACACCTGCAGCCCATATTTATCATTGCTCGAAGCAATCATGGTTTGAAATCCCTGACTTTTTAGGGAAAAACATTAAACCCCTGACTTATCCCCACATTTTACAAATTCCCAACTTATCCAGGTTAAATTAAAAGTCTTAAATATTGATATAAAAATTGATAATATTAAGTACAATTCTACAAGAAGAAAAATGAATGACGTCAGATCAGAAATATTCAATATAAATTTTCGATCCTTTGTAAGGGGGAAAAAAGGGTCGATCTGTTCCAGGATGTATTATTTATTATATTATATTTTCAATACGTAATATTTTTTCTTCGTACATCGAGGAGTCAATCATTTTAGGGGAGTACCTTTAAGCAGTCGGAAAAAAACCGGCCCGGGCTACTACCCAAAATAAAATTGAATCCTAGACTTTTTAAAAGTTAAGAAAAGTCTGGCGTGGAATTAAACGAAGGCCAATGGGTGAATTCCCCAACTCTTAAAACCGAGGAAAGATCCTCCACATCACGCGTCTGACTGAACGTTTTTTTTTTTAAGGGTAGCCAAGTGGTTCAACATTTATTTTCAGATCAAGTAAGGCCTTATAATTCTCCACCATTTTTTTCAAGGTCAAATCTCTCGAGTAGCTAAGAATCATTCCCAAAACGCCCTAACCTAACTGAGTTTATTTTATTTTTACAATGAATATTGCAAAGTTTCTTCGGGGATACGGGGTCTTGTTGACCGCGGCTTAAGGTTTTGGTCGATATTAAGGCCTATTCAGACGGTTCAACCTTTTGACTCTTTTAGACGAGTCCACTTGAGTTGACTGAACTAGTTGGGTCTTGAGATAAACAGAAGTATCGTTTGAAAAGGCCTCTACTTGGTAATGGTGTTAAGTAAGGTTGTCTATTGACAGTCGTGGGTTTGACGCGCTGGAAACAAGAAGGACCCGACCAAGAATGGAATTCAACTCTTATCCCTATTCACCCTTAGACCAGTAATACATTTAAAGCGGTAGTTACGAATATTTTAACCATACCGATATAGTTTCAACCTTATTAACTCTGTAATTGCGAATGGGGTTCGATTTGAAGATGTTCTAAAATTGGTTTGACCTTGAAAACATCTTCCCTTCCATCTTTTAGTTGGAAGCCTCTCTCTCTCTTTCCCGTTGTTGTTGACATTACCAAGTTTCCAGATGAGTTTACAATACGATCGAGGCTTAAGAACTTAAGTTACCCTTCCCAGTTGCTAGCTACAATTGTTTTACGGTCAATTTTACTTATTGATTTCTTAGAATGAGATGAACCCGAGGATGGAAGATGGGAGAGAGAAAGTTGGCTTTCATTTTGGACATCTTGTAGCAGCCTTTGCCAGGACCAAGCCCTAAATTTTGAAAAAGGGGGGTGGGTTATAATGGTTTACTTTCAATTTCTTTCGGAGCAGTTCTTTTATACTTTTTTTGACGAATGACAACTGTCATTTCAACGCCGAGCTTTTATGGTCAGAAAAACTCCGTGGTAATCCTCTCTTTGTTCTCAAGCTGACATTTTCTATTCTACTTTTTTTGAAAGTTCAAGGTCGAACGTTAAGTTGAATTTAAGGGACCATTCATACAGGGTAGGAGAGGTTATTTAGATGTTTTGGGAAGTACCAATACTTGGTTGTTTCAATCTGATTAATTCTAATTTTAACTTTGGTGACTCGGTTTAGTTACTTGGATAATGGTGACGGAGTCAAGTAAGATTAAAGGACAGTCTTTGAAACACGAGAATTTCTCGTTAGATGTAAGCTTTTAATCTTAGGCGCTTTTAAAAGGGGCTTTGAGAAAGGGGCCCCCAACCCGTCTTTGTCTTATTCTTGACCCCTCAGAACGAAATTTAACCGAAGTCAAAGGAAAACTCTTCAAAGAGGATAATTTTCATTCAGATTTATTCCTCTTCGGTTTAAGTTGGCGTTTCTTAACCGCTAAGCCTTTGTTGTCTTGGCCTGCCAGAAGTAGATTAACGTTGGCGAATTAATAATGAATGAATATCCATTTATCATTAACTCTGTGAAAGTTCAAAGGTTAGGCTTTCATCTTCACCATATACACCGCTAGTATAGAGATAGAAAAGGAATATCTAATACCCATTAATTAATGATTATCAACTCTTCAAAATTCAAAAATATATATGTTTATTTTAACCCGGTTTAATTCAGTTCTGCCTTAGATGGAAATAATTTAAAAAAGGCCATTGATCAAGGCGAAGGAACTTTGGAAAGATAGGGGTTGGTAACTTGGGCTAATATAAGCCTTATGGTGTGTTGTTGGAGGGGTGCAGAGGTTTCTTCCAGAGGGGACCGACATTCTCTCTCTCTCTCTCTCTCTCTCTCTCTCTCTCTCTCTCTCTCTCACACCCAAGATTTCTCCCGATTTAAGGCTGATAAAACGGCGAAGTAGTTTACCCCTCGAATTAGACATGGTATTATGCAATCCCCCAGGGGGATTAAACCCCCTTGAACTCTTCGAAAACTTTTAAAATCCAAGTTAAATTCCGTTAAACTTATTCTCTCACATCGCAACAAGAAAAGAGAATTGCAATTCTTCTTGTAAATTCGTAATTTGTTTTCCAACGTGTTATTGTTGTGTATGTGCCAGGTCGAAAGGCAATGCATTGTGGGTAACGGTCATTCTCTACTGTATATTAAACAGTAAATTTGTCTTAGTTAGTTAAGCCTTTGCTGTTTATTTATCATCATTAAACAAAAGCGGGAAATGGTTGGTGTACCCATCCGTTATATCTGGGCCTTGAAAATAGACAACTGGTACCCCTTACCAAAAAATAGGCCCATTTGTTGGCATTGGGAGATCTAGTTCGGTTACATTAGGCCTAAATCGATCGTTTTAAAGTATAATATGGTTCGGTTGGGGGGGTTGAAAGAAAATAGTATATGTTTTATTAGAGGGCACAGACGTTGGTTTCGTTTGGTTTGGGGTTTAAGATAAAAAAATGTTGGCGTCGAAATGGCGCCATTCTGGGCGCGCGAGCGAATTTCCCGCGTAACCTATCGATCACCGAAGAATTTTTCCAGATTTTTTAGGGATTTTTTTTCTCGAGTTCCAAGTCTCTTTCTTCCTCCAAAAGTTCCAGATTCTGGAAGCGTTCCTAAAAAGTTCCCAAGTTTCGTTAGTTTAGTCTCTTAGCTCCTTAGAAGAAGGCTTCTTGGTTTTCTCACGAGTAATTTTGAAAATGTTCTTTAAATTAAAATTTTTCATATTTACTAAGATTAATACCCAAGTTTGGATGAGTTTCCAATGTGCTAAGAGAGTATTAGAGGTGACAGGAAGGAATGATAGAAAAAAAAAGTAAGGACCGATGAAGAAGTAGTAGAAAAAGAAGTTATAATTTATAGTTTTGTGCCCCCCTCTCTTCTCTCGCTTTTCGTTGTGTATTAGAAAACATTAAGTGTTTTTTTCATGTGGGGCTAGGAGTCCGTTTATATATAGAAGATTGATAAGGTGTTAGGTTTATTAATGATGACGTGAATGGTTTGCGTGCCCCTGATTGGAGAAGAGAGCCATAGAATGTTACTTTTGCTTGGGATGGGGGGAATATGACTTACGACTTTTCACAATGCCATATTCATACCTACCCAAGCTGGCTTTATTGTCAACTATGCAAACGGTGAAGTTAAAATAATTTTTCATCCCATATTTGAACATTGGTACGTAGAGATTTGAGTCCAAAACATTAATTGTCGTCTGCTAGGCTCATATTTGAATATCAAATTCAAGCCCCGAAGATAGCTATCTAGCTAGCTACCAATCTAAAAATAAAATTCCCCGAGTCATTAGCGCTTAGGGCGTTCGATCACTGGTTGGCAACACCCATCATTCCGTTGGAACCGTTTAACTGTCATCAGGGTCTAATTGCCAACATTTGTTACTTCCGGTCTGTACTTTCGGTGGAGGGTAAGGACCCTACTACTAAGTCGTACCACCACCGCCAACCTTACCATTCCCTTAACCGGAAACGGCTCTCGCGCGCGGCTGCCGATAAATCCTGGCTCACCCCTCGATGTCCGGGTTTAGGCCAATAATCGACCATTCCTCCGGGCTTTTCTCGGGCCTCGGTTGTGTGTGAGCTCCGCGGCGAAGCTCCTTTCTCAGGGAGGGGCAGACCGGCGTTATCGATCTATGGCACGCTGCACTCTTTTCCACCACCAGCACCATCATCATCGCTACCGCGGAAGAGGAGGCTTGTCAGGGGCAGAGGGGAAAAGTTATTTCGGCTCCGGCCATGGTCTGCCGACGCCGCCGCTTCGACTCAACTCCCAACCAGTCAGTCGGCAGACGAACCTAAGTGGTATCGACCTACAAGAACGCTAAACTCGGAGGCCTTGTTCTCACCTATTTAAATTTACCTACCAAAGAGTTCCAACCTCGCTATATCGCGACTCTCTTAGTTACTTGCTTGATCTATGACGTCAATGAAGCTGTTAAGCTACAGGACTAAGTTTTATCTGTCAGATATGAAGGGCTTTTTCCACGTGAAACTCTTAGACAGGTTACCTTCGTAACTGAAGAGAAATGACCTAACTCGCATTTTTTTTTTAAATAATGTTGTACATCCCTAAAAAACTGAGAATCGTTTTATTTTTTTTCTTAGCTAAAGACATTTCATGATTTATCTAGGGTACGAGTCAAACTGGTCCCGATTTAGTGGTATTTTCCTTCAAGGGGGGAAACAAAGATGGTATTTGCGTATTTAATGACGTACGTTTTGCGTCATAGTCTACGTGATTTGCATAAATAAGTCCCGTATACAAATTTAGGGATTAGGTTAGTAACCTCGCTGCGCTACGTTCTTTGTCGTACGCTCTTAGGGAAGTCTTGAACCCTTTGATAGTTACGACGGTGATAATACCTTTGCTTGTTTCAAAATTGCGGAGACAAATTATATCATTTGTAAAGAAGGTCAAAAATAAATTCATTAGTCCTTGGTGAGTGTGAACGTAGCTGGCGTTCATTCCACTGTCTGGTTCCCAACTTCCTTGGCTGATTCCCTTGGCAAGGCGAGTTCTCTCTGGCCAAGGCTAGTCTTACCTTCGTCATCCGTTGTTACTGGTCCGCATCACGCTTGTAAAGTTGTATAACTTTTACTTTCTCTCCCCATGCGCCATTCTGACACGCCTTCCCCATTCTGTCTACCACACTACCACTACCAGTACCTTAATCGGCGTTTTTTTTTTACAAGTCCGCGCCTTTTGGACTGACTACACGCGATTAGCTCATCAATTTTTATATCGACACAGTTGTCCACGAGGGAAGGCACCGACATACGCGGACGTCACGTGACGCGCGGCGCGACTTTGGGGCCTTGGCTCCTTAATAATTGCGTGATGATTTTGTGTGGTTAAGATGTAACGCCACCATCGAGTATCAAGCTGCACCATTGTCGCCCGATAGATCGATTAAGCTTACCTCAACATCTGTTCGCTTTGTTTAACTGTTTGTTTTAAAGGAGCTTTTATTTGTGTACGCCTCTAAGTACTTGGGCTTTGCTGGCGTGATTGAAAGTGTAGGTTTCTTGGTTCCACGGTCATATTGGAATTCAACGTTAGGGTTCTTGTAATGTTTCGTCGTGAAAGACTCTCTTGAAGTCTGGTATAAGTCCAACCAAATCAGAATGGTGTGCACCATTCATCTGATGACTTACAAAAGGTAACTAAGAAATTGTTAGATTGCTCTAGCTGACTTCAAAAATGGTATAACACGGATGGACTCGCAAAATTGCCCGATTTAAATCAGGCAAAATCAGCTTCGTTTTCAAACTTTAAATTTTTTTCTTTTCTTATTGTACATCGGGAGAAAACTAAACTGAATTTAGGCATCGAGTCATGAAAGGATCCCAAACACGTTTATTCTTTTATACCCTACATATCCTGATCCCAAATCATCCGTGGACAAACTTTGGTGGTACATGGAAGGGGCATATCCATTCCCTCTTCCATCCATCCACGAGCCGAGCTGAACTCTTCCATTACTGGATCCCACCCACTCCATCGGCCCGGAAAATTAAAATTGCTCCTGATGAAATTGGCAAAAGTCAATTTGTCCCCAACCCCCAAACTCCCCCTCCTCCGCTCCTCCGCAGCTTCAACTTCTCTCTTATCCATCAGAGCGGAAGTTTCCTAGGAACTGCTGAGCGAATGTACTCAATCTTGCCACCTTCGCGTCAATATTGAACTTAATACGGGGGTTGCCACTGTATCAGGGAAAAAGTTAGGGAATTTTTGAAAATTGTTTTTATGAAAGTCATGGAAAGTTTGAGTTGATTATTCGAGGAGAGAACGGGCCAATCATCTTTTGCCAATTGATATTATTTAATAATTTTAATCATGATTGTAGGTAGGACTACACCTATAGGAATTATTTTTTATTCTCTGGTAAATTGATTTGAATTCATTTTGTTTGAAAGAATGAATATCGGTCGGTCTAGCTAGCTCTCGTATCGCATCTCGCGACGTTAAATGGTTTTAATAGGTTCGTCCTCGAGAAATTCCCAATGATGAGAAGAAATTCGGGATCGTTGCCAGGAAACCTTTTCCATTCCTCCTGCGCAGCATTCAGATCCATTCCCGATGGAGAGTGCACTGCCGCTAAGCTCTAATTTCGCGCAATTTAATACGGCGTAATTTAGAATTCGTCTTTGCATAGACGCTGAAAGAGATCGGAGTCGATGTCATTTCAAGTTTGCATCACCATTTCATTTAACAATCCATTGTTATTACTCTTAGCCTTAAGCATGAGACGAACTTAAAAGTCAGGGAAGCCCCAGAAATATAGTGGTAGTCGTAGAAGCTGGCGCTTTTCGTTGTAAACAAGTCTGTTTATCGTTGGGTAAATTCTTGGAACCGCGACGATTCGAAACGAGTTTGACCGTTTGTACTTAGGCCTTTGATGAAATAGAACGCCGCCTTTATTGTATCAGTTGAGAAAACAAGGTAGAGGTTACTATAGATTCTAGCCAAGGCTTACCGTGTTGACAAAGTTTTAACTTTTATTATCAAAACATGTTTTTTAAAATTCAACCCACGTGTCTTTTCTTTTTTGCTCGTTTTGAATTTTATAATATTATCATAATACGGTCGTTAATCACGTAACTCATTTTATTTAAGACAACTGTATTAACGCTACTTTCTTTATAACGAGATTTAACATAGTGTATTCGTACGCGTTACACGAATGTCAGTGTAGGCCTACGTTCACAGAGCGAGAGGGAATTTTTGTTGGGATATAAAGTATATAGGTAATTTCTTATTCAACGGGCTGGAACATTATGCCTTTGTAATTTTTTAGAATTTTTCCTTACCACCCAAAAGTTTTTAGATAATCAGTGTTTAGTGGAGTGAAGTGAAGAGTTAGTTTAGCTTTATTTCAAGGAAAGCCGTAATTAGCATAATTATCATGTGAAATTAGAAAGGTTTTTCATTTCTTCTGTCGATTCAGCTGTCTAGTTAACCAACTGAACTTGATTGATGACGAAGGCGTGCCTTGTCAACGCGACCGTGCTATCCACTATGTATGTACTAGTTGGGTCCATTAGAGTAATGGCCGATTGCGCCTTTGACTGTATTCGACTCTATAGCGAGATAACGTTAGGTGCCAATAATCCATTACCGTGGGAAAAAAAATAAATAAATAAAAATTGGGTGAAAGTTTGAACTTGATTTGAGTAATCGTGAATTTGTTGTAAATGTTTAATTTAATTTTGTAAATTGTGTTTGTTTATTTATTTGGTTACCAGTGTTGCCAGCCAAAACCAATATAAAGTAAATAAAAACTTATGGTTGGGTATTCGAAACAAAATCGACCTCTAGGCTTAAATCTAAAGTTCCCATTTTACTAAAATAAAAAGTACAACCCACTCCCAAGTATTTGAAAAAGAAAAAAATAAAAAAACTAGTTGGGGATTACGGTGGTGGTAGTGGAAGCTTCACTTGTTCTCATTTAGGTCACCATAAAAAAAGCGTAATGGCGTCGACCCCCTAGTACCCCTAGCTAGATTTTTACCATCCTGAAAAGCGGCTAACAATTTAAGTTAAGGTTGTTCAGGTTTTTTTTCCTACTGATTCAACTGTAGGTACGTGCGTAATCCAATGCTGGTTTGTTGCAGTTACTAGTTAAATACACATTCTACGTTCCATTTCAACTAATTTCTAATCAATTTTAGTTGTTTAATTTAGGAATTTCTTGGTGGTCCTTTGCTATTTTGAAATATTTAAACTACTAATAATTATCGTCTGCTTAAACACATTATTAACCCTGAGGGACCTAAACCGTTGTTAGTTAGTTAGAAGCATAGGTGTTTTGAAGTACTTACAAAAAATATAAAATAGCGAAAGTTGGGTCAAGGCTGTATTGTTTTTCATGCTTAGGACGTGAGTAACTACACCCCTTAAAAAGACAAGTTCTTTTTGGCGAACTGCATAAACACGTCATTGTCCTGGACTAGACCGCTTTACTCTCTCTCAACACAATCCACCCTTAAACAATAGGATTAAAGTTGTATTGTTATCAGGGAGAGATAGAGTAAATGAGACCTCTTTTCAACGCCGCGGTGTACCATCCTGCAAAGAGGATGATGGGAGGCCACTTTTAAGGGATTCCAATTTGACGTAATTTGTAATTTGATCGGGTCAAATGACCTACCCAGTCCTCCTTCCTCGGGATACGTTACACCCGAAGTAGACGTATGAAGTAAAGGCGCTCGCTTGACTTATACAATTTCCCATCGCGTCTTATGCCAAAATTATAATTAAAAGTTCTTTTTAATAAAAGGCTTAGAGAAGACGACGTTTAGTTTCATTACGTATCTTCTGTCTTCGAGGTAAACGAATCCGATATGTCGATACGCGGATGGATAACTTATATCATATCATAGTCTAGCTAAATCGTGTTTGTCCCTCGGGATACTAGGAATAGTATCGGGTTTCCTTGGCCAAAGCCAAGATTTTTCTTTAAAATGAAAAGAAACGGGCATCTCAGAGAGAGAGAGAGAGTAGCGCTTTGGGCCGTACCATCCTCCTTACATCTTTCATTTAGATTTATTATGGACGCCTCTCTTCTGGTGGTGGTGGTAGTGCCTTGAGCGACCATTCATTCCTCCACCGTCCGTAACACGTGCGCCACCATTTTTTGGCAAAAGTGCATTAGCTACTGGTCGTAATCGTAAACTAACCTTAGAGAACCGAACCCTATCTGTGTAAGAATCTCAAACCATTTTTAGCTCTTTTCAAAAACCCAAATTCCTTCCCCAGGACACGTCCTGGCGTGCTAAAGTTAGTATTAACGCTACAAAAGCCTTCCTGTTCAGTAGAAAATTCAACTTTTACTGTTAGGTAGTTCTGAATGCAATGAGAAATGCTGTATCTTTGAATTGCCACCATGGTGACAAGAAATCAACTTTTGGTCATCGTGGTCCAATACTGTTTCGAAACTTAGGGCTTGATCCCTTTTAACCTTGAACCTGTAACAAAGGTCATCTACTGTTTCAAGGTCTCAAGCAAACGAGGCGAAGGAGTTACGTTTTTGTCAGTCAGTCTTAAAGGAGCCCAAGCTCTTTCCACTTTTAAGTAAAAATCTTTTGTTGAAAGGTTTTCTAACTATAGATTTGAAGACGGTACACAGGCCATCACCACCACCCAAGTTTCCCTCCGGGTCCACCTCCCCCCAAAAACGAAAAGTGCTCAAACATACTTTCTTGAAAGTCCGTAAACCAAATGGTCTTCACCGTACCCTTTGCAGCTGGCATTCTCGAGGCGCTTACCCTTACCCCTAAAGATAAAATAACCCCGGCATCGTGTCCCGCTCGCCTTGTGTGTGCTTGTGTATGCTTTCTATTTTTAGAAACGCCATTCCCTCAGTACAACCCCCTCCCCATGATGGGGTCACGGTCTTCTTGGAGCACTTACCATGCTGGCTGGCTAACCCCCGACCTTTTCTTATTTTTTTGAAGAATAGGGTTTTTCGGTATCCGTAATCGCCAGCCGGATTTCGAAGTCCCCGAACCCCGTGGTTTCTGTCCAGCCCGTACCGTAAGAAGGGGAGAGAGGAGGACCTTACTGACCTACAATATGGCCTCTCGCTTTTTAAACCCGTCTGCTCTGCACTTATTATTTAAGGGTGGCTACGGAGTATAAAATTTTAGCCCGTGACCCTTTTTACAAATAATTCTTTTGATTCCCTTCCTCCCTCCCTGGGTTATTTATGGTTCGGCCTAGGTCATCGGGCATATGGCGCGTACCACCACCACCCAACAACCCCACGAGTTACTACTAACCTTGACCTTTTGGGTTGCTTTTCCTGTCCCTCAATCTGGTAGGGTTACGGTCCGGCCATCTCCGAGTAAAATTTATGGGAATGTAACATAATGTTGGCTTATGTCGCCATGTCATATCCGATCTAAGTTACCAAATGTCCTCAGAACGTACCCTACTTTAATTTCTAACGAAAGCTGAGTAAACATTAAACCCTGGCGTTCTTTCTGTCTTTATGTCGGAACAGTGCGTACCATTTCGAGTTACCAGCCTCGAAAAGGCAACTAATACGACCCAGTTAATTAATTATTCGGGTTTAACTAATGCCTTATGCGAATTAAGTCTCGCGTAAAATTCACCTTGTACTCTACGCAAATAACTTTAAATTAAATTTAAACACTCAAATTCTTTGCCAGGAGTTTTTTGGAAGAATTTTCTTCAGTATTTTTTTTGTTGCTGTATGCGAGGACACGATTAGTATTAGCGACTCATATCCCTTAAAGTATTTCTAAATAAATACTAAAGTTAACAATGAAAGGGTTAAAATTTCGTTTATTTGATTTGGTTCCAGAGAATTTATTAGGATCATGTAAATTGCGTCATTTTAGATTTTCAGTCGTCGCGTGTCGGTAGTTCAAAGAATGAGCTTTTTGAGATTTTCTAGAATGTTAATGGTGGTTTTCCCCTTTCCGCACCGTTGCTTCATTAAAATTAGATTAATTTCTTTCCTCTTCGTATCAGTCTGTCACCGACTAGATTAGAATAAGTTGTACTTTGGTGACGTCACGACGTTTCTTACCTTGCCGCGAGCCAACCACCGCGCGCTGTCGTCTTGTTGCAGACGGCGATGCTAGCCAAATATCTTTTCTCGTGAAACCGGGGTAAAGAATCGAGGTAGTATTGATGATCTAACATTCCTTGATTTTCCGACAAGAGAAAATGGACAGACAGACAAATGATGCTGCAAAAATATTCTCCTTCTCCCTCCCTCCACCTCCCGCTGCATTTTTTTCGCTTGTTTTCTTTTAGGAAGCGAGATAAACCTTGCAAGATCTCTCTACCCCCCCCCCTCTCCATCCCGGGTCTTACCGCCGCCACCGCATTTAGCATATACTTTCTTTCTATCTCGCTCACTCTCTCTCTCTCCCTTGAATCTATTTAATTCAACCCGGAATATGCGCGTTAAAATAATAGTGTATGAATTTGAAAAAATAGGTTAAGCCTCGGTTTGAATTGAATTTCTTTTCATTTCGCGCGCTTTTGACAAATGATGACACGTGCAGCTTGCAATTCGGTAACGTTCCTTAAGCCTTTGTTTTTGAAAATTTTAAGTCTCGCGCGCGCGCGTGCTTTTATAATCTCACGTGATTGAATACGGTTGAATCTTTCGTTGCTAGGCAACGCTAAAAGCATAATTGGGTAATATATTCGTGGACGATTTAAAGGTATTCGCGTTATGTTTTAATCCCTTGTTGACTAGTCTATTCCTCGAAGAAGGGCTGTCGGGAGCGATGACCCGCTTCGCTCGGCTCGGCTCTCCTCCTCGTAAAAGAAAAAGCCAACATATTTTTTTCTTTCCTCGCAACTTCTTAAAAGTTTCTTTTTCTCTGGTTTTCTCTCTCTCGCTCGTCGTGGTGGCGCTAAACTTAGTTTTTCCTGAGAGACGTTTCTTCGACGCCTCGTTCCGTGTAAAATAGCCCCTTGTCGTTAAGAGCTCTTATTTTTAGACGCGTTTTAACCACACTAACCAATTCCGACAAAAACCTATCCCCGCGATGTTACCCGTTTTGTATTGGTGATGTTGTTTGTTGAGTAGAAAACGTTTCCCTAGCCTGATCATTCATTATGTTAACCAAGTATTTGGTTTTCTGCACTGAACGCCCCGCGTGACGCTGTCAAAAACAATGAACCCACGGAAAGGGGGGGGACAACAAGTAGTTTTGGTGCCCAAGCAATTTTACGAATCTGCCTGGGACTTTTCTTCATCAGGATGTAGTTGTCACCTTGGGAAGGCAATTTGGACGAGGCATTTAATTTTCAAGCATACTTAACGGCGCGGTAAAGGCAACGGTGCATACGTCATCTTGTTTTTAATCTGCTTGTATGTGGTTTGAAATCTACGTAGCTTAGCTCGCTAGCTCTAGGATAAAAAAGTAAAAAACTGCTATGAAAACACAGGGCGGCGGTGGTGGTGGGGACGTTTTTTTCTTACCAATTCCAAGAATCCCACAGCGTAGAGTCATCCTCACAGACAGTTAGTTCTCCGTGGATGAGGGTATACTTAGGCGAGTTGCGACTGGGGTTTATGCCTGATGATCCGAGAGCTAGCGAGCGAGCTAGGCCTAAGTATAGGAAGAAAGGAGGCAAGGTTTAGTTATCATCCATCCATTCGCCAACATCATCCTGTTCGTTTTGACGATTTCTCTCGTCTCCTTATCAACGCCATTCCGTTGATGCGTGGGACCTCAATTTTTCCGCGTCAAACTAACTGCACCGACCGTCGTTCATTTTGGGGGAGGGGGGTGAGCGAGAGTGTGACGTAAAACTTCTCCAATCTAATGATTACAGTAAGCAAGGAAACGTGGAATGTTGCTAATTCTAGCTTGTTTAATTTGGTGCCAAAACTGTGAATCGAGGGACTCACTTTTTAGACTTATACCAGAACTGTTTCAATTTGAAAATAATATAAAACAAAACTCTGGTCTGCTGGGAGACCAATGGTCCATTTTTCCTTGGAAATCCTTTATTTTTGCCCTATATTATCCTCAGATTTGTCCTATATAACCTAAATTTTGGCCTATATTGTCCTTTACAACCTAATATTTTTCCAATAACATTCATTAAAACCGAAGAATATGTGAAATTTAAATATATAGGCTAATATTGGATGGAGTCCCCGTGTTTAAAATAAACTAATAGGTCAAAAAAGGTCGTGTATTCGAAAGTTCTAATTCTTTTATTCTGGCAGTAGGTAGCGATAAGAACGTGTACACTGTACCAACGATCTCGTAAGCAAACCAAGCAACCAACCACCTGTACAATTCAATAGAGTACATTATAAATTCTATTCGGGGCTAGCTCGCACGATAGCGTGTTGATTCAGGAGCTAGCTCAATTCCTATAGTTAGACCAACCCGCTTTTTGCAAAATGAAACCGAGTTACAGAGAGAAAGAAAGAAAGAAAAATCTATTTGATATTCCAAATGGAGGCTTTAATGGTTAGGATAATTAACCCTTTTTCCCATCCCCCTTTACCCTTATACGAATTAAGGTGTCGCCCTATCTAGAGCATGCGCTCTATTGGGCGGACTGTTTCACGCGATCTATTGTGTGTTTACCGAATTTAATGACGACTACGGACGGAGTTTATTCAACCCCAATAATGCTGTGCGCTGCCGCCAAGGCCCTACTTAGGCTTTGTACGATACGCTGCCTTAGTTCCCAAAGTTTAACATTAGGCCTAACTATAGTTTTGATTATCGACGTAGAATTGGTTAGGTTATAACAATCCAACTTCATTGTTGCCAGCAGCGCTGCGCTTTTGCTTAAAGCTGGGGTTATTTGAGTAATTTAGAGAAGTGTTTAAAATTTTGGCGGGAAAACGGGGTTCGTAGAATTTAGATAGAAGCCCCATCTATACGTCACGAATGGTGTCGTATCAATTATTAATTTACGCGTAACCTTTGACATATTGGCTTTAAAGAATATCGCGAATTAGCTACCAAACGTGACAGTTTAACAACCTTAGCGTGTTAAGTAAGGATTTTAAATGTCCTATCGAGATCAAGTTAAATTAAACTTTATTCTTAATAAGTTAAGCCTTTGTCAACCTCATTTGTTTTTTTTTTTAAACCAAGGCTTACTTAAGGCAAAAATGAAGTTGGGTTGTTGTTTTTGAAAGACGCGAGGCTTAGCGGCGCATTTTTCTCTTTATCATGATTATTATAGCGTAACAAGGGTAAGGCGTTAATAATAGCTTTTAATGTATTCTGAAAATAATCTAGGGTTAAAAATAGTCGCGCAGGCTTGCTGCACCAAGCAGTCTGTGCACCGTGGAGAAATACAATCCTTCATAACGTCAGGGTAATTGCCTTAGGCCTTGGCCTAACCCCCAGAAAGTAAGAACAAAAAACTTATGTGGCTTATTGCTTTGATATTATTTTCCTCGCAATATGTTAATGTCATAATCTTTATTTATCCAAATTATAAATGCAACGTAACACCATTAGTTATGGTTTGCGAAAATAATACAGTATCGATCTTTGTTGAATTTCTTATAAAGTAAGGCCTGGAAAAGGTGGGGGGGGGGGAGAATGCGACCGTGAATTGATTTAAATCTCCCATGAATAACAATAGCCTATAAATAACTGGTTAACGTATAGAATACAGGCAACCGACTTGTACTATTGACTCTGGTGATTTTGGAATGCATTCTTGACAATTACTTCGCAAGTACTCTATTAAACTCTTGGAAAAAGGCTTAGTTGCAATCCAAGCGACAAGGGCTTCACCTCAAAGATTAACACCCCAACTCCTCAAGACGCGTCAGGCTTTAAACTTAAAAAAAATATATGTTTTAAAAAACTGCAATCTTGAATTGACTCAAAAATCCATAGGCATCGCGGGGGCTTTTTAAAACCTTCATAGAGTGTCTCCTAAATCGGAAAACACGTCAAAAATATCGTAGGGTTTCTCTTCTACTACAAACTATAAGAAGAAGAAGAAGGATTTGTTTCTTCTTTTTCTTAGTAAGAGTTCTAAATAGTCCTAGTTTTTTATTTCTTTTCAACTGTCACGGTTTCTCTTGTCTCTACAGTAAGACCTTTACGCTATTAAGATTTAAACTGGGTGTACTGACGAGTAACATCGTCTCGAGACATCAGGGCCAAAATCCTCATACCGCTTTTATTTTTGTAGTCTAGCTGACGCCTTTTTTGCTAAAAAAAATATTTTGTCTCTTTTTAAAAGTTTTTTTTCTCTTTTTAACATTCGAGGTTTTCAGTCTGTATTTTCTTTTCGTAGTTTTTCCGGTTTCTTAGAATTCCGTTGAACCACGTGGGTCGTGTGATTTAATGTCCGTAATATTTTGACTGGCAAACTAGAAATTAATTTGAAAAAGAAACTAAGCTAGCTAAGCCTTGGTCTAATTTATATACAGAGTACAGACCGAATCACGTGACGCAACTCTTAATCACGCGCGGAATTTAAAACAAAAAAAAATAATAATTGAATAACAAAGGCTTAACAAAAGTGTTTACTAGCCTAGCCAGCCTTGGCGTAATTGCTGACAATAGAAATTCCGACGCAAAGTCAGTCAGTCTCTCAAGTACACTTAACTTTGAAACGTTTGCGAAAAAATCGAATACCGGTGCTAAAGGTTGGGGGGGGGGGGTAAGAGACTATCGACTTGTACAATCAAAAGTCAATTTATTTGAAGAAGTAAAAGGGTGTATGTATGTAGTAAATAGCTTCGTATGAATTTAGTTCCGTATTCTCTCTCTCACTCTTCACAAGCAACACGGTCAAATCTTAATTTGAAAACATATTTGAGAGAGGGGTTAAAGCATTCGTGACGTTTCTATGGCGACGTATTTTGACCCTGTAAGCCTTGGCAGGGCGTCTTCGTGGAAACGTGAGAATTCCTCTATCAAACTCACTCCTGAACCCTCTTACCTCCCTCCCCGGGCTGGACCTTCGTCGTTCAATTTCGAATTAGATTTCGCTTCTGAAAGGCTGCAAGAGCAAGCGAGAACTGATATAATATCAGAGAAGCCAAGTACCCGAGAAAGGGATTTCAAAAGCCGCTTTATTTTGCAATCGCCAAGGCTTCGCGGGATCAATTTTGTCGAATTGGGAAAATTGTTACTTCGTTTCTATACTTGAAATATTCACCTTTCTAAAAAAAGCCAATTATAGAAATACGTTAGAAAATTAGCGAAACCACGGAGATGTCACGTGACACGATTGGTTATATTTATAGTCGTATTATTTTATCCACTCCATGAAGTGGTTATCCCCTCGTCTCGGAATGATTCTGTATAATTTTTCGGTAGACAAAAGTTAGTGAATCGTGACGTCCCACTTTTTATTTTGGGATCGAAGTCGTTTATCTAAAAATAACCGCACCACCTTTTTCTGGCAACAATAACGCGCGTAATGATCCGTAGTATACTTCCAAGGTCAGTTTGCAAACTGCCCCGAAGGTAAGGCGGATGAATATGCCGTGTAAAAAAACCCCGATAGTCATTACTACAGAGTATACCCATTTGATCTCGAATAGCTCGATCGTATATCATTACGAGTTAGCATGCAGACTGTAGGATGATAGTCAGGGGCCCTGAAAAGTCTCACGGACGGTCGGTGGTATCGTCTCTTTGAGCGTGATACTAATTAAGGATGATGTTTTTTGCCATTCCCGTCTCGTAGTATCCAAGTTTTACGTAATCTCTATTAGATGCAGTAGACGAGAAGAGGTTCTTTGGTAAATTCTAGCCAGCTCTTACGTCTTTGTCGGTTCATTGTCCGAGGCACCCCGTTCCTGAAACTGGAGTTCTCTTTCTAGACGACGGCCTTCGTTAACCCAACCATAAACATGGCCTCTCTTGTTTCTTCTGACAGTCTAGAAGACTAGAACCGAGCTAAATGACATTGAAACTAAATCTACTTGCTATAGAAGAACTACTTTGTCTCGTAATTTTCGTAAAATAGTCTTAAATAATTCAGTAATATTTAGAAACCAGAAAGCTTTTGTTCTTTATTGAACTTTTGACTTAACACAGGCTAAGGCTTAAAAGTCCTTGAAATGCAAAGACTAAGGCTTAAAAGTTTTTGAAATGCAAAGACTAAGGCTTAAAAGTTTTTGAAATACACGGACTAAGACTTGAAATAAGTATTTTAAATGCAAAGAAACAAAACCCAAATAAATTTTTCTTGTCTTCCGTGTCCTCTAGTATAGTTTAGAAGCGCCGTAAATATTTTGGGTGATTATAAAATTCTCAGACGGCGTCGTCCAAGGTTCGACCTTCGGGGGGGGGGGGCAGAGAAAAAAAGATGTAATGTTGTTTGTTTTGTAAGGAGCTAGACTTGAGCGGAACCAATAGAGAGGGAGGGGGTCATTGTCTCCCGCTTATTATCTTGCCTCTCGGCGTTTTCCGGAATCTGAACCAAACCCCCCCCCCTCCTTGGCGAGAGGATAAACTTAAGCCTAGCGTCTTCAACTACCTTTTGCTACGTTTTAATCAATTAAGAAAGAGTGACATGCCCCTCGGCTTGCTTGCTTTGATAGTCCATAATAAACGAGAGGGAATTGACTCCATCTGATAAATTTGAAACTTAATTTAAACAAAGCTTCGAGTTACACGTCGTTAATTGGAGCCAGTTAAGGATCTAATTCTAAAATGAATATCGAATAACTTTCTCTCGTGTCACCGAGGCTTAAAAAAACCGCGTTGCTAAGCAACCCAACGCCAAGAATACACGCGCGCGCGAGATATAGTTTTAAAGTTAGGCTTAGCAAAGTCATCCTCGAATTTAGGCTTAGCGTATAGCAACAACTTATCGATAATTCTAATCTATTTTAGTCCCAATTTTTTTGATCTTTTTCGAAAAGAGCGAGATTATTGGTTAAATTTCCGAGGTAATAAAAAAAATGTCATCTCGAAGGTTTAATTTCTGACAATGTGCCAAAAAGTACTTGAAAGAAACAAAGTTTATTTGTTGTTATCGAGTTGATAACGAGGAGTCATTCTTTTAACGTTTCTTCACAAATTACGTAAGAACGACCTCGTCGAGTTTATTGATAAATTTGCATATCTGGCTGCAGCGTGGATAGAAACTGTAAATATTTACCATCGCGTATAGTATAATAACGAAACATTGTTCCCTAACCCTTTCTCTCTCTTTTGAAACTAGAATACATCCGCGTCATTTTTATTACAAGTAGGGTATCCTTTTCCCCCATTTTTTAAGCCCCCCTTCATTATTTTTTTTTTAGATACTCGTCTAGCGGCAAGGCTAGACGAAATCTAGACAAGGCGAGCTAGCCGAGCCCCCTCGACCAATGATTTTGCTTCTTACGTATTTCTATATAAATTTGTTCTCTCGCGGGTGACTGAACTACGGACGAGCTTAGGTAGTGAGTGAATAAAGGGGTAAAATCCTCCACCAGCAGCAACCCGACTTTATAGAGCTTTGCTACTACAACCCTTT
This sequence comes from Phalangium opilio, assembly GCF_054372755.1. Lineage (NCBI taxonomy): Eukaryota > Metazoa > Arthropoda > Arachnida > Opiliones > Phalangiidae > Phalangium > Phalangium opilio. Next base: position 796,609 of record NW_028324147.1, on the reverse strand, counting down.
CACGCTCTCGATTCCGCCTCCTTCCTCTGCTCGGCTGGCTGTCGTCTGCTGCTTTTCCCGCGACAAACATATGATATAAAACCCACTCGATCGTTTTCACTATTAAAGGAAAGTCTCCCCAAATTATTTATTTCAAAACAACATTAGGGTCTGCTTGTTTACTTTGAATTCTAACCATTATTTTTAGAAATATATATATAACCTTTGACCTCCTATAGTCGTATGTACAGCATCCGAGGAACGTAAATCTGAAATTTTATCCGTGTTAAACTTGTTTTCGGTGTCAGATAGTCTCCCAATTATCTCGGTACATCTCGGGGTTACGTATAACCTTTGACCCTTATAGTTCCGCAGCATTCTGGTAATCGAATTTCACTTTATGTAGGTACTTGAATAAGGCGTATTACTTTTTCTAGTAGTTGTTTTGGTTTCGAGTTATTCGATGCCTTTGGTATATTAAACCGAGGCTTAAAGGATGATTTAAAATAAACAAGTTTTCAATTTCCAATTTTGTTTACGCGTATTATATTCTGAGATTCGCTCTTTGGAATTCAATTGGAAACTCGATTCTTGGAGAGATTTCTTTTATTGGTAAGACGAGAAGGCCTTTTTCTTTGGCACCCAAACTCCGCGACACCAAAAAAACGAATTAAAATTGAAGAGGCTGTATGATCGCTCGACTTGTGTGGTCCCCCCATATCTCCCGCCATTTCTGTTAAAGACCCTCCGAATTTAGGGACATTTTTTTCACCCTTTTCACGGATATCAAAGTCGTATTACCACAAATTGCGACATTTTTAAGATAATGCGGTTTTACGAGAGAGAGGGGAAAGTCATTGACGCGTTTCAATGTGTGTTTGAAATTTTGAATTAAATCTTTCTAAGCCTTGGTCATGACTTAAATTTCGTAGTCATACATTTAAATACGTAATGAATTAGGCTTAAATGCATGACGTCACGCCAACAGTTCTATAGCTCGAAGGGAATATTCTGTATTTATTTTCACAAATAATTCATTTGCTCCGTGGTGCTTAAATAAAACTGTCTGGTCCATTCTAGACGTTAGGCCCATTCTCTATACGAGAGACGAACTCTTTCTTAAGTATATATCAAGCTGGCATTTTTTTAGCGTTAACATTTTCAAAAATAGAAGCTCTAGCTACCACACGCTGAGATTTTCTGGCAACTAAAAGCGGCGGCTATTAAAAATGATTACGCGAGTATATTTTCTTCATAACCCCGGGAATTCGCTTCCGAAACTTTACGAAAGATCCCCCTTTTAAAATTTAAATTAAAAAGTACAGCACGTGCGAAAGCGAAATGAAGCGGTTAAATAAAGCGCCTTCCCCGCCTTTATCTTCAGTATCTTCTAAACTTGACATTGTCGCGTGTTTCTTTTTTAGCCTCGTCCAAAAATAACCGTGGAAGCTATTCGAGGGGACATTCACTCCTACGAAATTCCGTTTCGTAATATTTTTAGCAATGTAGGCCAATTACGCCTCTCGCCGCCTCCCTCTCTCTCTCTCTCCCAGAGAGGGATCTTTAAATGTTTTTACACTCGGTTCGTCTCTAGTTGAGGTTTCTATCTTGTATTACGTAATCTGGGTTAATATCAAAGGGGGCGTACATTTTTACGCGTGGATTATTAAGGTTGGGATGGATTATGGGAAAGCACCTTGTACGAGTGTCAGTTTAAGTTTAACGATACTTCCTATAGAAATAGTATGGGTTTACGCCTTTAGTCGTTACTGTGAGGTTGTATTGATTTTTTTTAAAGGAAAATATACCTTTTTTTCCGTAACCCTCTTTCATATTTTTCTTTTCGCTCTGGAATGCACTGAACATCAAAAATGGATAACTTCGGAGAGACTTTTTCCAGACAGTCGCCGCCTTTATCAAACTCCCCCCTCCCCCAATCCACCCACTGTCTTATTTTACCGCTACGCGCTCCTTCCTAAGCTAAGAAAACTTTACTTCACATTTTGATCAACTTCTATTCTCTTTCGCGCTCTCTTGTAATAGGTTTTAACTCTTAGCCTAAATTCGCTAGGGTTTTGTTCGAACTGTTTTAATCTTGAGTTTCATGGAATTGTTTCGAAATTAGGCCCATGAACTGCGGAGGTTTTTACCGAATCGTTCAAAATAGGCTTAGGAATTACGTAGATTTTATGAAATCTTTGAATTTAGACTTAGAAATTGTGGAGGTTTCCAAAGGCTTAGGAACAGTTGTGATGAATTTCTTAATTTAGGCTTAGTAATTATTGTTTTTGATGAAACTCGGTTATTTTTAATTGATATTTTTAGATTTTACGCTTAGTAACTAATTTTTTCAATTTATCTAGTATCTTCGTTGGAGATATTAGCTCTAAATTTATTTTCTTTTGGAATAAAAAGTATAGATTAAAAATTATTCCGAAGGATACTTAAGATAGTGTTGATGACTTCCTTTTTTATCGCAATTAGGCCTTGGTTATTTAAAACTTTTATAATCTAATCGTCGGGCCCTGCATGTTTACAAGGATTCTATATAGTTGTTTTTTTATTTTAAAATTAAGAAAAAAGAGTTTAGGCCTTGTCTTATTTTTATTTCTCTCTCTCCTTATCCCTAAAAATGTCGTAAATAAACAAGCCCAATGATTTATCGCGCCACTTCACGAACCTCAAACTCGTTGAAATAAAAAAAAATTAACCAAGATTTTTAGGCTTAAAAAACAAAATTACGAAATGGTGCCACTTCTTTGCACTTGGTTCTCTCTCTCAGTGCAATTCCCTCTTAGAAAATTGAGATTAGTGTCCTGGGATTATTACGAGACTGTGGCGTCATCCTGGGAAAGTGCATGCTTTTTATTTTTTCATTTAACGGAAGTCAATTAACCCCGAAGTTATTGGAAACCTATTTTAATCCCTTTCCATATGACCCCATACCCTACACTAAACCTTTGTCAGGGATAAGCTGGTGGTAAAGTCAGGTTAGGGTTTTGTTTATTAAATCAACAATCGAAAGCTGCAGGCTTGAGTTTGTTGCGTTATGTCCCATTGAATTTTTCGTAACCCGGTCCGGGATCTAATAACCAGGACTTTCCGCGGTTGTTACGGAATGCCTATAGATGACAAGAGTATACCCACCACCACCACGTCAGAGTGCCAATTGCTCTCGTCACTCTCCCAAACTTCGTCTCCTACCTCGTTGATGGAGGAATTGTCTTAAGGAACAATAACTCGCTCGCTCGCTGGCTGGCTGGCTTCTAACTCGGTTAATGTCTGCGACGCGAAATGACGTGGGAGTCGCCGCAGCCATGTTCCTCGAGCCATCATGCGTGGCCAAGTCTCTCTCTCTCGTTTTGTTCTAAGAATAGTTTGGCAATGCTTGACTGTTTACCTCCATCGCGTCACGTCAAAGACTTAGACATCCTCGCGTGATTGCGTCACAAAGAAGAGAGAATAAAACGCGTTAGACAACGGAACAGTGTCTCTCGAAATATTACGTGCTCGTGGTCCCCATGAAATTTTAGACATAATTTAAATTTTTTGCTTTAAAAATAATTCATTGGGTGTTTTTTAATGAAAATTTTTCTTTGTTCTTTGTCTTGCAGCAGTCAAGTTCGAGTGGCGAAGACGAGTCATCAATGTGCGGGTCGGCAACTTCGCCTCTCGCCTCTAAAAGATCTCGAGTCGAGGAATGTCTTCCGTTCTCGTACCCCGGGATGGTCAGCTTGGACGCCGCGACTTTGGCCGCTTACTGGTACAATTCGCCTTGGTCCAGACTCTCGGCCATGTCCATGTCCGCCTTCAAACCTTGGAGCACCGGTATTGGCAAAGACGGAAAACCATTACTCATACCTGTACCTGCCTATATCAACGACAGGTAATTTACCTTCTCTTTACCAAGTATACCATTCTTGATATTACCGGCTGTGTAGGATACCACGATATTGTTAATTCCCTAGCCAAGTACTTATCACTAGTTGAAAAGTACTGAACTGTTCTTTTGGTTGATCAACTTAGGGAACTGGTAAAATAAAATTGCGCAATCCTTATCTACGTCTGTACTGACGTGTTAACTTTTAGTTGTTGGTAAAAAGCAAGAGGATATTCCCCTATTTTGTAGAGACAATCGAAAAAGGACTCGAATTTATTTCTAGCATAAATTAGACACGCAACTTGTGTATTTTCGGTTCTATATACTTTTTGAGAGAATTCTTATTAGTTTTATCCACGCGATTTGCCGCCTTTTCATCAACCTAATTTATGCGTGTGTATCTACTTCGCCGCGAAAAAAAAGATACAGGATTTCGTTGGTTGTATTTTTGCGTATGTGTTGAAGGTTTGGCGTTGTTAGGCCTAACGGCTGCTAAGCACGGAATGAATATATCTAGATGGGCTTTGTGTCAATCGCGCGTGTCCTTAAAAAATTCCTGGTGCCTACTTCTATTTTTCCTGGGAATCTTTTACCCTTCGCTTTTCGTTGTGTACTGTTTTCGAAGGTAATGCGCCATTAATGACCAAAAGTTGCGAAACTAGAATCGAATAAATCTGCCACCACACCGTATGGGGATACCTTATCTTTTCATTCTGATTATGTCGAAATAGCTAGATTATTTTATTGGCGTCTCTCGCTTACTCGTAGATTTCAAAGCTCAACCGTTATAGACCATTCTATTGATTCCAACGGAGAAGCAAACGCCATAAGGGCGGGGAGGTCACCTTCTCGCCTTAATTCCCTCGCGCCAAAGATGGCGGCCTCTCGCGCCTGCGTGTTGCTTCATCTGTCAGTAATTTATGGATGGGTTAAAGCTATCAAATCTGCTTTTCAATCGAATTAACGCGCTCTAGAATTACTTGAAAATTATTTATATTTTGGTCATAACGTGACAGTAACCATTAATGGCGCATCCCTTTTTGTCTAACAAACAAAATTCTTTCTATTCTTGACACTATCTTTATCTTCTTCTCTTTCTCCCTCTTTTTTTCCCTCTCGTTTCTCTCTTTTCTCTTCCCTCTTTTTCTATCAATCTTGCGTGTCCGAACGGTGGTGGTGTCTCCCCGTCAGCGCTCCCAATACAGTTCCTGCAGTCTACCTGGCCACCACCCCTGAATCTCCGGCGGCGGTACAAGCCAGCCCCGAGGCGTCTCTGGACACTACCGCTCTTAGCCCTAGTGAGACTAACGAAAAGTGAGTCTCACTCTGTTCTTTCGCCACGACAAAGAACGACGGACATTCCCACGTGTCTTTGCTCCCAAATTTTTAAACCTTGGTAATGTTGTTGCGGGTTTATTGGCTTAATGGTTTAGGTAGAAATGTTATCGTTGAAACTAACGCGTCATCGAGGTAAATTATCAGGGAAACCGTTGAAAACTATGGATGGGATTTGAAGTTTTTGGAGACAACCCAGGGGCCTTGGTATGGTTTGCTCGTCTTGTTAATTTCAGGTATTCCTCCCAAATGGCTGCAATCTCAGGTGCGTAGCCTGTAGGGGGATGGGTTAATACATTTGGGACTGTACTCCACGGGACACTACCGACCTCTGCAGGCGTCGCATTCTGGTCCCACAATTACTAAGATGGGCCCTAGCTTTCTGGAAACTTTTGCCAAGCGGCTTATTGCCGTTGATTGTTGTTGCCGACGGAGATATAGCTTTGAAAGGGGTGCCCGCCCATTAAGTTTCTTTAGAATCCTGCTGGAAGGCTTTTCTTTTGGGTTGTTTCTTTCGCTTTTGTGGCTTGAACCATCGAGTCATGGTTTTATTTCGTCTTTCGAGAAATGTAAGGCTACCAAGGTCGCGTAGGGGTATTTTTAGACCAACTGAGCGCGTATTAAGTCAAGAGTACCTTTACCAGCGATCATTCTATCGGCTTCTGGTAACACTGGGCGAAATGACAAACCTAAACCTCGGTTACCCTGTCTGCCTGAAAATTACTTATTCTTTTGAACTGGTAATAAATAATGAATCTAAATACATACGTAAGAAGAGAAGGTTCCTGGAATAAAAAGCGAGCAATACGTAATACTACAGGGGGGGGGAATGCAATGCACCCCGGTCGGGCCATGGTGATAACAGGGGGAAAAGAAAGAAATAGCGTTTGTTAAAAGACGACTTTATTTATCGATATTTTCCATCCCGTATCGACTAGATGAAAAATATGTCTCTCAATTCAAACCGATATGAAAAATGTATTCTATTCGAATTGGACACACAAAGGTGTCGGAGCACAATTGAGCCTCCGTGGTAACATGGTAAATTGAGGCCACTCACTCCTGGATGGCTGGATGGGTCCCCAGCTACAAGTAGTGCGACACCCCCCCCCGGGGGGGGGGTCTCTCCGTCGATTTATTGGGTTTGGAAGATGCTCTGATTAGGCCCGACCTACGATGCCAGCAGCCCATGTACTTCGTGGTCTAAGGCCCGGGGAATTTCCTTCCTAGCTATTTTAAAGTGGTAATAAAACGTACTTGACTTATTTTGACTAGTGACTTAGCGTGAGTTTGAAGTTGCGAAAGAGTGATTTTGATTTCACTGTATAGAAGTTATTTGAAAGATCTTTTTTAAGGACAGTTAGGGTTGCGTAGACTCTTCCGTTATTGGCTGCTTGGAAATTAAGGTTTCGTTCGAACTAGGCCTTATTTTCAAGAAGGTTTTGTTCGAACTACATTTCTGAACTTAGTTACGCATTAACCCTTTAATTACGAGTGCCAGCACCTCTTGTTATCTACGCTTACACCCAATTGCAGTCCCGGGAATAGGCCATTATTCCGTAATAAAAATTAAAAGATATTATATTGAAGAGAGAGCGGCTACTTTTCAGTTACGCCCCAATAGTTATCGGAGAATTGCCAGATTTGAAAGAAAAAAGAAAGAAAAAATGAACTGAAGGGAACGGGTTTTTCATATTCGCTCGATTTGACAGAGGTCATGTTCTTCATCAAATAATTTTTATATCATCGAATGTTTTTGCCTGTATAGTATAGTAACATACCGGTATTTGAATATATTTTCATTTTTAAAATTTTGACATCCTCCCTTAGGCGTTTATTTGCCTACAATCAATCTGGTTTGCAAATTTTTACAACTCGCTATAATTTTCAATCCGGTTTTTGATACCACCGTCACCGTGTTATAATATTTTTTGGGCCAATTTTTAATTTAAAAATTTTAATTTAAAAATTTTAATTTGAGTTGGGATAATTTTGAGCTTTTTTCAACTCGAGCCCTGATTGGTTCGTAATTCCGCGCGCGTGATAATGCCGCCAATTTTTTAAAACACACAGATGAATTTAAAAATTCAAAAACTAAGGCTTAACGAAGATTAATTTATTCATGGAGAGCACGTGATGTTTATAAAGCGCGCGTGATTTAAAATTTTAAGAAGAAAAGGCTTAAGGAAATTTTAAAATTTAATACGTGATAGGCAAGGGTAGGTTAAAATATTTATTTTGGAGATGAAAGCTTTAAAATATGAAAAATATAAATTTGAAAGATGTATCAAGGTTTGTTCGAGGTCTCCTTGGTATTTACGGGGTATTGATTTTAAGATAGTAACGTGTTTTTCCGAGTAATCGGTTTTGAGTAAAGGATTTCTGGGAAGAAGAGTTAGAGTTCCCCGTAAACGAAATCCCCTTTTGAAAGGGGACCAAAGTAAAACGAGCTCTCTCTCTTCTCATAGTGCTCTCCTCCTTTCCTTCCCTAGTATAAAATCCTCTTTTCAAAAGGATAAAATTATTATTTCTGGGAAAAATTCGGCGTCTCTGAACTCTTCCTCGCGTAACCATGACGACGTTTGATTGGCGGCGCCCGATAAATTGAGTTTCCATTTTATTTCGCCCACCAACTTCATTTTCCCATACTTGCCCCTAAATAATCATCAAGGGGATATTCTTTAATCCCTTCTTCCTCATCCTCAAATTCATCGGCAATTAGCCTCGTGTGCCTTCAAAATAAAGTTTCCTACCTATTTATAGTGGCTACTAAAATATACTCAGTCAGTCAGTCAGGTTTAGGTTTGGTTAGGCTGAGTTCAAACGCAGGGTTAAGTTGCCGTCTTCAAGCATATTTATCGCTCACCTTTAACCTTAGCTGCGTGGTGTTGTTAAGTTACTAGTTCAATAGTGACGCCATCTTTCTCTTAATTGTCTTCGGTTTAGGCCGTTTCCGCTTCTAATAACAACCCTAAACTTTCTCGATTGAATAAAAACATCATTAGTTTCCTAGAAGAAAAACAGTGAATTATCAGTTGCTATCCTAGGGATCTGTATCTCGATAAATATTATTGTATCTGTTATCCGAAATTTTCTTTTATTATTGCGAGTTATTTACTTAAATCGCTTTAAGAGAAATGAAAGTACTTGGGGCAATAATATACGGGTGTCCCCGGTTCGCAATGCATTGTCCCCGTGCAACGTGGTATTGTATTCTCGCCAGGAGGGGGGAGGAGAGGAGATGGACCTAGCGAGCAAAACAACCCTTCTTATCCTTTGATCTTACCGCCCCGAAGGATGAGCGCCCTAGATGGAATGGAAGATGCTGTTTAAAGCTTACTCGTCTTCTCTTTTATTATTCCACTTTTCTTCCCAAATCTCTTTGCTCTCTCACTCTCTCTCTGGTTCCTGTCCTTCAATCGAACCCTTCCTTGTCTTCGCCCCCCTCTCCCTCCAGTAATCTAGTTGCATCCTAAACTCTATTGTTAAAATTTAGGTGCACTGCATGTGCCCGCTCAACCCTTTCTTTTTAAATATTTAAATCTTGCCAGATCTTCTCTTTTCTTTCGTACAATTTCATTTAGGGTCCAGTTTTATTAGCCATGAAATATGGGACTACTTTGATGTCGAAATAAGATTGGTATCTTCTAAGACTAATCCCTTGATCCCCCTGGTCAGCTCCCGATAATATTACCGTTAGGCTTAACCCTTCGCTAGTTTATCTAAGGAACAAGTGATTCTTTAATATACAGGGTCACGGCGCGGTCATGGTGTTTAAAAATGGACACCATAAAGGTCATGGGAGTTAAAAAAAAGGTCAAGGAAATGGTCATACTTAATGATATTACCTTAAGATGTATATTGTCAATCTGTTAGTTTATACAGTATAAACCAAGTTAGGTTCCCGTATTTGTATACAGAGGGGCCCGGGCTATATTTGTTCGCGACTTAATGATGTTTTGCATTTCCATTTAGCTAATTAACTTGAAATCGGGAGCGTCCCTTCTCTCCCCCCCCCCGTCCTCCAACTCGCCCCCCCCTTCCACCACCGGGAACCACTTGGATTGGTAATACAGTGTAATACTACTTAAAGTTATATACATCTCCCCCCCCCCAGTAAACTTTGCCGCCATATACTGTATATAGTACCAGTACCATGTTTTAAAAGCTTTAATTAGTAGGATGGACTTTTGAAATGACCAGCTGCCCCTCCCGCCCGTCCGTCCGCTCCGACTCTATTTAGTTTTAATACTTAAATGCGTTTTGCTTTCAAAGAGGATTAAAATTTTACGTTCCTCTTTGAGAATCTTTCTCTCTCCGCTCTCGCTAGCCTATTAGCTAATGCCCTCTTAATGGTTCTCCAGCTCTTTTAATTTTTGCTTTTCCGTTCCGATTTTAATGATAATTAGTATAGTTGAGCCGGGAGTGTAACGCGAGATTAAAAGTTTCCTCCCAATGTTTGCCATTCCAAAAGATACGTTTTAAGATCGTCTTAATTTTAGCATTATTATTTTTTTTATATAAGAGAGTCAGATGAAGTCCTTTTGAGTACTATGAGTCTATGATAGTCCAATTTCTCCCGTTTCCAACTATACCTAATACTCGGGGGTTCAACAATCAGGGCCCGAGTAATAAACCGAAATGTTCATAAACAGACCTTTCCCCGTAGAAATAACATTGCAAAATAAAACGAAATTAAATTTTGTAACGTAACGTAGTTTAATTTAGTTCTAAAATACATTTAACCAAAAACTTAAAAGTTAAAGTTTTTATCCGGTTACTTGGACGGGTCCAGCGGAAAAAAAAAACCCACTCCAACCTCCTCCTATTTATTTCTGGTGTTTTATGGCATTTTCCGAGTTGAAAATTTGAGCCCTGGCTTTTGGACTGACTTGTAAAAGAGAGAGGGAAAGTTATGGATGGTGTGGAGGTCATAACCTTTAAAAATAAATCGAATTAACTGGGCGAACGTTGCCCCGCTATTAATTAAGCAACTGGAGATGGAGGAAGCTATATAGGCGCTCCATCTTCAGCTTCTCCTGCATGTACAGAGAGAGAGTGACGCATCCCCTTGTATACTGTTCTGCCATAACCTTTTTAGTAACTCGGCAAGCGCCCCAACACTTTTAGCAATATATATATGCTCGGTATAAACAAGAATTGCTTTCATTTCTTCCAGTAATATTTCCACGTATTATTCTGATTTGTTTTTCTACAAATTAAAGAAATTTAAAATTGATCAAACTGTCAAGGAGAACGGATGAACGAGGGGGTAGACACTTTGGATCTCTGTGTACACCTGAGTTCAAAAGAGTTCAGCTTTGAGAGTGCATTGAGTTCAAGACATATTGTACACCTGAGTTCTCAAGTGTCTACCCCCTCGCGGATGAAACGTCAAGGAGGGTATTGAAATGTAATCTGTGGTAACCATGTCCTTTTTGTTATATTCGTTGTATTATTTATTAAATTCGTGTTTGGTATAAAGTGGGGGTATAAAGGGCGGCAGGGTTGCTGCCGAGTCCTATATTAGGGTTATTCCACTTTAGCTAAAAGAACTAAACTATAAAAGATATCTGGGTACGTGGCTTTTGATCCTAGATCGTAAAAATAAAAAGCTTAAGCCTATATTTGGTCGACGAAAGGGCTAAGGCCGGGCCGCGCTTCAACCATCCTCCACCAAGATAGACTTTGTTATTATATTATATACCCATGCGGAGAGAGTGTAGAGCTAGAGAGTCGAGAGGAAATTCGTTAAATTCATAGCCTTCCGCGTTACGGCACTGGGGTCTCTGGCAGAACCATTTCTCTCCCGGGGGGCCACCCCTTTTCCCGCCAAACACAAACCCAAAAGAAAATATCCAGATTTTGACCGTAAAAAGAAAACCGTAGCGCCTCTCTTAAAATTGCGCCATTTTTTATGCTACTCTAGCTGGAAAGGGATTGCATTCGCCAATGAATGAATGGAGGGAGGGAGGGGGAGATGCTTTTATAGTTTTAAGCCAACTCCACATATTCGGTGCTCGCAGAGTCCCGAGTGGCGAGCGACTTTCTTGAGACGTATTCCTACAGATAGTTTTCACAGAAAATTCCTCCACTCTCTCTCTCTCTCTCTCTCTCTCTCTCTTTCTTCTCTCTCTCTCTCTCGGCTTAAACTTCAGTGCAGTGTTGTCAAAGCATCCGCGTGTCAAGTTGGTCAAACACTGACCATAGTCATGAACGGCCTGGCAACACTGGGGAACCCTCCTTTTTGGTGGAAACTACGTATATACGCGAAGGGTGTTTGTACTTCTCAAAAGAAACTGAGATGAGCTTCAGGCAGCTTGGGCAGGCGTGGGATGTTATAGATAGAGGATATAGAGTGAGTGGAGAGAGAGCCCCATTGGTTTAAATTTATTAGGACGGCGTGATCACGCTCTCTGCTAGTTCATAATGGCAGACTCTTGATTTATAAGAAGGTGTAACCTCGATAGAATTAATCTCCTAGAAGATTAAGCGTGTTTATTTTAAAATCCACAGCTGCGGGGGTGAATTAAAAGTCTCTGTAACCGCGCTCGCTAAGTCTCCAATAGGTGTACGTGAGCGTTAGAAAATACCCAATGTTGCTGCGGCATTTTCCCTGGCAAATATTGATTATACCCCTTCAAGATGTTTATGGGTGAAACGTGCAAATAACTTTGGGAATTATTTTTAAGGAGATCACTATCAGGCCTAACTTAAACTGACGCTCCAACCAAAAATAAGTTTGGCTTGGGGGGGGGGGGGTTACGTTCAATTGTAATAATAATAATCATCATCTCAAGACGTTTGTGATTTTAAAAGCCTTGCTTCATTAGTAGCTAGCGGAAGAGCTTTGCAGTAATTAAAGAAAATACTTTCGCCGGGACAAAATGTTTATTACACAATTATTGCGATTGTATATATTTAAGCCAGCCAAATTCCCTTCTCTTAAAAAAGAGACAAAAACAAGATGGGTGAGATCCGTATTAAAGCCACTAACCACATCGTTCCCATAATCTAGCTGTTCCTATTAAACATACTAAATATTATGTTCTGTTGAAAGCAAACCGTAATTGAACCGATTTTCTAATGGAATTGAATTTAACTTAATTCACTGAAAAGGGTGATAAATATTTGTTACTACTACTACTACTACAGGCCAGTTTAAACTAATAGCCTCATCTTAGATACACGATGAAGCCCGAACGAAACGAAGGTCAGAATCGCTAACTTTCTTGACATTTTTTGATCGATGCGATTTGGGGAAATAGAAAAAAAAAAAAAAAACACTGAAGTTTAGGAACAAGAATATTTATTTAGGATATAAAGAAATATTAAAAATAGTTTGGCGCCAACGTTTTACAACCGTACTAATTTTTAAAATTCCTATTAAAAACAGAAGCCCGTAACTTGGAAAGTTTGAAGTAATCCTTAAGCCTAGTTTTGAAATTGGAAAATTCTCGCGCTTCGTGAATACATTAATGTTGGTGAGCGCGTGATCACGTGGGCTATACTTTGAGTTTTGAAATTCCACGCGCTTTAACAATGAATGCCACGTGAATACGAGTGACGTATGACCTCGTAACGTCTCTTGAAACTCTGGATGGAGAGAGGAGGATTATGTCTTATTTTAAGTTGCGTACTTCTGTGGATAGCAGGTTTTTCCGTCCGTCTGGTGTTTAGCTTTTTGAAGGAAGGAAGGGAAGGGGTAAACGAAAGGCAAAGTAATTAATTTATTTTTTCATGGCGTCTTTCGTCCGCCATTTTTAAATCTTTCAAAACAAGACAAGATTAACGATGCGGAAAACATTTCCATTAAAAAACAGAACACCGCATTAAATAAAAAAAGGGTCCCTTAAAATAAATAACGGTAATAAAAACGTTGTCGTAGTAAAATGAAAAAAAATAACATAACCAAACCACCGGTGACTTTTAGGGGTCTGTTTGGGGTTATGTCAATATTAGTTCAAACATTTAGTAAAACTCTTCCGGTCCGCTTCCTTATTATCTTTGATTATCCTCAAAATAATAATAATAATATACAAACCAGCATTGGCTGGCTTTTTTTTTTTTTCTTATACCGAGTTCAAATGCCTGCAAAAGTGAGATTTATGTAACTTGGAAAATGTTTAATTTGATAGATGAGAGATTGTCCGATATAAACCAAATTTGAATGAATGTTCTAAAGATTGTATTGAACGCGTGTTTGAAGTTTCAATTGAATCGGTTGAAAATTACGGAAGTAATCGCGTTTGAAAGATTTTGATTCCGCCATTTTCTAAGATGGCGTAAAAAGTGTCACTCGATTTAAACCAAAATTTAAACTGTTGTTTTATAGGATACACGATGAACATGTATTCAAAGTTTCAGCTCCTCCTGAATGGAAAATTCAAATTTTATCCAATATCATTTATCCTTACATTTAAAGATAAATAATTCCCTCTAGCTTTTGTCTTTGCTCGAAAGATTTCATCTTCAGAACTGACTTTATTACAATTTTTTGAAAGTGCCAGCGACTTTCTTTGTGGAATTTGATATTCATTCCATGATTAGGAGCTAGTCGGACAAGTGGACTAGGGGCGCAAGTCTCTCTCCAATCCGTTAATCAAATAATAACAAGGAAATTTAAGAGTTACGGAGAATGAATTAAGTCGAGCTTAAAGAAAGACAACTTTAGTTCTAAAGTAACTCGACCATTTTAGTGACGCGATTAAAGTTTGAAACGTAAACTTTAGATTAATGAAATATTAAGAATAAGCTGCTGCCGCTATGCATCGTGAAACATTGTAGTCTTTAAGCGGCGTGGAAACCCGCAAAGTAACTTAAACGTATAAATTACTAAAATTTAATTTTCATTTAGACTTTGAACAGTTTAATATCGTGTCACAAAGTTTCGGTTTTGTTTTTTTTCTTTCACGAGAGACATTAAATTTGATTCACGAGTTGTAGGCTTAATTATAATATTTAAATTTATTCTCGAATGCTTGCTTGTAAGCGTGGTCGTATAGTAAACAACTTCATGGACTTTGGGAATGAAAAATAAGTCGGATAACAGCGTGATAAGTTGGGTTAGAAAAGAACGAAAAAAAAATTGTTATGAATACGGAGAATACTAGATTCGACTCTTGGCAGGTGTGTGTATGTGTTGTATAGTCTATAGAAATAAATTATTAGTGTCCTTGTACAGACAACTTAATATTTTGTTGTTGATGTCTGTGTTATTTCCTTTAACGTCTGGCAACCCCCCCCCCATCCCATATATCGCGCCAAATAGCCTTGACTTTAATACTACACGAGTTTTTAATTTTAAAATCTGCCACAGTTTTGGTTGGTTTCGACGTATCATCAGGAAACGGGTTGTTTTTACCTTATTTACCCCCCCTCTCTCTCTAGTAAACAATTATTTATATTCTAAACGGAACATAAATAATAAATTATAAATTATACGAAATTTATTGAATTGAATTAAATTTTAATTTTTAATTTTAATTATAAAAATATGATTTGTTTTTTGAAACTTTGTGGGTGTGTCTGCAAGGGGACATTAATTCAAAATAAGGGAAAATGAAACAGATTTGACGTTTGACATTTAATTAAAAGCGCTTGTCTTTATAAAGGGCTCTTAGATATCTTTAAATCGAAAAATTATAAGTCCCGTTCGGATTAGATGGAATATTATTTTATTTACTGGAGTTATTGTTTTAAATTAAGTGTTTTTTGGTTTGTTTATCCTGTAGGTGTACTGTTGGTCCCTGGTCGTGGCCCGAGATGTCCAACGGTGGTGGTCGTCAAATCCAGTTGGCTCCTGGGTCGATGGTTCGTGCTGAGAATTCTTCATCTCCGGAATCGGGGTGCCAGGGCGGGGGTGAGACTCCCCTGAAAGAATTTCCATCGGCTCATCAAAATTTCGCTGCCGCCGCCACCGCTTGCAGACAAGTGCCCGAAGCGTTTTGCCTTCGTTATGCCAATCAGAAACTAGGATAATTAACGTGAGTTTACACCTTATTACAACTCCCCTTCTTTCTTTTTCATTCCATTCCATTCTCTATTTTATGTTACTTTATTTATTTTTACAATCGTGAATTTAATTCGGGTCGTTAGACAGTTTTAAGAAATTGATTACGCGTAGAAATTCAATGTATGGTCCCCTTATCGTAATAAGACTAGACTGGGGCCCCACTTTGGGTTTCTTCCAAAGATTATTCGCCTTAAACGTTAGGTTCCATTCGGTATGGCGAATTTTAAGTGATAATAAAAATAGGAAAATGCAATTTAATTTTGTTGCAGTAAATGAAAATCCGGATAAAGTTGTCTCACGCTTTGAAAGCCAGCCGAAGTTGTTTTTTTGTTGTTAAAAAAATTAAAAGAGGTTGGCGAAATTAATCAGTTTACGTCATCAAGTCAAAAATTAAATCTTCGCGAGTCTCTGAAGATGGGGATAAAATTTTAAGAGAAAAACAAACAAAAACCATGTTCAAATTCTTTTTTATTTAAAATAAACAAACATACGCCCGCCACCAACGAGAGAAGAAAATCACCTTCGTAACTCTACTCCAGAGGTTAGAGGTCATCCAGGTAAAATAAAGGGGAATATTGGGAGCGGGCTCCCACGGCTCCCCCTCTTAATGGGGAACCAAAAAAACAAGCGCGTCTTCTCAAAATAGCGAAACGATTTCTCAAAGATGCCGCCAATCTTAAAATTAAGATTTTCCCAGAATAAACAAACATTCGAGTTTAACCAAAAGTCTACTAGGTCACCAAAACAATATCGAAGAAGTAAACAAACAAAAGTCCGTCGAAAACATTTTATTCAAACTTAAATCGCCAGTAGTTATAAACAAATAAACAAATTTAAACATATATTACGCGTACATGTAGCAAATTTAAACAAACAAACAAATCGCCAATTATTGTTTAAACTAAATATTTAAATTCTTAGTTAATACGGGTTAATTAAACATAAATGTTTATTAAATTTAAAGATTTTTTTTCTTATAGAAATTTTGTTTTTGTTTTTTTATATATACTTCCCTTTTTGCGTTTTATATATAAATTAATTTCTTTCCAGGTCATAGGTTAAATAATCATAATAGTTAAAACATAATACCGTAATTTTAAATGGCTAATTCCCATTTTTGTGCCAAAATATCTTTAAAATTATCTTGGTTTTTAATTTTCTTCCCGAACAAGAAAATAAAAAATTTAAAACATCTAAGCGTATAATTCTCGTGGTGCCATCGTAAAATTTGGCCTATGACCTTTTAATTGTTATTATTATTTTCTTCATCTTATTTTAATTGGGATTAAATTAAATTAGGTTTTTATTAGGAACTAAAGGTGCCTTCCGCGCGCTAATTTCTTTCCCCCTTCTTAATTAATGAAATTCACCTTTTTAATTAGGTTTTTCTTTTTATACTTACTTTTTAGGATATTAAATAAAATATATATATTTGTTTTAAAAACCTAATTATGAAGGGCACTATTTTTCCAATTTTTAAAGTACAAACACAAATTATAATAGGCTAAGGAGGTTTTTTTCATCATTTGTTGGTTCAAGTTTACACGTTTGAAAATATCGAAATTTATTAATTAAATTAATTAAACAAATCAATCAATAAATAATTAGAAATATAACCATCGTTAAACGCCTGATCATGTTTCGTTTCTCGATTTTATTAAATTATGGGATGGAATTTTTTTCTACGTGTAAAATTGAACGTTATCGCTAAAAACCCGCATGATGGTATGATTTTGAAGGATTAACGTGAAATTGATAATTTTAAAAACGCCTTTTCTCTATTTGCGCTTCCTAAAAATAAAATAAGAAAACCAGCTCTGTCGAATCAATTTCGAAAATAAATAAACAAATGAGTAAACACCTAAATATTTAGAAGAAGTAAAAATAAATAGTCAATAGGCTATCAGACTTAAGGAAAATCAACAAACAAACAAACAAACAATAGGGAGTACCTGATAAATAAAATCTTTCATGATGATATTTTATTTGTTTTAACGCGCACAATTAAACGTTATTACATTTTTTCCCGAAAATGAAATCGTATTTTTTATTTCGTAATAAATTTAAAAGAAAACAAAATAATATTATGATAAACCAACAAACAAACAAACAAACAAACAAACAAGAATCCCCCCTCAAAACCCCCCATAGCTCCAGTCAGTTGCCAAAAACCTTAAATATAAACAATTTATTTAAAAGAAATAAATGATTATCACCCCGATCTAATTATTTTAAAAATAGTAATTAAAAACATTTCTGAATTGACCCTTGATAAAATTTCAAACAATTTTCTCTTCAGAATTTAATTAATTAATTAATTTAAATATTTAAAGTTAAATCAACGTAAAGATTTTAAATGTTTATAAATCGTATTTATATTGAAAAAGAATCAATAAACAAATGAAAGAAAATTTGATATTTTATTGAGGGGATATAATGGAAATATTTTATACCTAAAAAATATAAACTTAAATTTTTATACAATCTAAACAAACAAACAAACAAACAAACAAAAATCGTGTTTCTACCACTTTTAATTATTGAAAATTTTATAATAATAACAATAACAAATCAACAACCCCCGAAAGTCGTTTTTAATTACAAATAATTAAAAAAAAGGCGACAATAACAACAAAAAAAACAAATTTATACATTTTCTTCTAAATAAAAATAAACAAAAGGTAAGCGTCTTCAGTTTTAATTAATTAAGTTTTATTTTAATCTTTCGTGTTTTACTGTTTAAAAATTATACATTAACGGCGACAAACGCTTAAAACCATACTTTAAATTGTTTATTTTTAAATTAGGCTTAAATTCTAGTGTTTACAAAAGGCTAAAAAATGATTGAATGTTTACACCCGAGTAAAAACGTTGACTTCCAAATTGTATATAACAACAACTTCCCCAAAAAAATAACTGCCACAATTACCTTAAGGCCATATATATAATACTTGGAATTTCATGGAAAATTCCTGAAATTTCGTGGAAAATCAGAAGCTCAACGTTTTTACGCAAATTCATTTATAGCCCGTAAAATTTAATTTAAAACTTAGTCATTTATTTTTTAATTGCTCATAAAATTAGTTTTAATTTTTCAATTAAATATATACTAACAGTACAAATTAATCAAACAAAAAACCTCCAGAAAATAAATAAATAAATAAATAAATAAGTAAACAAACCGTAATTCAGAAAATTCAATTACTCTCAATCAATTCGAATCTTTGATATCCATAATAATTATTTAAAACAAATTCACACCAATTATTTTAAAGTTAATTATATTCCCTTTTAATTGAAAAATCTAGTGAAATAGTAAACAAACAAATAGTGCTGTTGGCTTTATTGCGATGTTAAAAAGAAAATAAACAAACAAACGAACAGTGTGTGTCAGTCAGACTGTTGGAAATTAAATGTTTTTATTTAAAAAATGCGAAAAAAAAATAAATAATTATAATAATAATATTACGTCGGCGATTTAAATAAACAAAACGATATTGGTGATTAATTAAGATGAAATTAAACTAATTAAGCGATTATGAAAAATTGGTGCCCTGGTTGACGGTACAGTGCGGTTACGCTGAGATTGAAATCGTTAAAAATAAATAATTAAAAAAAATTTACCGATTTTATATTAACGAGAAAAAAAACAAAAAATTGGAAAATTATGGGAGTGAGATATTCTGACGAATTGATGACGATTTGTTGAAGAAAAAAAACTGTGATTATGTTATAAAAAATGGGATAGACCAAGATGAGGCCTTCAGTTTAATTATCTACATTTATAATTAAGTAGTTATATTAAGTTTTTATATACGAAAGAGCTACGGACTTTTTGTCAAAAAAAAAAAAAATAATGTTCTTGGAATTTTTTTTTAACATAGGCTAATTAAATTTAAAAATAATTAACTGTTTTTTTTTTCTTTTGTAAATATGCCTGAAAAAAAAACGCGACGGAGAAATTTGGGAGAAAGCCTTATTGAGATAAAAAAAATTACTTGTTATAAAATAAATAGTTGTCTCTTGTAAATATTTAAGAAAAAACAAACAAACAAACAATGTAAGAAGAAAAAAATTTTGATTGAAAAAAAATGTCCCGCCTTATAACTGAAAAAATAAAAAAAAATAAATATTGTATAAGAAAATACAAGAAAAAAAATCACGTGGGTTTTTTCAAAAACATTCGGTCCAGTTTTTCGAGTTAAATTATTAAAAATAAAGAAAATACCAAAAAATTAAAAAAAAAAATAAAACCAAATTTTAAAAACAATAACCAACGTTTTTTAAAAATTCTCGAGAAAAATACATTTATTAAAAATTAAGAAAAAATGTCCTCGTTCAACATGGTGCTGATGTTTATAATAAATAAGAATTTAAAAAAAAATAAGAAAAAATCTATTAGCTTAGGATTTGGGTTTATTTTGATGTTTTTTCTCAAAAAAAATAACGTTTTTGGCACTTTTTGAAAAAGTTGGGAAAATTAAGAGAAACAAAAAAAAAAATCCAAAACATTATAGTCGTTCTTTGTGAAATAAAATAAAAAAAAATTATTTTTAAAAATTTTTGGACGAAAATTTGAACGGGAGGGTAAAAAAAATTAAATTTAAAAAAAAAAAAGCCGTCGAAAAATTTTATTATTTATGTCATTTATATATGGCTTATATTATAATTTCACTGGTCACCAAAATTTAAACTAATTCTAAATTATTAATTAGGGAAAAAAACAATATTATATTAGGATTTAAAATTTAATCAACTAAAATTTACGAATTACATTAGGCACCAATTAAAAAAAATTAATATTGAAAATTATGATGGGCTAATATATTTTGATAAAAAAAACCAATTAAATCTTAATCATTACGCCAAAAAAATTTAAAACAGTTAAAAATTCGGAAAAAAGTAATAGAATTTCAACGGTGAAAATTTTAATAACTCCTTTTTTTCAGATAATAAGTTTTTTTCTTGTATAGAAAACATGGCACTGTTTTTTTACACAAATTTCGTGATATTAAAATAATTGTTCTTCGTTTTTTGAATTCAATAACAAAACGAGAAAAAGATTTTACTAATAGGCGCGGTGTTCAATTAGGTGACCTCTAAATGACCTCTTCCACGTTAAAGAACGTCAAAAATTAAACACATTCGCAATTTGAACCGTCATTCTATCTTCAGTATTAACGAAGATACGAGCGTTTGAATGATATGAAGAATCCTTAATTTCTATTGGTCGATTTAGTCATAAGCTCCTCCTCTTTCTCGTATAATTCAAATCCTCGTATCT
Organism: Phalangium opilio; assembly: GCF_054372755.1. Lineage (NCBI taxonomy): Eukaryota > Metazoa > Arthropoda > Arachnida > Opiliones > Phalangiidae > Phalangium > Phalangium opilio. Next base: position 776,116 of record NW_028324147.1, on the reverse strand, counting down.
CTTTTAAAATTGAAGATAGAAAGACGATTTCAATTACGAATATCATTAATTTTTCACGCTCCGTTAGATTTTGAAGTCAAAAATTACTCAAATTGACCTTTAAAAGGTCGAAAGGTCATTCTGGCCATACACCACGAGCACCGTGTCCGGTAAAACATCTTCGATTTGTCTTGCCTTATTATTTAAAAGAAGCAAATTTACACCCATTTAAAAAAGGTACTGTTTTGTATAAAAAATGAAGAAAAAAATGTTTTTGTCTATAAAATTCGATAAAAAGAGTGTCGTTTAAAGAAAAATTTAAAAAAAAATATATGTAAATATTCTTTATTATATATAAAAAAAGTTAGAGATTTTGCGCAGGCACACGATAATAAAGAAGAAAAAAATGAAACAGAAAAAAAAGAAGAACTTAGCTTTGGTGTGCATTTTGTTGGCTCCATTTTTTATTATTAAATCGAGCCAATCGATACGAATTATTGAAACAAATGTTACTCTACTATCAAGGTCAAAAAATATAAATGAAAAATAAAAGATTTCTCAAAATAACACTTTGTGCGTTTTTACATATTTAAATTAGGCCTATTCCTAATATTTTAAGAATGAAATGAAAAATGTTCGCCAGCAATCAACCTTGCGTCGTGATGCGCGTGATCGAGTGGGCTATGCTGCTACAAAGTCCAAAAATATTTACTGTTGCAGACGACAGACGAATTTCTTCCCGTGGCCGTTACCATGAAGCTCCTCGTGTGGCAAAGTTTGAGGGAATACGACACATGTCGGCGATCCTACCCTATAGGTGCCGACTGTCCCGTGTCCGCCGGAGGTGACTTACCCCAATTCCACCTTCCGTCACCTCCCAAGTAAACCTCATTTCCTTCCCTGCTTATCCACATACGACCTAGCGGCCCCCGTCTGTGCTGGGCCGCGTAGGGTCTCCCGCTCCATTCTTCCTGGTGCTCAAGGCCTAACGGCTAAGCACTAGTGCTCGTAGGTGGAAAAAAAAAAAAAAAAAAAAAGCTCCTCGTGTCCTGTTGAATCTCGAAGTATGGATGGAATCTCTGGAATTGCATCAAATCTTAAATTGGGTAAGATACAAACAATTCTTTGGAAGACACGCGCCGGTTCCTTAAGATAATAATTGAATTGAACGGGAACAGCGAATTTCTGATGCTAATTAAGTACTTGAATCAAGAGGCTACCTTATACTATTTCAAATTTGTATTGACGTTTTTAAAGAACTACCCTTGTGGTCAAAATTTCCGATTTTAATCTTGAAACTCTTTGAACTTTGCGGATTCAACCGATTCTTGGAAAGTTATATGGTAAACCTCTTCATTAGCTTCGGGTCAGACGCTCTACCATGAATCTATATAACTAGTTATATAGATTCATGGTTCTACACAAAGCTTCCTCCGATGATCAGATCCTATTAAACCCCAAACTTAGATGCTAACCATAAAAGGCCCAACTAATTCAACTATGCCTTGTAATAGAGTGGCGCGCGACTTAATCTAAGGTGACCTTTTAACCCCGTCTCTTCTCCTTTGATTATGCCGGGCATATCCAATTATCCTGATGAATTTTTACCAAATTTCGTAAGCCTATTTTAAATCCAATATGGCGGCCACACAAAGTTCGTACCGGTTCGTACGAAATCTGCAAAAGCTAAGGGAACACTAAAACCTATTTGAATATATTAAATTTCCTAACAACTTTAAACCTATTCTATTTGGCGAGGCTTACGAAACTTATTTAAAGTAAGTCTAAATCTCTCTAAATTGCCCATTGTATCCATAGAAAAACCGAGAATAGGCCTAAATTTTTGAGGCCCCCTGTTCTATTACCGAATTTGACCTCGTATTCGCTGTAATTTTCGTGGTAGGATATATTTTTGACGTCCCTAATTTAAAATTATGTTCCTTTTTAAACTTTTCGAAAGTCAAAATGAAATGAATGGTTTTAACCTTTTAGGTAATCTTTAATAAAACGGTTTCTCGGAAGAAGAAATATTTTAGACCTAAAATCTGGGAATAGCGCCTAAAAAGGAGGCCCCCACTCTTTTGTATTTTTCGTACGCTATTACGTAAAATAGAGCTCCCTTGACTTGTTTACGATTATTACGTATTTCCTCTCTTCCCCCTTCCCATGTGTAATCTGAAATAACCCCTATTTAGAGAGAGCTTCAAAAAAAAATATATAACAATATACTCTATAGCTCAAGACGAGAGTATTTTAAAATTCTCTTTCAACTTATTGCGAAATACCACCTGTAAATAAATAAATATTTTTATTTACTCTATAGTAAAAAGTGTGTACTGCTCAGATCCGATAAGATGCTAGGTTTAATTAACTTCAACCGGGGGGGGGGATACGAAATTTAGCTTAAATTGTTGATGACAAAGATTAGTTTTGTTATTTCCCTCTAACTTGTAGATTAATTCTAGATTGGGTTTTATTATTTTTAGGGCTAACGAACTTTGAAGTTGATTAATGTTCCTACAAATTAGGCCGCCGCCGCCGCCACCGCGCTATCCAAACAAGACTCGAACGAAGAAGAAGAAGGCGTTTTGTTTTTAAATTTCTTGTCCAGATAAAAGCGCGCGTACGCTGCGAATTGGGCGCCATAATTTCCGTTAGGGTCGCCTCGACTTTATAACTTGACTCAAGGAGCTAGGGGGGCTTCCTTCCGAAAACGCGTACTAATACCCCCCCTTATAATAATAATAACAACAACCCAGTGGGTATAAAATGACAGGTAATTTTGAAAATGGGTGTATAGTGTCAGGGAAAAGTGAGGGAATTTTGAAATTGGGTGTTAAATGTCAGAGAAAAGTCAGGGAATTTTGAAAATGGGTGTATAGTGTCAGGGAAAAGTCAGGGAATTTTGAAAATGGGTGTATAGTGTCAGGGAAAAGTCAGGGAATTTTGAAAATGGGTGTATAGTGTCAGGGAAAAGTCAGGGAATTTTGAAAATGGGTGTATAGTGTCAGGGAAAAGTCAGGGAATTTTGAAAATGGGTGTATAGTGTCAGGGAAAAGTCAGGGAATTTTGAAAATGGGTGTATAGTGTCAGGGAAAAGTCAGGGAATTTTGAAAATGGGTGTATAGTGTCAGGGAAAAGTCAGGGAATTTTGAAAATGGGTGTATAGTGTCAGGGAAAAGTCAGGGAATTTTGAAAATGGGTGTATAGTGTCAGGGAATTTTGAAATTGGGTGTTAAATGTCATGGAAAAGGTCAGAAAATTCAAAAATTGGTGTAAAATATCAGAAAATTCAGGGTGTTTTGAAATTGCAATCCTAAAAATCGCGGAATTTCATATTAATTCATAAATTTTGAAATAAAAATCTCTGACGGTTGTGGTTCCCCCCTCGGAGAGCGTATAACCATAGCTAGTTATTATCTAGTTCCGCCGAAAAAAAAAATAGCACCGTAATAATCCTCCGGTGCTATGGTAATAGCGTTGGAAAAAGTTACGCGAGTTGACTTATAATCCTTGTATTACGCGTATTATTATTCAGGGAGGCTCCTAGCCCTAATACACCCAAGACCAGGCTCTTCTTATTTATTCCAAAGGAGGCCCAACTCCTGACCCGATAAGAAACACCAGCCCCCCCCCCCCCAAGTTAGCCCCCCTCCCTCCAACTATGATCTGATCTTGATCATTTATGCTAATACTTGACAGTTTCGGTTTTTGTAAGAATAGTGCCACCAAAATAGGTTTTTCCCCCATACAATCTAGTACAGTTTAATATAGGTCTTAATGTTAGTTAGTTTAGACACTTAAATAATTTCTCATCTCAAAAATCCAAATGTTAGAAAACGAATTTATTCATGCCCGAAACGCCTCGTGTTCAAATTTTTTTATATTTACCGCTAGTTCCAAAACCCTAAATTTCTCTATCGAAAAATGTAAATGTTTATCGCCATCTAGGGGAAATTTTAATTGATATCTTTTATTAATCTAATTTAGTTAAATTTTAAATTAAATGTATTATTTAAATTTTATTTTTAACATATTAACTAATTTAGTAAATTAAATAAAGTTAACAATTATAATTAATAAGTTAAAAAGGTTTAAATAGATGGCGGTAAAATAGAAGTCTCCAATATACGAAATTGAACCGCGGGAAATGAGGAGGTAGAGATACGGCAGTTTCCTATCGTTCCACTATTAAAGTCTAGGAAAACTTAACACGGTGTGCCACTACTCCATTAAAAAAAATCGCGCTGAAGTTTTTAATATCAAGGCCGTATTCGTTAAGTAAATCTACAATAAGGCGGAAAGCATATGATTAGGCTTAACATTATTAAGCTATTAATGACACCCACAAAGGTAAGCGGAACGGAAAGGGCCACCAACTCTTTTTTAACTAATATACGATATTAAATGGGAATTTCGATTTCAAAATCAGGGTTAGTTGCCGTAATATTGTTGAGAGTAATTAAGGGGTCCCACGCCACGCACTCTACCATAGTGTAGGAAGATATACGAGAAAGTCAAATATGGGCAGTCGAGTTTACCATTCGGTCATCATCCCACTTGTACAACGTAGTCTGTACGTAGGAGAGTGTGTTATTGTATATATAATTTCACACTTTTTAAGGTAATGTGACACAAATAACTCCTTCGATAGTTTCTTCTTAGTAGTTTATACGCCCTTTAATCAAAATTGCTCGAAGTTAGTTTAAGGGTTAATTTTAGTACTTTAGAACTTTGTGACGTTATAACCTGGAAACACTTAAATATATTTGTAGAATTACCTCGTGAAAAACTAAATATTATTTCACTTCATCTTTATTTATTTACTTCGCGGATATTTTCGTAAATTTCCATGAAAAAAAAAAACGTCGTCATAATAGGAAGTTTCAAACGGATCTACTAAAATACTCTATGAATAAATAAAGCGTGGGAAATAGTAGGGTTTTGTTATTATTTTTTTTTCTATTTCTATTAAAAACATCCCATACGTAGCTAACAAACATTCCCTCAACAGAAGTCAGCTGAGTTTAAGGCAAGAGGTTGACGCGTATAATTAGACAGTTTAAGAAACTCAGAGTTAAAACCTCCCTTCGAAGTCTACTAGGCCTAAGTCTCTATCAAATTTGGCGCGAGAATTGCACGCACTTATTATCCATGCACCTTCGCGCGTGAAAAATATTGGCACGCGCTTAATTTTTATTTTAAAGTGAAATTGAACGTCATCGTGGGTGTCGTTTTGTCGCTTAAGCTCTCTATGACTGAGCATGCATAGCCGTCAAAATGCGTACGGAGGTTTCTAACCTCGATTTTGTTTTCTTCTTCTTCCTTGCTCCTTTTATAGAAAGATGAAGATGGAGAATCACTTTGAGTCTTCTTACGTCACACGAGAGACGTCAAGAGGCCGCCCTATACAGACTAAAGGCGCGTGAACGCGTGACTCCCATCAAAATACTCAATTCCACAAATATTAATATTTGAGATAGAAAATTATATTTACGAGTTAATTTATTTAATTTCAGATTATAATATTTATTGTAGTACAGCATTTTAAATAGAATTTAGGGGCTATTTTTCGGTGTTAATCCGCGTGGTATTTTAGAAAATTTCAGAATCATTATTTTAGATTGGTGTATTCGGGTGTGGTGGTGGTTAAAAGTAATTAAATTTATGCTAAAAAAATTCTAACGCGATAATTTCAAATTAATTTGTATATAAATTAGGTGTTTTTGGTATATGTAAGAAGTTCAGTGGCCTTTTAAAGTGAAGATGAAATGAATACCGTTAATTTATTCTCGACCTCAGAGAGGGATAAGACGGCAACTCGTTGACCCCTTATTGTATTTACGGTATGATAGTCTAGGAAAGGTTAGGTTAAGTTAAGTTCAGTTAGCGTATGTCCACTCAGGAGTTTTGTTATGTTTTTTTTCATACGAGTTAATCAGTTTATCACGACTTTAAGGAGGTGAAAGGCAGACACTTTTGGAGCTTCTGGCAGTTTATTTTCGCTTCTAATAAGCCGCAGCCGATCTCTGCCGTCCTCAGACGTCTGAGGGTTTTGTCTTTCCCCTGAGAGTGAGGGGGGGGGAGAGGGAGAAGGGGGGGTCGTTCTCTTATTGAGTGGATGACTCCTTGGCTATTTATAAAATTAGGAACTCGTCCTCGACTATTTCCGTTTCGCAACCTTCATTTTTTGTCGTGGGTTTTCTAACTCAAACTTCCCTGAGCCAAAACTTAAACAAGTATAACATTAAGGGCGCACCTTTTCAATACTCATCATTTCCCGTCCAGAATTCTAGAAGATTCCACGGTAAACACCAGTCAAAATACTGCGCCAAAACATCCCAGCTATTGTCCCTTTCTAATCCTCTTAGTTCCTTAATTTCGAATTTAAAACTCTCTTATAAATTGAAATATTTCAAATTCTAAAATTTGCAATCTTATTTTGTTGGTGTTTCCGCGCGAGAGTGTAAAGGAATTCTGGGTAAATTATTCGTCATCAGAATGAGCGCGAAAAACCGCACGAGGAAAGGTAGCTAAGCCTAAATTGAATCTTTTTCAAATTAGGCTTAACGCGAGGCGAGTAAAATTCAACTGTCTCGTGTTCCCACGTCAAATTTACACACTTTTAAATTTGCTTTATTCTAAGCCTCGGTGTGTAATAAATTAGTTTTTAACCAGTTATATAAATTTCTAAATCTTTAACGATTGTCATTTAAATCCGGTGCAAACAATGAAAAAACGTAAAACGCTACCATCTGGTGACAAGGAAAGAGAGAGAGAGGGGGGAATTTTGCAGCAGCAGCGACGATCTTTTAACACGTGTTATTTCGATGAGAGAAGTCGCCTCCACGACGTCGGCTCCATAGTCCGGATTCCAGAAATCAAGAGAGAATCATCAAGACGTGGATTTCTTGAGGACCAACTTGGGTATGTGATATTTTAATTCTATTAATCCATTAATTAATTAATTAATTAGACTTAGCTAATTGACTCGTGTTAATTGCCTAAGAATGAAAAATAGGTTTAAAATTATAGTTTAAATAATTATTTATTGAGAGAAATAATTCTACAACAGCGGTATATATTTTGGCACTGTCCCCGAGTTAAAGAGATTATAAACTAATTAAGTATCATAATTATAATTTAAATGCAATTATCTAATTATTTATCGGTAGTTACTTATAACTAGAACTATATACTCCCTTTAAAACGTGCAAAATGAAGAAATCTTAGACTTTTAGTGGTTATAATCTAAAATTCTTCCTCGAACCCCTCTCATTAAAATCAAAACCTTTTCACGTCTTGTTTTTTTGATCACGCAAAAAGAAAATAGAAATAGGCTTAGTTGGGTAATATATTTTTTTGGGGGGTTCTCTAAGAGTGTCACATTCGAGTACTTAATTATCACTCGGTCCAATGCCTGAGCACTCCGCTATGTTCTGAGGGAAATAGTTTAAATTATCTCCAAGTTTAAATTGGCTACTTCTTTTTCTATTTAGAAAAAAAAAGTGCCTTCCATTGTTCAAAATCCGCAATACGTGACTGTGTTCGACAGTTTTTTTTATCGAGTAATCTCGGCTACATGCCTTTGACTGTGTTTTTATCTATGGGAAAATAATATGTAGTGACGCTACACGCTGCTGGCTGCTGCATGGTTCAAGGGGGGATACTTATAAATATTTTATGAAGGACCCCCTCTGATATTACTGACAATTTTTTATTTTTTTTTTTGGGATATTTTTCGTATGTTCTATTAAATAGATTGCGATATTCGCCGATTTCAAGTGCACTTGATAATATATGGGAAGTTAAGGCGGATGAATATACTATATTAAATCTCCGTGGTTTTTGTCAAAACTGACGGAAATAAGTTATTAGGAAATAGTCGAAAGTCATTTCGTAAGTTTTGAAAAAATGTTTAATTAATATAGGTTTAGTAATATTCAAGTGATAATGAAAGTTTACGGCGACTGAAAAGGTCACTTTCATTTTCGGGTTGCTCGGATTTAATTACTATATAAAATTATATAATAAACTCAATTATTTATTAGATTAAATTAAATTAGGTTTGAGAATGATTCTAATCACGATTATTTCGGTTTGATTTAATCACGACGAAAAAATGACGTAGTTGACAATTTTAATCACACTAATTACTTTAATTCATGATTTATGGTAGTAACTTTTGGTGGGAGTGGCGCTCCCCTCGTTTCCGTAACTTTTTAACTTGATTGCTAAAATAGCCTGGGCGAACTCTGACCTCAAAAACGGACGGACCTCTCAATTTATCATCCACTAACTACTTACTTTGCTAGAATTATTTTTTTTCTTTTTTGTGGTTCATTCTTTTTAATTTCTCCCGCCAAAAATGGACGACGTGGAATGACATAAACGTAAAAGCGCGCGCCACTGTATCAAAAAAGAAAAAGCACGTTCTCGTTTCCGGTTGAAAGTCACCGCCCCTCTTTCTCTCTCTAAGCCTAGGCCTAAAACCACCACCATCCACTTCTTTTTTTTTCTTTTAATAAATCTATTATCAGAAAGGAGCCCTGATTTTTATATTCGCAAAACGAACCAGCGTCTGGAGTTATAAAGAAAGAAATAATTAAGATATAGAAACTTATTCAGGGAATTGGAAGTTATAGGCTAGATAGCGATGATTCTGGCTGCGATTGAGATTTTAAAAGGGGGGTTTTCTATTCCTAGACTTAAGTTTTCCATGATGGCGTGGCTGCGTTCTTCTACCCTTGGTTTTAAAATGTTTCTTGTCGAACTTTTATTTTAAATTACAAACCGTATCAGTTTTCCAACGATGGAATTTTCAATTTTTTATGAAGGGAGAGTGAAACGCCAAGCTAAGCCTTGGTCTAAATTATTAATCATGATCACTTTCGCGAATTCGTTAAGCCTAATTTAAATAGACGGTATTAAACGGGTTAGTTTCGATCTTTTAATTATAATTTAATTAATTTAAAGGTGATGTTTGTTAAGAGGAGGGGAATTTCAATCTTAAGTTTATATAATGAACCCTAATTTAAATTCGTTTAATTGAAAGGAAAATGGGGTAGGGACCGTGTATAAAATTGCGTTTGACTGTTTCTTTAAAGGGTGGATACAGAATCCTTATTGTAGTGTTTGTTTCCTTTACTTAAGACGTCCCAATATTTTTCTTACACTTCTTATTTTCTCGAGGTCAGAGGGTCATTTGTAGGGCTGAGTTTAATTAACTACTTAAAACACTTTCTCTATCTTTTTAATATTGCCAAACGTTTTAGGAAATTTCGTTTTTGAAATATAATAAAAAGGGGTTTCTATCGTGTCGTCTAGTGGCTCAAATGAGGAAGTGTCACGAAATTCATAAGTGTATATTATTATTTTTTTTTCTAAACTCGTATCCTTTCTGGGGGTTAAAAAAACACGGCTTCGAGTGGCGTGACATTAACCTTCCATTTCCGCTCTTTTCACCCTGTATTTTTAGCGGTACTATTGATCCTATATATTATATCTTTAAATTAAATTAAAAAAAGATTTATAAAGAAAAAATCACGGACAGTTTAATTTGCCTGACAAATTAAAGTTTTCTTTGAATCTTTATGGACGGTCCCCTAATCTTAATAATTGCCCCGTTAAAGAGGCGGCGACACTTATTTTCTGGGCGGAGGAATTATCTGTAAGCGTTCAATTTTCTTCGACGGTGTAAGACGTTTTCTTTTATGTAAGTCACTGATACAAGGAGTCTATCTTCGAAATAAGCCGAAGGGAATAGAAAACCAGTCCGTGCGTGCCGCCGTCGCCATTAGTGGTCCAGCTTGTCTCTTAACATTTTGAACCATTTTCTTTCCTCTTTGTTGTTCGTTCGTTCTGAATCAATTGACATCCAGAGAACCCAGTGTCTGGGTTACCATAAGTTCGTAAGATATGTTCCTCCATAAGTTTGTCACTGGTTACAAAATGGAGCTTGTCATGAAGTGACGTAAGTCATGGATTCAGGGTAAAGCGAGGGAGGCCTGGTGAGACGCTGCTGTCAAATGGGGCTTAGTAATCCAGACTAAATAGGACCTAGATGGAAGTCCTGCATGCAAAATTAACCACCGAGTGTAGGACTTCAATTCTCACGTCCATCGTTCTCCCTCGAACTAGTTATCTCGAGCTGTGAGTCTCTGGAACTACAAAGTAAAGGTAGTGTCATACTTATGGAAGGAACATATCACTTATAAACTTATGATAATACTTATAAAGTCACCAATTTGATGTAAAGAGAAATTAATGACTTTTGGCAATCAAAAAATACGAAATCGAAGATTGTTAAATTTATTTGTGTGTGTTTTTGGAAATATTTTTATCATTTAGACTCTCGGAGACTTATCTGGTAAATTCGTTAACTTATGGTTATGTATATAATTTTAGTGCCCTTTCATTCTAAAGCGTGGACTCGTTGGTCCGTGGCTGGCTTATATTTATACATATATGTTTTTGAAACCAGCTGGTCCTAAAAAATAACTCTATTGTCTTTCGGATCCTTTAATGGTTTACAATGGCGATGCCTATGAACCATCGACGTACGGGTCCTTGCACTCTGGCACTCACTCGTCTCGTCTGCATGCCTCTCGCTCGCTTGGAAAAACTGTACTTCTGTAATTGGAAATTGGGGGGGGGGATAATATTGGTGACGTAGATATTTTCGATATTGCCTCTCTCTGGTAATTTTGTCATTTACGTTTCTGGATTATCTCAAAGCGCAAAGTATATACCCTTGACTGGTGGTTATTATTAGAAATTGATATACGACTAACTTTAGCTGAAAATATGGTTTGGTTACTTTAATGCGAACAAAACTCGCTCGGAACCAGTTTAATTTTAATTATTTGTGAACTGATCTAGGCTAGAAAGAAAGCTCATTCATTATTAGCGTTTCAAATTTTTGTAACGCTATTTCCACCGTAGGATTAAGTGGAAAATAAACTAGACTTAATTTTATATCCAATATCTATGTGGCCGTTATAAAAATTTTCATGTCCTCTTCCGCTTAAGTAGTGCCCATTATGGTACCGTAGACCAATTTGACCAGCAATTATCGTAAATGACACAAATAGGCAATATCGTTTAGGGATATTTAATTTATAAAAATGGGGGGGTCTTCTATAATAGTTCTTTTCCAGGTTTTTAAAAAAAAGCGTATCCTTGTTCTCTAGTCTTTGGGTGACAGAGAGGGTCACGTACCAAAGGCACGCGTGAGGGGTTCCCAGGACGAAACCTCCTCTCTCTTCTCATTTTTTGTTTCAACCCCTGAATATATCACAAATCCGTCTATATAAGGACCGGGTTTTGCTTAATTCATAGATATAAGAATATAATACAAACCATTCTCGAACTTTGTGCACCCATTAAAAAAGGCGGGATATTTGAAGGTCCTTACTGCCATCTGAGGGATTTAAGATATCTATGTAAACGTTAGCTTTCCTATCCTATCTATTTGGTAGTCTACGTATCTTTCGACTGACAATAGAGGTCGCCTCTCACCCCGGGAAATGACAAATGGCCCTTGTCCCGTAAACAGGGGTGAAAATATATATTTTTTTGATAGACATTTCGGCGTGGTATAATACATCCTCAATACGTGTATCGTGTATGAATGATTGCGCTAACCGCAGCCACGTGCTGCTGCTTTCTCCGTACGTATTGTACGAACGACACTTAGCTTAAGTTAAGCCTCGGTCAAACTCCCCCTGCCCTGACTCTTTTACCCGTACCCCGAAACAGGATGAACGACAAATTTTACGGATGGAAAAGTGCGCTAGTGGTGGTGCTGGGATCTTACCAGTGTCGAGTCGAATTTACTCTTAACGAATATGCTAGGCGGAGCGTTACAAAGAGACGTTTTTGTATTGAAACCAAGAAAATAGGCCTTGGTTTTTATATTTTTTTTTTTTCTAATTGTTCTCGAAATCAGTCGTCCGGCTAAAAAGAGATAAGTTTAGAACTTCCCTAATTATTTTTAGTAAACATTTGTTTGTTATTTATTACCGTGGAAAACGTTTTTGAAGTCATTCTCGTTTTTACCACCCCCAGCACCGGGACATTGAACACGTGATCCTCGTTAGTGTAGTGTCACCACCGTGATGGGCGCATCCGGGCCTACCACCCCTTGTCACCACCAACACCCAAATTTAGACAAAAGTATCTTGTCTACACCCTACTCTTGATTAATTGTTTTCTTTCTAACATCTTTCTTGATGTGAGACTCCTTGTCTCTAAGGTCGCAATTGTACTAAATATATTTCAGTTTAACGCCCACTAAATGTAGTTTATTTTTCGCCAAGGCTTAAATGGAGATATAAAATTTAGGCTTAGTTTTAATGACGTTTAAATCTAACTTAACTTTTCTCTTCAATTCATATTTTGGCCAACGCAGTACCAAATGCGCTTAGAAATAATAGAAAGTAAGGGCTCTCAACTTCTCAAGGACGGCGTACGTTTGCCTTTCCCCTCTCTGAGCTAACGAGAAATTTGTAGATCTCCGATTGGTCGAGCTTTGAAACTAGAGAGAAAACGCGACGACGGAAGGTTTTCGTTAATCTCGCTAGTCACTTTCCGTTCTTCCTATTTGCCTTTGGCTGTATCGATTAATATTTCTCGTGTTTTCAACTCTAGCCTCGAGGTTGGGTTATCTAATCGTGGTGGCACTTTTTACGAATAAATTTTTGAGGAATAAAATCGGTTTATCGCGATGAAATTGACCTTATAGTTGACCCCGAATAGTATATATCTCTAAAGATTTTCGCCGACTTCAGCGAAAAAAAAAAGAGTATTAAATCCATATAGTGTATATGGGTCTATTATCATTTTTATTCTGTAAACTGATCCTCGGATTGGACCCCTCCCATTTGGTGACCTTTTTCGTTCACGCTTAGCGCGATATTGAGTCGGGAAGGAAGGAACCTCGTGCTGAATGCGTGGGGATCCAATTTCGGACCTCTGTCCCGATAAGATATAGTTTCTTTTAGCTTCGAACGTGATAATTTTTTAAGACGTTTGACGTATGATTTTAAACAGTTTTCTAGCAATATTGCAAAATTTATTTTAACCTAATCTTTTTATACGATTTAGGCTTAGCAACGTAACTTATTTTAATTCGAAACTTATCACTTAAAACGTGAATTTGTTAGTATTAAAATATATGGAAGTGGTATATACGCTTTTAATATTCAAAAAGATTAAAAATTTGAAGTACTCCGAATAAATTAAATCAACGCGTTCGCTGACTGAACTTTCAAATGAAATTTATAATGAAATTCGCTTAATGTATAGTCGTAAATTTCCGAGAAATATACCAGGGCCGTTATCCTTGTCCGTCTTTTGACCCCGGGAACCATTGAAAGGGAAGCTAGGTTACTCGCCATTTAATCTAATCATCGTCTGGCCCTGCCTTTTGGCGTATTGTCTCTAATTCGATAAACGTCAAGCCGTAAACCAATATAAAGCGTACATTAAGATTGATTTTCGATCTAGTTATGTTTGGTATCATCGCGAATGCGTATTAAAGTTTAAGTCTATGGCTTGTTTCGCAATATGGTGTATTCTTATATTGATACGGTGTGCGGAGGAGTCCGAAAAGGGGGTTAAGCTATTAGACCACCTTTTTCTTGTCCGAGAAAAACAGATAGAGGACTGCCTGCTGGACGATAACTCTCCACTAGCTATTGCCGAGAGGTTCAACACTAAATAATAATGGGCATTAGTGACAAGGTACGCGGTTTGAAGGTCATGTTGGGTACCGTTTTTCACTAGGCCTACCTGAAATAGCTTCGTGTTCATGATTTCTTCGAAAATTGAAAGAATTACTTTGATTTCATAGTGATTTTATTAAAATTTCCCAAGATTTCATTTGATTTCAAGCGATTTAATGGAAAATTGGCAAGAATAAATGTTGATTTTATTTAGTTCGTGCAGAATGTTTACCGAGAAGCGTTGAGTGTCGATCCCCTCTGTTGGAATGGTACTGGGACGACTTCCGTTGGTTGTTCCGGACCCGAAAATCGTTTTAGTAGAGTATGTTTTGGCGTCATGATCAATGATGTTCTAAATTTAATGTAAATCCCTAAAACGGTCGTCAGGTTCGGTCGGGACCGACCTAGTATTTGCTTAACGTTTGCGGCGACGGCGGCGTTGCTCGATTTTCATTCAAAACGGGAACGCCAACCCCTACAACATCCCCCCCAACGCCCTGCCTGTCAGCTGGCAGGTGCCACCGATGACCGAGGTTTTTGAATATTTCAACCATACGCCTAAATTTGTTTCGCCTACTTGTACAAAATAAATCAAAAGAAGAAAAACCTTTTGGTAATGTAATGTAATGTTTGGACCTTAGTTGTAGTAGGTTTCCTCCTTCCGTGTTCATCGTGAAATATTAGTGTTGCCATAAAGATTTCCCTAGTTACAAAGAGGGAGGAGCCACGGGGACTTGACGTCAACATTGCTATAGTCTAAATTATATGGCCTGAGCTGACGACTTCCAATATGGAAGCCAAAACTGAGGAGGGTGTGACTATGAATTCTTTAAGAGAATTTCCACATTGGTCTACTACTCAGTTTGAGTATTCCGTCATTACAAAACCCTTTAAGTCAATTTACCCAAGCGCAAAGTACTCGACTAAATTACTATAGTTCTAAAAATATATCTTTTAGCGGGCCAAGACTGTACATACGTTCCTAGATCCTCAATGAATCTGTACGTACATAGAGAGGCGACCAACCATCTCACGCTTGAAGGGCTTCCTCCTTACCATTTGACTGACTGTTCTTACCCCCCCCCCATCCACCCGCTTTAAATCTAATAGAAAAAAACTGGCGGAGAAAGACAATTAATTAGCGGAGGGGACCCCACTACCGTAATAATATACTATAGTTGGCCTCCTTTAAACGCCTAAATGGCTACCAGCAAGTGTTAATGCCCAAAATGAATCTACTTCGGTACTGTAAGTGTCCTTTGTAGTAGGCGTGACCAGTTTATCACCGTTGCTATATCCTTTAGTAGGACGTGAACATTGTTAGGGTGTTTGTACAATTAACAAAGACGTTTCATGGGGCTTCAACGTTACCAGTCCTTTTTACCAGATGTTTCGTCTGTCAAACAACAGTTTTCAAAGGGTCTATTTAACGAGTTTGAATTCCTCGAGCAGACGACGCTACTCGGTTTTAAGTACAACTTCGTTCATTTTTAACCCCATCGTATGATCGTCTATAATTGAACAGCCTGCATGCAGTACATGGAATATTCTCATAGTGTTTAACAGAGTCAAAGGCGTATTGGTGCTGGATCATTAAATCTTTGGGTGGTGTGTTGGGAAGGGGGCTGTGTTCCTGTCCCGACTTAATTATTTAAGTTGTTCATTTAAAACGGAAGGGTGCTTTAATATATATTGATGTGCTGAGCTCATTGTTACGTCAAGCACGGTTCTTCTAGGGTAGTTGAATTAAGTAGATGATCCCCCCTCGCCCCTACCACCACTCTGTCAGTCTCTCTCTCATTCGTTCATTGTATTATATATTCTTTGATTGCCTTATGAACCGAGTCTAAATTTCCTCCACGTCCATTATATTATAGAGAGTGCTCAAACCTCTTTTCATTATAATTATTATAAAATAGGCATTTTCCCCTATCTGTTTAACAAAAGGTAAATTCCGCTTCGTTTAAAATTTAAATTCAGATTCGTTTTTGTAATTTTTAATTTCTTTCACTTACGGTTGCACTCTCTACGATTTAAATTAATAATTTATAAATGAGCTCTCGTGTTTAATTTATTTATAACTTGATGAATTTTGCGACTGAATCCAAAGTTTGCAAAGATACTAACGTAAAACTCTTTGAGCCCTCGACTTTACTAAATAGTTATATCACTGAAGTTTAATACCCATGCCTTTTAATCGGATCTGAATATCCACTTTTTACGACTGGTTCCTATTATTAAAATTAAGTTTGAGTGTTTCTTTTGGGGGGTCAAAGTTTAACAACCTTTATAGATTATGCGCCACCATATTTTCCATATCCCAGACGATGGAAGTCCATACGTTTAAAGCAACTTAGCAGCGTATAGGCCTAGTGGGCTGATTTTTTTTTTTTTTTTTTTAAGAAATAGGCTTTATAAGATGGCATTAATTCATAGACACGTTTCTAGGCTGCGGTTATAGATCATTTTTATATTCGTTGGTTTGAAAGTCCTCTTTTCGCTTTCCTCCGTACCTGCACCTCCTCCTCCACAACGCGTAGTAAACGCCTGTATTAATATTGGATTTTGAATTCCAAAATGACTTTGTCATTTCTTCT
Organism: Phalangium opilio; assembly: GCF_054372755.1. Taxonomy (NCBI): domain Eukaryota; kingdom Metazoa; phylum Arthropoda; class Arachnida; order Opiliones; family Phalangiidae; genus Phalangium; species Phalangium opilio. Next base: position 759,813 of record NW_028324147.1, on the reverse strand, counting down.
GACACTTTTGCAAAATGCCAAGTTCGTGATTTTTTACGCGATTTCGATATGCCCAGCAACGTTGTACGACTTTTACCCGAAAGGTTAAAGGAAGAAAAAATAGTGAAACTTCTTTGGCATCTAAAAACGTTGCTCGTATTTTGCAAATCAATTTTTATATACACCATGTTTTTTACCTAAATTTCACGAAAATAAAAATAAGGAATGTTTGTTTGGAATGATTTTTAGAAACACTTCCTATTTATATTTAGGAAATATTTATTTCTATATAATTATTATTTAAATGTAGATATAGTATATATCTAGTCCTTTAGGGGCTTGGAATTACCTTAAGTAAATCATTGCAAAAACTGATAGGTATTATATAGGGGCTGAATGACTATCGCATGATTTGTTTAGGTTTAATGTTCACTCTTAATGTTTATCAAATTAAACTTTGAACGGACCCGGTTGCGGTTGGCTTTTGAATTTTACCCTCAATTAATCGATTTAAAGCGCTATAATTAAGAAATTTACCAATTTTCCCCCGAGGAAGCGAAAATTGGCCAAAAATCAAGTCGTGGACCGTAATATAGTGTAGAGGTAATTCTCTGTAGAGGTAACAGAAACCCGCTGTTTATTAGAAGTTACCTTTAATGCAAATCAGGTGCACGTAATGGCTCGAAAGAATGCTGAAGAAGTTTTAAACTTCACGAGACTCTATCTTTCCACGTGAATTGAAGCGGGCGGGGATCATGTGCCCACGTGACTAGTCTCTTTAGCCCTCGTGACCCGCAGCGAAAAGGTCCTTGTTTTAATGTAAAATATACGTAGGGCCCAACCAGCTAGGGATAGTTATATAAAAACGGTTTGGTATATTAGTATTCAAAGCCATTCTCTGGCTTCAATCATCGAAATGGCCGATTTATTATATTGTGGATATTGATTTTGGGGAGTTTTCCTTGATGTCAGGCTTATCAGGAGTATACGTCGAAACTAAATCACGCTTATTTTTATAAACTGATTTTAGACTGAGGGTATTAAAATCCCGGTTTAAAAAGTCCATCTATAGAATCCTTGGACAAGTAAAAAACAAAAGGATAAGATAAACTATAGCTTCCAATCTCTATGGCAACGTACGCGTGTCCTAGTATGTTTCTTTTCTTGCGCAATCAAAACATCGCTGTCCTCTACCACCAACAAGATGTTATTATTATCCTCGAACGCGTGTCCGTTTTGACCGCGCGCGACCCATAATCGCCAGCAACCATCTTAGAAGTCATCGTTATTGTTTTTGTTGGTTGATGACCCCTTGCCCCCGCCTGATATGGATACGTACGTTGTACAGCCTCCTTCCCTTCTCTCTATTTAATGGCTTTTAAAACGATATCATGATATTTCGATCATGAACGAAACCTCCTTGCTGCTTGGCTATGGTAGCTAACCGGTTCAAATGGTCCCGCCGCTGAAATTCGTGCTAAGATATCCTAGTACATAAGTATATGTTCCTTCCATAAGTATGACACTACCTATACTTCGTAATGCTAGAGACTTATAGCTCGAGCTAGTACGAGAACGACAAACGAGAATTGAAATCCTACACTCGGTGGTGGTTAATTTTGTAGGACTTCCATCTAGTTCCTATATTTAGTCTGCATTAATAAGCCCCATTTGACAGGAGAGCCTCACCAGGCGTCGCTTTACCATGAATCTATGACCTACCTCAATCACTTCATGACAAGCTCCAGTTTCTAAGTTACCAGTTACAAACTTATGGAATGAACATATCTCATGAACCTATGGTACAATGTAGAGTTGATTGCAAGAAAATTAGGCTTGAAACGTATTTAAGCATATAAATTTAAAAGAACATAATTGAAAACTAATTTAGGCCTAACTTCACTGTACTGTTGTTCGCATTATATTTATCTTAAATATTAAAACCCGATAAATAAATAGGCAATGTTTCCCAGACCAATTTTTTTTATCTGTACGTATAATTGTTGGTACTTGAAAAAGAAATGATAATAATGTGAGGCGCACCTGTTAAAGATATAAGAACGATTTATATACCAGTACGTATTCATTATATCGTAAAACACGGGCACACGTGTTCTATACGCCTAGTATGTGTTTATCCTCGGGCCATACAGACATATATGAGAGAAACATTATTTCCATAATATTTTATCTAACCTGTAATTTTCACGTATATACTATTACTACCTGTTAAATAATTGATATTTGTATCTTAATGAAGTTCCGTTACCCGCTTAACTAGTGTTCCTTCAGAGACCATGGTGTAAATGCCTAGTTAGGTTTTAAGGACTATATTGTTCGGGGGAAAAACACCTTTATAATATAATGTAATTTTTCTTTTTGGTTGAAACGTTTTACCGTTTCATTTACCGGTATGTGAATAACTGTAATTGCTTAATAGGCGTAAGTAGCTAGTAGGTAATTTCTTTAAATATATACGAAACCGGTTTTCGGGGGTCCGAGACACCATATAGCTGATTGACTGACCTCTAAGGAGCGATATCATCTCTGTTGGAACGTAGTTTGCTCGGCCTAGAGATCGAGGTCCTTAAAAGGTATTTCGCCCTTTTAAAGAAGAATTTCATCCCAAAAACCTGACGGGCAAGATTTTTTGGGGGCTTTCTCGTTCTTTTTGCTTCGTCGAAGAGCGGGGGTTACAAACCAACTGGCGCTATAGCTGGCCCGGCCACTCAGCTAGCTGCCTACGTAATATTTTCATTCCATTTCCTATTCAAGTTTAGCTCAAGAATATTCAATTTCTGTTTTTGGTAATGATATCGGGTGAAATGTTATTTATAATAAGGATGAAATCAGTTATTACAAAGTTTTGGAGAGGTCATGAAAAATATTGAATGAATTTAATTAAGTTTAATATAATATAATATACAAATTTATAAATTAATTAGAAGAAATAATTAAGGCCTACTCTAGAGAGGTGGAAGTTTATTTTAAACTTTGGATATTCGTGGAAGTTTTGAATTGATTCATGATATAACTACGTAAAAATGTTAAAATGTACTTTGATGGGCGGAGACCGTGAAAGGCAGGCGCCCGTGTTAGTTTTTTTTTTTTGCGCCATAACCAAATCCCGATTTGGATTTATCGTAGCGAATTTAGCAACGGGAGATTTTAAGTAACTCTCCGCGGTTTATTTGAGTACTTGATAGACTTAAGTCGCGGCGCCATACCATTACCATTCTCCCTTCTTGTTTGCGTTTCAACAAAATTAATAAATTATTATTATACCGATAGGTAGTCGTATTTTATTTATTTAAAGGTAAAGTCTAACCCCAACTAGATTTTGGCTCTTGGTATTATTATATATATGCGAATAGAGCTCGTTTCAAGCTGTAAAATGGTACAAATTTCGTCAAAATCGGGCTGTAAATAAGGAAGATATTCCAGGTTAAAGATAGAGGGGGGGGGAATTCGTTCTGACGTCACGATGAAATTGTGTTCTCGTAATATTGTCGCGGTATCTTTAGTTACGGACCGATTTTAATGAAATTGGTATCATTTTGAAGGTAATTAAGAGCTTAATAAGGAACCAATGTTAATTACCAGAATTAAATCTCAGCGGATAATTGAAACAAACTTTCAAGGCAAAGTGCATGTGATTAAAAAGCGTAAACCCATTAAATTTTTTGAGGAAGTATCTCTTTAAGGGGTAAGCCAACCAACCGTTTTGCTATAGCTGCCTATTTGGTATATAGTCTATATCCCATCTGTTAAATCGTTTGTCTCTCTGACGTCATTAAAGTATTAGACAAAAAACCCGTGGGTCGGTGTTCGACCTCCTCGGGTATAATCGTATCCCGCCCTGCTATGCTGAGACTTAACAAAATGGTTTTGGGGGACCACGAAAAAAATGGTAACATAAAAAGCATTTGGATGGAAGAGAATCTCTCTTGAGTCTTGAATGAAGAAGTGATCTGCCATACGTGCCATCGTTTCCCATTCGAAATCTACACTCTCCTCGATTGTGCTTTAAGATATTTGTTTAAGTTCTCTCCATGGATACTCTAAAAAAAGGATATGTCATTGGGTAATATACTCGCTCTCTATACGGCGGCCATTTTATACTCGAATTTGATTTGTGATTGTCTAAAGTTTTCTCTCTTTTTCATTTGTTAAAGAAAAGTTATAGAAAGTATTTCTTTTTTTTTTTTGGAAACAAATTCTAGTAGATTTTTATCTTTGATTGTAAAATATGACATCCGCTTTGCCGGGCTGGTTTTATCCAAGAATCATAGCGTGAGTTTATGATATATCTTTCCTAACTTATGGATTTTATTTTAATCTAATAATAGACGTAATGTTTCTACACTATTTTGCCCCCCGCTCTAACTGGAAAATATTTCTCGTACATTCTTTAATAATTAGCGGAAATGATAGGTTCATTAAGAGCTACTCATTCTCGTAAGCGGACGGCGTAATGCGCGCGCAAACGCGTCTTCATTCCGTTTATAGACATCCATTTGAATCGGTTTAACCACTATTAAATGGTCCGGCACTGTAATTTTAGCGGGTTTTAACCGTTCATTTAGTTGCCCCTAAGCCTAATCTGCTAGACTATAATTCCGGGCCATTCGAAAAAACAGTTCGAAAGTAAAAAGTGCCGGGAGGGAGGGAGGCGAAACCGAGATCTCCTCCGACCGAAAGTTCTCCTTGAGTTCCAGTCCAATTTTTTATATACTCCCTGTTTTAACTATAATGAAAGGGGTCGTTTATAAAGTTAATAACGTTACGATTATAATCCGTTTTCAATAAATACGTAGTTTCCACTAAAGTTTTTTTTGTTTTACCGTTCCCCAGTGTTGCCAGGCCGTTGATGATCCAAGATTTTGCGGAGAGAAAGGCTAGCAGTTCAGTTTCACACTGAACTAGACTCGATCATAGAGGGCCTGACAACACTGCGCTGATGTTTAAGCTGGAGAAATACCTCCCCCACCCCGGATTTAGAGACAACTATTTATAGATGAATTTTATTTTCGACCTAGTAGACATTTTAAAAATACATTAATATAATTAATTTGATAAAAAATTGCATCGTCATCTCCATCGAATATTTCGAACAATCGCCACTCTCGACCAGTAAGACACCACTCGCTCGGGTTTCGGCAAATGGTAGCTCGCTCGTGTGGCCCCTACTGTCTTTAAAGCCAGTTATTATCTTCGTACAATGTTAACTAAATTTAGTGGAAAAATGCCAGAGAATTTTGTAGGCTTCTTTTAGGTAAAGTCCCCAATTACAGCGTAACGAAGGCGGGAAAAAAAGTTGTATATCCCCCCCCCCGAAGAGTTCAGTCCCCCTGTCGGCTTAGTTTTAGTTGAACGCGCCTGCATTCTGTTACGGTCTCGTAAGTCGCCGATTTGACGGCGAACAAAGTCGCGAGTACGGGCTGAGCTCTCTCTCCGCTTCTTCACCGATATATTTTCAGCGGTCGTTTTTAACCGAAATATATTTCATCGCGTAAACTACCCTTAATAAAAGGGTGTTAAAAATTGCCCTTCAAAGTAAGTAATACCTATTTTTACCCGCTCTATTATTTCGCTTCTCGCGCTTGAATTTAGCGCCATTTTTCTCGCGCTTTTAAACGGAAAAAGGCGGGTTTTAATGCCACGTGGCTTGGCGGCTACCTTTTCATAATGACCAAGGCCCGAGGGCTTTTCCCAGTTTAGTTATTTTAAAACGATCGGATTAATTTACGCGAATGAATTATTACTTATATATTAATTACTGAAGTTTTATATTTATTAATTTTAATTATCAACCCTACTAATTATATTACCAAAATCTCCGCTAATAAATTAATTTTATCGCCCTTAATTTTAATTCCCATTTAAATTACTTTAATAGGTCTGGGTAGGTTTAGGTTTAGGCTTAGGTTCAACAGAAAAATTGTTAATATCAAATTTAAGTGGTAAGTTAATAAGCCTTTGGTATTTAAAGGGATAGTAAAACGACGAGACTCCAGTTTGGTTTAGCGTCACTTTAGAAACAGTAACGGTTAAAATTTAGCTTTGAAATGGTTTTTGGGGGAAGCTAGTAGCTCTGATAATATAATCTGGAACTCTTAAAAAAGTTAATGGGTCCCTAGGAAAGTTTTTTATCTTTTGTATAAATATATATATATTTTTTAACTGCACCAGAGATAAAATGTTTTTCGGAAAAAGAAGCTTACTTGTAGAGAAAGAGGGAGGGAGGGCCTCCTCAATTTAATCGAAATGTATCACCGTTGACTGATAAATAATTTTGACATTGCTTGTTCATCTCCATATTTTAACCACCCTCTCCTTCTTCTTCCCCATTCGGGTACCCACTCGACGCGGCGCTTCATATATTTATTGGAAAAGATATAAATATGTCGTGGCATCCCAAAAGCGATACCAGAGAGTGTCTCTTCCATTTTATACCAATGGGCTTTTATAATTACTTCCGCTCGGACTTCTAGGATTAAGTTCAGTACTTATTCCAAACGCTTCTAATATTAAGATGTTAAACTGTAAGGAATTAAAAATATCAACCTTATTTCTATGGACGAGGCAGTTAGTGACGAACCCCTCGACTCTCTCGCTCGTTGTCTCTAGGGTTTAACCAATTGGTTAAATTTACGTTATCAGTTTTTTATTTGAAAATTATTTTCAACCGAGGAGTTTTAATTGCCAACGTTTTATTTAGTACTAGCCTGGTAGATTTCAGTCTCTAAATGATATCCCCGGCCCTCTTTAGCTACGTTTCAAGTTTAGGACAAGTTAAGTTGAAACGGTGCTTGGAATTTGATGATGATACTTAAGTTCAATCGATTAAGTACTTAAATTGGTAAGCGATTTTGTTATTTTTTCAACTGGGTCATTCCTTTTAAAGGTCGAGTGGAATCTATTTTAGTTTAAGCGCTAGTGTACACCGAAGCCTAAATACGGGGGCTTGGAAAACCCACGTTGAGTTTTTAATGGGCCCCTGTGGAAATGTTTTACCCGTTGTACACCCATGTTAGGATTAGGAAGGAAAGCCCCCCCCCCCCCCAAATTAGGGAAAACTCTTGAACATTTTATTTATATTTAAATTGTAATCGCTTTCAATTTTTAAAAATGATATCGGTTGAGTACGTTCTTAAGTGATGATTGCGGAACATTAAACTTAATTAGTTTCGATTTAATTTAAACGTAAGTCTATGACAATAAGTAAACATTCGGTATATAACGTTATCTACATATATTTAGGCTAAATTGTCTTGGTAGGTTAGCCACCCTCCCAGGATGCATTTCGGGCATCATCCTTTGCTTTCCGTATATGTTAATTAGGGGGAGGAGCTAAAATTTACGCGGCCATATTGGTGGTTTCAATGAAATCGGAAGAAAAGCCTAAACCCACCAATATACTTACTGTAGCTATCGGAACCGTGATAAGACTTAGGAGGGTGTGACGTACAACTGGGCCAAATGAAATCTCCCGTATAGGGGTTATTAAAACTACGCAATCGCTTTAATTCAGTACGCCCGGGGTTCCCCAAAAAAATATATATTGCTGTGGTCCTCTTTAGAATTAGATCGTCCTGGTGGTGCATGACGAGACAAAGTAGCTAAGCTCCTCGGGTCTTCTCCGATTTGGAAAGTGGTTTTAATTCTATTTCGCAAGGCGGGGGAGGTTATCATTGGCGACATTCTCACGCGTCAGTCATTCCCAAATAGATCATAGCAGCAGCACCAGCAGAAGTCCGTCAGTTGTTATACAGTCAAGTCACTTTAGAAGTGACTGACTCCATTTCCTATAGCTGCAGTGTTGGCTGTAAGCCTAGTTTGAGTTTTGCCCTAGCCCCGCTGCTTGCTTGCTTCCGTGTGAAATGTCGCCACCGCTATCCTTAGTTGATGGTATATGCTTTCTCTCTTTCTCTCTCTTGTAGAGTTGTAAGTGTTGTTGAACTAAACGGAGAGAGAGTTGGGATTCCATGGCAAAAAAAAAAATTGCAACCTCCGAGGAAGTAGCTTTGAAGTAACTTCCTAATTTAGTCGCCTGGATATACTCATTTAAGTTTATTGTTAAAATTTAGCCCCTTAGCACCCCTCGGCCAAATGGTAGTATTCCCCCTCCACGGATTTTTAAAAGTTTGTACTCATTTCTGATAGTAAATGAGGTGGGGAACACGATGCCGTCAAAATTTTTCACCGCAAATGATTTTTTTTAAAAAAAAAAAAAAAAAAAAGGTAGCACATATTACTTATGGTTGTTTGTATATTTGATATTTGGGGCGCGTACACTTGTTTAGATTATGTTTGGGATATTTTAGGTTCAGGTTAGGTTCAGGTTAGGTTAGGTTAGGTTTAGGTTAGGTTCAGGTTAGGTTAGGTTCAGGTTAGGTTAGGTTCAGGTTAGGTTAGGTTCAGGTTAGGTTAGGTTCAGGTTCAGGTTAGGTTAGGTTCAGGTTAGGTTAGGTTAGGTTAGCTTAGGTTAGGTTCAGTTTCTATTAGATTTCTCCTTTTCCAAAATATTGCAATTTTCATAAAAAAAAATTCAAAAAAAAAATTTCAAAATCATTTGCGGTGGAAATTTTTAACGGCATCGTGTTCCTCACCTCATTTACTATCAGAAATGAGTACAAACTTTTAAAAATCCGTGGAGGGGGAATACTACTATTTTACCCACCCCTCTCCCTCTCTCTATCTAGAATTGTTGCTGTGTCATTCCACGTTTCCGCTAAGGGTATAATAGAGAGTTTAAGGTAATGTAAATTTGAACGCCATGTGTTTTACAGGATGGTTAATTGAACTCTATGTTATTCTAATTAATTACCGGTTTCGGTTGTAATTTCTTAGCTCAAACTCTCTATACGTAATTTCTTGTTCGTATATCGTCTTTTTATTTAATTAATTACGTCATACGCCTATCAAATTTCAATCAAATTAACATAAAAGGTTTGTGCCTGGCGGACCCCCCCCCCCCCTTTTAATGACTAAGCCATAAGCCATATTTATTAAGTACTTACGCCCCCCTATTTAATTTTTTTTTAAATTAACTTTAAAGCGTATGTGAATTGAATATCAGAATTGAACTGAATTTAATTCGGACCTTTTTTACGCATAAATCTCGTAGCTAAATGAATAAATTAATGGATAAATTGCAGTTAAGCGGAGTATTTTCCCGTAGCAAAATGTTAAAACCAATTAAATCCGTCTTTCACCGTAGAGAAATCTCGGGTTGGCTCTCGTTAGTGTATGGTACGGGCACCAAGTGTAATTTTCCCCGATTGCTTGTAAAGTCAGTTGCCATTAGTCGAGTGCCATTTTAAGATCGCGTGCGCTTGACCATACCATACCCCGTAGGGACAAAAAGAATGTTGTCCCGAACGGAAGCTATCTGACCACACGCTATTGTACGTGATGTCATGGTCCCACTAGCACGCGGCTTAAATTAGCGCGCCAAGAAGAAGCGACCGGGTCACGTGGTTGCTTGCTTCAACTTTAGGGGGTCCTTACTAAAGCTATATCCACCGTGGTGTTTTTTTTATTATTGGGGGGTTGGGGGGAGGTTAGTCTAAATTGTTTCTAAATGGGTATAATGATACATTCGCGTTTTGTTTAGGGATTTTTTTCCCCCCTTGGTTTTTAATGTAAGTGTATTTGTGTAGTTAAATTTAAGCGTGATTAATTTTTAAATTGACGTGGAAACCAAGACACTCAAAGACTAGTAGATTCCAGATTTTTCTGGAATGAAAAAGATGATACATTTCCGAGGGGTTCGTCACTCGGCGTACCTTTGAATTGTTTCGTTATAATTCTGTCTTGTATTACTTACTATCTGATCTCGAGAGTGGTTAGTTGATACTGGAATTTATGTTTGCTAGTTTTATCCGTCTTCACTTGAACTCTACACCCTGACATCTTGAAACCGTATTCGCTGATAGGCATTTGAAGACTCATATTGGTTCTTTTCTTCTTTTTATTGCAGTCGCTGCATTTCCCTGGAAGCCAGAACTCCGTGGTCCCGCCAGATAAAGAGAGAGAAAGAGATTCCAACAACAACCTTGATTTCTATCCAATGAAGATAAAACTCGTTAACGCGGCGCGGCCTCAGTCTCAACCCCGAAAAGAAGAAGACGAAGTAAAAGGCAATCCTGAAACGTTTAAGCAATGGATAATCGAAGGCATCTTACCGGGCAGTATTAGATTGGCTTTGATATGGCTCTAATACTGTCAGGTAAAGATGTCCGCGACATCCTGGTCTCAACAACGCGTCAAGACAATGTATAGATTTCAATGCAATGCCGAAGTGGAATTTATCTTCACGCCGAATGCAATGCAATGGATGGAAGAGTCTATTTGTATTTATGCAAGAGACCACCGTCACTTCATGTCGCGTCAAATTAGCCGCATTTTTGTAAGTTGTCGCGATTTTTTTCTGCCTAGTTTTTAATATAAAATTAGGCTTAAAATTAATTATCACAATCAGCCACGTTTTTATCATTCCCAAATTAAAATATTTAGGAACTCGGTGTCTCGGTTTCAAAGGGTTAATAATAATAATATTCGGTCGTATGTCGTATATAAATATATTTACGTTTAGACGCTATCGCCTTAGCGACAAATTTTTAACCAATAGATTTCTTTCTTAGAATAAATGCGCCGCCAATCATAAAGGCGAGGGGTTCCTCACTAGCTCGAATTTTAAAGATTAGACTCCCTCGGTGGGTGATAAATTATTTTAATCGCGAATAAATAAACCTAATTTATAAACTATCCCGCGACCTTTTCGACCTCGATTAAAAGATCGAAATTTTTATCTTTCAAATTTTTCCCTTACAAATTGGCGCCGTGACGGAGAAGAGAGCGCCATATTTATCGAGAAATCTGACTTCTAGAATTTATGTTATTGGCAATTTTTAATTAAAATCATCCATTTATATCTTCAGCTATTGATAATATCATTTGATCCACCCGGCCCAATTTTTCCTTTTTAATTTTAGCTGACGTGTTATGCCTAGATTCGCGTATTAAATTACGTTAGTGAAATATAAATCCACTAAATTAAACGCGACCCTATTTAAAAAAAAGAGTGGATACATTTTAACATTTATTTACAAGTAAGGATAAAGTTATCTCTGAATAATTTAAAATTTGCCAAATTATACTAGGCAATATTCTTAGTACGAAAATAAGCCGATTTTAGAGGTTCTCTTTAGAGCAACGTGATTAGGCTTAATGACTTGGCAATATTTTTAGGCGAAACTCCGCGGTTCATTTTAAGGTTTAACGGATATAACACTGCACTTGCGTATTAAAGTTCTTAAGTGCAAACGTAAATTATGAAAAGAGGTTATACGAAACCAGCATCGCGCGTCTGGATTGAAATACAGTGACGTCAAATTATGGGGTTAAAGAAATATGGAAAAAAAAAAAAATTGTGGTCTCTCTCTCTTTGGATGCTAAATAATTTTAGGCCGCGGCGGCAAAAATATAAGTTTTCAAGACCATTTAAGGGTAATTTATATTAAAGGAACTCGCGTGACGTGGTCGCTCTACTTACTCTAAGGCGGCGAACCGGGGGGTTTCCACGTACCCGTTTGAAGAATTTTTCGAAGCCCTTATAGCCCTCGTCTTTTATTTTTTTAAAAAAAATATATACGCCAGTCGTGGGCGACTTGATCCCTCGGAAAAGAAAAATTTCGGTTTGCTTAGCACTGCAGTGTTTTTCTATAGCCAAGGCCTACGGCTGGACCGGAACTCTAGCTGACCGAGAGAGATACGTTGCCGCGGCTGGAGTTTGCCGTTTCAAGTTCCCACCCCAATCCGGATTAACAACTACTTCTACTTCGGAAGTCCATCACCCGAAATCACGTAATCCCCCTACTTCTCGGATTACCTACTCCATGAATTGTTGTATTAATTGATGAATAAAATATACTTTAAACGATATCGGAAAGTTCTACGTGTTATATTACATTCCTGGTGTCGTCATTGTATTTTATTTAGTAATGAATAATAAGCCTATGGAGGTTTGTACGTTTCATTAACCCTTGAGGTTGAGCCGGATGAGAATGGGGCGACCACCTGTGAGAGATAGTTTTTAGGTTGGCGAACCTCCGAAGCTGAAGAAGACGGAATCCGCTACTCAGGCAAGGGCCTTTAACCTTTTTGGAACGCTCGTTCGTTGCTAGTTTCGGGGTAGGCCTAAAAATAACTGTGAAAATGGTGAGTGACTCAACTTGAAAAAGAAACATCAGCTGGATCCATCCAGCCTCTATCTTTATACTAAAATGTCTCTTGGCGGGTTTCGCCTCCAACTTTGATGTTCAAAATCTTAGCTTCGTCTATTCGTTCTCAACCGAAGGTACCCCGAATTTCAACTACACCACCGCTTCTTATTGCCGTCGAGTAATTACCTAGTTGTTAAACCCTCGATACTGTCTCGAACCATTCTTGTTTTTCAGTTTTCCCCTCGCGCCAAAAACGCTCGAGTTCGCAACCACCAGTCGTAAACATTCTCGCGTCATGACTAGTCCGGGTAAACTCGGAGGAGGTTGGCAAGTTTCCCCTCGTCAAGTATGCAAAGTCTTTCGATCCCGGGGGCTTAGAAAGGTCGACTCGATAGATTTACAGACATAGAGAGAGACTTTGAAGGTTAACCAGCCAAGGGATGGATTACATATTGGCGGGGGAGACCGGATGGGCGGGGCTTACAATCATCGCGAGAAGGGCGGATCTCGGACATGGTTATCAAAAATTTCAGTAGATACGCCGTTTGTTTATTTATTTATTTATTTGGACTAGCAACGTACATGCAAGCCTTAGGCTTTTGTGGTACGGACGGAATGATTTGAATTTTGACATGAGAAATTGAGAATAGTAGACAAATATTAGAAATTAAATGAACAGTGCATATGTATAATTAAATAAAGATTTTAAACAGGAGGATAGCAAACAGATTTTAAGATTAATTAAAGGTTTTAAACATGAGTTTGGTAACGATTATAAAATGAGACAGTAAACAATAATTAAGATCGAAGTGAACAAAGTGCTTATAGGTAATTAGTTAATAATTTGACTTGAGAATAGTAAACAAATATTGAGAATTTAAGGTGACCAAGCGCTTGAGGGGATTTAATTAAAATATAGGAATAGAAGAATTGGTCATGAGAGTATATACTAATTTAAGATTTAACTACCATGGGGTTGTAGGTAATTAATTAATGAAGGAATTTCCAGGACGAGTGGGGGGAGTGACTAGTGCATTGGATTACAAGTGAAAATGTTGAGAAAGTGCAGCGCGGAATTTAGACCTTATAGGGATAGAGATTATTGATTCTGGGAGTGCGTTCCAATCAGAGATGACCGAGCTTGTAAAGTGATGTTGACGGACTGAGGTCAACACTCTGGGTTTTAGTATTTTAAGGGAGTGACCCCTAGTAGAGGATAAGGGTGCCGGTTGGAAGAATGTATCGATATCCAGCGCGAGCTTATTGTTAAAGAAATCGTGTAAAAGACAGAGATTATTAATTAAATGACGCGTGTGGACTGGGTCGATTTGGAGTTTCGATAATCTTGTAGGGGCTGGGAGTTTCTCAAGTTTGTTGGTTAATTTAGTGAATTTATTTTGAGCCTTTTGCAGGGTGGTAATGCTGGAAGAGGACGACGGTGTCCATATGGGGGAGGCGTAGTCAATAATTGGTAAAGCTAGGGCGTTGTAAAGAATTTTGATGAATTTTTGAGAACGATTATTAAAATTACGACGTATCCATTGATGATCCTGCAAAATCAAGGTCCTTGGCAAGCCCTATTTTAAAATTGCCGTTAATCATTCTAATCCTACTCAGAAACACCAAGCCCAATGTAAATTCAAGATGCGGGCTAAACAAAAATCATGCCTTTAAGTAATTTTAAAAATTCCGCCAATAATTGTAAAATTAGAAAAAAAAAGTAGGTGGCTGTCGCCATCTGACGGTCATGGCGGGAGTTTCGGATTGCAGACGGACAGACGTCGAAGGAAATTGAAAAAAATTAAAAATGAATCATGACGCCCAAGTTTCGTCCTCGGTTTCTCTAATAAACCCACGTAATGCGTAATTAATTATAGACCATGTTAAATTAAGTCCTACAATTGGTTAATGTAGCTACAAACACCCGCAAAATAAATATGAATATCTCCACAACCAAACACTCGTAAGTAAACTTACGATGAACTTCAATATTGATTTCGTTAGGCCTTTTAAACTTAAGTTTTAACACTGTTTTAAACTAGTTTTCCTTGACTTATTCAATTGAATCAATTCGCGTGTTTTTTATCGCAGCATCTAGTTGTATCAGTAAAATTCCTTACCAAACAGGATGTCTTCAAAAGCCGAGAAGTCAGGTATGTAAAAACATTTCATACCATTGTCCCTCAAGACGTTAACCCAACCTCTGACTTGAAGGGGTACAATTTAAACATATTTTAAGTGTTATTTAAGAACAGTTGTGGTATAATATAAAAATTGTCAATAGATTCTCATCCCCGCGGAGGCAGACTAGCTAGAAGAGCCAGGTCTTTTAAAGAGGACTTCTTCGGAAAGATCAGCCAAATTAGAGGTCCTAATATGCCTAGATCTAGTTCCCCCCAAAAAGGTCACCATCATACTCAGTCGGAACAATCTGGCAAGCACAAATCCTCGAAAAACCACGATGAAATTGATGGTAAAAAGAATAAGGTTGGTGTTTTTCATATATTTGTCATTGTCAATATTCTACTCGATTGATTATACAAATCTATTGCCATTTAGGATGTAAATTGCGTGTTTAATCACTTAAATCAATTAACGAAAAGCTTGACTTACCTACAAGACGTGATTAAAAAGGATAAGCTCGAAATGTTATCAGGGTCAGCCACAGTCACTCTAGAAACAGTTTTGGCTATTTACACGACTCTTTGCAATTGCTCACCCGCCATTAAAGATCAAAGTCCCGAACTTAAAGCGGCCACTAACCAAGTTTTTCAAAGTCTAGCCGAACTTATTCGATGGTCTGATGAGATTTTTTTATGTCAAAATACGGTGCCTAATAAAGAAAACATGGGAGAAGTTGTCAATGCCGTTCAAGAGGCCGTGAAAGTAAATATCCCCGAAATTTAAAATAAAAACCGTGAAATATTTTTTTTTAATTAAATATTATTACTAGGCTCTCGTTAAACTATCAATGGAAAAACAAGCTATTGTCCCTAAGGAAACTTCTCGCAATTCAAATGGAATTGCTCAAAATGGTGTTTATAGTCCAAAGGCTGAAACGTAAGGATTTGTACTCCCATTTAAAGGTTAAAACCGAATAATTTTAATCCGTAAAATTATTATAGGACACAACCGGAAGCGCTTCCTTTAACACCCAGAGAAAAAGAAATTCTAAAAGAAACAAATTTTACGAGGGAAGGAAGTCACAATTTCCAAGGCAGTCACAATTCCTCATTACCTTCGCGCAATAATCACTCTACAAAGTCTTCGCTTCATCATTCAAATTCCTCGGACAGTATTCTGAGCAGCAGCACACTTCCTAGGAATGGAGAATTGAGCCCCACTCTTCTCAGTAAAGTCGTTCCGCCTCCTAAACCTCCTTTACCTTCGGAAAGGAACCCTCTCAACACTAGGTTCTTATTACTCTTTGGATTCTCATTACCCCCCCCCCCTTCCCCGTCCCCAAAAGAAAACCCAATAAATATTTATTAATTTTGTGTGGTTCCGTGTTCATTTATTATCATAGTCAGAGTGTGGATTCCGCGGCTCCCCCTCTTCCTCCTAAAAAAAGAAGCGGAAGTTCGGGCGATCGGAGTTTAAAGACTTCTCAATGTCATTCTTCCAGTATGTGTAGCGCCAGTTTAGAAACGACGTCCAACGTTAGTTTATCGACGGCGGCGGCCACCAACAACTCTTGTTTGGCTTCCCTCAATTCCTTTTTCCCCGAGATTAGTCAACACCCGATCGCTCTAGATTGGTTAACGAACGGATTTCAAGATCCTTTCGTCACCAACGAGAATTCGATGGAAACGAATCTAAATCACTCGGCGGACGATTTGCTCTTGATGAAGAATCCACCTTCTAACGGGATCTTTCATCATCGGACAAAGTTCCAGAACGAGTCGGCCACCGCTTCCTTTAAAACCATGGACGTGATCGATAGCGGCTCCAAGACCATCAGTTATTCTTCCACTTCTTATTCGTCGCGAAAAGTGACGCAGGCCACCTCCAGTTCACGTAAAATGTTCACCAGTGTAGTGGGAGGAAACGATAGTGGTGATAGTTTGCTTCAAAAGATGCAAAGCGCGTCCTTGGACACCAGTACCGATGAGATTTTTAGCAACACTTCGCCGTCATCGCCTCCACCCGCATTGCCAGTCAAACAGAGGATGGTCAGAAATAGGACGCCTTCGCAATATGATAACCTAGTTCCAGAGGTAATTTACCCCCTAAGTGTCTCATTGCTGGTTTCTCGCGAAGTTATTGTATGTTTCTCGCGAAGTTATTGTATGTTTCTCGCGAAGTTATTGTATGTTTCTCGCGAAGTTATTGTATGTTTCTCGCGAAGTTATTGTATGTTTCTCGCGAAGTTATTGTATGTTTCTCGCGAAGTTATTGTATGTTTCTCGAGAACTAACTGCGAGTTGGTCGCGACTTTATTGCCGGTGTTTCGCGATTATTTAGTCGGTATCTCGGGACTTTATAGTCGGTGTCTCGGAACTTTATAGTCGGTTTCTCGGGACTTTATAGTCGGTGTCTCGGGACTTTATAGTCGGTTTCTCGGGACTTTATAGTCGGTTTCTCGGGACTTTATGTCCGGTTTCTCGGGACTTTATGTCCGGTTTATCGGGACTTTATGTCCGGTTTATCGGGACTTTATGTCCGGTTTATCGGGACTTTATAGTCGCTTTCTCGGGACTTTATAGTCGGTTTCTCGGGACTTTATGTCCGGTTTATCGGGACTTTATAGTCGCTTTCTCGGGACTTTATAGTCGGTTTCTCGGGACTTTATGTCCGGTTTATCGGGACTTTATAGTCGCTTTCTCGGGACTTTATAGTCGGTTTCTCGGGACTTTATGTCCGGTTTATCGGGACTTTATAGTCGATTTCTCGGGACTTTATGTCCGGTTTATCGGGACTTTATGTCCGGTTTATCGGGACTTTATAGTCGGTTTCTCGGGACTTTATGTCCGGTTTATCGGGACTTTATAGTCGGTTTCTCGGGACTTTATAGTCGATTTCTCGGGACTTTTATGTCCGGTTTATCGGGACTTTATATCCGGTTTTTCGCAAACTTACTGCCGGTTTCTCGCGAGGTCATTACGACTTCATCGCGAAGTAAGCGTCTTTTTTATCTTTTCAGATTAACCTTCCGAACGAGAATGCGAATTTTCATTGCTCGATGAACAGGGAAAATTCCCGTTGCGGTCATTTGACTCATTCTCAATCGATGTTCAATTACCCTCAATGCTTTTCAACTTCAGTCTCGTCGTGTTTGTTGGCGAATGGAAGCGCGGCCGGTAGTCAATCGGGAAATACCTTATGCTGGAGGTACGCTCAAGAACAACAACAGCAAAGAAGCCTGCATACGGGCAGCTGCAACATTCTCGACGACTCGCGGCCGCCTCTTCCACCCAAAAAGAAACCCGTCATGGCCTACATGGAAATGTTTGGCAGTTCTCAACCGAGCGACGGAGAATTTTACCGTCATTCTATGCACACTTACAATAAAGTCGTTCAAGCTCAATGGCAACAGGCGGGAATGGCCTTCATGCAACAACAACAATATCAACAGTCGAGTTCTTTTCAAAGCTTCAGCGGCGTCAGTTTGGCTCCGAGTAGCGCCGGATTCGTCTCCAGTTCCGACGACTCTTCCGTCTTTTCCGAGAGTCGAAGTAGCCAAGGTAGTTGGGGCGATCAGAGCGCGCTCTGTTTGAGCGCCACTAGCGCTACCGGCATGTTTAACACCAGTCTAGACAATGACGAACCCAAACCGTTGGGCATTGAAAACAACAAAGCCGTGACGCCAGTAACGCCTCCCGCCTTGCCTCCCAAGAAGAACAGGGTAAAGTTTTATTTAGCTCTTTTTTTTGTTTTTCGGGATCATCTAATCTTTTCACTTCAGGCGAGTGGTGGAAAGTTAGAGATCGCCGTCGTTCCCCCCGTCGAGGAATCGAGCCAACCCAGTCCCGTTTCTCAGCAGCATTCGCCCCAATTACCCTTGTCTACTCAGTCGGATTACGTTCAATTATCTCCGATCGCCGTACCTTCTTCGGAATCTCAGTTTTGGAGTAAGGAAAGCCAAGAACTAGTGGAACAAGGTCCCTTGGATGAACTAGACGTAACTCATCATCTGATACTCAAAAAAGCGGAAGAGGAAGGTCCCGATGTTCGAGGGGGGTCTACTGACGCGCTCGTCATTCACGCAGCAAATCCCCCTAGAAATGGTAACTACCAAGACACCTCAAAGACACGCCATTTTCGTGGGAATACAGCGAGTTTCATTCCTTTTGCAGACTTTTCTTTCCAAGAAGCGTTTCTAACCACTTACCGAACTTTTGTCAGTCCGGAAGATTTGATTCAAAAGCTTCTGTATCGTTACAATCGATTTATTCCACTCTCTGACATGAGGCAACGAGCCGCTAGAAACGCTTTCTCTTTGCTCGTCAGAGTTGTCGATGATCTATGGTACGCTAGTCGCTTAATAATTCGTCCGAGTACTTGTTAATAATTCTCTTTTATTCTCCACTCTAGTCTAGGAGATATGTCGGATAGTTTATTGCGAAGTTTAATGGACTTCATCTTCCAGTTGGTCAGTCACGGAGAATTGAACGTGGCCAAGGCTCTGCGTCAAAGAGTCATTGAGAAATGCGAAGCCAAAAATAAATCCTTAACGGCTTCGCCCCTTTTATCTTCGTTAGGAGTGACCACTCATCAGGGACTTTTAGTCGATTTCAAATCCGAGCATTTAGCCGAGCAAATGACGCTTTTAGACGCCAATTTGTTTCAAAAAATCGAGGTAAGTCATTTCATTTAATTTAAATGGATTTTAAATTTAAACTTATACCACCGAGTTATTTGGCGTAGATTCCGGAATTGCTTTTATGGGCTCAAGAACAGAAGGAAGAATTAAGTCCGAATTTAACGACTTTTACGGAACATTTTAATAAAATGTCTTATTGGTGAGTCGTCCGAAATGTTCTCAACGTAATTAATTAATTATTATAATTACGATTATTATTTTAATTTAGGGCGCGATCGAGAATTCTGGAACGTGACGAAGCGAAAGATCGCGAACGTTACGTCGTCAAATTCATTAAAATCATGAAACATTTGCGAAAGTTGAATAATTTCAATTCCTATTTAGCCATTCTTTCGGCCCTTGATTCCGCTCCCATACGTCGATTAGAATGGCAACGTAATATAACGGAGGTAAGCCTAATATAAGCCTAATTATTTATTATTGATCTGAATTAAATTAATTTTTATCATCGATTAACCACTCTAATTATTTAATTTAGGGTTTGAAAGAGTACTGCGCTTTGATCGATAGTTCCTCTTCATTCAGAGCTTATCGTCAAGCCTTGGCCGAAACCGAAGCTCCGTGTATTCCTTATATGTAAGTTCAATAATTAATTAAATAAATAATTAATTAACTGAATTTTATTAATTGTTTTTTTAATCTTATTTTAGAGGATTAATTCTGCAAGATTTGACGTTTGTACATATAGGAAATAATAATACGCTCCCCGACGGCAACATTAATTTCTCAAAGCGTTGGCAACAATTTAATATATTGGAAAATATGAGGCGCTTCCGCAATTGGTAAGAAACAATTATTATTATTATTTTCAATCGATTATTTATTTAATTAATTAATGTTGTAGAATATTTCAAACTTGGTACATGGTCACGTTTTTTGGGGGGTTTTCTTATCTTTCTTTAAGTTTTGGTTTGGTTTGGTTTATTCAGCAATAAAATAAATAGGCCTATAAAAGGTGGTTTATCTATCCATCCCACGGGAAAATTCATTGTGGTAAGTACTACCCTCTAATCATATTGGCTTACAAATCCCGATTCAAACTGGAAATTTGGTAATGGGATGAAATGGGAGCGCCCCCCATGGGATGGGATGGGTCCCCCGCTGCCTGGGAAAATTTTGACATTCTTCTTGGGCCTGCCTAGTTTGTCTCAGGATGAAACTGCCACGGAGCGCTTAGTTTAGGTCAAAGAAATTTAACCTTGACATAGGGTTTTACATGCTGAATATTAAAAGTGGGACTAGTTGTTTTTCAGGGAAAATTTTAAACTGAGATAAGGGTTGGAGGGTTCCTCCCCCTTTTTTCTTTACTACTTGTGAAAACCCTTTTGTCAACCAGTTTGAACTTGACAGGCCTTATAGGACCAAACATAGAAACGTAGAACCCCCCCCCCCCGGGCAGTAGTTTTGGGTAATTGGACCAGTCCATTTATGGTATTAGGGTGGGCGCAGTACCCGATCACTTGTTTATTAATCAATTTTATTATTTATTTATTATTTTATTATTTATTTATTTATTTATTTATTTATTTATTTATTATTTATTTATTTTATTATTTATTTATTTATTTATTTTATTATTTATTTATTTTATTATTTATTTATTATTTATTATTTATTTATTATTTATTATTTATTTATTATTTATTATTTATTTATTATTTTATTATTTATTTATTTATTTATTTATTTATTATTTTATTATTTATTTATTTATTTATTTACTTATTTTATTATTTATTTATTTCCTAATTAATATTATTTATTTATTAGTTTCATTATTTATTCACTTATTTATTTGTTTACTTATTAATATTATTTAATTAATTAATTATGAATTCTGACTGATAGCTTTAATGTGTGTATAACATTGCAGCCAATATTCGTTCAAAAAAGACGAACATATCCTGACATTCTTCAATAATTTTGACGATTATTTATGCGAGGAAGCAATGTGGCAGATATCGGAATCGATCAAACCCCGTGGGGGAGGAGGAGCTAACGCTAACGCCACCAATAAAAAGTGAACTGGAGCTCCCCCCACCCCCTCTGGCCCGCGGGGGGCCACCGCGTAAGTCATTTGATAAAGAAATCTTTTCTTATTGCACGCGGCGCGGTCGCTTGTCCTAATAGTTTTTAATATTGTTTATGTACCGGCGGGAGAAAATAATTATCAGAGTGAGATTAGCGAATTTAAACGCGCGTTTATATATAAAACAAACAAACAAACAAACAAAGATGATGGGGGGGGATGCGAAATGTGAGAGAAATCGACATGCGCGTTAAGTGTGGAATGGCTTAGATTGGGTGGGACGCCAAAAAAAGGGGGAGGAATACTCGGACGCGATTGTAATTTGTCAAGGACTACTACGGACGAACCAATTACAATTGAGTCCGACTATTCCTCCCCCCATTATTGGAGTCCCACCCAACCCGAGTCGTTCCACAGTTCGCGCGCGTGCCGCCGATTTCCTCTCAGATTTCGCCTCCAAACGAAACGAAACGAACTGAACTGAACTTCCTTTAATTTTGGTGCTTTATTTTTTTAAGGGGAGCGTTTAAAAAAATATGAAAACGATTACTTATAACTAAAATGCAATTAGGTTAATTGAAATAGCGGAGTTTAAACGAGTTAGATTGCCTCCTAAGTTATCTACGCTACGTAATATTAAAACTAATTAAGTACGATGATTTTAGCGCTAAGTAATCGCTCATTTTCATTCTCCCTTTGAAATTAATTAATTTTAATACCACTGTCAGTGTATATATATCAAAAAAACAAACAAAATATACATAAATATATATAAATATATACTTTTTATTCATATATATACATAAATTACATTATTGTAAAAGAGCTATATAATTAATTGTATAGTAATGTAAATATGAATGGTGTAGATTCGCCGTAGTCATCGTACATCGTGCTAAGCCCCGCCCCCTATGTCTTTTAATTAATAAACAACAACAACAACGTGCTTTTTATAAAGTATATACGATATTATATATTTCGACGGGTATATCAAATTCGTGTAAAAACTCTAGCGAAGCGTTTTTAGATTTACGTACAATTTTAATAGAAATATTCAACGGAATTTTCTCGCGTTTAATGTTTTTTTTAATAAAAAGAAAAAGAAACGAAGGACATCTCCTGGTTATTTTCTTTTTTGTTTAATTTTTGGTGCTAAAATTTGGTTAAAATTTTAACGAGTTTTAACCAGGGGCGTTTTCTAAGGCATTTTTTATAAGTCTGTATTTAATTTAGTTATTTTATAATAATTAAAGCTTTTAAAGTTTTTAATAGCAATAATTTATTAGCTAAAATAAAACTTAATTCGTATATATCATTTTAATTAAATTAATCAAAATATATATTCGCGTATCAGAATTAAATTTTCGGTTATAAATAAATAATTTTTGCTCAAAATGAAAAAGAAACGTAGTATTTTTGACTGGTTACGTATAGTTTAAGCGGCTTGGGGTAAATTTAAAGGGAGCAAAACAAGCCCCTCAAAGACTATATATTATAATCCATTTGTTTTTGGTTTGTAACTTTGTTGTATGTAAACGGATTAATTTAACCGAACAAGACTTATTTACAATTATATAACCCCGAACGACAATTAATCCCAAGTAGTTAATTATTTTAATAGCTAATTCCTCGCCCCGCCCCCGCCCCGCCCCAGTATTGCGCAAAATATATATTTCTTGTACTAGTTTTTATATAAAGAGAATATAATTCGAGTGCTTTGGTAGATAATTTTATTATAATTAAAGAAAATATTAAATGCATAGTCAGCGTTTATTGAAATTGTAATCTGTATTATTATTATGGATTGGAAAATTAATCAAATATTTCGCCCTAGTTTTTGCAAATTAAAAATAATAAAATTATAAAGTAATTATCTAAGTGTCGATTATTATTATTTCATACATTAAGAGGTAGTATTATATTTATAGTGTTAATTTAAGGTATTTTGTTATTAATTTAAAGATTAATTGAAAATTTAATTTGATTTTCGAAACAAGATGGTTATAATAGCGGTAAAATTACTGAAAAAATAATAATAATAAAGATTCCTTGTGTCGCCTCTATACTTTTTGGTACTATTATTTTTTTCAGTAATTTTACTGCTATTTGCGGGAAAAATCGATACAATATATTGTAATAGAAGTAATTGTACGGAGGCCATAAAAGAAATGACGATTCTTCACCGCAAATAGCAGTAAAATTACTGAAAAAATAATAGTACCAAAAAGTATAGAGACGACACAAGGAATCCTTATTATTATTATTTTTTCAGTAATTTTACCGCTATTATAACCATCTTGTTTCGAAAATCAAATTAAATTTTCAATTAATCTTTAAATTAATAACAAAATACCTTAAATTAACACTATAAATATAATACTAGCTCTTAATGTAGTAGATCTTATACTTAACCAGAGGGTACCAATCAAGTTTCTATAACATAGACATAATTATAATTAGCATAAATAGTAATGATTTGTTCAAATATTATTTTATAAACAACATAAAAACACAATAAAACAACGTAAAAACACAATAAAACAGCGTAAAAACACTTTAAAACGGCGTATCATCATATACATTTAAGCATAAAAGAATGGTCTATTGGAAGGAATTTTAAAGTCGAGCAAATTAAGTTAGGATTTCCAAAACTCATTAAAGAAGACGTAAGAAAGGCGGCGTTGCATTGAAACGTAAAAGGTCAGATTATAAACGTTTGAAAACTCTAAAGGA
Source organism: Phalangium opilio (assembly GCF_054372755.1). Classification (NCBI taxonomy): domain Eukaryota; kingdom Metazoa; phylum Arthropoda; class Arachnida; order Opiliones; family Phalangiidae; genus Phalangium; species Phalangium opilio. The sequence continues at coordinate 736,019 of NW_028324147.1, read as the reverse complement.
ATAGTCAGACGAAAATAATTTGAACGCGTACTGGACGGAAAAGTGAATATTAATAAACTGTCGCGTTAGTCCTTTAAAGCCGGTAATATAATAATTAGTGGGTGTATGGCGCGTCCTACCATCTTCGGAAGACACGAGGGTGGTTTTAGGGTGTCAACTTCCTACTAGGCTAAGGTCGAGTACCTTTTTTGGATGCCCACGTTTGTTAAGTATAGTCAAAAATAATATCAAGAATCATTGACATTGAAAATTCAAATTGAACTTGACACGATATACTCTACACATTTTAGGGAATTTTGAAAAACCTTCACCTACTGCGTGGTGATTCGACTTCCTTCGAAGATTACGTCGCGTCTAGTTTAAAGAAATGTAGGCTTTGCTTTAGAGGGTGACTGTAACCACGAAACGGGCCGGTGCCACTCGCTCGAGAATTGCGTGACCACTAAGAAGAACAATCGACCTACTTACAAATGAATAAAGGAAAAAAGAACACCCCCCCCCCCCTCGCCGGCCCTGCTAAGATGTTTTTGCTTTTATCCAAATTTAAATACGCGGTCGCGGTTCCAGGTTAACCAAGGCAACCAGGACCACCAACCTACCACCTTTTTAATGGTTCTCCATCTCTCCATCCATACTACGCCATAAGTTTACAAGATACGTTCCATAAGTATGACACTACCTATACTTCGCATTGCTAGAGATTGACAAACTTATGGCTCCGTATTTAAACAAAGTTTTAAGTCGAACTTGGGAAACATTTACGTCAGTGCGAACGGATCTTTTTATAATAATTTTAGGAGGGTTTTAGAAAAACACAGTCGTGGTATGTAACTATAACCGGTAACAGCATCCTCGTTTCGTTTTACTAAAGGAAGCTAAACATTTGTGTGATGGGGGCCAGGGGGGAGGGGACTTAAAAGTAGCATTTACAGTGGATCGGGAGCAATTTTAAAATTTTCAAAAAGCAACCACCCTCCTACGTAACGTAGGGGATGCGCTATAATCAAAATGAGATAATTTTTCGGGGACACAAATATCATTATCATCATCGAATCCGAGGAGAGGAAATGAGATCTAGCGCGCCCGCTACCGATTCGCAGTGGGTTCCGGTCAATATACAGTAGAGAGAGAATCAGAATTAAGGTAGAGAGCTTCATCATCGGCCGCGGCTTCAATTTGATAGCGGATAGTTTTCAGTCTATAAATTTTTAATCCGCCGCGTTATTAACCCGTTTCTTACCGCTTCAGTCGTTTTCTGGTACTCGCGCTCGGTACTCTTTTGGTTTTCTTCGTTATCAATAAAGATTTAAGCGTGTCATGCCAACAATAGTTATCTCGAATTAATTCAAAGTATTTTTAATTCGATCCCAACCGTTATTTTTAATTCGATTCAGCCAGTAAACAAAAGTAAGTAATTTTCATTTAAATAATATAATAAAATATATACGAGTTTGGGAACTTAAATTGGTCGTTAAGTCACTACGTAAATTTAACCTTAAGATGTTTCAACAATTCAAATCCCAGCAAATTTTAATTAATCTATTAGTAAGGACTTGATCGAATAGACTAACCATTTTCATCATCGAACTTTTTCAAAACTAATATTTGAAAGTTAACTTTTAGGTAATAAAAATATTTCCAATTGGTCGCAAACAAATTAAAAATACTCCACTAATTTTAATAATCGAGTTCGTTAATTATTTATAGTTAATTAGTAAGTTGATGGCGCGAAAGGATTTAAACTAATCATTTTGATAACGAGAATTATGTAGGCGAGGCAATTATTATCAGAGTAGGAAAAGGATACATCATCCGAAATAATTGAATTTACGGGGTAAGGGCACTGGAATGCCTTTGACAGTATCGGGGTGGAATGCGGTATTAGAAAAGGGTGCTATCCGACGGCCCCCTATCCTCGCAAACGTATTTGACAAAGAGCCGCGTTTCACTTAACAAAAGGAGCAGTGAAATAATTAGGATAAAGGGGAACGGATGCATGCCCGAAAGATTTTGGCCAAAATTTCTATATCCCCTCCAAGCTCCAACGCTTATACCAAACACACACACACACACACACACACACACAGTGAGAGAGAGAGAGAGACACCAATTCAATGGTGTCGGGGACAAAAAATAATAATAATAGGTCTAGTATGTTTGAATTTAAAATTTATATTTCGGTTCGTTTATCCACCCAAAAACAACGTCCGGTTTTGTCAAATCATAATTGCGCTTTCGAGTTGTAACTACCAAGTGATCGTCTCTTGTTGCGGCAAAAACGAACGGTTGTCGGAATATTTCCGCGTTTTCTCAATTTCTTTGACTCGATATGTTTGTAAACAATCTTTACAAATTTTATTCGACAGAATGAAGTCTTGGAGAAGTAAATTTAGTACGAAACTAGCCTTACTGGTTCCATTCGTGATTATATTAGCGAATGAGGTTAAAGGTCAATTCGGGCGACCTTACAGAGGTACGTTTTCCAAATATTTACCTCGGTTATATACGAATAAACGAAATGACAAATTTTAAATTGATATTTTATCAATGGAAGCGCGTTCTAAACGGTCAGCGTCGCGAATCAATTGATTGAGAATTCTATTCTTTGGTAGCTCTTCCTCTTCCCGCGGAAGTATCCGAACTATCGGGCGAACCGAGCTATAGAGCGGTCAAACTCCGATGGAAATACCTACGCAACCCGGAAGCATCCGGTTTTATGGTCAGAGTCTGCGAATTGTCCATTTGGAACGTGAAAACGCGTTGCAGGGAACGACATTTATCCCTGGATTCGAAAAACCTCGTCGAAGAGCTAAATGGCGGTGACCCCCCGCACCACGACACCATCGAGGAAGTGTCCAGAGGACGATACGAGGCCGTCATGAACGACCTGAGAATGACGACCAACTACACGTTCACCGTGGTCCCCGATGACCCCATCCATCCCGAACACCCGGAGGGAAGACCGGTTTACTACTCTGGTTCCGGGAACCTCTTTGACCAGGCGGGTTACAGACCTCAGAGTCCCGACGGGGCCCCACCCAGGGCCAGGAGTATCCTAGTACATACTATGGGATGTGAGTATTTACCGCCCACTGTACACCGATACCGAGTTTTATAATTGATTTTGGTCTTCGTTTAGTCTCGGCTCGCGCGAGTAGGTGTTTGTCCAACACCTCCGACGTGGTGGTCAACACTGGACCTTACTTTAACGGAAAAATTGCCGTAGAAGATACCCTGGACGATAACTGCGCCGTTTACGGCAATAAGTCCAGCGATCAGAATGTTTACACTCTGAGAATTTTGCACTCGCAATGCGGAAGTAAAACTATGGTAGGCGTTTAATTCTCGTAACCCGGACACTGTGGAGTGTGGACTCTAGCGGCAAGGATTGTTTAATTTAAACAATGGTGTATCGTTTTTCAGAACAACTCGAGGATCGAAACGAACATTATAGTTCACGAAAACAAGGATATAGTCACTCACAACTCTAAGAGATTTTTGGTAGTTTGCAACTTTTTGCCCGAAACATTCACGATTCAAGCGACGTAAGTTTTATATAGTGTCCGAGTAGGTTGACTCGAACCCAAAATCGGACCGCCCGCCTCCTCTTTTTTTAAGGGTCAATATGCGGAAAAACTTGCGAAAGGCCTCCTCGAAAGAAGTGGGCGAGACCGGCAGCGGCAGGGGATTGACTCGAAAGAATCTCATCGACGAGAACGATAAGGCTGCCGCGGATCCGAACGAACTATTCACCTACGATAACTACAGACAACATCACGTGGGTGACGATAGGATATTGGCCGAACAAACCGCCAGAATGGGTCTCTTGGGAAATGCGCCGCAAAAAACTGGTAAGCTACTTCTCTGCAATTATAAGTGATACGCGAAAATTCTTTGAATACGCCATAGCCCTAGTTCTTCCCTTTTCAACGATATTAAATACTTGTCGTTACAACGATCACCGATCGAGAAATGAAGCTATTTAGAAAATCACTCCTCTCTTATCATAAGTTTATAAGATATGTTCCATAAGTGTGTCACTGGTTAATGAGAGCTTGTCATGAACTAGCTCTCAGTAAGTTACGAAGTACAGCTACTGTCATACTTATGGAACATATCTTATAAACTTATGCTCTTATTAAAACCTATTCACTTCGCAGAACTCTGAGCTAGGAGGAAATTATTTTCTCCCCCCCCCCTTTCCAATGATACTAAACACTCGTTTATCTAGAAGATCGATAAATTTTTGCAGATTCTCAACTGATTGGACAAATGTCGCTGCTAATCTTATTGGTGGTAGCTTGCGTTGTTGGGTGTGGAGTGGCCATTTGGTGGTTTGTAGCTGGCGCCCAAAAGCGTACTTATCAACAACATAGCCAACCCCACGTAGTCACGACAATTACAAGCGCGAGTACTTGCGAAAAGGATGTCAATCATTCTCCCGACACCTACGTCAGACTGATGCCCGAAAAAGATCAATTGGTCTTGGCTAATGTAGCTAACGTGGACCACGGAGTGACTAGCCAACCCGGGGTTTTGAGGGTCAACGTTTGCGGGACCCCCATGACCCTGATGTCTCTTCGCGCCATAGGGGATAGTGAAGCTTAAAACCCCGGACCTGGTGGTCCCTAATTGAGGATATCGTAGTCACTTTTGTACAAAAAAGGTAGTCTAATTAGCTAATAGCGTTTAAGTTTTTCACACGTCGTACTAAACACATTTCTACGATATTCCCGACTACTGTCACTTCACCTCATGTAATAATTATTTAATTTTATAATAAAGTATTATATTTATATCTAACACGTGCGTTTTCATTCGATTTGTCACTTACATGCCTTCAAACCAGAGTTCAGAGTTCAGACTTTGTTTTCACCAAGGCTTAAGGTAAACGTGAACTTTTCGTAATGAATCGTGGCAGAAATTTTAACGGTTTCTCTAATTAAAGATGAATTTAGAGATACTTTTGCACAATTCTTATTCATAATTAATTTCAAGTTAAATTATTACAAAAAATTCCATATTAAATTGGATCAAAACAACAACAGCCTTTCCCGGGGCATTTAAACTTTAAAGGGACCGAGTTACGTGAGACTTACAGCGCGTTCAGTACTAAAAACCAAATTAACCGGTATGTTCATGGGTACGCTTAGTTTTCTCAAAGGATCGGTCATTTTATTGCTTTACTGAACGAATTATAGAGGGATTTGGCGCCACCCGGGGGAAAAATTGTCGGGGGCGCAGTAACGTCACTTTCTCATTATAATGTTTGTTGTTTTCCTGTATATGGGTGTCATATTAAAGAACTTTCGCGAGATTTACATTTAAAACCTAAAAATATCAACAATTTGTGTCGGTATGAATAAATTTTCTATGTGGAAAAAAGAAATCAGATTTTAAAACGGGATGTTTTCGTCAAAGAAAAGCTAAAGATAAAGACTGTTTTGTCGCTGCTTAATTTCTATATTTATCTCAAAAAACCCCATTAATCATCATCGTACGGTATGGTTACTGTTTTAATTAAATAATTAATTACGGATACAAAATAAGAGTTAATTTGAAGGGGAAAAGCTAATTTAAAACGTATAAGGTGAGGGAGAAGCCCAAGGGGTGCTCGATCGAGTTTCGGAATTTTCAAATTTTCGCGGGCGGTTGGTCTGACGTCACCGAGAGACCCCCGAGGGGGAAGAATGTTTGTTTTTGCTTGTCAAGGCCATTGATTATACGAATAGGGAAGCAATTTCAAAGTTTTCAAACTATTTTCATCCCATTTTTTGTTATTTTTACGTGCAAAATGTTCGAGGGAAGAGTTTTTATTACATTATTTTCAATAATATTGTTGAATTTAGGAGGCTGAACGCCGAATAATTGACCATGGTGTTTTTGACTTTTTTGCTATTGCCAAGGCCCAAGGGTATTTGATTATTCAAATTTAAGGATATTTAGTTATTTTTTCTTTTAGGGCTTTAAAATATGAGAGAGAAGTGTTTTTTTTTCTGTTTATCGTTGAATAATTTTCAATTATATTCCCCATCCATTGTAGTACTGAACTTTACAACCCCAATGGCTAAACTTTGCAAATTTAAGGTAAAGAATGGATAATTGGATATTGAAATTGAATGCACAAACTACAATAGTTTACATGTTTCAGAATTTGAAACAAACCAATTTAAAGCAATGTAAATTATTGTGGTTAATTATTGCAATATATTTTGTCTACATAGCGAGATTACGTTGGATATATTCAAGAAAACTGATGTAATTCTGGAATAAACACAAACATTCGTTGCTAATAAACACTTTTTTTTATTAAATATGAATCTTTAACATAACAGATGAAAGTTAGTCTGACTTGTAGAATCATTTCTAGGAACATTTTTTTATTAAATAATAAATATGAATCTTTAACGTAACAGATGAAAGGTAGTCTGACTTGTAGAATCATTTCTAGGAACATATGTTTATTAAATAATAAATATGAATCTTTAGCATAACAGATGAAAGGTAGTTTGACTTGGAGAATTATTTCTAGGAACATAAGTTAATCTTTTATTAGATTTATTGTTTTATTATTTGATATGATAATGCTTATCACAGAATTTAAAGGGCAATATGGCTTGGAGCCTAGTTTCTCGAAAACGGAAACAAGTAAATTTAAAAGATTCTTATTTCATATCACAGTTTTAAAAGGCAAAAGTTAATGGTATTTTAAGAAGCATTTCAAATAAGATAGGCTAAACTCTTAAGCGGGTGAAACTAATGAATTATCTTGTTCAATTTTTTGGCCTTTTTCCGACCACTGTCACCATTTTCAGCATCTGTTTTTTTGACATTATTAAGGAATTTTATTCTAATGAATACTCTTAACTTCACAAAAGATTGTACTAATTCCTTGGGTAATGAAGAACTTTGCAAAATTAAATCACTGATATTTTTGACTAGATTTGGCTCGTTTGAAAGGGAAAACTGTGGTAGATAAGATCTAAAAACTGATTCGAATGTATTAACAGTTGCTAAAAATGAAGAGGATGGGATTGCTAAGCCTCCGTAAGATAAAAAATTTGCCCAAGATGGCAACTCATAACTATGGTCCGAGAGTGTTTTAGTTTCAGTTAAGTTCAAATCAGGAAACTTTTTGTTATGCTTTTTCGCTAGCCAACCCGCGCAAAGCTCAATACCATTTTCCTCCAACTTTGAAAAATCACTCTCGTCCAATTCATTAGTATTCTTAATAGTTTTTGATGAGTCACTATTTGCTAAATATGTTTTATTGTCATCAATCAAACTATTAAGATCTGCAGCTGTGCTGCAATCTGGATTAATAGGTTCTATTGAGGCTTTTTTAAAGGCACTAGCTAAAACATATTCTCCTTCCTGAAAAGATGGAGAATTTACAATATCACTAGAAAGATACTCAGATTGGCTTAAATCAGACGTATTGCTATTTTGGTGACATACACCAGGATTTTTTCCCAGTATAATCATTCTAATTCGGTATATTGAATTAAGAGGCGTTGGGTGATCATTTAAGCCTCCTCTAGTACGAACCTGAGAGAAAAAATTCTCGAGGCAGTCTTGATTTAAACGATGAGTTAAGATATATTTATAGCCAAATTTATTTTTAAGGTCAAAATATAAGTCTTTAAGAGACTTAATAGAGATCAGCAACCCTTTTTGAAAAATTTGTAGGCATTTCGTTCCTTTACACCTCATGTCATCTATTAGATTAGACATTTCATTTAATGCCTCTAACTGCTCTGTTAAATGAACACCAAACGCACATTTAATTTTAACAGGATCATTTTCAGTGTAGGAATTGAAAATTTGAAACCACGCATTGACCTTTTCTATGAATTTGGATAGATTTTGGTAGTCTTCAAGATTTTCATCTGAAGAATGACTTTGTTTTTTGGAAATGTAAATTGAATATAATGCTTTTGAAACATTGTTAGATAACAGCTGAGCAGCTAGTTTTACATTTTGCCTTGTTGGCCCTCGGCATTCCAAATGAATTGCTCTTAGTTTGTGACACATTTTAAGTTCGTTAAAGTCTAATTTTAGTAATTCGTCTAAAGGTTTTCTATTTACATCAACATCCCCATCTTCCAGAATAAATCCCTTGTCCAAAAGCCAGTTTCGAATTAATTTTAGTGCATGGGGTGCATCTGCGAAGCAGTAAATTAATTGTTCACTAACACTAGGATGATAAAACCAATTTCTGTTAATATTTACTCCAAGTTCACGCCACAACCCCATGTTCCCTCCACCCATGTCACAAACTGTTGATACAACAAGATATCCAGCTTCGTGAAGCTTGGTGATAATTTCTAACAGTAAGGTTTTTGTCATTTTTTGGTCAAAGCCAATGTATATTGGTTGTTTCCAATTTCCATACAGCCCTCGGACCATAGCCACTTGCATTTGTTCATGTTTGCCCACTACCTGGTCTGCTTTAACATCATACTCATATTGACTTTGAACTTTCATTTCATCAAATGTCAAAACTGCAAGTTTCTCACGCGTGGGTTTTACACTACCAGTAACTTTCATCAAATTTAAAACATCTGTCAATATACCTTGTCTTAAATTTAGTTTAGAGGCGTAAGCTCTCAAGGTAGATAGACCTGGTAGGGGAATATGAAGGTCCTTTTTCAAAAATACGTAGGCTCGTTTGCTAAAATAGCGCAGGGTGAATGCATTTTTTAAATCCTCAGAACCCCAATTAACCCTTTTTTTCCCCAAAAGTCTCTTTATCTGACTATCTGAAAACACCACCCGCAAAATATCAGCTAATTTTGAATTATACTTTGCTTTTTTGTTTTTCTTGGTTTTTAAGGCTTTGAGGTCTTTAAGAGCTCTTTTAGAAACAAGGGTTTGCATTGAAAGTTGTACTTTCAAGTCTCGAATTACTGTGTCTTTTTGCTTACGTTGCTTAATTACTCGACTACGACTCTTTTCTAAAAAGCTTATTCTAGCCTTTAAGTTCTTGATTAGATTAATATTTTCACTGGGTATTTCTACAAGATTTCTTGGTGTATCTTCTTGGATTGGGGAAATTTCAACATCCACAGCATTTTGGTTGTTAACCATTTCTGGCATTTCATTACCTTCTGATGCAACAGACGTTGATGCTATGATATCTTGGGCAGTTTTTCTTCTGTTTCTTCTACATAACCTTGCCTCTCTGTCACACAGAGAAGCAGTTTTTCCAGTGTTACATTGTAATAAGTTTTCAGTTGGCACTGCATTGAACTTTAACACTTTGCGTTCAGGAAGCCCTAAAAGTTCCGCTTGCATATCACGTTCAAAATTATCATCTTTGAAGTGTTTGGAACAGATTCGACTAGTCGATGGATTCCATTTCCCAACCCTTCTACATTTGTTGACCCAAATTTTTCTAAGCCCAGGTTCTTTAGGAAAAGAATAATAACGAATATTGGCTGTAGACTTATTATTTTTGGTTTTAAGCAGACTATTGTTACACACGGCAACTGCACATCTTGTTCCCGGCATTATTTACCAATTTACACCTTCCCTAAATAGAAAATAATTATAATCTATTAAATTACAACCGTATAGAGAAAGTTCTGACAGAAATTATCATAATGGCACAACTTCTTAAAGTTCTTCAACAGAAATTATTACCAATTTATCTACTTTTGTTATTACCCAAACGCCAAACGTCCAAAACCATACCCAAAGTCTTTACCATAAGCCTTGCCCATTGCGCTACTTTTAACTTTAAATTTATAAGAACTCAACGGATGTAACGTTTAAAAACCTAATTAAGATAATCTACAGATCAATTTCAAGAGTTAAAAACTTACAATTCAATAAAATTGGCACTCTATCTTTACTCTAAATCCAATCAACCAGCCATCACAAATTCAAAATCATCGAGCCGTTTGTTTTTTGGGTCTCTCAGTGACGTCAAAACTAACAGCCAATGAACAATCTTTAAAAAAGATAAGCTTTTGACCTTGATTGAGCAAACCTATTATAGCGATTTTATACTTTACTAACCTTGGGAGAAGCCATGTTGGCTCTTGGAATGGTTAGCGTTTGGGAGCCCTACGTTCCAGATTCTCTCGTAGATATTTGCTTAAAATTCTGCCTTAAAAATCGCACTCATCTGTGTTACGTAAACGAAGAAAGTGGGGAATATAATTTGTGCAATGGAATCACTTTACCCGCGGAAATTTGCGAACGCATGCTCTACTTGTACTCGGAAGATTTGGATAAAATCATAGATGACAAGTTCCTAAACCTATTCAAAGATCCTTCGACGTCCCGTTTAGTTCGGGTTAATTTACACGACAGCGTCGTGACGGACGAAGGCATCAATATAATTACCAGGCACCCTTTAGCCGAACTGGACATATCCAACTGTTCAAAAGTGACTCAGAACACTTTGAAAAAAATCAACAACGCAAAAACCGATTTGGTTTCCTTAACCGTGGGGACCGCCGTTCAGATTTTCCCCGAAACTTTAGAACCCATCCAGGAAACGGAAGACGAATCGTTGGAAGAATGTTTACCTAAAATCCTGTCAAATTATCGCCATAGAGGCTACATTCTTAGAGGTCCTAATCTACGCAAATTAGTGATAAAAGGACTGAGTGCCACTGTCGAAAGGCAGTATTTCCCACTCCTCCTTCGCTCCTTAAACCATTTGACGCATTTAGATTTATCCAATTGTTACAACTTGGGCGATCTGAAATACCTGCTACCCCATAAGCAATTGCTTTTTCTTTGCCTGTTCGACGTGCCACGACTTCAAGATGCCATAGAAAATATCACGGAGCTTTCAAACTTACGGTACAAACAGATTTCACTGACCCTTTCCCCCTCAATCTCGTAAACAACATAAACACACGTTCATTTCTCCTCTAAAGACACTTAGATATCTCACAGTCAAACGAAAAATACGGTCATTATAAACATCCCAACACTGTCCTGAGACAGATTGTCACTAAATTACCACATCTGGTATCTCTGGATATATCTGGAACAAATTTAGCCGGTACTGGCATTCAAGAACGAAGTAGTCCCAATGAGTCTACTAGGTTTGTAAATAAACTTCAAACACCCCCCCCCCTTAATCGCGTCTAAAACGTCGTAACAATGACTGCATTTTTAGCCCCAGTGACGGGGAAGGGACGGTTCTCGCACCTGTTCAGGATTTAAGAATGACCGATATCCCCGGTTTAAAAAGTCGAGTGGATCGACCGCTGGAATTTTTAGGCTTATTAAATACGGCTCACGAAGCCTGTTATCGACACCACATTCCCGCGCTAAGAGTAAGCGAGCATTGAAGCAATTTAGAGAAAATTTGGTATAAACTCGGTTTTTTGTTTAAAGATTGCCGGAGACGCGAATGAACGGCAAATAATGATCGCCGCTCAAACTTACTACGACCGTCCCCCTTTACTACAGAAAGTCTTAAACGACTTGTTTCATTTATTTCGTTACGAATCGTGTTGCAACCCTAGATTAGCCCTGGACGTGGTTCTGGTGGCCATGAGGCGACACGTAGGCGAAAAACACGTGCAAATCGCGGGAAGGTAATCGTTATTCTCCTTTATAACGAAGTTAATTATAATTAACTTTTAAATTGGCAGCGCCTCCTTATTCTACATCGTCAAAAGTGACGAAAAGAATCATTTCACAATCAAAATGAAGAAAATTATTATCAAAACTTTGTTAGACGCCATGCACCTTCACAGATACGACACTACTATGCTGAGAAACGGTTGCCTTACCTTGATTCATTTTAAAATACCTCAAGACGTGGTAAGACGCGCGCGCGAGGCTGTCGCGTCGCCAGCAACGCAGTCGATTAATGTTGATGATTGCAGCTCTTTGATTACGTTCGTCTGGTTGATATCTTACTGTACGTTGTGGGGCAAGAAGATCAAGACGACTTTGTTCAGAGAATAGGAATCTATCTGATCAACAGTTTGGCTTGCCAAGTTGACGGCATTCAGAAACAACTCGTTGGCAAGAAAGGCGCCGTCACAGTGAGAGAGAGCGGCAAACATTTACGTAACGTCTTTAGAGATCCTAATTGTTTAAGGTACTTGGCGTCTTGCAGATAATGTTGCAGTTAATAAAATCAAGAATGAATCGTCATTTATGCGACGAAGTGATGGAAACCGCTTGGAGTACCATGTGGAATGTGACTGACGAAACTCCGACCAATTGCAAATTGTTTTTGGATGAAAGGGGGATGGAATTATTTTTAGGATGTTTAAGGGTAATTAAGCGATGTCCTAATTTGTTAATAGGCGTTAACGACGTTCGCCTACTTTAGTTATTCCCGGATAAACCGGAACTTCTACGCAACATGATGGGTTTATTAGGGAATGTAGCGGAAGTGAAAGAACTAAGATCCTGTTTGATGAAGGACGAATATTTATCGGTTTTTTGGTAAAAAATGACCTTTAATTTGCCCCCCCCCCGCCCGCGGTGTTTAATATTATGAACTCGTTTTCAACACTTTAATAGTGATTTACTGGAAAGTACCAGCGATGGCATTGAAGTATCTTATAATTCAGCGGGCATCTTATCGCATATCGCCTCGGACGGACCCGAAATTTGGGAACAATACAATATAAAGTCCGTCAGAAGAACGGACATGTTAAACCGGATGGTCAGTGCCATGGAACGCTGGGATTTGAGGGCCAAAAGGAACATCAATTATCGTTCCTTCGAACCCATTCTTAGATTACTCGGGAACGATCATACTCCCGAAGTTCAACATTGGGCCATTTGGGCCTTGGCTAATTTAACCGCGGTTTACGGTAAGTACGACGTTAATTATCGTTAGTTTAACGTCATTAATCATGACGTTTAATCGACAGCCGATAAATATTGCGCCTTATTAAAAGAAGAGGGAGGTTTGGATATGCTAGAAGAGATAATACAAAAAAGCAGCACGCGAGACGCCATCAAAAAATTGGCACTGATAACTATAGAACAATGCAAAAAGTACGTTATTAAAATTAATTAAATTAAATTAAATTAATCATCCTTAATCTAAATCAAATTAAATTTCAGTTATTTAAGTAATGAAAACAACGTAGATGAAGACATTGACTGTCAGTGAAGAAAGACCCTGGTTGTTACGTTTACCTAATCCTTTTCTTTCGCGTCAAATTGTAAAATAAAATAATAATGATAATATAACTTGTATGAAAATAGAAAATTAAGTAATTAACTAATTAGTAATAATAATTTTATCTCATTTTAGCTTTCAAAATTCTTTACTCTTTAGGCTTTTTGCATTTTTGACTGTAATTAAGTTCTTTTCTCGCCCACCCGCTAATTGATTGTTAGAAATTAGTTAATTATGCTGTACATCCGTGTATAAAACTTAATTAGTAAAAATTAAATAATGCAATTAATCACCCGGGGGTATTTAATTAATGTAACGATTGTGTCTCAATAAATAAACTTAGAAAATAAAGGACTGATTTTCTTATTTCATTAAAGAAAATCCACGAAACAATTAACGATGACAAACAATTTTAATTAATAAACACCACCAATTTCGTATCTTACTCTATGGTGAATGGCCGGAGATTACTTTGATCAGTGTCGTCTTTGGTCCTTTATAAGTCAACATCGGCGATATCGCGTTGAGGTTCATCCTCGGGGCTACTTTCTTCAACTCGCTCCTCATCTTGGGCGTCTTTATTTTTGGGTAATAGCGTTCCTTTACTCGTTCTGGTCAAAACGAGCGTCAAGTGTTTGCGGAGTCGAGCCAAATCCTGAGGTTGCAAGAAGGACAACGATTGCGCTTTGCCCAAAGTGTGTCCATTTTCGCCCGGATTGATTAAATGAATTAAAGCCGCGTGCGTTTGTTCTTCCCAACCCTGCGAGTGACGTCCACGATTCGATTAAAAACCCTCCCCTAGAATGGATCACTTTTAAAATGGAATTACTTGTTCGGATCCGGAAATACTGTTGTAAAGCGACAAGTCACTCAGGGAAGCTTCCAAAACGCGTCTTTGAAGGTCCAGGACGGTGCCTTCCTTTTGTTGCAAGATGGCCAGCGTTTTAACTAACGAAGCCGAACACGCTAACGAGCATCCCGTCGTTTCGATTTGGATTAAGCTACGCCAAGCCGCTTCCGACAGATTTAGTAACTGCAACCGCGCAAATGCGATAAATAAATAAAAACAGGACACGGTGACGTCATTACCTGATGGTAGGACGCCTCCAATAGGACGTCTAAGTTATTCAAGGGCAAGGCGCTCTTGTCCTTCGTTTTGATCAAAAGTCTCTTCTGAATGATGCGAAATTGGGCCGCCGATTGCGTCAACATTTCGTCCAATTGTTGTTTTTGTTTTCTAGCTCGATAATGATCCTCGACTTCCGCCATAAATTCGGCCAACGGTAACTGGGCCCCTCCACCCGCGTTCGGCAATCCTATCTTGAAACCTTTCTCTTTATGGTAGTACTTGGTCAAACGTTGAATCAACTGGTCAATCGGTAACCAAAGCGAACCGAAAGTCGAGCCTTGGACGCGATAACGCTCTAAAAATTCACCCAAAGCAAATTATTGAAGATTGTCCAATTGAACATTGAGTTACGTACGAGACGTTTTGGATGCTAAAATAGAAACGACAACTGGATTTTGAGCTTCGCAGTTACGAAATTGAAAGGCGATGGCGTTCTCTTGAACCAAGCCTTCCCAAGATAATTCTGCGTTAAAATTAATAACCTTAAACCCTATTCCTCTCGCGGTAATCCACTCAAGTAATTACCAGGAAATAACTTTTGAAGATCGACACAGGGTTTATTGGTATCTAAGGTTAATTTATAAGCGGCCACTTTGACGGGAGCGGCGCTTTGCAGAGCGATAACTAAGGGCAGACTGGCCACGCTTTCAACCAAATGCGGGACCGTTCCTTGGTCAATTTGATTGGAGGTGTCCGAATCGTTGTAGTACACCGCCGTAACTTTGACCTTTAGTAGCGATGGTAAGAGGCCATCGTGGCCTTCGGGGATTAAGACCGAGGCGCTGATTTGAGTGGGCGCGTCCCCCGGCATCAATTCTGGGAAACAATGAACCGGCTGAAAAACGGCGAACGGGGGAGCCACGAAAAAGGATACGCGGACGTTGCGGACTTTTTCTTGACGGACTAGAATTTGCGCCGCGATAAACGCCGACGGAATCTCGCCTGGATTGACAGGGGGCGAATGAACCGATAATTGAACGCTCAGATTTTGACTAAAAGTAGGCATTGTCGCTGAAAAATAAATTCAACATCGTTGAAAACAATGGCGAAAATTGCGTAAATACTCGCGTAAGTACATTTATCATTCATGGTTCCTCCAATGATGGCCTTCAACTGTTTCAATTCCTTTTCAGCGTCGCCGTAATTCAACTCCTGCGTGTCATTGGGCGGAGGAGCGACTAGTAACGAAGGATCAGTCCCTAAATAGGAGGCGGCCAAAGTTCCCTCAACTCCCAGCGTAACTATGACCCCTTCCAAGGAGTTTAAAGCGCATCTTTTGACGGAGACGGGGACAATCGGTAATTGGGCCGCCCATTTCATCGTTTGTTCATTGTAAACTAGCATGGTGCGATTGACGGTACAAACTAGAAGCATGTTGGCCATTTCAAAGCCGTGATACGGCAAAAAACAACAGGGCTCGTAATCTAGTTTCTTCATCCAGTGAAGGGTGCCATTGTCTTTTAGCGCGAATAAATTTCTTTTTCCTAAATAACAACAATTCCAAGTATTTAAACCAATCTTGGGATACGTTCCGACCGACGCGACTGACAATTACCTAAAACGTATATGACCGAGAATGTACTTGGATTTTCAAGTACAGCGATATCAATGGCGCTTTCACCCAAACTGAATGTCCAGTCCGCGACGACTCTTTTGCCTTTTTGAAGAGCACCCGCGATTCTAGGACCTTCGCCCTCATTTTCCTCGGGATCTTTAGCAACGGCTAGAGTTCGATATCTGTAGTATAAAATAATTCAAGCTAAGCGTCCCAAAAAAACTCAAAATGTTCCGTACTTGAAACTTTCAACGGAATACGACGAGGATATCGTCACGATAGAATCGATTTTTTTAACGTAAGTTGTGGGTCCAGGAAGTAAAAATCCGGGTAAAAATCGACTGAACGCGAAACTTTCTTGCTCAAAGAAACTAAGAACGCCGTCCAATGATAAAACGGCCAAAAGATCTTTCCCTAAAGACCGCCACGCCATGTAATAATTATTCAAAGTGCTAGCTGGCTATAACCTTATAAGTGATTTAGTACCTTTGACATCCCCAAAAGGACCCGTAACCAGAGCGTAAGAACTTCTTTGTAATTTATGTTCGTAAACTAATTTCATTTGATATTGCGTTCCATGTTCAACAGCCCCTTTATTACCCGTTAAACTAAAGATAGAAAGTTTTCTAGGGTGCAGAACCGCTAGTTGATTTTGTTGTAAAGATCTGTTTAAAGATCGTAATTGTTTCAGACAGAAAGAAGGGAATTCTTTTAATTAATTTAAGTAATTAACGTACGAAACAAAGTTGCCGCAAGCTATTTGTAATATTGGATTATCTAAGTGATATTCTATTAAGAGATCGTCGGGTCGAAAACCCTGTAAAGTTCCCGATGCGTTTTGCGCGTCTCCTTCTTTGTTGGTATCAATCAAAACAACTTTAGGTTCGTATATTTGAATCAGGGCTTTTTCCTGATTGGCTACGATGATTTTGTCTAAAATAATTTAGTATAACACCTTGACAACTCTGGGTTTTATATAGTGGTCTCGGATTTTAAAGCGAAGCACGGGTCCCGTCGATCCCCTTCAAGGTGACTTTCCTCCCGAACTGCCAAGTTCGTAAGGAAAGTCACCTTGTAGGAGAACCGCCGTACCCGCTCTTAGCTTTATGTTTACCAGTTCCATCTGGGTTGTTATCGATGTTGGAAACGCAGAGGAGACCCTGATCAAACTCGCCTTCTCCTCCGCATTGAACGTTCCACCAATCTCTTACTTTAAACAGCGTCATATTTTTACGTTCATTACGAAAATAAAGGCTGAAATATCAATTACGTGTCAACTGTCAAAAACATATGGTTAAAAATGGCCACGTGGTTTGTTTTGGTTTCGCGTTGCTAAGCAACCGTCAAGGCTTAGTACTACGGTAACGTTTCGCGTTTAATTTCATAAGAAATTAACTATTTTATCGTAAATTGTGGACAGACGCGTAGAAATAAGTCTAAAGTACAAGATTAATTTGAAAAATAAGTTAATCGATCCATAATTACCATTTTAAAGGGTTCAAATCTCAGTCGGATTTCGGAAAAAAAGCTAGCGACTGCGGGATGCCGGGACGCGGAACGGGCAAAACAGCTGATAATTCGTCTGCTACGGTAGTCGGGGACGTTTCCAAGATGGCTGTTTGAACCATAGTTTGAACTCGTATTTGCCATGTGGTAACGATGGAGGAAGATTTGTGTACAGCGTATCCTTTGAAAAAATTGCGTTTTTAAACTAATTAAACTAATTTCCTTCACTAATAATTCTAGAGAATTTTCTTTTCCGTTTAAAAGCGCGAAAGAAGCGGAAATCGCTTACAATACTTTGAGGGTGGACAAAGAACCAGTTCGGGGTGGCGCGACAAAGGCGTTATCCTTGGAAAGCAACCACCTTAAAGTGTAAATAATTTTTAAAGGGAAGATGACCCCCTTTTTTAAATAACACGATTATTTAAAACGCAGAGTCATTAAAGCCAAGGAAGCTCGATTACTTCGAATCAGCGTTAACAGTTTTATGGACTTTTTAAACTTGGTGGTCCAAACAATTGAGCGTTTTGGTCCACCAGTAATTGATAATGGCGGTAAATGAGAAGACGCCAGCCCCTGACCCGAGCCGCAGCATTTACGGGTTGGCCTTATTCCTGGGATGTTACATTTGCCTGATTTTATACCTAATTTGGGCTTACATTCCCGGGGAATGGCTGAAAGCGGGTGGCATCACTTATTTCCCCCATAAAACATGGGCCATCTTAATACCCATCTTCGTCATCATTTTCATCGCCTTATTCGCCACCGTTTTATATCCATTAGTGATTTATTCCTTAACCCCTTCGTTAAAATCAATTTCCCTGGTTAAAGATTGTCATTCTGTTGAAAATATCCCCCTAGAAAAGGGGGATTGCATTCCTCCCATATCTGATTTAGATATTTCTGAAGTTTGTAGAGCTTTGTATTTGAAAAAGTCCAAATAAAATGTATTTTCTATTTCACCTCTGCATTCCGTTTTATTTGTTCAAAAGACACGTGTACCCAAAGTTCCTAGCAAGATGGTATCGCTGCGCAAATACCAAAATTTTCCTTACCTTTTGAGGGCCCTTAATAAACTTTACAAGGTAAAAAAAAATCCCAGTCCATTAGTCATTACTTAAAGGGGCTTGTCGAAAAGTGGGACAAAAAAGAAGAGGGGTCGAACAGCCCCTTTAAGGAGACCAGTTTCGAAGTATTCTGCCTTTCTTTTTTTATTTTGACAAGTTAACAACTTAACAAGTACAACCCATTTGTCAAACGGCCCCCAACAGTTCCAATAAGTAAGGTACTTAAACCCTATCCTCCAATCTCGCCCGAGAATCAAGATATCTCTTTGAGGTTACCTGTAGAGATGGGGAGCGTCAATTGACAGTTGAGGGACGACTCAAGTACTGGTGGCGTGGCGAGGGGGGGGAGGCTCTATTATCCGCGGGACATGATTGACGGGTCAGGACTCGCGCACGCCACACCACCACTTTTCAGGGTGGACATTCTTTAGAAGTCTCTATTATCAACAGTGGCTTCCATGAAGGTTGACCCCCCACCCCTTAAGTACTGGCGAAAAGAGAGAACTATAAGTTTAAGCACCGCGGACATTGGAAGTAGTTGATTTATAGAGTAAGTCGAGCGTAATGAATCGCTTGGTTATTTTGGCGGTTTTTACCCCAATTTGGTTAAGTTCGTTTGTAGCGGTTTGCGGCGGATATTTATACGGTCTCCTTTTGAATAATCCAGACATAACCGAAAGTTCCAAATCGGAAAACAACGCCTCCTCAATTACCAACGTATTAAAAGAGGTAATTACCGCGTTTTTATAGTCTTTAAGCGCCTTGCCCCGATCAATAAAGAGCAAGCCGCTAAAAGACACGATATTATTAATAAGGTTCGATGCCGGAACGACTCCCAGTGTCCCGATGACACGTTTTGCGACAGACACTACGGGTATTGCGACGTCATTCGCCAAGAAGGCGACAACTGTCGGGAAGATTTCCATTGCGAAAACAATCTCATTTGCATGTTCGGAAAATGTAAAATTCCCGCCAAACCCGGTCACAAAGGTAAGGAATTAAGTGGCCCCGTAAAAATTAAGCTTATACTTACCTATCAGTGTCCTTTCAATTAATACAAAGGCGCTCGATGTCAAGTGGACAGTGATTGTCGCCGAAACTCGTGTTGCGCCCGAAAACACGGGGAAAAGGTGTGCCAATCTCTGATACCAAAAGGTCACCGTTGCTACGTACCTGACGGTGGATTGGAGTATTCCATCAACGAGATATGTCCGTGCGAAGCCGGCTTCGTCTGCGCCAAAGTACGCGCTAAACGCAAGAAGTCTCTTTTAAGGTAATACATCATGGCCGACCGATTGACAAAGGCTTAAATGAACTAATTACAAACCGATACGTCTTAACTTTTTTTAATTTACAGGGATTGGGGATTCAAGACCGTTCTTGAAGAAATCCGCTGCACCAATATCGAATAAATAAAACCGGATTTTTTTGTACATAAAATTGTAAAATGGTTTTTATTTTTATTTTTCAACAATAAAAATTGGCACTTTCTTAATGGTCAGACAATTATTTTTAAATGCAAAAAATTGAGGCCGAGGGCTTGAGGCAGATACTCAAAGTTTGAGTACCGCGTATTCGTCATTACGAAAAACAAAGGTGAAAGGCCAAGGGTTAGCCATTAACCTTTGACATAATTGAGTCTTTCCCTTATTGGAAGGATCCTGCACATCCCATAAATCAATCATGGCGCACCCAACCCTAAAACAACAACCCCCGAATAATTATATCGCATCCCAATTAGAAGCTAAGCCTTGGCGTATGATTTTACTTATTCTTATTGTAGCAATATGGCCGAACTATGACGGCGTAACCAACTCCTAAACTTTGTAGCGTTTTATAAACATTTTCAGGATCTTTTCGACTATACAGCGAGTAAACTTTCAAAGTTCTTTCCCTGAATATTTTACGACGTCACTACACTTGTTAAATACGAAGACCAAGGCCTAAATTGACCTACCTCATTTCGGAATCTTCGTAGAAAGGGTTATTTACGATGGCCCTTCTAGTTGACAACATTAAATTAGCCATTGTTGGCATTGGTCCCGAAAAAACGGCGTCTTTAAATGGGAAAAGGAAACCACGTGTTCCTTTATAGTTCGAATTTGGCGCCCTGTAATCTGATTGGTTGGCTTACCGGCAGGCGTTGACCTATTGACCCATGTTAATAACTCTTCCAAGGCCAGATTGCTGTATTCCCCCATTATTTCCCGTTGATTTTGAATGTTTCTGAGTCCGTTAACGCTCATTAAAGATATAATAAGAAAAATAGCCCCCAAACGAAATATTTGATTTGTTAGGAAAGAAAAAGTCTTTTTTGAGGCTAATAATGAAGTTAAAATGCATAAATTTGGAGTAAGAAACACTTTGAGACGCATAAATAAAATGGCCATAATTCCAAAGGCACAAGTTTGAAGAACTGCCAATAAAATCTAACCAATGGGAGAAAAGCTCGTCTTAAATGAAACTTAAATTAAAGTATAATATAATTCTTATTACTTCGGAATATTCACTTCTATTTGATTTGAAATTGTATAAAACCTAATTAATATAAAAATTTTAAAACAATAATTATCTTGATTAATTATTAATTAGTTTGGGAATTAATTTTGTACCTTAAAAATTGTAACTAAAATAAGGAAAATTGAGATTGGAAGTAAAAGAGTTTTGGCCAGACTCGTGATATTCTAAATGAATGAGATAATTAATATAATTAAATTTAACTCGAATCAGTTAATTATAATTACTGACTTCTTCGTTTAAAAAATCAAATTCAACAGCGCAAGTATAAAGCATTGTATGAAAATCTTTATAATTTGTAAACTTGGACCGGATTAAATCCCAGATATGATTCTATAAGAATTAAAATAACAGTTTTTATTAATTAACTAGTTAATTACGGGAATTAATACTCACATCATCTTTGAAAGAAAAGATGGTAGCTATTGTCAATTTCAAGAGAACCGTTCCTCCCAGTAAACAAACAAGATGAGCTATCTTGGCCACAAATACATTATTGTTTGATTCTTTTGTAAAAACAAATTTCTCCAATTTACATAAAATCTGTAAAAAAATAAATTAATAAAGGAATTTTTAGACTTTGTTAAATTTAATTTAATCGAGATCTTCTTACAAAAGCAATGAGAAGAAAAGGGGTGTAAAATGATGACAAGAGAAGTGGATTCCCAAAGAGAAGTATGAAACCTCCCACTAGTCCCAACTGCAATCAATAAATAATATCATTTATAACAAAGTTATAATTAAATTATCTTAATTACAAATTAATCAACTCACTAATTGGCCTTCCAGTACAACCTCTAATTGACTGAGATTGCTAAATCCAGCAAAATACAAGGCAAAAACTGCCATGGCTTGAATTAACAAAGGAAACTGGGCAAACTTCAATTAAAATTAAAAAAAAAAAACTTTTTTAACTTGTACCAATTTTAATTATTTTTAATTTTCAAACCTGCCAAGTTGTAATAAATCCCACAGAGCTCAAGGCAATTAAATTCCTCCATAATTTTCTATAATTATTTGGATATTTTAGGGATAATGAAATGAATAACATTCCAGCCAAACAAAATGGATATCCAAAACTTTCTCTTAAAGGAGGAGTCCATTGGACTCTTGTTGCCTATATTTTTAAATGGTTAATTTCTACTTATAATAATAATAATAATAATAATAATAATTATAATTAATCTTTACCTCTCCATGATTAAAAAAGAATGATAAAACGGCTATAAATCCACCGAGTAAAGAATCACTTAGTAAAATTCCATAAAGAAATATGAGAGAGGATACGAGGGAATTCCAACTAAAAACTGCCAAGACATAGAAATAATGGTAATCCCCGATCCCCTCGCAACTCTCAACTTCTTCAAAATCCTGTCCTCTGTCTACCATCCAACATTCTTTAGTTTTCAAATTAAAATAGTCGCTTACAGACTTAAAAACCCTAAAAGCCCACCCTAATATGATCTGAAATAAATTATAAACAAACTGAGACTCAGTTCTGATGGCTTAGTGTCAACTCCAGTAGGACTTACTTCTGGGAAAACATTGTATTTTCTAACTACGTTAATAGTTTTGGGATATTCCGTTAAATTACAATGTAGAAGTTGGTTTAAACCACTTAGAAAAGACGGGGCTTCCACAACAGATTTGTAAAATGAAAAATAGAGTCCCTAAATAATATTTCAAATGATTTATGGTCACTACGCGATGGAAGAAGTGGGACTGACCATTTCCGTTCTAAAAGTCATTTCCCTTTCTAAAGATGACAAATGAGAAAAATGTCTATCGTTCTCAAACATTGTGTATTCGTGGTAGCTATTTAAAGTGAAATGAACAAACATCTGTCAGGATACAGAGGGTTTTTAATAACAAATTTTAGGTCTACCTGTTTAAAACTCCGAAAAAAAGGGCTGTTGATTTGAAAACGACGTAATTTACAATAAAGATCGCGTACAAATTGATTAATTAGAGTAATTAACTTACCTAACACGATGACAAGTAGACATTTAAACGGCGTGTAGTTAAATGTCAAACTACGTAAGCCTTGGTCACTCACTTCTTGCACGGGCTTCCCCCGATTTTTACCACTTGATTTCGCCGTTTTACCCATTTTTTATTAACAATTAACGTAAAATACGCTAAATTTTAACTATTACCGCCATAAATTAAATATATTTACTCGAGTAACCTTAACAGATGCGCGAAGAATAGCCACCGGTTTTAAATTACGACCATAGAGTTTTCGTCTGCTCCCAGACTAGTGAATTCAGTTCAGTTCATTTCCAATCATCTGTCCATCATCTGATGGTGTCGCCATCTCGAAGCCTAGATAAGAAACGTATAAATACATGTATTCTTTATGTTTAAATCAGTCAAATTTCCCGCCTTTTCTTTTAGTTCCCTTGGTTGCAGCGGGATGGCGCCACAAGCGCGTGATATAGTTAATCGAAAGGCCACTCTACTACTCTAGGCCTAGTGATGAATTTCTCTACTCAATGCTTCCGATGGCTGCACCTTAAACTTAACGCAAAATTTTTAATGAAATAATTACGAGTAAAATTAATTAAAAATAAGAACATTTATTGTCCGCTCATTAGACAGGGTTGATATCCTGATCCAAAAAGAAAACTTTTACAATTGTAAACTTAAAAATTGCTAAAATGGGAGTGTTGATGTTTTAAATATATTTACAATAATATTGTAATGAACATTAAAAAGATGAAAATTAAAAGCACAATTAACTCGGTTTTAGTTTATGTACAAACATTCGATAGGATGTGGTGGGTGGGTGGGTGGGTGGAACAATGATTTGAAAAATGCGTGGAGTAATAATACTTTTTAACACTGAGAGTCGCGGCGGCATGCTTCGTTAAACCGTTTCTTTCATTACCAAAAATCACAACCGGTACAAAAAAAAAATGAATACGTACATAAATTAGCTTACATCTTGTAAAACTAACGAAAATTTCGATATGAAAAAGCTTATTATTATTTCGAAGTTGTTGTTGTTGTAAAATATTTCTGTTTTGCAGTTTCAAATGACTGAGAAAATGTTTTGCATAGTCCGAAATATTAATTTTTACTGCATAGGGCAAAATATGGCCTTGAACTAAACTAAACGCGTCCCGAGCTCTTCTTATATTAATTAGGATTGTCCTACTTACGAGCTTAGTGTCGCTGAGGACAAGTACTTAATGGACTTACCTGTTTAAAATTAGTGTGATAAATTTGGCACAAAAATAAACTAAATTTAAGCGTGACTGGTGGTAATTGAATTCGACTTAGAAAATAATTAAAAAATATGGGTAGGAGCGGGAAATTAAAAATAAAACAATAATAACTAAAAACTTAAGCTCTTATTAAAAATAATTTTGATTCTTTAAAATTAATTAATTAATTAAAAATTGCCGTAACGTTTGCCCGTCCCATTTAGGGGGTGTTTTGTAACTTTTGTTAGATTCGAATATCTACACGTAGATAAAAATAGATTGGGTATTTCTTTTGATATTCCGGGGGTGGAGGGTTTCACCTTTTCTCTTACTTGAAATTAGTTAATCTTCTAGTTAATTGGACGACCTTATTGCTATTCAACGTTGTTCAGCCTTTTATACACTAAAAACCAAAATGTCTTGAGGTATGATGATTGAAGGAGCGCGTGTTCTAAGCTTTGATTGGTTGTTGGTCCTTCCCTGACCAAATGCGCGTCCCGAGAATTGAGTATTCTTTAGATTGTAAGCGTAATGTTTGTCCCAAAGGGCTTGAGGTGGGGGACACTCGCGGGATTGATGAGGTTAGACGGCTCCTTTCAGTCTTTTAATAGTGTTTTTCAAAGCTTGACGTTTGTTGCAAAACCATACCCTGACAACTTCACGATCATAGTTCAGTTTTTCCGCTAAATCAGTCATTTCAGAGCCTAAACCCCCAAAGTCGTAAAATAAATATGGCGACGACACTTGATACTGAGTGCATGCGCCAAGGGAGGTGTGTAGGTCAAAAATAGACTCTTACCTGAGGGATGAGTATTCTTTTCGAAAAATATATTTAATACTTCGAGGGCGGCCGGAGTGAAGGACGTCCTTCTTTTTCGTTTCTTGGTGGGTTCGCTGCCGATAAACTCGGTCAGATTTTGGGCTCCGTTCTTGTATCTTTCCTCGGCTTCTTTCATCCACCTTTCCAAGACGGGCTTGATCCTTTGGGCACTCTTTGGCGTGATGTCGAGCTTTTCAAACCTAAGTCGAGGGTCAGTCACATTGTCCCGGTCAAGGACAAGAAGAGAACGAACGAAAAGGACGAAAGATAGGTAGGTACTGACCGACAGATGGCACTTTGGCTATAAGATGGACCTTCGGTGGCGCTGAGAGCTTGTCCAACCTGAGTTTGCGTCAAACCCAAAGAAAGCCTCCGGATTTTGAAAGCTTTAGCGAATTCTTTGATTTCTTCTAAATTAATGCCGTCAACGATATTGGCTTCCGTTTGGTTTATCGTCTCGCCATTGTCCAATAGAGACGACGTTGTGCTCGAGACACTCTGAGGGCGCAATTTTAACCAAATTTCAATGTCTCGGTAATTAGGGAAGATAGAAGGTATGTACTAACGGGAGGTGATAATTGTTGCTTGGGAAGGGAACTCAAGTGAGCGACCATGGGATTGAGAGACAATTGAGCCTCTAACGTGGCCAGGTTGACCGCGGCTTGGAGGGATACGTCCGAATTGTGTTGCTGCTGCAAGTGCAACTTTTAGGTTAGGCAAAACCGACCCTTATATCGTAGACCTATGACGTTTAAATCAACCTGCTGTTTCGAGGGGGAGACGAGGTTCAATCCGGTATTGTTTTGATGGTTGTTCCCGTTTCCCATGGATTGTTGCCTGACTGAATTGTTGTGCGCGAGTTGTTGACTCGATTGAGCGGGGAGGTGAGCCGGTAAAGGGCTTTGAAGTTGAACCGTCGAGTTGTTACTCGTCCCGTTGGCGTTTGACGGCATTAGAGAATGCGCCAACAGTTGTTGCTAAGGATTCAAGCACCCATTCTTTTAACATTTGACGACAAATGGCGTCAACGCGTTTTGTTCCGATCCGAGACTAACCTGAGAACCTATGGCGATGACTTGACCAGCCGGATTAGTTAAAATCTGAGGCACTTGACCATTTAGATTCGAGTAATTTCCCGCGTTAATGACCGATGGCGTTTGGACAGCTTGATTCGTTAGCGGAGGTAAATTGATTAAACACTAGTTAATTAATAGTTAAGTTAAGGAAGGTTATAAGCGTGTCCTACATGATGAAGTATTTTGGTTCAAGGCTTGTAAATTGCCTAAACTCGTCGTTAAAACTTGACCATTATTGGACACTAATTGGACCATCTGATTGGTCATCATTTGAGTGATAGGGATGGTAATGATTTGTTGAGTCGCCACCCCTAATTAATTCATTCATTTAGAATAATTACCGTGGAAAAAATCACTAATTAAGAGCGGAGGGAGTTTGTTTAATTACCCGATGAGGTTGGTATAAGTAACTGAGCTCCCTGAATGCCCTGAATGGGTTGACCACCGGCTAAAATGAATTGAGGCGTACCGTTATTGGCCATTTGTGACTGAGGTATCGTTTGATTCGCCGATTGTAACTGATTGAAAGCGATTACAAATTAAAACCTTTATAGAAATTGAGGCTGGGCGAGTCGATGGGGCTAAAACGAATAGAAGAATCTTACTAAAACGCCGGCTTGTTGCATTTGATGCTGATGATTGAGTTGCTGTTGAATGCCGTTGTTGGCGGCATTGTGCGCGTTATTGTTGGCCGCCGCCTGGACAACTTGGGCGGCGGCAGCCAACTGACCAACGACCCCCAGATTGGCCAATCCGGGGATATTGGCTAAAGCGGCCATTTGAGGGAGACCGGCCAAACCCAAAACGTTGGCCAGTTGAGGATTCGAGCCCGACAACAGACTATTCAAGGCAGAGTTGTTTAAAGCTTGCGCCGACCCGTTGTTGTTGTTGTTGTTCGAGAACTGACCGTTCCCTGTCATTAACCCTTAAAGTTAAGTCAGGGACCCCAAAAAACCTAGATAAGCCTAATTATTGCCTAGACCAGAGACTAACCGTAATCCGACTTGGCTTCGTCCGTGTGATGGTCTTGCACGTAACCATTGGCACTGAGGTTTTGCACGGCGACCAGAAGCTGCTCGGCCAAACTAGTGGGAGTAGCCATGGTGACCAGACCACCGTTACTCAACGGTGTCCCCGTCATCGACACCATATTATCGCGACGAGTCGACTCGGAAACGCGATTATTCACGGATCCATTCTGCATTATTTAATAATAGTCATTATAACATTTTTAAAAGAAACGTCATTAAATTATCATTAACAATTCCCGCCTAACTAACTAATAGTTAAAAATGAACTCGAATTAAATTAAACATCGTTAATTACAAGAATAATATTGTCAACAATTTAAATGTTAATCTACTAGATTTCCGTCAAGTTTAAATACTTTTTGCGCGCGCTAACTCCGCGCGAATACTGAAATAAGAGAGAGTATATTAAATAGATTTAAAAACGACTTTTAAATCGAAATCGAATGACGACGACAAAATGACAAAACTCAGAAACTCTAGATAATGAAAAACCGATTGCCCCTAATCTAGAGTTGCCCTGCAGTTTGATTTGTACGAAGAACAAACAGAGAGCGATATTAATATAGAAATGTTTCATCATAAACAAGCGCGGTTAACAAAAACATTCCTAATGATCCTTTTCTTGAATATTAAATGGATGTTTTTGGAATACGTACAAATAAACTTTACGAAATCCGACGCCTATTTATTATTTAAAGATTCGAATCAAAATAGCGAATGTTGAAATAATGACTTTTTTAACCACAACTCTCTCACTAATATATAATAAGGCCCCATTTTCAAACCATCAAGGAAGATACGAAAATATGACTTCGTATAGTATTTGAGCAGCTTGCTCCGACTACCATCCTCTCGAGACTCTAGTGACCACGGGTTAAGACTGACATTACGCTGAAGTAAGTGTTGTGGGGAGGACATAGAATCAGAATATCAGGGGGGGGGGGGTAACTGTGGTACCTGATGTTCGCTTTTGAGGGCGTGCATCAAGGAACTTCCGCGTGCTGGGGACGTGGACCGTCTACGGTTGGAAATGTGTTTTGATCGTCCATGAGCGACGGGTGCCGTACAAGTGGCAGCGGCGGTGGCTCCATTTCCAACCGACTGAGGTTCATTACCGTCCAAAGCGGTCATTTTCCTCGCCACCACGTTCCTCCTGCTCGAATTTCGCAGCGTTAAATCCGTTTGGAAAGCCTTATTAAGTCCTCCTCGAGCTCAATCCATCGATGAAAACACTGACAACGTATCCGTCACGACGCCACGCGACGCGACCACGCGCCTCTTCCTATTCCACTCCGCGACAACAAAGTTTGAAACCGAAACAAACAAACTGAAACCGCGCGCGCTGAATGGGGTGGGTGGTACGACGATGACGACGATGAGACCTTGGCGTCAAGCCAGTTAACTACGTCACCCACGCACCGTCAGAGTCAATGACGTCAGGATGGGGAAACTCCCACCCTTAAAAAAAAACGCTACTAGTCCTGGAGAGAAAAAATCCTTTTCCTCTTCCCGGACTGAGTCAGTCAGTCTGCTCCGGGTCCTGAGGAGTAGCTACGTACAAACAAATTCCAGACCCTCGTAAAGATTCCGGAATATGCGCCGTAGACGACCGCGGGGTGTCGTAACCAAACCTCCGCGAGAATTACGAAAAAAAAAAAAAATACCAAAGGTCCGGAGAGTGTTGGCACTACTTTTTCTGTACGCGATTTTTTTATAAACGAGAGAAATGGCGCGCGTTGCCGAGAAACCAACACCAGGGAGTCAGTCAAGTTGTTCTCCGCCGCAACTCCACTCTGCCTCTCTAGTCCGAGAGAGAAAGAGAAAGAGAGAGGCTGAAGAGAGAAAAGCGGCGCGCGGGCAGAAAAATCTCTGCCAGGAGAGAGAGAGCGTAAAAATCGCGTTAGAGTTCCGTTCCGTTAAATAAAAGAGTGTACGAAAGCGGCGTAGAGTGACCAAAGTCACCACGAGGAACAAAGAGCTTCCTGGGTGCTGACCGGCGGCCGCTACTATTTAGTCCGCAGTCTTCTCTAGGTTCTCGCTCCAACCATCCAAAAGCGCTCGAGAAAAGTAAAAAGACGGCGGGGCAGTGCAGTGCAGGCGGGTTGGGCAAAAAGAAGGGCTAGGAAAATCGGTTGAAACGAAGGAACTCGGCCTCTCCTTCAAAAGAGGGGGTCGCTTGATAATGTTAGCCGGACTCATTATGGTAATCAGGGGGTGTGTTGCCAGAATTATTATGCGCGCGCGACTGGCCAGAGAGAGAGGACTACTTCGGTAAAAGGAACTCAAATGAGGGGGGGGGAGAACACCCTTTTTACTCGGAAAATGACGTAGGATTCATTTGCTTGATGAGGGAGTCGAGGAGGAAACAGGGGGCGGGAAATAACACCCCCCCCCCCACATAGCGAGAGAGAGTTTTTCTCCTGATGAGGATTCCTGTTCCTTGGATGGTGGTGGTTCAGGAGAGATCGACGACGCGGAGGCCAATTATTAATTATATTCTTTTAAAAATTTTAGAGGAACCGTGTCAAAAATAAATTATTCAAATGGATGGAGGGAGGAAGGGCCGCCGCTTATTAATTTTATAAGAAATTAGGCCTAATTTAAGGAGTTTTTTATTTTAAGTTTGTCGTAAAAATTGGGAGTGGTTTTAATTTAAAATAAAACCTTGAAAATTAAATCAACATAAATTTTTTTCTAATATTCATCTTATATTTATTGAAACATGTTTGCGAAAATTGTCACTATACGGGCGGAGGGTTACGTGGTAACTTCCCCGGGCGTTTAAATGACCTCGTCTCTTAAATTACGCCAACAAAAAAATTCACTTCTCTTTAACGATGTCAAACATTATTTTTCACGACCCGTACTACTTTCTCTTCTACGAATTAATCCGCCTCTAATGTCGTAACATTGTCAAGGTTCCGCGATTGGGTTGTTGCTCGAAATGAGACGCGGGAACTTTCTTTCAAAGTTATTTCAACTTAGGTCCCGAGAATTGCGTGGGTGACATTGTACAAACACAGTTCAAGAGGTCGCTTAAACCACCCTGACGAACATTGGAGAGCTTTATGTATGGCCCCCTATTTGACACCGTGTTTAAGAGGTGTTAGGAGATAGTGGTGGCGCTAGGCCTAGAAGAAAAGAAAAATTCTCTCGGATGCTGCTAGCGGAATTCCCACAAGGATCATTATAGGAGAGAAACTTGCCATTTTTTATTAATATCTGACAATCCAATAATTTGAAAGTTATCGCAATTTCATTTTAATAAAAGAGTACACTTTTTCCCCTATATACATTTTCCGATACAAGTAACGAATTATCATCTCTCCAATACTGAGAGAGAGGGAGGGAGAGGGAGAGAGAGAGAGAGAGATAGATAAAGAGAAAGAATATCGGGATAAATTAGTCTCCCCGTTTGACGGTTTAACAGTCAAAACTCTGCTCCAAACGTCTGGAACACTTAACGTAGGTTTACAATGATAAGTACGCGTTCATCAGAGGGCGCTAACGACCAACGGCGAATTGACCTTTAACCTTAATAGACCAACAGAAATTAATTACGAATTGAGGAACTTAGTACAGATATTCTGGTATATCTTGGTCGCCACTCTCGGGACAGACTGCCAGATCTTAGCTCTGACAGGGGTCAAGTCAGCCGTCACTCGAGTTGACCTCTGACCCGAGGCATTGGCGTATAATTAGGTTCCTTCTGAATTGAGCTAGGGCAGCCTTCTATAGAAACACGATGGGTATTGATTCGGTTTCCAAGGGAAGCTGCAGTTATTTCGAATTTAAAAGTCCAAATAGCCAAATCAAACTAATTCTAAAATTCAAATAAGATTCTCCAATTTATTGAAAAGAAAAGAAAAGGGAGAATTGGGGAAACGGGAAGCGAAAGAGCGCGGAAGAGAAGCTGTACTTTTCCTAATAATGTTTGGCGCTCATTTGTTACGCAAACGCAGCTGCAAGGTTGATTAAAACTTTCCAGGGGACAGGGGGGGCTCTATACAGGGGGGAGGGGACTATACGAACCAAAAATCTATTGTTTATTTATCAAATTTTCTCTCCGGTACGATTTTAGGGAGGGGGGGAAACGGGATTGTGTCAGGGGAACCGGAGGCCCGTCCCCTCTTCTCTACTTTTAAACTATATACACATACCCGCGAATATATTTTAATTTATCCATGAATAATGAATTCTAAGAGAATACGCGTTACAGAACGGGCTTGCTTAACTGTCATACCATAAAAGTGATTCAATATTCATGAAGGAATTGAATTTACTGATGGAGTATATTTGTAATACGTTATAAAAGAGAGAACTAAGGGGTGTTTCAGGGGACGGGGGGTTCAGTCTATAATTTTAAAACAAAAGATTCTTTTAAAATCGCCGTCGAACGGGGAGAAGCCCCCTAAAATGCGTTGCTACAGCGAGTTGGGGGGGTTTACCGGGGGAAAGGGGGGGGGGCGAAGAAGGGAAGGAATGAGAAACGAGAAAAGGCTTAGAAAATAGAAAATCCCGAAATTTTTGAATAGAGAAAATTAATTTGGTAAGACCCCCTCGTCTTTTATGTATAGAATTAGAAAACCTTCCCCCCTCCCCCCCCGATATATATCATATAATGAAGCGTGGATGTTAAACACACTCCGATACTGGAGACGAAATTAAAGAACCCAAACCCAAACAAGATATTTACATCTTATTATACCACGATTTCTCTACTAATTTATTTACATCTCATTACCATGAATTCCATAAAAGTTAATTCCACGACATTCCCATGATCCCATGAATCATCTACAAGTTAATTCCACGACATTCCCATGATCCCATGAATCATCTACAAGTTAATTCCACGACATTCCCATGATCCCATGAATCATCTACAAGTTAATTCCACGACATTCCCATGATCCCATGAATCATCTACAAGTTAACTCCACGACATTCCCATGATCCCATGAATCATCTACAAGTTAACTCCACGACATTCCCATGATCCCATGAATCATCTACAAGTTAACTCCACGACATTCCCATGATCCCATGAATCATCTACAAGTTAACTCCACAACATGATACTGTTGGTTACCTATGGCATACGCGACTGGAAATAAGCTACCGGCTTAGTATGGACATCCCTGGATCCCTATAGATAACCCCCAGATTATCATTATTATTTTCAAGTCATTCCATACACAGAACGTGCATCCAAATTAACATTTACCAATCCAGGATAAATGGGTGGTACTCATCATCCTTGTTTATAACCCCCCGATAATATGGTTAAACAGGGGGGGGGGGAGAATAAGTTGCTTATTTCTAAACGAAGCACATGCAACGCATTACATACGCATACATACATATACATATATATAAAAATATGCGCAATACTTCTATTCTAAATGAGAGAAAGTGAACGGCAAAGCTTAGGCAAGTGGAAAACCAGCTCTCTCTCTTCTCTCACTCTCTCTCTCACCCACCCAAAGTCCAGGGCCCAACACACACATACAAAATGAAACAAGGTTGTATAGTTGAGGGGGAATAGGTAGAAGGGGAGGTAGTTGATGTAGAAAACAAATATAAACTCCTCCAAAAGAGAAACGGTAGCGTGGGAGGGAGAGAGAGAGAGAGAGAGAGAGAGAGAGAGAGAGAGAATGAAAGGCTAAAGTAGGGGACGATGGTATTTTTGGAAATGGTGTAGTTGGGTATGTGTGTGTGAGGGGGTAAGGGAGCTGGGAGGGTTGAATTTAACATAACTGCCATCAAGGATTCATTATAAGAGGCTATTATCGAGAGTTGGGCCAAAATCGGTTGGTAGAGCCCCGTCCAAGCACGCCGGTATTAACGACTCGGAGAACAGCGCCAACACCATTAGGCAGGTCCGCTCTCTCTTTCTCTCTGTATTCCACCATTGACTGTACATACTCCCACAACCCCATACATTAAGCATCGCAGAAAGATAATATATTCCAAACGCGATGAGACTCCCCTCCCACCCACCCTCAAACGCTCTCTCATAATATATATATATATAGGTATATTATTCAAAAGTATATTAAACTAGAGTCATCAAGAGTGTACTTCCAAAAAAATTAAGTGATGGCCAGTAGGACCTGCATGGTTTACAAGGGCAATTGTTGAATCGAAAATATGATTTTTTAACAAGTTATTAACATTTACGAATAACCCCTTAAATTTAATAAGAGAAAGAAACTGGAAAGAAAATACTAATTTAATCCAAGTAAGGGGCCAACCGTAAATCACCGAAACATTCGTAACTTGTTTATTGGGTCACGGAAGTTACATTTTCGACTTAAAATTGACCATAGAACAAAGTGTACTTCGGTCCTCCCTTTTCGTTACACCCTGTATATTTCTTCGGACCTTAGGTCAAGGCAGAATATTTGTATAACTTTGGATTAATTCAGTTTTGGGTTGTATTATATATATAATTTTGGGAGAGCATCTCTCGTTCGCATTTTTAACCTCCTCTTTTGGAGTGGGGGCCCCAGCATATAATATATATTATTAGCGAAAAGGAAAGGACTCTCTCTCGCTCTCTGGCGTTGGCCCTAGCTCTTCTTTTGGATTATATGGTCACAGACAGAAAGGCCAGCGGGACCAGAGGCCCCTCAATTAGGTCCAAAACCAAGTAACTCCAAAACTAATAAATTAGAGTTCAACTGTACTTTGGTAAAAATGGATTTTTCAATTTTAATTTAGTCTCTTCCTCTAAATAGAGTAATATTATCAAAGGCGTTTATCAGCGTGTCCGCGCAACGAAATCTTATCTAAGATATAATCACCAGAGAACCAAAAATATTCTAACGCATTCCCAGATAAATGACTTGAAAATTGAGCCCAACTAAAGTAGAGCGCTGATTGGTCTACTAGAGAGAAAGATATCAAGACGTCTCGATTGTTGTACGTTGTAAACATCATACGGGGCATTCACTACCACTTAAGACTTTCGTTAAGTCTCTAATTACTTTCTATTAATTAATTTTTTTTAATTTTATAAAAATATTACTCTGCTAAAACTTAGCGCCATCTCAAGACGCCTGTAACTGAACAAGTAAATACGATATGTCGCGTTTAAATACTCAAATATATTAGTATAGAATTCAGAAATCTTAAATTTTCCTTGTTATTTTCATTTTTGCGTCATTTTTGAAATAAGCGTCAAAACTGATTTCGTTGTTGCAGGGGGCGAGAGAGAGAGAGAAAGATTACTTTTAATAAAAGCGGAATATTTTAAGGGAGGTTCTTTATATTTTATATTTTGGGGCTGCACAACCAATCATTTCGCTTCATTTTTCTCTCTGGGAGGGGGGGGGCACATTTCCTATCTCACCCCCGCCCCCCTTTGCATTTTCCCTAAAAATTATTATTTTATTATTTAAGTTAAAACTTGTATATATATAAATATATATATTTCCCAAGGTTAATACCGGAGTATAGGCCTCAATTAGCGCTGCCAAAAATTTTATTTTATAATGTAATAAAATGCCTAAAAAAGTAATGAAAACTAAAAAAAAATGTAATCTCTTTGCCCAAAGCTATCTTTAATATCCACATCTCGCGCCGCGATAAAATTTATATTTATAATAATTTAGCAAATTATTTAACCCTGAAACGACGCGAACGTGAAAAGAACTCTTAATATCGAGGGGGAGACCACATTACCCTTAAATCTCTACGTCATTTAGCTTAGTTAAGGCTAAGACAAAATTGGAAGCGTTTCCCCCCTCGAATATTTGATAATTTCACGAGAAAAATACGAGAATTTAATATTAATTAGTTTTAACGACTATGATTGGCTAATTACCTATAATATATTTAAAAAAATAAAAAATTAAAATTCACCAAAAATAAAAATGGTAAGAAAAAGGTGCCGAATAAGAATAAGAATAAGAATAGTTATACAAAATTTGAAGTAAATAAATTCATATTTAAGATATTTATAATATCAACGATTCCTTTCTAGTGAGATGATGGTAACAATTATGACAATATATTATATAATAACATTATAGGTACGCTTATTAACCAAGATCTCTCCGTAAACATAAGTTAAAGGGTTTGTCGACCGAGTGGAATTTGTCAAAAATAGAAATAGGCCATTAAAAATGAGAGAGAGAAAGAAAAAAAGAAAAAAGGTGATATTTAAGAATATCATTTAAGTAATGATATCTGAGCGTTATTATTCCTTACTATTTGTAGGCATAGGCCGCGTTAAGAGTTAATGATTCGTATCGTATCTAACATAATTAATTATACGGGCTAGAAGAAGTAGAAGTCATCGTCATCAAATTAAATGTATATTATTAAAAATTTACAAAGTACAAAATTCGCGATTTCGTTTAAATACTCGAGTGATTTAATTGATGTCGCTGGCTAAAAATATCCCAAACCGATCGCCCAATGAAATAGCGTCTACGCCTTAAAATTTAAAGGCATAATGAATTTTATACGGTGGGGGGGGGGGATTATGAATGAATTTAGGCTCTCAACGAGTATGGATCAATCGATACTCTCGTTTTTCTTATTTCGTCTTAATGAAACCCGTGTGCATGTGTGACGCTAATAGATAAATAAAATGAATAAATGAATGAGTAGCACGCGCTATAAAAAAACACATACGGGGGAAAATAACATTAATATGTTAAAAATGTACGTTTCCAAAGGAATACATAGATAATTCTTATACAGAGTGTGTTTGCAAAAAGCAAAGAGGGTATACTATAAATAGGGGGGGGGGGAGTAGAAGGCTTCTGAGCCCTCTTATTGGTTGAAATGCGGTGAACCGGATATTAGATATCAAATAACAAACAAAGAATGTCTTGCTAAAGGTGCTAAAGCTTCAACTCCCTTTCTATACAGGTATACCCTCTGTGTGCAAAAAGGGGGCTATATATTGCACACTATACCGCGGGGTTTATATACATTAGCACCTTAATTTTTTGGTACAACACCCTGTACAATGATTAACGTGTGCTAACCAATCGAGGGTAGCACACGCGATAAACTATAAGTTTATTCTTGAATGAAAATGGTTTTTGGCGCGATGTGACCTCGTTTATTCTTATATGATCGTAAACGCGTCTCTCCAGAGTTGGTAAAGGTATAAACACACTAAGTGCAATATTCAACGCGTAAACAAAACAAATGGTGAGGTGAAAAGCTTAATTTCTTAAGGTCCCTTTTCATTTCGCCAACAAAAATCCGGGTACCGTGAAAACGACTCTTTAAACACTTCAAATTAAAAAGGGGGAAAGAAGAAGAAAAAATTCATTTCTCATTCTTTCAAAGTAATAATTAAATGAGAAATAAATTAAAGGAAAAAAAAATTAATTCCAAGGTCGTTCTCGAAATAGATAATATGTGGAGAAAAATACGATATCTTGAAACATATTATACGTAATTTCTTTTTCTTTTTTAATTATTAGCATTATATGTATGGAGATGCGCGTTTCTCAATTTGTCGTATCCCAAGGGGACGTTCCATCTCTCTCTCTTTTGAAAAAAAAAAATGGAGAATTTTTATGTTAAATCGACATGATCAATGCTAATTTCCAGCGATCCTTCAAATACAAGTCGAGGGACCATTCATTCAGAATAGATTTATATAAAGGATGTTAACAAACAGGGTAATTATATGTTAGAAGTACCGTGCGTTAAATGGGTGGTGGTGGTCGATAATGCCATTTTGACCCCCTTAAGAGACATAAACAAAGGAAGCCCCCCCCCAAAGAAGTTAAATTAAATTAGCATTAAATTTCTTACTCGCGTACGTAATATTTAATACTTAGTAATTAGGTAATCATCCCGTAAAATATATGTAGAGTGATTAGCCCCTCGTCTTTATAATTTGCCAAAATTTTCAAGGACGAATCTATTAAAAAACATTATAACTCCTGTCCTCTGGAAACAAGATAGCTCCCCCCTCTCGCCATATTCTTTTACGTAACGAATAATTGACCAAGTATAAGTTTATTATTTCTACAAATGCGGATGATTGACCATAAGGTTATAATCGTTTAGTACTATAAGTTTAACGCTGGAAGGATATAATTATCGATGTTAATACGCGAAAATAAAGGTGCCGGGGTGTATGACTGTAATCTTAACGAGGTAATCGTTTATTTGCCACCACCGCACCGAACCACTAAAGTTATAAAAGTAGATTTCGAGCAGCCTCATTATAGCTAACTACATTTCAACGCATTAAATACCAAAGAGAGAAAGAGAGAGAGAGAGAGAGAGAGAGAGAGAGAGAGAGAGAGAGAGAGAGAGAGAGAGAGGAAACCCTAGAAACAACTCATTTATTATTATTATTAACATTGATTGCGAAAGTCCATAATGCAGAAAAGTCCGATAACAATCCCCATAAAGGACGAAGGGACCTCTTATCCCCGCGACTACATTTAATGAGCCATTTTTCTGACCATTGTCCAAACGGAAAAGATATTTATTTGAATTTTTATTGCACTAATTATTATTACCAAGTGCGTAAATAACGTAATAACGCTTATCATAACAAGACCAAAATACAAATTAATGAAAATTAAAAATTTCAAATAAAAGTTGAACTAAGATTATCTTAAGTTTAGGCCAACTCTCCTGGTAATTCTCGCGATATAAGACGGCTCATAAATTAATCACGATTTAAGTTAATTTATAATCGAACGGCGTCCCGAGTACAAAAATTAAGGATAATTAAGGATATTTTATCTCCTATTAAAGAAACCCAAAATAAAAAAAATATTACCATTTTGGCATAATTAAAAATTTCACATTAGTGGAAAAATCAAAAATTTAATATTCCGAATTCGTCCGTAAAATGGATTTGAAAACAAGCTTCAAGGACACACCTCAATCACCCTTGGTCTTATTATTCTCATTACGAAATAGTATACTACTCGAGTGGCTTGAAACGACGGACGCTTATACCAAAGACGGACGGGACAAACCGCTCAGACGCAATAATTTTAATTTAATATTATTTTTGAATAAAATTAAATTAATTACGGTGGAAAATATCCAATTTTAATTTAACACGTTCTGGAAACTACACCCCCCAAAATGATGTTTAACTTTCGAGTCTCTCTACAATTATACCCAAAAATTAAAAGGGAATCTTGAATTAATTTTCGAGGGCCTACATACACGCACTGACTTTATGTTAATCAGCTGGGGGAAAACAAATCGTACGAGACTTTAACACGACGTATCAATCCGCCAGACCTTTTACACCATTCGTTAAAATATAGTGACGAAGATAATAACAAAGGATTTGCTCGATTACGCGTTGAAGCTTTTAAAAATTCAATTATACTCGCCAAGTAGGGACTGTAGGGAAAGGGGTGAGGCCCAAAATTAATTCTGGTGAAAGCGTAAAATGGAAAACATAATATTTAATTAGAATTAGTACGCCTTCTTAATTAGGCAAATTTTTGGTCGGGCCGGGCCTAGCCAGGAAGGAACAAGAAGGAACAGGGAGAAGGGGTAGAAACTCTTAATTTCAAAATTGAGTATTAAAATCAAGCATCCCTAACTGTGATTAAAGAATAATTAGCCAATTATATTGGTACCTGAAAACTTTTCCCTGCCTTTTACAGAAATTTTATGGAAACGCGTGTCCGATTGTTTTGCTAATATATTTAAATTTACAAAAGCGGTGGCGGCGGCGAATTTAATTCGGGGGGAAGTTATTATCGGAGCTAAAGTTTATGTCGAGATTTTGTCTTCAAAGGGAAGGTGAAATTTAGAAAATTTGCAGCTTGGATTCAATTAAATCATCAACGCTAAGAAAGAAATCGAAAGTTTCACGATTCCTTTGGTATTTTCGACGGAAGTTGGAAATTAATTAGAAATGATTAGAAAGGATTTTTCAATTAAAACTTATAACGAAACAAAAGAACAAAAGCTTAAATCGTTAATTCT
Source organism: Phalangium opilio (assembly GCF_054372755.1). Lineage (NCBI taxonomy): Eukaryota > Metazoa > Arthropoda > Arachnida > Opiliones > Phalangiidae > Phalangium > Phalangium opilio. The sequence goes on along the minus strand of NW_028324147.1, from coordinate 697,046 downwards.
TTTCAACGTGATGACTTTATGGTTCCAAAAATTTAAAGGGAGGCGATTGGCAGTTGTTGGAGTGAGAGAGAGAGACAGAGAGAGAGAGGAAAAAGGGAGTTAACTTTGAAAGAGGGAGAGAAAGAGAAACTTATATCTTCAAGGAGGAGGGAGGTATAGAAGGGAGACGGAAATTGGATTTTTATTAACGATAGAAAGCCGATAACAAACGAAGACGCGTGAGATCAGCATTGTTCCAAATTATAAAACAGACAATACCAAATTAAAACTCTTTCAACAACAGAAAATTAAGATAGAGAGTGCCCACTGATGATGTAGACTTTCAACTTTTGGTAGGCCTAAATCCGAAATCGAAGATTCCTACGCGCGTCAAAATACCAACAAAATTCTTGTACCCCGATTAGGTTAAAGATAACGAAATGTCATTCTTTCTAAATAAATGGAAAAACATCCGTACGTACGGGGAAAAAGACCAAAATGGGCATTACACGTCAAATGTCACGGCGTGCAAATATAACTATGTTTTATCCGATTCCCTTTGGGAGGAGGAGACGAAGTTTCAGCGTCTTGAAAGTTTCAGTCCCGTTGAAAGAAAAGGCCAACTTATACCCCAATATTGGTTACTGGTAACCTACCAAGACCTTAAAGACGGGGGGCGCGGGGGGACTCTCGGTATATACCTAACTTCGGACCCGGGTTTTCAACTCTTCGGAAAATTTATTTTCTCTCACAAGGAAGTATATTTTGACGCGGCGCTAAGCTATTCGGGACAGTACGTGGCAGTAGAGGCGGGGGGGAAACAGCGTCATTTAAATTTTCTCATCATTCAAGACAGTCGGGCCGGGGGGGTGACACCCCCAATGTAACCCCCTCTGGATCTCTTTCACAAAGAGAGACAGAGAGAGAGAGAGCGTCGCTTCCCAGTTAAAATAATGATAATACGTAAAAGAATCTTTTAAAAGTTGTTACAACATCCAAAAGTCAAAAGTTTTCCCTTCAAACCGAGTTGGGAGTGGAGGGGGTTGTTCCCCCGCACAATCTTGTCGGAATTGTGACAAACAACTGCCTGCTTTTCAAAAGAGAATCGGCTGGTTCAAGAGAGAGGGAGTGAGAGAGAGAGAAAAAGGGGTAGGGCCGGGGTTCGAAGGAATGGAGAACGGAGAAGAAAGTGGCCAAGGCCTAGCGCTGGAGATATCATTTTAATTAATCTTTTCGTCATCTCATCTTGCCGAGAACATCTTTTAAAATATTTTTCCATTACCAGCCCTAACCCAAGTCGACGATAACCTTCTCTAAGTTAATGGCTACCATTGGGAGTTTAAAAATGAAAGAAAGACGGTAACCGTAACCAAAACTATTCCTAATATAGCCAATCCTAAGCCTAATACCCACGAGGTCAGGTTGTCGAAGAATAACAATCAAAATACGAATATGATACCAAATAAACTTAACGTAGAAAAGCATTTGACTTATGGTAGGAGCCGAGGCTTAGAGAGAAAGTGTAAGGGCTCACTTTTACGATCTTGTCTTGGAATTTATTTCAAAGGAGAGCGCCGTTATTTCATCAAAATTAAAAATTAGCCCTTCTTCCCCGCGATGGTCCCACCCCCCTCGCTTCCTTTTAAAATCTAAGCCAATGGGAAGCTTCGAAGCTTTAAATTAGAAGCCGTACACGTTATCATTTTTAAACCGAACTCTATGGAAAAGCAAGGGTTGACGCCGCGCGCCTAAAGTCATAAAATTAAAGTTGGAACTCCAACAAATTCCGGAATCGGAAAAGCGTCGAATAAACGAAAAATCTTTAGCGTATAATTCTATTTAAAATATAAAGTTCGGACAAAGAAGTAAGTTCGTATATAGGTTCATTTGGCTAGAATTCCCCCAAGGGGTGCAAAGGGTAAAGGCACTCCCAAAAGTACCTGCTAACCAAAAACCAACTCCGAAACAGCCAGGCATAGAAAGAGTTAATATAAATTTACCTAAGCCTATAGTTGGGCTTAAGGGCGCGGAATAGCGCCAACCGGTGCTTTTTACGAATTGCAAGGGGACCCCCCCCCCCCTTCTTTGTTGACTCTTCTAGTTAAAAACGGCCGCTTGATTTTCCCGCGCTTTTGCTTCCCCCCCTACCAACGTTATTTACAAAATGTTGTACTACACGTACTGCAGTTTACATAGTAGAACCTAAAAGAAGATGTACTGCCGGCATTAAAGGGACACTTAGACGTCTTTCTTTAAATCGATTCTCTACTCTATAGAATTCTTAAGAATGGAAAACTTTCTATTTCAGACAATTATAGTAAACACTAAAAGAAAAATATCATTAAAGATCAGTGTTTCAAAAAGGCTTAGATGGATTACGACTATACTTTAAGACTCTCTTTAAAAACATAACGTTAAAAGCTTGTTGATTCAGAGAAAATAGTACTGGAATAGAAGCTACGTCGATAAAATAAACAAAAGGGTTAATTCTCCCTCCATTGTGACGCATATAGCAACAGAAAAAAATTATAACCGAAAATAAGATCCTCTATTCCAGTACAGTTTTCTCCATTTTTCCCGCCGTTTTTCTTTGAAACGTTCAACGCAAGAACGAGAAGTTTCGCGCTATTTCTCTCTGCACGAGAGCGAAAGAAGCGGGAAAAACGGTGCAGTACGTGCTTCACGGACCAATCAATGATTGGCAGTCGTGACACGAATTATATGAATGAAAAGAACGCGCGCAAAGAGACGCCTTTAATCCATTCAGCCAGAAAAAGTTAGGAAAGGTCTCGTGACAGCTGCCGAGAAAGACGGATATAAGAAAAGTGGACAGTGCACTCAGGAATAGATTCGCCCTATCGATTGTCGCCTTTTTCACGTGTCCTTTATGACCACTCCCTAGAAATGGGTTAAATTATTCTAGCGTATTGTCATTACATATTCATGGGGAAAAACATAAGAACCATTGAGAAAAATACGAAAACAAAACCAGGTCATGACGTTGATGAACGCCAAACACGAAACGAAAAAAAAATCAACAAGTATATGATTAAAGTTAATCTCGAAACATATACCGAGTTTCAGTTATTATACTCTTTTTAGTAGCCATAAGAAGTCTTCAAATCCGAAAAAAATATTTATTTTATCAAAATATTACAATTCGGGTGCAGCCAGCATTTAGGGGCACAGAGTAGCATGTATTTTACCATAGCCCCTGTAGAAATGTTGTTCCTGCCGCACACCCGTGTTCGCAAATACCGCCACACAGCTCGGAAAAACACGAATACCACTCTGAATATTATTATTTTGAAAAGTCCCTGATTATTTGTCGGTAACGCGCAAACTCCGTCCCACAAATAATCCCTCGGATTTCGTTAGAGGGAGGGAGAAAGAAATAATTGCGATAATTAGTTTAATGTTTAAGTTTGCCCTTAAAGCCAACGCGAGAATAAATGAGAAATTATACTTTGAAAACTATTCATATCCAATTAATACTCTCATGAAAATTGAACCCTTCCCTACAGACGCACTTTGAAGTGTTATTACTCTGGTTCTATAAGAGATACGGGGATGTCTTTTGAAACTCTTGTAAGAATTGAATACACTCTTAATTGAAGGCACACAGAGAGAGAGAGTTGGAATTGGAGGAAGGAAGGTATTTCTAGGTTTAATACATAAAAATAGGATTTAAAGGAATTATTTAAATTTTCGCTAGAAAAATACAAAAGTTTTCCGTGTGCAGATGGTAAAGCAGATCCCTGGTTCAACTCGGGACTTGGACCAGGAGAGAGAGAGAGAGAGAGAGAGAGAGAGAGAGAGAGGTGGCGGAGTGGGAGGTGGTTTCAATATAAATGGGGCTAATTTTTAACAGAGAACCAGTTAAAACTTTAAGGAAGATTAGCCAAGAGCCCGCCGAAATAAAACTAGTACTTTTGGGATAATTCCATCAGGGGTGCGTGGGAGGGGGGGGCTTGCAATGAATGAGGGGTGGTGTATCCGACCAAGGGCGTGGTTAGGTATTTAACCTTATTTGCATGCAAATCACAAGGACTAAGACGAAAGGAATCTTGGCCCCCGCTCTCTCTCTCTCTTTTTCAAAAAAGAACCAAAACCCTAGAAGAGTTCCCATTCAGTTCTATGTTTTGTATAATTCCTATTATACATATTTATGCTCCCAAACTAAAGCAAGCGAGCTAACTATCGCCTTATTTTCGAAACTGAAAAGTTTTAACCCAATATATAAAAATATATATAGTGAGTTCCACATTCTCTCCCCCAACCCGTTCAATTATAGGACTGATCTTATTATAACAGAGAGAGCGAGAGAGAGAGAGAGGAAAAGAGAAAAATCAGCGAAGGGGAACTTTTCCCTGGAAAAATTAAGGACCACCTAAACATTATGTTTAAACAGCGCTCGACATAAACAGAAGTACATTAAATTGAAATTATCAATAAAAATTCAGTCCAATTTTTTTTTAGTGTAATTTTTCTTTTAAATATCGAACTATAATACTAATTAACAATAATTATTATTTTCTAAATAATTAATTGAATTTTTGTCCGGAAATCTAACAAATGATTGATAATTTCGCGTTTAATTTATTTCCGTATATTTTATTTAACGAATCGTAAACTTTTAATCATTGAATTGATTTTCGAGGAAGGGAAGGGGGGAGGGGTTAGGGTTAGGTTTTTCTATATCTCTCCTATACGAAAAACTTGTACGCACGTTGTTTGAGTTTAAAATTACAAAATCCCCTTCAGCATGCATGGCGGAGGGATAAGATATTTTAAAAGTAAGTAGTCGCAAAGTGAAATTTATTTTTATATTTAGAACCCGATAACTAACTTGTTGTTGACGTTATATAAAGGCCTTACTCTCATTTCTTTACAAACACGGTTATGCCATTTGCTAAAATTTATACTTTAAAACTATATAGGTATATCAGCGGTACGGGGACCACTCCCAAACCAAATCCCATAAATTGCGTTTTGCAAATTTTATAAAAGCCGTAAGGAGGAGAGAGAGAGAAAAAGAAGAGAAGCTTTAGAGAACACTCCCCTCCCCCCGAAAAATATTTAAATTCTCGCTGAATATATTGAGATTACCTCAAAGGCCTCCCCTCCCCCTCCGATACCCCCAAGGGGTGACGGTGTACGCCGTCCCTTTGGCAGTAGGGGGAGGGGGGGCGCACCCCTAACATACAATTTTAAAAGTATAGTTGGATCTCTCTGAAGGGAAACAGGGAGAAAGAGAGAGAGTTGGACTTTTGGGTTTTAGCATAATAGCGTTAAGGGCGGACTAAAAATTGGTTGAAGGGAATTCTTAAATGATGGGTTTTCATTAAAAGCAACGGAGCTTCCCCTTGATTAGCATAGAACACGACAAACTATATTACATACAGGGTGTTTATCATTAAAAGTCCAACATATATTAAGGAGACAGGTGTTATTGCTGTCAAACCAAGTGGACAGTGGCGAAGAACGTGATTGGTCCATAACACAATGAAATAGCCACAAACGTAGCTGCATTACTACCCATTTATTGGTACAATTCAATAACGATCTAATATTGAAGACTGACAATGATTGGGAGCCCTTATCTCCATAACACAACGTTGTAGACCCCATCACGCACTTTCTCTACTCAATTTGCCCAAGAACACGGGACTATTTAATTTATGTTGGACTTATCAGAAACACCCTGTATAGTGGGAGAAGATTCGTACGAAATTGCTGGCTGAAAACGAAAGACACAGAGCCAGGAAAGGATTTGCAGTTTGCGCGGCGAGTTTATATGGAAGAGAAAATGTCCCGTCACTGGACTAGAGGATTTTCATCCCTCTACCCATCTTCGAGACGCGTTCGCATCATTGTTCAAGTCAGTATAAACATAAAATAAATCTAACTAAAACTCATAAAATATAAATTTCAATATTCGTACAAAATGTTCGCTATGAAATTCCCTGATTTAAAGGTTACCCAAGTCGATATTGTAATTTAAACAAAAACGAAAGGAAATATATCCAAGTCTGAAATGAAAAATGTAGCGCGAACAAAACTTAATTCAGGGATGAAAGGGGGTAAGTATATACAGTTCTAAAACTGTAAGGGTCGAATCTAAAATCAGGAGTTGGGAGGAAGGGGGGAAGGGGGAGAGAGGGGAGAAAGAGCGAGGCCACGCCCAGCCCAGGACGAAAAGAGGGCGGTCGCCACTTTAAAAATGCAATTGCTGCCAGCCCCTGACCCCCGACCCTAGCATGCATAAAGCGGGCAGGCAGACTAATATATCCCCGCGCATTCAGCCAGAGAGAGAGGGAGAGAAAATTAGGGAGGAAAAATTTATGAAAAGAAGGAGAGAGAGAGAAATCTCTCGGCTCATTCCAGAGAAAGAATCGATTAGAAAATGAAAAGGGTTAAAAGAGAAAATCGAGGGAACCAACTAACTACGTTACCCCAGAGGAATAAACCAACCCTGAACCATTTGCGGACCTAGAAAAGCATCGTGGAAGCGCGGCGGCGACACTAGCGCCATCTGGATTGTCCCCTACACCTACTTGTCCCTTCATGTGACCATGGACAGACGCAACCCTAAAACATGAACGAACAAGGGACAACACACTAACATAAACAATAAACAAGATCATGCAATGTTCAACTTATTGCGCAGGCTAAGGGGTCAGAATTGTGGCAAATTCGGGTGTCCCCTACGCGATGGTACCAAATGTTTTGGCACAGTGGTTAGAGTATAGGCAAACTTGGGAGCCTCAGAACTCTGGCGATTTGAACTCAAAAGAGAAACGCTTTAAAACAGCGTTAGCCCTAACTATTCTCTATTCAATAGTACTCGGCCCTAAATCAACCACAAAAAGCATCATAACATGATCAACCTTCAAAAATTCCACGGAGTGGTTTCCCCCTTGGTGCCAGTGAAAGGAGTATATCACGCGAGCCAGTGTCTTAGTCCACCCAATATTCTGCCAATTCAGAGAGGGCCAGGACAGGACAGGACAGAAGGGACGATGAGGGGTGTGGGCGGGGGTGGGACACGCGTGGCTTCAAATTCAAAAGAGAGCGTGGTTAATTTTTGCAAAGCCGGTTGGGTTCCCTGGTGGGCAAAAATACTCCCCTATTTTACGACAGAGCATTTCTACAAGATAATTGGGAGTCACTACCCGCACGCCTTTGACAATATAAAATAATTAATAGATGAAAGGAAGCCGAGACGAATGTAGAAAAGGCCCATGATGAAACGGGGTAGAATTAATAATTAAGGACGGAGGAGAGAGAGTCTTAAGAATATTTAAAATGCTTTTAAATAGTTTATTGAAACTTTTATACTGGAATTGGAGCGGGGGAGGGGGGGGCAAATAAACCTTTTCTTCTTTGGTAAATCCTTTGGCATTCCTTTGGGGACAGAGAGCTTTAGCCGAAACCAAACGTTAATTTCAAACGAAAAATTTATAAGACAATTCCAAAATTCTAAATTCTTAATACTGACCTTAAAGAAAATTATTTAATTCAATGATAACCATTTCAGAAATTATTAATCTTAAAGTTACCCCTACACGGCGACTTTCCCCCGAACACCGGTGTATTGCGGGTAAAACATTTCTACAGGCGACTATGGGAATTCAATGCTAACGCTAACCCCTAAATGTAGGCTTTCCTTTAATACAACTTACAGAAAAATTATACAATAATTTTTTAGAAAAAGTAAATAATTTAAAGTAAAACTTAAACTCATTTAACATTACTGTATAAAATTCTTTCAGGGGGTAAAGCCCCTTGGTGGTTCCGATTGGCAAACTTTAAGTTGAAAAGAGGATTTGTCGTTGCCGGGGGGTTGGGGGCAGAGAGATGGTTTAAGTTGAACCCTAGGTTCTTCCTAGCTTTTATAATTAATAGCGCAAGAGAGGGGGCTCTATCCCCTCTCATCCTCCTATCTAATTCCGAACCATTTCGGACTACAACCCCCCAGCACCCCCCAACTAAAGCCTTCTCTATCGGAGCTCGATAAATTAAAAGTTTTCAATATAAACTGGAGGGGGGAACGGGGGTAGTAGCCCCACCCGGACCGGTTTAAAACCCAGATAGGAAAACATACACACACATACCGAAGGGAAGAATAAAATAGTAACAGAGAGAGACGATAATCCTCTTATCTTCTTTCATACTCGTTAACAACAACACCGCTCGCTCGACTCGACTCGACTTGATATACCAAAAGAGAACCAACCATCTATGGGGGAATGGGGGGGGGACAGCCTCCCACTATGGGGCAGGGTTGATACGTTATATTGCTTTTCAGTTCTTTTACTATTTATAAGATTCGAACTGAACTGTTATAACTAACTCTATCTCATTTATAATGATGGGTAATTCTCAACGCAAGTGCATTTATAAACAAACAAAATAAATGCATAAATACGAATTTGTCAGCGCGGAAACCTTTGAGATAAAAAGTAGGAAATCGTTAGGATATTTTCTCCAACGCTGATTTACCAGTTTCCGTCTCAACCCTGAATGCAAAGGACGGGGAAAATAGAGTCGAGTCGAAGCTAACTTTTATTATCAATCAGTTGTTCTACGTTTGTTTATTAAGGAAGTTTTTAACTCGAGCGCTTGCCACATTTTCTCTATTTTCATTTCCCGCTAAATTCGCGTTACTTCATTTCGTATATAGATAAGGAATAGCACTACGTAATCTAGTTGGAATTGGCGCGCTTTAAAAATAAACAGCCAATTCATTGGCAGTCTTTCCGAATGCCAGGGTGGTGCACGAGTGACTCGACAACTACCAAAAGCCCAAGGATATGAAACGATTAATTAAAAACAGTGTAAAATGTTTAATTTAAAGTCATTTAATTAAAATATATGTTTAAAAAAACCATTAGCGCCGATTAACTGTTTAATATAAGGGCGTTTAATTTAAAATACAATTTAAAAGTTACAATTTCTCAATTAAATTTATAAATAGTAAAATTTTATGTAAAATCAAATCCATCATTACTACGAATAATGATATTTCAGAATCCATTAGGATAATTTATATTTCGTTATATAATTAGGAGATAATGATAAGTATAATACAATTCAGCCTATGTTAATGCGGATAAAGGGGCGGGCGCCATCATCTAGTCGTCTTAAGTATCTTAAGTAATGTAACTTAAATTAACTAAAAGAACATATCCGTTCCGTTAGTCGCAAAAGACATCAACACGATTATTTCTTTTTACGGATTTAGTTACTTAAAACTAATTTGTAAAAGCTAATTTTAACGTTTACGCCAATGATTACGGTTACAGTTAATTGTCCCTAGACGCGGGCGGCTATGATTTCAAAGCACCACCGCCTAACCCCGAACTGGTAAACAGGGGCCGGAATGTCCCTCGGTACAAGTTTAAGAACTTCGCGCTAATTGACTGCTTTTTTTCTTCGATATAAATAAAAAGGGTTATATGGAAGGGTTTAATTAATGTTCTACATATAGTTTCCGCGTTTGTCTCTCTCAGCATTGAACCCCCCTTCCGCACCCCCCCCCCCCCGTTCTCTTAGATGAGGATGGCGGCGCGACTGACCTTCTTAGAGGTTTAGAACCCAGCTAGTAAAAATCGAACAATTAGCGCAATTCTCGTTCGGGAAAACGAGCGAGCGACCTAACCCTATACCCTTTACGCGACTTGCCAATCTCCCCCCCGGCCCGCAAACCCTAAAAACCCCTATAGAATACGCCATCCTGGATCCTACCAAGCCGCTGAAATACTATAGACATAATCATTAAATCCCTTACTCCCGACAAAATAATGTAAGGGGTTCTCCTTAGTTATGTCAGGGGAGAAACCGGGGGCTCATCCCCTAACTCCCCCCCACCCCGGTCCAACTCTCCGCTGACATCGTTAGAATTTCTTTAGGAGCAAGGAGCAATGAAAACAATAGAAGCAGTATCATCTTCAGCTTGAATAATTATAATAATTATTCAACTCGCTGTGTTAATACTCCTTGCATTAGAATCGCAGCGCCCACTACGACCCCCCCTTCCCCCCGGTCCCCACCAATAGTCTCTTTTCTTAGAAAATGGGGCCGGTCATCTTCCAGGCGAAATTAAGGAAATCGTTAAAGGTTCAGCCCCCTGCCCCCACTCCAGCCTTCCTTTTTATCGCGGTTAATTACATCCAGGGGGCGATTCCCCCATCCCCCCAGAGACACAAAGAGAGAGAAATTTAGGCCTGGTCCAATGATACTATGTCCTACTACGTCTACTTTAATTGCAAATAATACAACAGCAAAATTTTTAGAAATGTCGCTAATGTATGCTATAGTTTTTATAATTACTAGGGAGGTTAAGTGATGTGAAGAATTCTGTCTGGGCGTTTTTGGGTACGAATGAATCAACCTCTCTACCGCGTGTAGCGATAATAATCTTTTTTACATTATTTGCATAAAATAATTGCGCTCGTAATGTTGTATTATTCGACGACATGAATAAAACATTTCAGAAATAAACGGCCGGGTCATTATAATGTACCCCCACACGTGACGTAGGTAATGACTGACTCTAAATTCGCGCGCGCAAACAGAGATACAAATCACGTGACCAATTAAGAAAAAGTACCGCGCTAAAAATATAATATCAAAATACTAAATAAATTATTAATTAATTAGAGTTATCTAAGAAGTTAATGACCACCAATAATTTTGCAAGCGGCGCCATAAATATTTTTACAAAAATATTTTATAAATATTTTGAGGATGAAAGTTGAAGATAAAAATAAGGCAATATCCGTTTTGCCAAAAATGAACGCGAGCTGGGGTGGAAATGAATTAGGGGGTGGTTCAGGGGTTAAAATGATACAACTAAACTAGAACTAGGGCCGGGGGGAGACATGGGGGAGGGGGTTCGACTTTAAAAAGGGGTTGAATAAATGAGATGTCATCCTTAGCACCGACCGGGATGAGAAATCATTTTTCAGCCTGGGGTTTCCTTGACATTATGTTAAACTGATAAGAGGGGGTGGGGGTTCTACCCCCCCCTCCATCCGTATGGGAGAAAAGCAATGACACTGTCCGAAGGGGGGGGGGGAATATATAAATTATTTCGACCACCCCATAAACTTTCGGCGCTAACAAAATATGGAGGGGGCTTTTTCGTGAAAAATTCGTTCCGGAATCTGGACCCCTATAAAGTATTAAAGTGTCTTTTACCGCGTCATGACGGTTGCAAACTTGGAAGGGACTTGGTTAATACTGGTATAAGTATCCAGTTTTATAAGGATTACGTTTCGAAAATGGCTGCTAAAAATACTTTTCACTAAAACCAGAAAGAAGCTGATGATAACAGATACTACCGAGGGAATGATTGGCCATTTTCGTTAACAAGAAGCCGCGAGTTTTAAAGTACTAAAGGAAATTGGGTTCCTTTTAAGGTTGTAAGAGAGTATACGATAGAAAAGTTTTCGTTGTCAGTTAAGGGGAGGGGGAATAAATGGAGGATTCTTTTGTTTTGTCATAGTGGAAAATGGAATTTTGCGAGAGAAATTTATGATTTATAATGAATGGATCATTTAGGCCCCCGTTGTATAAAAATAAAGTTTCCCCTCCCTCGTTTTTAATGGAAAATACGAAGTGACATACGAAGTTTTCAACTGTATTTAATCTTCTCTAGAAACGACACTAAAATCGTTTCATTTCTATTATTTATTATAAGAAACGCTAAGTGCACTTACTCTTTCTAAAAATTATTTATAATTCATATTAGAAAAAAAGTTCAGGAAATCGTTAACTTCAAAACGCTAAATTATGATGAAACATCAGACGAATTTGAATAATATTTGAAGAATAGTTAAGTTCCAACCCTCTTCTACGCATCCCCACCCGCTTTTTAAATAAAAACGAAGCCGACATTACATTAGCGGCGCTGGGCACGGCACAGTCAAAGGCCCTTGGCCGCCATGCGCGTTAGCCTATTAATATCATCACGGATTCATGGGCAAAACAAAGAAAATTTATGACCAAGGCCTAACTGTCACACGATGCGAAAACTCGCGTTTCGCTTTTTAAAAACAAAACTACCCGTAAAGAGAGCTTGAAAAACAAATAGTAAACTTACCGAATTAATCTCGGCGAAGAAAGGGCTCTCGGCATTCCTTAATAACGCGGAGACGGACTTTTAATTACGATTTTCATAAATTAATAAAGTCTAACTCATTATAGCGCGCGTAAAAACTAGACTGCCGTTAATCCTAGGCGTCCTAGCGCCGCTCTCCTATAAAAAATTACAGCCAATCAGAGAGGTTTTCGCCTAATTTGAATACGTCAATTCAACCAATGGTGAGCTCCAAACACCGTTAACACCCTATCATTATGTATAATTAATAGTATCGCTATCCCCCCTACTTTTAAGTTTTACTCGTGATCACCAATAATGGCTGATAATACCGTAAGATATTAAAGATTTAATTACGTTCGATCATTATAAAATAAATAATTATCCGTTTTTAAATAAAGATAATGAAGGAGGAAAGAAAGACGTCTTCTGAAGAGGAAGATGACGATGAAGAAGAGGAGGAAGAGGTAAGCCTCGGTCATTTGTTTACAAAAATTACGGGGTAATGGCACCCCATGTTAACGCGCCATAGAGATTATACGTGACGAATCAGGCGACTGCCATTTCTATTATCGAAGCGTTTAAATTAACTTAAAACGATTAATTTAAGGATATTGAACCAAAATTACAATACGAAAGATTGGGAAATGATTTGGTACAGATTTTAAAGAAGGACGCGGCCAGTTGTCTGGCTGTACATCCTAAAGTTTTGGCTTTAGGGACACATTCTGGGGTTTTACACATATTAGATCATCTAGGAAACAGTATAAGCACGTCTCCGCTGGTAAACGATATTTTAAAGGGATTTAATACCAATTAGCAGGCCTAATTCGCTTTAAATTTAATATCAGCACACCAAAACCATCAACCAAGTTAGCATTGATGAAAATGGGGATCATATTGCTTCTTGCTCCGATGACGGAAAAGTAAAGATCACGCCCCCCTCCCCCTTTCATCAGATTCTAATTAGTTTTAATTAATATTCTATAGATTATTGTTATGGGATTATATAGCAACGAACATAATAGAGTCATAGTTTGTGATAAACCCGTCAAAGCTATTTCCCTAGATCCTAACTTCTACAAATCAAACAGTGGACGTAAACTAATTTCGGGAGATGATAAAGTGGTCCTCCACTATAAAACGTATTTATCCCGTTACAAAGAAGCCGTTTTGCATCAAGGGGAAGGGCCAATCAGAAATATTCGCTGGAATGGGCAATTTGTGGCCATTGCCACTGATATGGTACCACCACATTGAAACAAAGCTTTTCAAAAAGTTCCATTTCTTTGAGAAACGTTTTCATTGGAAAATTGTAGAATGCCAGAGTTTACGATCTGAATTCGCGTCTTATAATCACGAGGATTAAAAGAGAATTCGGGACGCAATACCCGCCCGAAAATCATCGATGTAACATATTTTGGAAAGATTCAAAAACACTATTAGTTGGCTGGGCCGACACTGTTGAAGTTTGCGTCATAAAAAAGAGACCTATTCCGACAGACGCCGCTTTAAAGGGCTTACCAGATTATTACGTTGAAATTTGTGAGACCCTACCCAATAATCAACTGAAAATATTATTAACACCATGTAACACGTGTTAACACTTAATAATTCTTCATTCCATAGCGTGCAACTTTACTCTGAATTCATTTGTAAATGGGTTAGCTCCAATGGGAGCCAATGTCGTCACTTTAACAGTCTTAAAGTCGCCCAATGATCAAGACGGAGGGAAAAGACCTCATTTGAGTGTCTTGGAACCTCTGGCGACTGATTTTACTGAACTTTCGCGCGATATTCTTTCAGTTAAAGGCAGCCAAGAATATCAATGTAACGACTACCATCTTGAAAGCCTTCCAGACGAAGGCCTTTATTTTATCGTTAGCCCCAAAGACGTCGTGGTGGCGAAACCGCGAGACGAAGACGATCACTTAGCTTGGCTTCTAACTCATAAAAAATTCCTTGTAAGACCTAGAGAGCTAGAGTTCCACCTTAGTAAAAGTGTAGACTTTCACAATCTTTCAATTGCGATTTAGGAAGCGTTGGACGCGGTTGAAACTTGTCGTAATCTAAAGAGACATAACAAATTGGTGCGAAAAAAAATTTAGACAAAAAAATTAGACAAATATCGCGACTGACCTATTTTGATGTAGATGGTTGGCCAAATCTATTTGAGTTATCTGATGAGGGAACGCAATTACGCGGAAGCCGCCAAATTATGCCCGAGAATTCTAGAGAAAAACAAATCCCTATGGGAAGATGAAGTCTATAAATTCGCTCACATTCAACAATTAGCGACGATCGCACCCTATTTACCCCTAACTGATCCCACCTTAGACGCGGCCATTTACGAAATGGTCCTGAACGAATACCTCCATAAAAACACTCAAGTATTTACGCTATAACTTAACACGAAGAACACACCTTTTACCTTTCCCAAATCTTCACTAAAGGAGTTTGTTCGACTGGTCCGCGAATGGCCCAGCAATCTTTATGACATTCCAACCATTTGCAGCGCGGTCATGGATATTTTAACATTTGATCCTTATAACACGCTCTTATTGGAAGGACTGAGCGACCTTTACACTTACGAACGGAAATTCGATAGAGCTTTAGATATATATTTAAAGTTTGTTAATATTTCTAGCATCCCACGCTCTTTTAACTACTATAAATGTTCAATTTCAGAATAGGAAATCGGGACAGAGTTTTCGATTTAATTCGAACTCATAATCTCTTGGGATCCATTCTGGATAAGTTAGAGATTCTATTAAAGTTAAATAAGCAAGAAGCCATCAATCTCTTGATTGATAACATTGAAAAGGTCCCGATAAAGCTGGTTATTTCCAAATTGGAACATAACCAAGAGTACTTATTCATCGTAAGTAGTAAGCGACGCGTCATTCTCCCCATCCCCGTCAACCACGCGGGACGCGCCTGACTGTTCATTCTTTTGGTCGCCAGTATTTGAGCAAACTATTCCAAAAAGACTCGAAATTGGGTGAAGAATACCACGGTCTTTTGGTCAATCTTTACGCCGAGTACGAAACGAGCGGTTTACTTCGTTTCCTACAAAGTTCCAATAATTACCCGTTGGAGAGCGCCCTGGAAGTTTGCCTTCAACGTAAACTTATCCCGGAAGCGGTCTTTCTTTTGGGCAGAATGGGCAATTTGAAACAGGCGCTACAAATGATTACGCGCGACTTGGAGGACATTGACAAAGCCATTCAGTTCTGCATGGAACACGATGATAAAGATTTATGGGACGATTTAATCGATTATTCCGTCGATAAACCGACATTCATCAAGGTTCTCTTGGAAAATATCGGAACGCACGTCGATCCCATCATTTTGATCCAGAGAATCCCCGATGGAATGGTCATACCCGATTTGCAAGTGGCCCTCGTTAAAATACTCCAAGATTATAATCTACAAGTAATTGAAAAGAAACAATGTTAAATTAAGTTAAGATTTAATCCTAATTCGAAAAAACAGATTTCCTTAAGGAAAGGATGCAAGAAAATCTTAGTTTCGGATTGCTATAGTCTCCTGGAAAAATTAAATAAGCAACAAAAACGAGGGATACACATTACCGGTAACCACCGAAACCTTTTGAAATTTGAGAGTATAGGCCTACTTAATTAAAATTGATTTTTGTTCACAGATGACCAAGTTTGTGAAGCTTGCCATAGAAAGATACTAGTCAACAGTAAGACTAAGTTCGGTAACTGGGCCATTAATGCTTTTAAGTCTTATACCATTCATTTTCAGATTGTCACAACGCTGTTGACATTCGTCTATTCCAATGTAAACACGCGTTCCACGAGACATGCATGCCAACGCATGAAATGGTAAATTAGTAATTACCTACCGATGGTAAAATTGACCTATTTTATTCATCATTCGTTCCTTTGTTGTAGGAAATTTGTTCAATTTGTAGCGCCCAAAAACGAAGTAATAAACCAATGACGGAAACCTATAATCAATAGTTGAATTAAAGTGATAATTTCTATAATTAATTTGATTAATAAAGAGATTTTTATAATTATACTGTTGAGTTTGTTGATTTATTTTTATAATACACCAGTTAAAAACTCGGAACAATTATATACGGTAATCAAAAACAACTGTTCCTACGATAGCTGTCTCTCTCTCTCTAGTTTCCTTTCGTAGGCACAGATTCTAATTAATTTTGGTATCACAGCACACGTGGTTCTTGATTTCTTTTAAATATTTATTTAAATTTAATTCCCTGTATTTAGAAAATAGGCCAAATTTCATCAGAGCTATAAATTAAGCTTGAAAATATGTATATTATTTATAATTCTATACAAAATTGCATTTATAATTACTTTTGAGTTGTTGCATTGAGTGTCAAGTTGCGTAATAAAACTTTAAATTAATTATCGCAGCTTTGGTATTTATTTATTCATTTAAACGATAATTAATTATTAAATAAAGGGAGAGTGACACGTTGGTAGATTTTTCTTATTAGGCTGACTTTAATACTTTTATTGGAAAACCCGTTGTTTTTTCCATCATAAACCTAACGCGAATTATACGTAATAACCCGTAGTATTAACGCGTCACGCCATCCCTTAATTTGAAATTAATTAATTAAACTAATCTAGTACTAAAATCGACGAAACGATTAGGGCGACACCTACCAATCAACGTTTGGTTCCCGCCAAACTCTTAATTCCTCAGATATAAAAATTGGTCCTTAATTATTATAATTATATATATACAGTTTCCCTAAATTATCTTTAAGCTAAATTAAAACAAACAGTAATTAAATGCGAGAAACGAATAAAAATATCTCCTTGATTAAAAGAAAAACCTAAACTTAAAAAAATCTGTTGGTAAAATTTAGCCGGAATAAATTTAAAGTACCGTAATGTTAAAACAAAAAGCGTCGGTCCGTTTTGAATTAAAATAATTATCCCCCGAGTGTAAAAACAAACTCTAAAGCGGCGCGGAAAAGTGGGGCAGGTACTTGTTTTTGAGCATCTTTCGTTGGATTTCTTATTAAAATGCGCATTCATTAATTGGTGGTCCGTTTTAAAATTAAAAACAATTAATTAAAAAGGAAACAAAAAATAGGAAAAAATTTCGGAAAATACGAAAACAAAAAAAATTAAACGTCATTTTTCTTTCTCAGGACAAAGAGAATTATTTGTTTTTTTTAAGGTAGGAGTTGAAATATCCAAAAGGGTTGATAGGTCGCGTATCACAATTTGGAGGCCATTAAGGCATTTTGCATGTCTACAAGACTGGACTCCATGTGCCTATACAGTTTATACACGTCAGTCTCCTCGCAACTGTTATAAGCCGTCATTTGGAAACCAATTCTTTATAGAAATGAGACGGGGAAAACAAATATTAGGTTTCCAAGCCACTAAAGAACTATTTGAAAGAGAAAAAAAAAACGGTAAGTTCGGAAGTACAGTACCTATTATTTTCAATGGAATAAAAGACTCCGTATCCTGGTTCGCACATTGGCGCCACTGAACCACCCAAATTCGTGTATCCAGTGCAACTCGTTGATAAAATATAATTTCCACCGCCTCCGCTAATCATTTTCCGAAAAGGTCAAAGGTTAAGTTAAAAACACCCCCCTAGTTAATGTCTACACGGGGACAGTGACGTACCTTTTAGTGTAGGATGGATCCTGATATATTTCGGGTACTGGCATTCCCTCTTCAGCGGCGATCATATAAAGTCCGAGCAGTAAACGATCGCAACCTTTGCCCTTCATGCACGTTGTTAATAGAGAGTTAAATTTATCAACCGCCTTATACATTAATTTAACCCGTTCCGTCACCTGAAAGACCAAAGGAGAGGCCATGATTAATGGCCGCGATGTCAAGAGTAGACGCGGGGATTAATTTTAAATACCGTGAAATCGGGGTCATCCATGGATTTGACCCATTCCAAACATTCATAAGTGCACGTTCTGCAAGTTTCGGTTCGACCGTGGTAAAACTGGCGGGTGGAGGCGGTCATGTAGGTGGGAGATGGTTTACCGTGAGCGCGGTAATATCCCAATTGCAACGAGAGTTGAACAAAGGCTTCTGGACGAATATTATAAGGCTTGATGAATGATTTACCGTACTAATTAAAATATGAGTTAATTTGAATTCATTTTGTTCAATGCGGCGCCGCGTAAATCACTTTATTTACCGTTTCAAATAGACTGTATTTGGTTTGTAGGTTTAGGCACTATGAGAAGATTAATTTTGTTAATTAAGGCTAATAGGAATTAAAAGCAGCGTAATTAAGAATGCGGTACCAAGTTACGGTATCCGTCTTTCGCAGTTTGTATTTCATTCT
Source organism: Phalangium opilio (assembly GCF_054372755.1). Taxonomy (NCBI): domain Eukaryota; kingdom Metazoa; phylum Arthropoda; class Arachnida; order Opiliones; family Phalangiidae; genus Phalangium; species Phalangium opilio. Next base: position 678,628 of record NW_028324147.1, on the reverse strand, counting down.
CTAGATTTTCATCCAAGTGAAAATCGAGTTTTTGGGGTTTGGGAAGCGGTCTTATTTTTTGAGTCCCCGACCACGTTCCTCCGTGAGCTCGAAAGGACACTTGCAAATAATGACTAAGAGTCATGCTGACCATGCCGTCGTAAGGGGCGTGGTCCGAGCTACCCGAGATTAAACCATTCCTAAATACGATCGTCGTTAGAGACTTATCGGCCCAACGATCGAGTTTCTCGCCGCAAAGAGTGAACTTTTGAAACTAATCAGAGCGAGATAAGAAATTATGAAAAACACAAAATGTCAGGCACTCCCTTAAAGAATTTGACAGAGATGATAAATACTTCGTCGTTACTGCTAGGTTCTTGATTATCGAGGACTATGACCTCCAACGCGGTATCTATCTTTTCCAAACAATATCTATTGGTTGGATGTAATTCCATTAAAGTTTTTCGATTCTATAGAATAAATTAAATATTTCCATTTAACTTAAGTACTTTCAAGAGGGTTGAACCCCAATTTAAGTTAAAAATCCGTTTGTTAACCTTTAACCACCGCGAAAACCCCCTGGGAAAACTATGATAAGATAGTAAGATCTGTTTTAAGCGAAAAGAAACGAAATGATAAGAAGACGGTGGGTGTAACTAACCTTTGCCCAAGTTGTCCTATCAGAGGCGGTCATGGAAGCGACGTACGGACCTTCAACGTTGGAATTCTGACACCAATCGTAGATACTTTGAAGATTCCATTGAATTTCGGGAACGGTTAATGGTTCCTCGTTCTCGTCGATGGGGTTAAAGGCAAATATATGTCCTTGACAAAAAACGATAACGTGACGGGGACCCGCGGGACCTTCGGACTCTAAACCATCGCAACACCGAATTAAAAACCTTCGTGAATCAATTAAAAAAATACATTTTTTGTATAAAATCTAGTTTATACCAGTTTTAAAATAAGTCGTCAACTGATCCTTAGTTTCCTCCGGAATTCGCGTCGTGTTGAAAAGATTGCGAAATTGATTCATACTCCATGGTGTACCCCGATTTACAAAAGGCCGCAATTTCTCTCTAATTTATTTGTAAAATTAAGAGCTTAAATTATTAGCTAATCCGCGGGTATACTTTATATTCCCTTTAAAAAAAGAGGGGAGAGAGATAAAGGGGTACTGAAACTCACTGTCTAATCAATTTCCAAAATTGCATTTGGCAATGAATATGAAGAGCGGCTCGATCCAACCAATTTTCGCGGTTAGGGACATTGAACGTTTCGATGGGTGTACAACCAGACATATTTAAGTAAGGAATCAACGGGAAACGAATAGTCAAATACGCGTTATCTTCCCACCATTTTTCAAGCTGTTGAATCCCCGCCCCCAATAAAATTTAGCCGTCATCGATGTGTTAATTAAACCACACACCCGCAACCTAATTGAGAAGATTAATTACCCAATTTTTGGAGTTTTCCGCTTTCTCCAAGAGTTTTTCATAAAGTTCTTTTCCAATTCCATCCTTGAAATTGGTGACGATCTCTTCAGTGATGGCGTATTCTTCCGGGCTAACCAATGGTTTGACGGAATCCAAGTACATTTGTAGCGATTCCTCGAGGGGTGCCACTGGTAAACTCGGAAGTTTTTCATCGTGACAAAATGTTTCCCCCGGTTTTCCGTGATAAAACATCTGACGTTCAGTCAAGGCTGTTCTCTTACCAGTCGCTAGCTATTTAGTAAATAACGTACGGATATTTTATATTTTCTTTAGGGTCATTTTCCGCAATAACTAACAACACGTCAACCCGCTAGCAAGCGTGACAGTAGCCCTTTCAAATGCGCTGACTGTACAATACAAGTGACATGCATGCGTGAAGAAGAGTCGTAACAAACATTTTCGGAATGGTGCAAATAATAGAGAAACAGCCGCTCTTTAGATTCTATAGCGAGATAACGTTAAGTGCTAACCCCTGTGGTGGGTATTGACATTCAATCATTGTTGACAATTAACTTACCACAATACCCATCTGGTATTTTCCTGATGGCATAATTGTCAAAATAAGTATAATTTTTTTAAACAATAAATTTATTTTAAACACCGGCAATTTTTTTTTAAATGAATAAACAATAATAATAACGTACGTAAGTTACGTACAACTTAATTTACATTAAAAACAAAACCACGTGATAGAGACTAGTGTTATTACCCAATAGCATCCCCCTCTTTCCTCCCCTTGACGGCCTAGGCCTAAAAGCTAAGCGCAATTTACGAACCACCACGATCCTTTTGTAATTAATAAACTTACGGATTGTTGCATCGTTGCGAATTATCTAACAACTACGGGTAACTGAATTAAATTACAACGCGATATTAATTGCTAATTAATGCTAATTTCGAAAGGCAAGATCCAGAGAATTGGCGCGGTCTAGTTTTCCCCGTCTGTCTGCTCCCAACCAGCCTTCCTCCGAATGCCGTACGCGAATTCGATTACGAGTTTTACGACGAACTAAAATTAAAACAACACAGCCGGAATCTTTGACGCGATCCCTTATCGATGGAGGGAGGGAGGGAACGAAATACGGAAATAGGGCTGGAAATATACCAAGAAATGACCGCGTTTTCCAAAAATTTACTTCCGACACGTGACTCGCATTATTATAAGATAACCGGTATATTAAATAGGTTGTTTTATTGTGTTTTTACAACTGGTTCAGACACCAAAAATATTTATAATTTAATAACGAATTCATTTTGAACAATTTATGGTCGAGAAAGAATTTATGGCGGCTGTAAATCATTGGTTGGTTGGACTGTTGTCCCCCAATCTTTCTTATCTTATCTTATGAAGAAGAAAAGAGTTAGTCTTTGGGAGGCTTGGCTCGCTGACTCACGCTATAATTAACCGGCGTGAACAACGGAAACAAGAACCAGTTTTAGTTTACCAAGCCACTCAATATATAATAATGTAGTTGCGACAACGGTCTTTGGTAGTAAAATTAAAACCCAGACTGACCGTGAAAGCGATTATCAAGTTGACGCAATTCCATAACAAATTAAAAAATTTGTTTTTAAAAGTTTCCCCTTCCTCATTTGATTTAATGGTTCGTGTAATCAAACTAATAATGTTTTCGAAGTGGCTCGGTAATTCACGCCGAAAAATAGACTTGTTTTCGTTGTTATTGAAGCCGCCCAAAGAGGTTGACAACTTGACACTCCCTAGCTCCCCTGTCACTCCGCCAAAGGGCAAATAAATAAATATACACTTTAAAATTTAAATACTTCAAAAAGCAGTTAAAACTTGTACAATTTCGATTTGGCACGGGTTAAATTTCAACTTAAACCTTCACTTATTAAAGTCTGATGACAAATAATATCTATTAAACTCTAAATGAGTCTTTTAAACAAAATCCTAAATGGTTGCGAAAACGATGAGGGAAATAAATTTGCATAGAACTCTTTAAGTATTAAAATATTCTTTTTAAAACAAAATTAAACGTTAACAGAGGGATCGGCCACTTCTCTGCAAGCGTAACGTAACACGGGCCTTCGAATAAGATTTATAATAATAATAAATAAATATAAAGGCGAAATATAAATATTGATGAGTTATTCATCTTAATGGAGCCTTGATTAAGTCATTGAAAATACTTGAAAAGACCGTGACTCGATAAAGTGATTTTTCTTTTTTAAATTAATGAAAAAAAAAAAAACTTTACAAGGTCCTTTTCTCAAATTTAAAATTCCCTTTTGAATTTTTCATCAAAGGCTACTTACTCAGTTGGCGAGAGATTCAGTATCAACGTAACCTTAGACTAAAATAGGGGGAGAACGAAGGTACGCTATCCTTCAATGGCGCTCAAAACTCAATTAGTTCCACCACTATTATTATTATATTTGACTGAGATTGTGGTTTTAAACGCGGTTAATTCAAAATTGCTTTCGGAAAAAACCACCGGCGTCGAGCGCGAGTTTTGTTTGCCAAAGAAGCGAAAGTTTATAACAATAATAAAGATTTTGGTCAAGATAATCGGGCCAATGTTACGCTTCAACGTTCTTAACGTATATCCTTAACACGTTCTGGTAATTTATAAATTTCAAATTGCACCATAAATTTGGTGGTTTTAATTTTAAAGTGTGGTTTTCTTTCTGTCGAAATAACCCTTATTTTCCTCTTAAATAACACGTGTACTTGTATAGTGGGCTAGTAGGTATGTAGGACCGACTTACACCTCTTTGTCACATTTTTTTTCCAAAGAAACGATAAAAATCTATCGTTTCTAAAGTAGTCCTGGCCCCTGGGTACGTTGTCATCTTGAAATGACCATTACAAGAATTTTGAAAGAGAAGGGCAACCCGGACCACCGTGGGTAGGAGAGATATGCCTTTGAGACATTCCCTAGATAATAGAAAACCGTCCGTGACAGCTACGTTTTATTTATACAATGGGGGCTTGGCAATTTTGGGCATAGCTGGACCCCCTGTCGCTATTCTGGTACACTTTATCTTTACCAAAGTAGAAGCTACTTCACGCTCTTTTCCAACCCCGCCCACTTTCTTGGTATCTTTTCTATAGCTAGGGTCAAAGGTTGTCCAGTGACGTAGGACTGCCAAGCCCCTTTTCAACAAACGGTTTTCCCAAGATTTAAAGTAAACATGACAAGTCTCTCAAAGAAGGCCCTTCTGACAACATCAGCTGGACTTTTCCAGAAGATTTTAGCAGCACTGCCAGGCCTATCGAGACTCGAGTGTCTCTAAAAGTTCTTTCAAGGGGAGGGGGTGGTTTACTGTTTAATATTATTTGGAGAAATGATTAAATTCACGGTAGTGGTATAAAATTTATCGGGGGATAAATAAGAAATAAAATTTCTCAAATTTGATTACAATTCTCGAAGGAGAAACAAACATCAATAATTCGGTCGAGCTTCTAAGAATAAATACTTCGGAAAGTGGAAAACACGATTTCGATTTTTAAAACGTCCTAGATAGCGAGAGGGACTGGTTTTTATCAATTTCTTTAAGTTTCCTCCGAGGGGCTAATCACTGTCAAAGTTTATTTTTTAAAGATTTCGCGTAATCAATTTAGTATAGTCAAAGGTATAGCCGCGTGTACACCGATTACACTGAGTGACCGGCCCCTCGGTTTCCTCGTCTACTTTATCTTTCCCTTGGACCACGCGGTTAACCTCTCCACTTCGTTCGACCTCGCTTTTTATTTTCAGGTAATTCATCGACATTTTGAAGGACATTCCTTGATATACCAAAAAGCTATCATTGGCTGGAGCGCGACTACCTAGCCATTTTTATCGCTAGACTTAAAAGTAACTAACGGAGGCCTACGAGGGCCTAATTTCATTTTGCGAAAATAACGCCTAAAATATGGGTCAACGTACCGTTAAAACCAAAACATATACATAGATATTTCAAATATATAATTTAAAAATATACACCGTGGCCCCCGGATATTCCAGGTGTTCTCGAGGGGATATTCGTAACTTCCGTAATCAAAAGTAAAATTTGAGGACCCCCGAGCCTCGACCCCAGGCAACAAATAAAGAGTGGTTATCCCCTCATTATTAGGAAAATAAATAAATGAATAACTTGCCTTTCTCAAAATGAAGAAAAATATTTTGTAAAACCATTTCATCCAATTAACACCTTTGAAGTATGTCAGTAACCTTTTCTTGGGTCCGTCGTAGAAACTCTTGTAAATCAAAGTGTACATAACTTTAAACTTAATTAACTTATTTACGCGCGTTGATAACCAAGAAATAAACAACGACAAAACGAAGCAACGCGATTGACCGCGTGACCTATCCGCCCGAACGAAACCGAAAATGCGAGCGCCCGTTAAGTGCAAACCGACACACCAAGAGCAGAGTGACGACACGAGGGGAAATTTTAAAGTTGGAGGAGGGGAAATGCTCGAAATAATCGCTGGTTCTTCTGACAGATATAGCAGCTTTTGTTCAAAAAAAGAAAACCCAAAATCCAAAATTCCAACAGCGACGAAAATTCCCCGACCCGGACCGAACCGTAGCGATGCCTGCTACTGACTACTCTGTATTGTTAATAGCCGCGTTTTACCACACAAATCACGCCAACTGCAAACAAGCCGGAACACACGGTACCTGTACCAGCTCAACGACGAAAGCGAGGTGACGGCGAAATTCACTTTTCTAATTTATCCATTAATAAAACAATAATCCATATATAATTAAGTATTTTTGGGGAAAAAAATGGTAACCGGTTTTTTTTTTATCTCGAAACCAATTGAATGCGAGCGAGCTACTAATTATTTGAAAAATCGTAAATACTAGCTGGGACTGCCTTGAAAGCAACGCGAAGTGTGGGAGCTCGCGAACCCAACTGAAGGATATAAGTTTGTTTAAGATCGAATCAGCCCCATGCATGGATTGAATGTTGACGGATTAACTGGCGAAACTTTCCCTTTGATCGAGCTAAATTCTATGCCGGAATATGACGAATTGCCATTAGTTTCGGAATCAGACACCGCTACATCTAGGACGATACGATACGCTATAATACATACAGCCGTGCACCAACAGGTTGAAGTAAAGGGAATATAAAATTACGGAAATTCTAAGCGCCGCTTAAAATGGAATACAAATACATAGTTTACAGGCGTGGAGGATTCATACCATTTGCACAAGGAGACCTGGCAACTTAGAGTGTAAAATAGCAGACGATTTTACACTCTAAGTCGCTTGGTCTCCTTGTGTTAGTGGTAGGAATCCTCCACGCCTGTAAACTATGTATAAAACCATTCGGAAAATTAGGTTGGAGATAGTTACGACGGCAATTTACTGTTTGCTAGGAAAGGGTGATATTCCCTTTAAAGGGAAGGAAGAGGTGGGGGGGGGTTGTTATTTGGGAGACAACAAACAAGGGGATAAACAAAGGTGTTTAATTTACCACAAAGACGCGGTAAGTGCTGAGCAGCAGCAGCTTCAACTTCTATGTCGGGTTAAACATTACGCATCGTTTTTCGTTTCTTGACTTGTACTCGCGGCAAGGTTTTGTTTGTTGTACAGAGCAGTACACGCGCGAAAACAAGTACATTTACTTCAAAACAATGCGGGAGTAGAAGGACTGAACACGTGTATACTAATTACATTTATTACGTTCTTCTTTTACCTGTACGTCTAGCTATCTTTGTAGAGCATTATTTCAATGCCAACTTGACGTATAGAAGTAGAAAATAAAACTATATTATACTCGGGGGCTTCGGTAAATATTTCCACGCTAATTGATTGTAAATTATCGTGACAGCGCGGCAATATGGCCTTTGACACCGTTAAACTAGACGTGATAAAAGGTGCCATGTACGGTACATTTTTATATAAGTACGGATAAAATATATTATTTTGATATTTGAATATATCAACTTTAATTAATTCAAAGAATAAATATTTAAATTTAGGGGAAAAATATTCCTATAATCTTTCGAATATAATTATCTCGTTTGAGGCAACCGGAAATTTTCCCTACTAATAATAACAATAATAATAGCTATATAATTATACACTTATGGGCAAGGATTTTATTTTTCTTATAATATCATTTGCCTCCGAAATATTTTCTTTGTTTAAAGAATTACAATGGAATTCTTAAAACGAATTCAACGCAGTGCGAAACTCGGTAGACGTTCGACATAGAGACATTAAAAGAAATAAAAAAAAAATCAAATTACTGTCATTTGAAAATTTCAAAAACAAATTACTTTTAAGCTCACGCTCTCTGATTGGATCAAGCTAACAACTTATACATACCAAAGAGGTTTGTACATACAGAGGGGAACGTCTCAAAACGATCGCTGTGTCGGAGTTGGACAGCGACATTGTACTGATACGTTCCACCCTGTAAAAGGTAAAATATTTTGCGTCGCGGAGGTGAAGAAACCCCCGAGATAAAATTTCATAAACCAATTTAAGAGGAAGTTTTCTCTCCATTTATAAGTATTTCACTTTCATTTTGAAAATTGAATATATCACTGCGGGTAATATTTTAAAATAATAAAACCATCTTACTTTAAAATAACGAGGAAGAAAGAATTGGCGAATATACTTTAAAATATCCTTTAGGGTCAAAGCTACACCACAATGATAAGTAAGTACTTGGCTGTTTTCCCCAAAGAGAGCCAGCGGCCGAGACGCAATTAGATATCTTCTCTTTGGGGGTCAAAAACAATCCAAGCAAATTTATTTATTTATTAATACGTCGAAACGGAAGGGTACAGGTATTGAAGAGCAATTTTCTTTTCGACCAGCAGGCCAAGCTTCGGGTGTACAGATTCAGCTTGGTAACCCTCGTTTATGTCCGTTATTTCTCTTAGGTTTACAAGGACTGTCAAACTGGCCAATCTCTTTCTTTATCTAAAAACCTTGGTACGAGGTAAATGGAATCACCGATAATAATTTTGCCATGAATTATTTATAAGGCGATGTTTTGTCATAATACGGCTTCCACGGTAATTAATTGATTTACCAAGGAAGACGTATTCGACGTAATTACTTATTTTCAACTATCAACATTATTTAGTTCCTAATCCCTTCACAGAGTCTTATCTCGAGAAAAATATGGATTAAGATAAAAAAATTAGCTAAATTATAGTCCTTCAGCGACTTGGAAGCTTTCCGGTACCGGCACGAATAGTGGGCCAAGCTAGCCTAAGGAGATTTGGGATATGGATGGACAACTGACCCTTCCCTCGGCCTAGGACCGTCTTGGTCTAAACCCTGTATTTTTAAAAATTTTGTAAAATGATCTTTCATTTCAACATCTGTTGTAAAGGGTAGCGGTTCCGATTACGTTGTGTTTTTATTAATTCAAACAATGGACTTTGCTCGTGATAAAGCGTTATTGCTCTATATTTCGAAACGTCGCTCTGACTACCGTCTGATTCGCTTCCATCTAGTACGTACTCTGCAGAATCCCTCCGCCGTAATTTTCCACTACTTTGGTGATACTAAACGAGAATAGGCCTTTAGATAAAAATCAGTAAGTTGGCCAGGGGGGGGCGGGGGAGCAAACAGAAATAAAGGGCGCTCTACCCTCCCTCGAAAGGATTTTATCGTTTTATGGCCGGTAAAGAAGATAAGAGCCACGATAAGAGCTGTCGAGTTGTTGAGAGTCCGTCCCAAGGGTAAAATACGCTTCACTTATCTGGTATTAAAGTCCCATAGGCCTATTTTCATCGGAATACAGCTTAATAATCAGTATTGCAAATTTCTAGGAAACCTGACGGGAAAAAAACAACGCCCCCTTTCAATCTGCTGACAAAACGCGAAAGAGCGGACGCGGAACGTTTCTTCTTTCTCAAATCGTTCGGTAGTCGTGTTGAAAACTTCTCCATAAGTCGTAATCATGTCTTACGGACCTCCTGGCGGTTTTGGTAAGTATATAATTATAACCCTTAATGAACCCGCTTCTTCGTCCTACCCGAAAAAAACAACCTTGAAGTTCTCATCTTTCCAAATCATTCCCGAATGTCATTAACCATTTTAGCTCCAAACCAAATCTAATAACAGTCAGCCTAGTATAGTCCTTGAGGGCTTTGGTTGGCCCCGAAATAACCATTTTTAGGGGCAACTAAAGAACTCAAAGACTATATAGACGATAACGCGAGAGAAACGGTTCTGTCGAATGAAGTTGCGACTGTCTTACAGGTGGTCAATACCCTCAACAACAATGGGGCGGAGGCGGTTATCCTGGTTACCCTTCAAACCCGTACATTCCACCGTCAGCTCCCCATATCCCGGCTAATCCGTATATCCCGCCATCCTCAGGCGGACCACACCATCATCACGGTCACGGTTCCTACCAATGGGTTCACTCTAGCGGGGGCTCGGTACCTTACGGCGCCGTTCAAGGAGGTTACGACGACGGGGCAACCTTGTACGTCGGACGCGCCCATCATGACGGAGACCTAATACCCGGCAAGGTTCACCCGAACCATCATACTTGTTACGTCGCCCATGCCGGTGGCGAACACGATAAGAGATCCTACGAAGTAATTAACCCGCCGCGTCTACTTCCTGAATGACCCTTTCAATTGGTATTATTATTTGTTTCAACTAGGTTCTAGTTAATCCGAGTAACGCGTATCTGAATTGGACGCACACTCACGGCGGTTCCATTCCTCCCGGGGCCATCCCGGCCGGACATTGCAGTAGCGGCGAGACCCTGTACGTTGGAAGACATATTCACGAGGGCAGTTTGACCATCGGTAAAGTCCACCCCTCCCATAACTGCCTGTACATCGCTTACGGCGGAAGGGAAATTTGTTACCGAGAATACGAAGTTCTTTGCGGACCACCCTACTAAGTTCTCCCGCTCAACAACACGCCCAATTAGGCCTACTTTACGACCGAATTAATAGAAACATTTTTGTACTTAAAACTTTATTAAAATTGTCTTAAAATGTTACGTAGTTTTTGCGAAATTGCAAAATATTCGCTCGGTTTTTTGAAGGACATTTCAGTCAAGCTTTGGATTTTCTTATCGTCTGGTACGTTGGAAAATAGGAATTTTTTGCAAGCGACAATTGGTTCATCTCGGGAAGATAAGATATCTTCAATATCGCCCTAAATTTAGATAGATTACAGCACCTCTGTACCGTTGACACCTTAACTTCAGAGTCCTTTCATTTGGCTCGTTGCGAAGAGGCCTATAGCCTTTGAGCGGCTTACTTCACTCCCAGAAAACCCAAACACGTTTTCAAATGAACTTGGAGTGAAGTAAGTCGCTCAAAGGTCAAGATGACCTATTTTTAACGAGACCAAATTGAAAGCCTCCGTATGCCCGAGGAACTTACTTGGCTAAGACATGGTTGCGACGATAGATACCGTTTCAAGTTGTCATTGTCAAAATGCACAAAGGGACAACCGCCTTGCTCAACGGCACCCCTGGTATCTTGCAAGGAATGACACGAATGCCCGCTGTAACTCGTTTTCGAGCCTTCCATCCCGTATAAGTGACGCAACCCATAGATATATCTTTTGGCGTCTCGTTCCCAATCGTGGGAACAGCCACCGGCGCAAGGATGACGCGATAAGGGTTGGGAATAATGTTGACCCCAAAATTTTACGTTCGATTGCAAGGACAGACCGCAATCTTTTAGAAATAGGGTGTATTGGATCTGTAATTGATTTAAGTAGTTGGCGTAACCGCGTCAAGTGACCAATGGGAGGATTACGACATACCCGTCCCTTATGAGATAGTCTATGATGCTTATTTAAGGCCAGATTCAAATTGGCCATACATGGCGGAAAAGAATAAACGGCATCCTCAAAATTCCTCAAGGTTAATTTCGCCTCGGAACCAATTGAGATTCTACTCCCGTTTTCTAGTTGTTTAAATTCTCCCTATTATTTTAATATTAGCGCCATTAAAGCCTGGAGAACCAATTGACTATAAACAATTAAATCGTACCAAAATTTGTTTCAAAAAGCGACTAAAACGTTCGTCGGTTTCCAAATTTCTCGCGAAATGGGAAACTTTTTGAACAGAAACGGCTTGGCTTATTATTTCTTCGTATAAAGACGCCAATAAATCCTCAAGATCTTCGGGGACATTAATTATGGCCTGGCCTTTTGATAAACTCACTTTACCTAGCTCTACTAGTTTGCAAACGCGATAGAAGGGAACTAACAAATGAAAAATTTGGTGTCAACTAAAACTACTCAATCAAATTTCAAATTGACGCCATTAAGACACAGACTTACCGCTATATTTCAAAGGTACATTCGTGGAATAATAATTTAGTAAGGAAGCGGCTAAGTTCTTAACTTCATTTAAAATTTCAGAGAAATCATTATTTAAATCGGGTTCCGTCAATAAAACGTGCGATATTTGTCTCCTAACTGATCTTAAACTCGAACATTTTTCACTTAAGCTTTGTTTTCTTAATCTTAGCCGATATAATTTGACTTCGTTCGCCAAGAAAAAATTATAGAAAGAGTAACTTTGATGGCAGCAAAGTCTAATTAACCATAGAATGTTAGATTAGAAAGATTTAGTTTATAAAGTTAATTACAGGTGATGAAAATAGAGGGATTTTTTACCTTAATGTGAAATGCGATAAACGATCTCTTAGCGTTCCATCAATTAAACAATTCGCCGCTTCAATATTTAATGACTTATTTTCATTTAAAAATTGAGACACGTCAAATTTTTCCCAATCATTAATTTCAATTTTGGAAATAAACTCCAAGAAATTAATTCGAGTTTGACAATCTTTGTACATTTTCTCCAGTCGCGTTTTTCCACGCGGTAACGACACGTAAAACGTCATTTAATTAATTAATTATTACCTAAATTAAATTATTAAAATCTAAAAACATTTAAACACACTCCCACGCTCCTCACGGTACGCACGTGCTTTTGGTCATCTTTAAAGTCCGCAAACTCCAGCAGACGAAACTTACGAAAAGAAGAAAAGAGTAACGCCGCTAGTGACATCTATGAAACTAATTATTAACTAAATTAACTAAACTAAAGTCAAAATTTTATTTCATTAAAATTGAATTTTTTACAATTAAAAATTATATCACAAATTTTATAAAAGGAGTGAAGTAAAAATAATTTTTTTTCTTAAACTTTGCTGTTTATTAAAATTATAAAATGATGTTTATTTTTTAATGTCATTTAAAAACAATTTTGTATTTTTTTAAAAAATTTAAATTTTAAGGTTTCCTTCTATGCATGTTGACGAATGTTCGTAGGAAATTTAGTAATCCCCGACATTCTGGTCGGTCTAAAAATTGCAGAAATTCGTCTCTTAGTTCTATGACTCTTTGAACATCTTCGTAATCGCAACTAAATAGTTTTTTCTGAGTTAAAAATTCTCGCGTGTAAATAATAAAAGCCGGGTGTCGATAAAAAGCGAAATTTTCGTTGACCGGTTTGACAGATTGAGAAATTTCGGGGGGCAGGAACTTTTCGCGAAACAAACGCGAATTTTCATCAGTTTGAAACATTAATCTTCTCCATAAACAATTTGAAATGTCAACGATGAACGAGTTGATGCATTTCAACAAACTCCGGTCAAAGCCGGGTTTGGTTTTTAAGACGCCGATGGCTTTTTCGAAGAGGACGAACAAGGAACAGAGTTGGTTGACGATTAAAGTCGAGAAGGAGAACAACGAAACGTAAACTAATATCGCGTCTGGACTGACGAGAAACGTCGAGAATTGCGCAATCACCAGCAACAAGATATCGCGATGAAATTCTAAAATGGCGGCGATTAAACCGGGCTTTTGAGAAGAGGAACCTTCCCAAATCAAGGCGCAACTGCAGAGCGCTTTGACGTAAGATAGCAATCGTCTAATGGTCTGTTCAGCCTCTTGGTATTCCTCGTCGTTCTTGATGAGCGGCAACTTATGCAGAATCCAATTTTGACACAGATCTTTAAGGCATCCGATATATTTGCGCTTGAACGAGGTGTTACCCGTTAAAAAGAGCGTTTCCATGTTTTCCAACACCGACTCGTGAACCAAATCAAACTCGTAAATTTCCATGGTTGAGATTAAAGAAAAGACAATCTCTTGATTGTCAACGCCATTCCACGTTGTGACGTAATCCTGAAGGAATATTCTAGCGTCGAAGTTTTCCTCGGGAAGTTCCTTCAAAATTTCGGCCACATTCTCTAGAAAATTTGGTCCCAACATCATCTTGTGCGTGGATAAATAAAAATCGTAGCCCGCTACTTGGATCCAATTGTCAATTTTAAGTTTTAAAATATGTCCCGCGCTGCTGGTGAATAAATGACGCCTGTTTTTGGAAGCTACGATTTGGGCTATGCTCGATTTCGAATCAGAATGCGTCATTATCTCGAGGAAATCCGAGTAATTGTCTATTTCTCGATCCAGCGCCAACGAAAATCCGTCCACTGTTCCTTTACAGCAATGTTTCATAAAGGGTCCCATTTCCAGTTCTATATTTTTTTCGCGGACTTTTTGGTAAGATTTCTTCCATTCATCGGGTGGACGGAAAATTCTCTTGCCTTTGGGTAAAATTCTGACAACTTCCGCGCAATAAACTTGATAGAGACTTAAAAGACCGGCGATGTATGGTTTGGCTTGTTTTTGGTTCAAAGTATAGAGTTGGCGTATTCTACTTTGGGTCACGTGACCCTGTCTGGTTATTACGTATAATAAATGAGCGGTGAATTCGCGGACGTCGTCGTCGAATAGAAAACAAAAGACTACGTCATATATTTCTTGGATTTTATCCTTGGAAGCTTCAACTTCGTAACAATAAACAGCCAAGACCCATTTGAATAATTGCACTTTGATAGATTTTGAGACATTACTCTTTGGCAACCAAGAAATTACTTTTAAAGTAGCTTCTTCCGGCACAACCGATGAAGGAATAAGGCATTTTACTAACCTCATCGTTCTTGTTATTTTCAGGAATTTGTGCTTTGATTTAACGAGGTCTATAAGACGATTCAAGTGATGGGGAACTAGTCCATGAGTGGATGATGCTTGTGACAGGTAAGAAATAGCTCGATCAACCTGTTCAAGAATGGGTCCTTTACGCTGACCAGGGGCTATTTTCGAACCTTCTAAAACACTCAGAGCTTCGTCAACACTGTCCAAATTTAAATTTTCTTCATCTTGCGACGCTGTTCCTGCTGGTGGTGGTATACTTCTATTAGCCGCAGCCCGACTGAGCATTGTCGAATCATTGCGCGAATTACGAAGCATTTTACTGATTAAAACTCACATCGCTACTAATTTAACTGATAAAAAACTAAAAACCATAACGAAAAAATAAACTATAAAAGATACATCAGTCATCAACTCATCATGCTTATTTAAGCCTTGGTATTCACTCCGCCGAAATTTAAATCTCAACCGATCGTAATACGTCACAGGGGCGGGGCTGCGCAGTGCGTTAAAATTCGCGAATATACCGCGCAGTGGCGGTACCTAGCGTTCAAAGCCGGAACTACATTTTCCCGCCTATTATGAGGCGCCAAATTGAAACGACGAAAACAGAGTACCGTTGATTTACATTTGTAAGTACAGGCTGTACAGCGCCCCAAAAGATGACTGACCCAAATTCCGGCTACACAAAATCATTTTTACTTTCCCATTCTTTCGAATTTCCTTTTCCGTCATAACTTACTACTAAGCCTATTTTGTCATTCCCCCATTTTCCCCCTCGAGTCTCGTTCACACGTAACTGTAACTTCTCCGCGTTGAATGGCCCTTAAGAATCGTTACAAAAATCATTATTTTCGTTCTAGGATCAAATTCGGGCCTGGCAGACTGGTTTAGCAGACAGTAATATATGTTACCAGCGCCGGTAGAGAGTGGGGGGTAGGAAAAATCAAACAAGAAACGGGACGGTTCCCAAATGAAAACTTTCATACTACCTAGTGACCCCAAACGAAAAACATCATCCCGTAAGCCGTACGCGCGTGACGCGTCTCGAACTAAAGCGAATCATTTTGATTAAGTAAGTAATTTTCAATTCAAATTTATTATATACCTAGCTACAGTTGAATAAATTTGAACTTGAAGTTTCACGATTATTAAAAAAAAGTCAATATTGGAAATAAAAGATAACCAATAGAGAAAAGAAAAATCAATTTTGCAAATTATTCAAGTTACCACGCGAGCTAAATACTTTATATTTTGGAGGCACAGCCAATTTAAGAATTGGATAGGTTTGCGTGTCGACTTTGATATTATTTTCGGGTCTAGCATGTACCTTTAATCAATATCGACGGAGCAAAGGTAGCTGGCCAGCTAGATAAACTAATACAAATCCAATACTGTTATATTCTGACAGGATGCTTTATGACGTCTTGGATGGAAACTCGATAAATACATTTCGATATTAAATTTATACGCGATGAGTTCCATTATCGTTTCATATCCTAATCCGACGCCGGCCACCGCAACTACTAATGGTTCAACCAGAAGGTCACCGAGGGGTCGAAACGCCGCCACCCAAGCCCCTGGAGATTCCTTCAGAATTAAAAGCGTCCCTTTAAAAGTCCCCAACTCTTCTCAGGTAAATCACACTTTGTATTTTCTTTTTTTACGCAAGTCGGAAGTGTCACTTGGGCGGGAGTAGAACTCCATTATGTAACGCGTTTAATTTGGCGAATTGAGGGGGGGTCTTTCGTGATTCAACAAATGTATCGTACAATAGTCAAACGTAACCTACAAAATTTCAAACCGTGAAATTATTCTAGTATTAGCAGAAGCTAATCCAAGTTTCAGACTCAAAATTCCCTTTCGATACGGGGGATTTTTGGGTGAGCCAAGCCACTCAAAGGCTATAATACAATGAAATAATTTATAGTGTTTTGACATCCGACAAGAAATGAAATTATTCCGCATGGTCGATTTGGCAAATTTCATATATTACGATCAAAATTAGTCGATAACTCAAAAAATTGCAAAAAAGAAAGAAAGGCGGCCTGTGACATCGTTCGAAGGCAAAAATTTGTCGGAAAGCGTCAATAAAGATGACAGGCCGTAGATTAGAAGTTCTAAAAGAGGTTAACTCGAGTACTTTCCCCCGAATTTACTTCAGGGAGTGTCGGAGAAGGAATCGGACTTTGATTCGAACTACCAATCCTCGGACAAGTCTTCGCCGGAATCGCCGCGACCTTTCTCGACGGCGGATATGGGCCGTTCGAGCAACGGACGTCCGTACGGGTCAAACGGGGTCAAGAGAGAAAGTTCTTGGAGTTGCAGCGATAGCGAAACGCCACCCACCAGCGCCAAATCTGGTAGCACCGAAAGTAACAGGGTCACCGTCGAAATTGGTGGCACCGATTCCATAATTTATCATATACCCGTGGGCGAAATCGGGGAACCAACCTCGGGGTAAGTACACTTTCGCTTACCATATAGATGGCTTAACGCTTCCGGCCTTGCCCTCCCCCCCGGGCACTCTAATTTCCCTGACCATTGGTCATATTTCACGAGGGGATGATATTTAGAATCGTTCAGGTATTGTTTAGAGTCCTCGGGATAGTAACTTCAGTCAGTCAGTAAATAAGAACTACCACCTTTGGGACGTCAGAACTCTGACATCTTAAAAATACTGGGAAATCCTTTCAGGGAGTTATAAACCTAACTGTCCTTAATTGCACGTCACTAAATACTCGCGTCTATACGTCAATCAGGGCTTTTAAAACCAAATTCCCACAAACATAATAGACTACTCGAGTTGAAACAACTCGAACAATAATAAAATTAGCGATTAGTCGTGATATCAACCCGAGGCAATTGTTTCCAGCGAATTTAATAATAAAAAAAAATTAAAAACAGGCCCACTTCCGTATTGAATAACTGGGGAAGCCTGAGAAACCCGTTTCGTTTTACAACTATCTCAAATATTTGTTATTTAAAACACGGGGGTAAACTTATCCCTAATAAATTCCGACACACACACGCGGGCGGGCGGCGCTAATTAAGAAATATAGTACGGTACTGATTCCGTAGCTAGAGAAATATTACGCAATATGTAAAAAAAGAAATTCGAACGACATACTTAGTTAGAAATATTTTTGTATCAATAAATGAAAACTTTAAAAATTAAAGAAAACCAGTTTGGAGTTTTCAAAAGAACGTCTGTTGTATAAAGTTTATGACCCCAAAAGAAACTAACAATTTTGAGAACAAAATAAAACAGCCTTGAACTGAAATACAATTAAGGACTTTGTGATTAAATGAAAACTCTGATTCACCGTCCATGCGTGCGGGTTACTAATCAATCGAAAACTTTCGTTTGAAGATGACAAAAATTACCAATTAAGCCCCGTTTCCCGCTCCAATCACGTACGCGCTTTTCAATTATTAAATAAATAATTAATTAATAAATCGGGTAATTACGCTAAAGAAATTGAATAGAACACGAGTCGCATCCATCCTAATGGTTCTTCCAAATACTTATTTGGTGGATATAAAAAGAATAAACTGGATGTCTCAAAGGGAGGGGGACACGGGGGGAGGGACCCCGCAAAGATTCACGTAGAACATATCTTTTAATAAAAAAGCGTTTAGCCCAGAGAGAATATAGGTCAGACTTTCACCGACACGAATTTTTCGTCTAACAGGAAAAAACACGGTGCACGTTAAGTGTTTTTCTTCAGAAATCACCCATGGATATTACTATTTTGGTTCGCTTTAATTAGGCCTACGAATTCCGCTGCTACAAATTTTAGAATTCAACACGATTTTAATTGATTGATTAAATACCGCAATTTTTCCTCTCATCTCGACCGAAAGAGTTTTCGGCTTTTGCTTTTCATCTAAAGTCTATTTGTGTATATTTAAATCGCTAATTACCAATTTAGTGATCTAGAAATTAGCTAATCAGGCTAAAAATTTGCAACTCTAATCAGTAACCTATTCGTGGACCAATATTCTAAATTCCACCTATAGGAGACATTTATGGTTTCTTACGACTTATCTTTAGACTAAAGATTTGATAATCATAGTCGAGTTATAGTAGATGGAACATAGATTACTCGCTCGGCATTCGGCAATAAGCAGCGCTCGGGATGTTCCGAGCACCCACCAAGGCTGTTTATCAGCAAAAATGCTGATATTCTAGGATTGTGGGAGGAATAGTCCCATGCATGTTGCTATAAACGTTCCCTCTTTCTTAATGGTCCGGTCAGTAGATAAGCGCGTGGTCAATCAAGCGGGGCCTAAACGGGAAACGCTCCAATGTCTTTCTTAAAAGTTATCGTACCTAAAGACATCGAAACGTTTCATTAAGTCGTTGAAAGTCGAAACATTAACATCTATTTGCGTGCGCGTCCCAACTTCGACAATCGCGAATTAATATGTCGTCGTGATAAATCGCGTCTGGATAACCGAGCTACGTAGGAGAGTGACCGACCGACCATGTCTTACACCTTGCAAATACCTCACCCAATTACAGTGCCAACACCGACACCACCCAAAAAATGGTACGCCAACACCACCTTTCTTTCTTTTGGCCTTTCTCGCTAGCATTGTTAAGTATTCATTTTCAATGTTTGAGTTGAAATGCGTGGGAGTAGCACGTCGCCTTCTAATTATTATTATTAAAGTTAGGAAAGTGTTCCGTTCCGTTAGCTTACGTTTCGGAACACGATGGGATTGGTTTTAGTATAAACTAGGGCGGCGGCTATACCTAGGAAAGATATGAACTAACTCGGAAACGACGTTTCAACTCGACCTGCTGGGTTATTTAGACGCTCAAGTTTATTTGGTTCTATAAGAGATACGGGGATGTCCTTCGAGTATGTTATAGTCCCATTCCTCCCCTTTCCAAGGATACTAAATACTCGGGGTTACAACAATCAGGGCCCGAGTAATTAAGAGAAATCGTCAAACTGATTCGAGATCATCGGTTAAGAAGACGGGACAGTGTTGAAAGAGCGAGAGAGAGAGAAAGGATCATTTTCATTTATGACGCAAAACTCCATTATATATTATTTTTATTTCTAACCTCAATTAACTTTAAACACGGGAAAAACACTATAAACATTCTTTTCCGGAAGCGATTGATCCCGGCAATTATTTTAAACGGAAAGTTCTTTAAGAAATTAAATGGACTAGATTTTTTTTTAAACACGCAAACGGGAAATAAATAATGAATTTTGTTTTAAGGAAAAATAATACGAGAGAGAAAAAAAAAATATTTGGCCAGTATCGAATTTGTTGAATCTATAGATTTCGAAATAGGAAGATTTTAAAAAGACAGACATAGGGTCAGTGTGCCTAACTTTGGACAGCTGCAACTTTAGACACTTTTATTATAAAAATCATATTTAATTACTGGATGCATCAAATTGATAATGAAATAGCTTATTTTAAAGCTTAGAATGTGAGGAATTTAGAAAAAAATACTTCAAAGTCGTAGAATAACATCCGACTACGTTACGAGCCAAATTAGCCCACTCCCCAAACTCGTCCATTTAAATTACGGCCAAATTTGACGGGGGTCAACCCTTTGGTCCCGGGAAATAAGGTTTGACGAAAATTAGAGAAATCATACCTGAACAAACTAGAAACCATTCGAAAGAGCAACTTTTTGGCTTCATAATCCGTATTTTAAACACTGTCTTACGCGGGAAATTCGACGAAATATTCAGCTTTAAAAACACCTGGGCAAATTTCTAACTTTGGACACTTTCATGCTGGCCGATTTCTCCGTTTCTTAACACTAATTAACTCGCGATATTAGCCTTTTTTAGAGTTTAAAACAATAAGGGACACGTCCTCAGTTTGTTAAAATTGTTACGCGGCAAAAAGCGCGCCAAAATTAAAGGCTAGAGCAGACGGCGCGATTCTCTCCGCGGTTCGATTCGGATCGGATCTCTCAAAACCGTTACGTAGCGCTACAATAGAACTAAAAATTGGCGCCAATTTCAATTCGAAGACTGCGAAGTTTTATTTAACAATTGTGATTCGCCTAATGCGTGCCCAAGTCACCCTTTTTTCGCTGTCCAAAGTTAGGAAGGGGTGTCCAAAGTTAGGAAGGGGGCGTCCAAAGTTACATAGAAGTGTCCAAAGTTGAGCACGAATTCGGCCTTTGGGGAACTCTACTTTGTGAAAAATGTATTCCATTTAAAAAGTTGAAAACTTGTGAGAATGTGTCTTAAGAATGCTTCTCTCCATTGCTTTTTTAATTTTGAGTCTAGCATATAAGCAACGGAAGTTATTCAAGGTTATGCAAAAAGTGTCCAAAGTTAGGCACACTGACCCTATCTAATTTCTAATCGCTGCCATTTAAAAAATAGATACAAATGCACCCGGTCCGTTAAACCCAAGCGAGGCCCCTCCAAAAATCTTAAGACCTCGAATTTCGTCTACTTTGGGAAATTTTCAAATTTTGATAAAATGTTTTGACTGATTAAAATAATTCCGTGAAATATTAAAGAGTTAGCCAAGCGACGAATTAAAAGAACATTGATTAAAAGGCGGCGCTTGAAATAGCGTTTACCTGAAAGGAGTTGAAAATACATAATCCAAACCTTCCTTTCCTTGATAAATAATAACCCTTTCTAAAATCGAATTCCGTACATAAGCAAGCACAAGCGCAGGAAAAAGGCAGCCCAAAGTCACGCCTGAATGAAGTAAAGAGTAAAGACGCTCTGACCCAATAATGCGAAGCGGTATACAGATTACAGACCTTGGCTCTGACCATTTTATATATTATAGAAAAATTATTCATTCTTTCGTCTACTACAAGTTCAAGGCAATACACAAATCATAAAGAGAACATCGCATTCTTAACTTTAGTGGGAGAGAGAGATACGGTGGTCTTCCCTTTAATATAATACGAGGGATTATAACTTACGTTTATTTTTCACATTTCATAACGTTCTAAAGCGTAGAAAACAATTTAATATAATTCAAAATTTAGGCACGTCACCGATAAGGGTACACTGTGATCGTAAATATGTTGGCATCGTTAAAATAAACGTTCCATTAATAATAAAAATTAAATTTAAAGTCCATTTTCAAACGTAACCGTAAATTACAACGGGGTGTGGTCTATTTTTATCAAAGGAGAACTGCCATCAAAGAACCTAAACGCTTTCTAACGTACTCGAGTGAGTCGAGTCATGCCTATAGTTTCAGTTTCCGATGACAATTGTCTTTCAAGTATTTTAGGACATATCACCCCGGGAGGGGGGGGGGGTACGCATCGTTACATATACAGGTATATTAGTATATAAAATTCGTATCCATACTTTGGAAACCTTTGTTAGTGATGTTAGTGATATTTTTAATAATACGCGCATTATCCGAGAGAGAGAGAGTGCTTTAAACTTAATTAAGTTCAACTCTTAGTTATTTGAAGCCGCTATTTGTCCGCTTGTTTTCTAATATTTAAACTGGGAAGATGACCCTATAGTGGTCCGCGTGTTTACTCCAAAATATCTCCTTTTATTATTGTTATTCTATTATCCTAACTGAATCCAGCTGTTACTAAAGTACTAAAGTTTAAATTTAGAAATTTATTTTTTTCCTTTTGGGATAAAATAAGTTCTATTTGTTTGTTTAACCTGAAGGAAAGAAGTTAAGGCGGAGGTAAGTCGGGGCCACGATTACATTTTAAAAGAGCCCGTACGCTCTCGGGTGTCAGGAATCATTGAGATAGATAGAATTTTATACGTCAACAAGTTGGACAAACTATATTAATGCCTTTTCCCTACAAACTACGTCCTCTTCGTAGCTAAGCCTTATCGAATCAATATTGTTGAATATTGTTTATTTTTTTTTTCCAGGCAAGAGAGCGTGCTAGAGGTGACAATGGTACCGAGCGTCAGTCCCTCGCCCATCATGGACACACTATCCCCGGTGGAAATCGAACGCAAACGCTCTTCCCGCCAACGGACGATGGAACGTTGTTCCTTGATGGCCCTGGTCCCGGCCCTCCTCCTTTTGATCATTTGTCCCTGGTTCATGTTACCCATCTTTACCATCCCCAATCCTCACACCTATTTCTTTAAAGTGGCCATCTTGGCCGGGACGCCGTTGGGCGTCATCTTTCTGGCCATTGGTTGTTTATTGGGGAACATTATCTATTACTACGACGCGACTTCCGGTAAAATGAAGTGGTTCGTCAATTGCGGCGGTAAAATAAAGGACCATTATTGGGGTTACGACCTTTTCAACGGATTCCCTCAAAAGAAACTCAAACCAAAGCCCGCCCAAACGATATAATACCTCAGTGGACGCTCGGACTGTACGGGTGACGATTAACGCGGAGTAAAGACTTCCAACGAGCCAAAATTGTAATTACTTGACGCGCTGACGAAATATACTTTTATATAATAATTAATTTTTTAAAAAAGACGGGGACAGATGCTTAGCGTCTTATTAGTCCAAGTTTGTTAATTTGTAGCGAAAAACCGCCGTGTTTTCATCGCGAACAAGTACAGTTTCTTATTTCAATAAATAAAGTTTTTTGTTACACGTTACAATCATTTTGCGGAACTATTTTTCTAAGTATTTTAGCCTCAATTATTATTTACAGGATAGGACTATTGGTTTTGCTATTTCTTGTACCGAGCCAAGGTTGGGATGGGATTGCCGTTAAAAACACCTGCAGTAAGTGATGATAGTTTTCAAATGACAAATCTGATCAAAAACCTTACGTAAGACAGCTTCAACTAATTCAAATACACGACTGTAAACATATCTAAGCCTGCCTACGGAACACCTGTTAACCTCTTTAAAAAAATAGCACCAATTTGTCAAAATTTGTCACTAGCGTTGAAATAAAGACAACCAGAACTTGTGTTGAGGTATTTGGGATGACATAGCTACGTTAAACTACGCGAGGAAGTTCTATAATAATAATCGCGCAAACATTTTTAAGCCAAGGCTTAGTTCGAGAATGCGACTATGGATAGTCAATTGGTATTTATGAGTGGAATCTTCGCGACTTTTTTAATCAGTCTCATGCTTATGATATTTTGTTCTTGTTGTTGCGGCGAAAGTAAAAGAGATTCAACGGACATCACGAGTGACGAACCGACACCAACGACTCGGGGACCAGTTGGAAATACCACCGAGATTCGCGATAGGTACATTGTCAGAGAGGATTCGATAAATAGTTTACCATCAACTTTACCCGGCTCGGGGAAATACGGGATTCTACCCGGTCAAGGATTGACCAAACTTAGAGGGTCTAACGAGAATTTTGATCAACAAGTTTTGGCTTACCCATTGTTAGCGGCTTTAGCGTCCGTTTTCAACAATGCCTTGGCTGCCACTGACGAAAGTTCGAGACAAAGGTCCACGGAACAACTTCGCGAAGTGGTCTCCTTACCGGAACAACGTAACTGTTCATGTGGTCCTGGTCACTTGACCACGTACGATTTGTGAAGGAAATTCAAAATGGCTGCCGAGGTGAAACGCGAACATGGACCGCACACTCAAGATTCAGGGCGGAAAATTTTAATAACCAGCATCTGGTTTTCTTTTATCACGTTATAAGTGATTATTTTATAAATTTACTAAATGTTAAATTAATTACCGTATTTAAAAATTAATAAACTTCATTTAAAACACCGCTATATACCTTTCTTTCTTCCGAAACTTAAAACTACTGTTTTACGCGACTGGCGACTACCACCTAATGGCGGAAACTGACATTTCACCCCATGACCTTTCAGAATGACGCGAGAGCCAGTGGCTATATTTAGCAATGATCTCTAATAATAATAAGTTCCAACAATCAAATAACCTACTGGTTGGTCTAAACGGACTTTAGAAGAAACGATGCTTTCGGTTCAGTTCAGTCCCCATCAACTTGAATTTTTAAAAACTTTTCGCGCCAAATTGAAACGCTAAGCCTTTGCCATAATAAATAAAACACGCATTTTCAATAAAAATTCCAATGTTTTTAGGTTAAAGAATCGTAATAAATTTATTTTTGTTTTATGTTACAATCGTATCTTATTTTATCCATCAATCAATAATTAAATGACAAATTAATTTAGTTCCAAAGTTGGAAAAACCATTTTATTCTCTATGATGAGGACCATTGGAAAGAACCTTATTAAACTGAGGCGACCAATCACATCATTGTTCCAAAAACGGGATTGTGCCTGCAAATACTTGGTCCATATTCTTCGTAAGCTTGTTTCGTGTGACAAACTTGGTAAAACTCCGGCTGCCAATTAAAAATATAATTACTTATCCAAAAATTAAAAAAAAAAAAAAAATTGTAATTACCGTTGAAGCTAATGTACTTCCACCAAACCAAACAGCGTATCTTTGCATGTGATGAGAAATAACTTGAACTTCAATAGGTTTAGGCTGAAAAGGAGTTAATTTTAATCACAATAAATAAGATATGTGTTAAATTTAATTACTTTAATTCTTCCTCCACTTAAAGTTTCGCTTAATTTTAATCTAGCATCAACCACCCTCTTAAGATCTCTCTGTAATCTTCTACCAAAGTCCCTAAACATAGTTGAACCTCCAGAAAGGACGATATTCTATAATTAAATATAATTAATATTAATTCTTAAGTAATTAAATTAAGAAATAAAGAAGCACACCTTATACAAAGGTCGCCTGACATCAATGGGACAACTTTGAATACAAGTATCAACAATTTCCGATATTGGTGTTGTAAAATCCGGATTTGCAAACTAATTAATGCCATTAAAATTAATTATAGTTGAAATTAAAATAATTTAACTCGGAAGTTAATTTTTACTTCAGGATGAAAAAATATTTCGGGTCCCAAGAACCTCTCGTATCCAACATCAACTCCAAAGGGTTGTTTGGTGATTGAATTATGTCCTTCGTATCTTTTGATCCATTTCTCCGGTTCTTGATCGTATTTGGCAAATTCTTTCGCGATGTCGGGACAAATATAACTATAGCGTTCTTTGATGGCTTTCGCAGTCTCCAAGGATTGTTCGGGAGGAATCCCAACTTCTCTTTCTCTCAATAAACTTTGAATAAAGTAAGTGACATTTCTGCCAGCAATGGGAATGTGTTTGATGCAACTTCCAATGACGTATCCCTCCGCCACGGGAATACAATGAGTGACTCCGTCTCCGGAATCAATGACTAAACCAGTTAGGGTTCTTTCCCCTATTTGCCGAGATGTCCAAGATGCTGCTAAAGCTAAAACAGCCTAAAAATTAAATTAATTCAAATTAGAATTAAAATAAAATGGAACGGAATCAAGAGGATGATTGTAAATGAATAAAACTAAAAGAAAAAACAAAGTGAATCTATATACCTGGACTGCTATATATAAACCGGGAACGTTAAATGATTCAAACATGATCTCAGCTAAATATTCTCTGTTTTCGGGAGTGTTCAAAGGAGGTTCCGTCTAGATTTAGTTTTAATTAAGAAAACTCGTTAATATTCATTAAAAAACTAAAGAATTTTTAAAGACAAAAATAAACTGACTAATAAAAAGTAGTGATCTTCGGGTTCAGCTCTCAAATATTTGAAAATACATTGCTCCCAAAACCTTTCCATCAAATCCCAATCTTCCACGATTCCGTGTCGAATGGGATACTTTAGATGATCAAAATTAGATTAATTCCATATAGAACGTAATATATTCATCTTTAGTTGGTAATTACTTTGACAGCGTAACCGGAAGCATCCTGGGCTTCATCCCCAATGTAAAAGTCTAAATCATCAATTCCTCTGGCTAATCTTCGCGTCGCTTGATCACCTACTTTCGCCGATTCTCGAATGGCTATCGCTAATATAACATTAACGTAATTAAACTTAATTAAAATTAAATAAATAAATAAAAAGGTTGCTGCTAATATAATACCTGATGGAATGATAAACTGGGGTTCGCGATTTCCCGCAAAGCCCAGCTTCGTGTACCTACGATAAATTAATTAAACTCAGACTATTTAAGTAGTAATTAAACTTAAATATCATAATTAATTAAAGCCATCGTAAAAAATAAATCTCTGCCTCGCCCATCCATAGATTTCCGCCTACAACTAACCGAGGCTTAGCGTCAAAATATTTTGACAGCTACCCAGAACAAACGACAAACGCGTTCCCATTGATTTTTAAACTTATGGCGTTTAAGTACCTCTAATTAAACTAAATAATTTTGAAGTTAAATACACTCACCCTGTTCCATTATCAATAACAATCGCCGGTAGTCTTCCGGCCATTACGAATCACGTCGGACTAAAACAAAATGGCTTC
The DNA here is from genome assembly GCF_054372755.1 of Phalangium opilio. Classification (NCBI taxonomy): domain Eukaryota; kingdom Metazoa; phylum Arthropoda; class Arachnida; order Opiliones; family Phalangiidae; genus Phalangium; species Phalangium opilio. The sequence goes on along the minus strand of NW_028324147.1, from coordinate 651,942 downwards.
CACCGAAGTTCCCTGCAATTTCAACCCCCCCCCCCGTCCCTAAAATAATCACGTGTTCATTACGTCATAACGCCTAAAAAATAAATTAAACAACACCGGACTCTCTTTACTTGCGCTTTTTAATGATTTGTTTTAAATGCAGAATTTTTCAGACAGATTTAAACTCAAAAAAAAAAAAAAAAAAAAAAAATACATGGAATCTTATAATTAATAATGAATAATTCGAGCGCGTCTCTAAACTCGTAGTAATATTCAATTTTCCTCGTAATAAATTAATTAACTTCAGTCTATTCATTTTTAATCCCTTTTAATTAATTTAGTGTAGATAGTTTAATGTTTTAATATTATTAATCGTTTTCAAACTAAAGTGGAATGACTTTTTATTTCATGATGGCGAAGATTAATCTTCATGACAAGAAAAATAATAATAATAATAAAAAAACTTTTCTAAGAATCTACTAAGGACTTGTATAAGGGAATTAATAAAGTTAGGTATTTTAACGAGACGGTGGGGTGTGAGATATCAACAAGAATTAAATAACAAGAGTGGAAAGCGATCTATTTCCAAATTGATAATTAATTCTAATTGTTGATTGGTTGGTAAAATTGGAAGACAAACAACAGCGGGGGGGGGGCGGAACGCGGGGGTAGATGAATTATAGTAACTGAAGTAATCACAAATGAATTATTATTTTGACAAGGCACAGACAGAAACAACAAAAAATAAAATTCCTGCAGCGCGGCACATCTTTTTTTTTAAACTATACAAGACAATCAATCAATTTTTCTTTCTCTAACAATTATCTTTGACAAAAATCATGTAATTTAACCTTCACACTCACATTAAAAAAAAATGTTTCAAATTGAGGGGGGAAAAAGGGTTAAGAGTTCTTTTTAAACTTAAAAAGAGTTTGAATTTTTTTAACCAGAAAAAACAAATGTTTCTTTTAGAAGCAGAATAAAAAAAAACAAAGAATCTGTGTAAAAAAAAATTTGGAGTGTTCTAATTTGCATATCGTTTTGTCCACAACCTGGCAATACGATCGTGTTCCTCTCTATGTTGCAGGTACTGAGTCGCGATACTACCCACCAATGGATCAGCTGGAAAGCCCAACAACACCCAAGATAAGGGTCAGAGGTCAAAGATAACCAAGGCGGTGGGGGGAGGGGAAGGGGTTAGGGAGTAGTAGCTCACCTGGATTGCAATCTGTGAGCAAGGAACAGATTGAAAGTAGAACCTTGGATATGGTGAGAGCTGGACTCCAATTGTCCTTCAAAATGTCTAAGCAGATGACCCCTTGACTGTTTATGTTGCAATGATAAATTCTGGTGCGAAATGTAACCTTGGGGGGTTTGAAGGGATACTCGGGTGAAAAATGAATATCTAGAAAAAAGACTCCTCCTTCGTAAACGGAGCCGGGTGGACCCAATATAGTTGACACCCATTCGTAAAGATTGTCGCCTTTAGGACCGGCGCTACAATTGGGAGGCGGATCTAGAGTAATCTCCGCCAATTCCTTTTGTATTCTATATAACACTCAATCAAATGAATAAAGTGCTAAATGGGTACTTTTAATTAAGTTAATTGACCTCTTGGCGCTCGTGCTTAGAGCTTTGGACATTTTGGGATTAAGTTTAGTTTCCTTGTTGTGCTCCTTTTCTTGACTGTTATTTGGGGTTGTCGGGGGATTTGTCGAATTGGTTCCACCCGTAGAAGTGGCTGCCCCACCTCCCGATACGGCGCTTCTTTCACTAGAAGATGAAGAGGAACCTCCTCCGCGAGACGCGCTGTTATTCGCACGACTAGTGCTGGCCCCGGATGGCCCTGCCTGACCTCGATCGCCGGACATAGGCTTTTGTCCACCTGAATTCCCAATTAAGACCAAATGGGAATCGTAAGTTACGCAACTCGAATAAGGGCGAGTGAGAAAACTTTTTCAAGTTAAAATAAAGCCAACTTTGCATCCGCGACAACTGACTACGAAATATAATTAACGAGGAATATTCGAATTTAATTATTCTAATTAATTTGACAGATAAAGCCGTTGTAACCTCCAGAAAACGGGTTCAAATCTTAAGAAACAAAAGATAATCCCTAAGCCTCGGCTCATTATTGATAACCCTAACGTTTCCACCCTTAATAAACCTTACGAACAGTAATACTTATAGCAACTTTATAAAATACATTACCTGCTTATGTTTTCCCAAATTTGACCCCCTTCAAACTTGATTAAAAGTTTATTTAAATACTCAGTTTAAAAAAATTCCCAAGCGGATCGTAAATCGATGCACAATTTGTCGGCGAGTTCCGAAAATATTTTTTTTCTCCAACTTTTTTTCGTCATAATAAGATGACGTCACTTCAATGTCGATAGAGGATTGGTTAAAAGAGGTTGATACGGGTGTGGCTTTCTTCATTGACCTACCTCATAGGTCAATCGGCCGGATAAATGGGCCGCGTTCAGCAGAGCTCAGCGGACTCAGCGCTGAGTCAGCGCTTTTAGCTGTGTCCTACTGAACGGATTTTGTTTTTGGACTTTGACGTCACGCTGCTCAGCGCTGAGCCAGCGCGGTCACCAAAGAAAATAGTCGGTTTTTTGGATCGCGTGACGTAAAACGCGTAGTTCTCAGCTTTGTGAAAAAAACATGGAGAAATTATTACAAATAGCTCTTGCAGATTCTGGTGGGACTACCTATTTAATTGCCGTGAAACTAGCTGATCACGCGAGAATTTTAATAGATATGTTAGTCTTTCTAATTTTAATTATTAAGTTGTTCTAATTTATCTCTATAAATAGGTTTTCATACAAGTTTTGTTAGCCTTGGTACCTTGAACGCTTTATTGCGCTACCGTCATTTTTAAAACACCGATGACTTAGAAAAAGCGTTCAGCAAGCTATGACGTCATTTTGACGACAGAGCTCACCGGTAAAAGTTTCCCAAAATCCGCTGTCTTGCTTGGTGAGCTCTGCTGAACGCAGCCATGGATCGTGTCGGCGAAGTTCAAAGCTAAACGCGTTTTAATTTTTTAAAGTTTATTTTTCTAATTAATGGCTTTAATTATTAATAAAGCATGGCCTCAATAATTTACGTTCCTATTATTTTCGCCGTATCGACGCTTTGGTTGTACGCTTTAACGCACTGGGCTGTCAAAGTTATGACATCCAACATCAAGTAGGAAATATATTTCCAATGCCCCGATGCCCCCCACGACTCAAATTATTGACGAAGATACTTAAGTTTTTAATTGGTTTCAGAGATGAAATCTACTTTCCCAGCAATCTTGAAGAATTACAAAAACTATCGGATATCTTCAAACAACTTTACCAACAAAATATAATTTGTGTTTTGATTATATTTGCTTCCGCTTATTTGTATAAACAAACATTTGCCATACCAGGATCAGCCTTATTGGTAAAGGAAAATAGGGCGAAAAAGCTTGGTGAAACCCAGAAAATTTCCCCAAAAATGTCCAACTCTTAGAGAACTTGTTTGCCTATCCCTTTAAAATATATATATTTTTTTTTTTAAATTTTCAGAATTTGTTAGCGGGAGCAATATTTGGTTTATGGCATGGATTCCCCATTGTTTGCCTTTTAACAGCGTCTGGAGCTTCTTTATGTTACATTTTAACAAAAACTTGCGCTCAAAAACAAATAATCAAATATTTCCCCAAGAAATTTAAATTTTTGAAGAAAAAAGTGTCTCAGAATCAACATCGGTTGCCCTATTTCCTCTTATTTCTAAGAATCTTCCCCATGTCGCCCAATTGGTTTTTAAATATGACAGCGCCAATTGTTGGCATTCCTTTACCACTATTTTTTATCACCGTGCTAATAGGTAAACTAATAAACTTATAAAGGCTGAAAGGAGACTTTAATTTGATGGACTATTTTTGACCTATTTTGCAGGTTTAATGCCTTATAATTTCATCACTGTTCAAACTGGAGAGATTTTATCTCGTTTAAAATCAATGGATGACATTTTTGATATCGAAACAATTGTTAAATTAGTGATAATCGCCTCAGTCGCTTTGTTACCAGGGATTTTTGTTAAAGCTAAAGGCAACAAAAACCTTTAAAACTTTAAATAAAAAAAATGTTATTATTTGTTATATGAATTACAGTAATTTGTAAGGGAAGAAATAAAGTCTATTTTATAATTGCAATATTTATAAAAAAATAATTGGTTTAATTAATAATACCTAATTACAACAATATATACCTGAATTAAAAGCCATGATATTTTACTTTTTAAAGAGATTTCATTTGAGCCATAAGCTCTTCCAATGATTGTTCAGTCTCAGCCACGGTCCCTTCATCCTAAATAATTAAAATATGTTAATTAGCTTAATTATTAAAACTTAAAATGATTTTACCTCCGCTGTTTTTTGAGGAGCTGGTGTGGAATAAGCAAAACTAAGTCCAGGTGCTAAACCACTGGCACCACTAGCTTCTTCTTTCAAATCTTCCACTGGTGTTTCATCAACCAAACTTATTCCTGAAGACGATTAAAATTAATTATATCATTAATTTATTACCCAAATTCAAAAATTTAATTAATTAATTAATTTACCCCAATTGTTTTCTTCATGAACTACTTTCTCCTCTTCCTTATCAATTATCTTCTCTACTTTGGGTTTAGCAGCTTCCCTGACTTGATATTCCCTTTGTCTTTGACGGCAGAAGCTATCATCACATTGAGAATTGGGTTTCATGGACATTGTAGGGAAAAAATCCTCCAGAGCATTATAACCCAAATAGTGGCTGACCTTTCCAAATCCTAATAGATATCTTTAACAAAAATTAAGTCCCTAATGAAGTTAGTAAAATTAATTACATTATAAGTAAAAACGCCTTTTTTACTTCAAAGTATTTTGAACTAAAAATCCTGCCACAATTCCCATGGTTGTAGGTAAACTAGCGGCACAAACTCCTTCACGTTTTAGAGTTTTCTCATCAATATTAGAGGCAACCACTAAAGGTGGAGCGCACTAATGAAGAAGCACACCTAATTAATTAATTAATATGCTTATAAATGCATTAATTATTATTAATCACCCCAAAACAGGCCAGTTCTCCCGGAATAATTAATTGAATATGTCCAGAAACCGCGTTTTCACTGACACCAGATTCAAACCAAGTTTGGCCCAGTTCATTACAAGCCTTAATTGTATTTAAGAGATATTAATTAAATTGGTAACTATAAAACTATAAATCTAATTAATTAATTTAGATAAGTACTAACAGCATTAATAGCCATACGAGCTTCAAAATTATCTACACAACTTAGAACCAAATCTACAGGTCCACCGGTTAAACTGCCATTCCTAAAAATTAATAATTAAATTTAAATGATTATAAATAATTTATGGTCTCATTTTGCAGGAATTAATTACTTAACACGATCCATAAAATGCTGGAAATTATCTACAGTAGTTATGTTATAATTGTGAGTTTCAAATTCAACATCAGGATTTATGGATCTGAAAATAAAGATTTATTTTAGGTTTTTGCCATTTTTATTAATAGAAGTTGTGCCAGTTTTTACTCTAAGGTCTTTGAAGCGGCTACTACTTTGCTTAAACCGGATTGATGAGGTTGAAAGAAGAGTCTATTCATGTTTGCCAATTCAACTTTATCATAATCAAACAGAATAAGCTGAAATTAAACTAATTAGATTCATTTCTAATTAGAAACAATTTTTTTGATTGGTCAGCTCACTTTGCCAATCCCACATCTGGTTAACATTTCAGCGGTGACACTACCGACACCCCCTACACCAACTACAGCGACAGTGTAGTCTCTAATTTTCTATTTAATTAACTTTATTATGAGTTTTTAAAGAGTGGGCAAATGAAGAAATAAAGATTGTAAGGCTCACTTCGTAGTTGTCAACTATTCCCATTCGTTTTAGAGCCATAAGTCGACTGAAACGATTTAATATTTATAATTCTAATAGGTCGGACAATAAATTAAGTATCATAATGCAAAGTTAACGAACCTGTATGGATTAGAGTCAACAACTTCACTACTCATCTGGGATATCTTATTTCTAACTGGTTGGTCATTTCTTACGGAGGCTAGTTCTTGCTCCAGAGCTTTTACTTGCTCTTTCAAGGAATTAATTAAATCCGATTCCATTTCTAATTTTTCTTTAAAGTTTAAAATTGAAATCGCACCCTGATCCAAAGGAAAGTGGTGTAAACCAACCAAGGCTTAGCGTAAAACTAGAAAATTTACTAGTTAAGAAATAAATCACTTAACTAAAACGAACTTAAAACTAATAAATAGATGATATTAGTTAAATAAATAAAGAAACTGAAGGTATAACACCTATTAATTTGAATTTATCTTACAAAATATCCGAAGGAAAGTGACAGCTGCTCACTTCAGAACGTAGACGACGTGGATGGCGGATAGAAATCCGAAAGATGGCAGTATAAGCTCGAGCTATTTTGACCAATCAGAATAAAGCCGCTAAAACTGAAATTCCAGCAACGAGGCCGGGGCGTCGGGGTTCAGAGGTCGATAAACTATCTAAGCCAAGGCTTAGTTTATACTCGAATTAATCGAAGACAACAATTATTTCTCATTATTTTTTATTTTTACTGACTGACCAAAAATATACAGTTTATCGAGGATGCCTCAATATTAAAAGGGGGCGGGTAGAATAAACTGAATAAATAAAAAAAAAAAAAATTCCTAATGCCAAGTCTATTTACAAAGTGGCACCGATAAGGGTCGTTTGTATAATTATCCTAGATTTACAGTTATATAAACTATTATATAATAATTATTATAAAACTGTTTCTTTTATTTGTTTTTGAATTTTTTATAATCCTGATCATGCAGTTTTGTTTATTTTATTCTGTACAATAAAGTCTTAGCCAATCAAATGGCTAAACGAGAAATTATTCATTCAATCAGTCCATTTCATGATTAAGCAGACAGGGGCGTGAGTTTTAAAGTATAAAACAACGAAATACCTTCCTAATTTTACCAAAATAGCCATTTTTCCTTAAGGTTTTATTTTAGTTACGGGAACAAATAACATTTCTAAACATTTAACCTAGGTTTGTTTCGTCGTCACCCGACAGCGGTTGGCTCAAACGACGCTACGCCATAAATTTGGAGCCAGATATCAACTGTTAACGGCGGAAAATGAAGGAAACGTAACGGCCCGTGCGTACGAATTCGCTCGAATAAAATAGTTTTACCCGTGGAGCTTTTATTATTTTCTGATTTAATAAATATACGATTTTTCTTATTGGGGGTTAACAATTGCAAAAACACACTGCATGAAGCGCCGTGGCAATAAAAATTTCATTTTTGCATTACAGCGGCTATTTGGTTAATAAAATACACGTTCCAAAGTGTCAATTATTCTGCACAGTTTATTTATTTATTTGAATTTACTATATTTTAATTCATTGTTTGTCTTTAATTTCTAAAACTCTTTTTTTGTTTACTCTTGACTGGCGTAAGAAGGGAACTATTAGTTTGTTTGTTTGTTTTTCCGGAGGCACCGCATGTGTTTTTGTAGCGCAACAAAAACTTAATATTTATTTTTTAAATATTTTGTCTTTCATTTTGAAGCCCGCCTGATCAAGGAAATAAATCCGCGATGGATTTCTTAACACGTTTTGATGTTTTTACGATCATATTTTGCGTTTTTTAACGTATTTTTTTTTTCTAAAAGAAAAATAAAATTCGTGAAATAAAATAAAAGTTTTCTAATCTTAAAATTTGATTTTAGAGTTTAAAAGTAAACCGAACCGAAATATAAGTTTCATTTGCTATTTGCATATTTGAGCTAACGTTAATTCCGCGTCCGCGCTCTTAAAATTAATAATAATTATAATAATTAATTAAGGTCCGTAATTTGATTGGATTTAAAACCTTTTCACTGCATATTCACAATTTAAAAAAATAACCCATAAAATTCTGCTAAAAACAAATAATTTGGGGGGGGGGGGGAAGGGGGGGCGATTAAACCGCGTGTCGCGAAAATGAATTCCGACTTAAAAAAATAAAAAGTTAATGAAAATGGTGAGAAACTTACATTTCCTATTTTGGTGTAGCAGCTTTTTCTTCTTTAAAATGTCCATTAACATTTGAGCATTTGCGTAACCCTTTTTTTTCTTTCGACACCAATTTGCATATTGTATTTTTAATATACCACTTTTGCGTTTCCCCGTTTTGTTTCTTTGTTCCGTGTCAAGAAATATTTCATTTCGTAATAAATTGTTTTAAATTTCCCCTATCAATCACACTACACCGCGAAAGTTTTCCCAAGTTTCTTGTTTTTGAGTTTGTTTTTCAATTTTTTTTTTTTGCATTTTTATTAAACTTGTTTTTTTAGTAACTATGAGTCCATCATGAAAGAGTTTTGGCGACAATTAGTTTTGGCCTCTAACTCCTTCACTTGTTGTCTCAGGAACAATATCCTTTAATGAAAACGCACAATAAAGAGGATTAAATATTGGTCAAGGAGCGGCGAGTGGCGTGGCGCGACGAACCTTTGCTCTTGAAGGGTCGCTTGTATTTCAGCCAAACGCACCAAAGAACGAGCCATTTTAAGCTCGGCAGAAACTCTAGTACAATTAAGACTACCTATATTATGAGCTTCTTCGCTATAACGACTCGCCTGAGAAATAACAAACAAAAAGTCAATGACGACGTCCCTAAATGTCTTAAGCCCGACCACCTTCTAAAGAAACGTACTTGTCTCTCGGCGTGGTCGGCTTGCCAGCCAGTAACGTGCGTGACAAGATCCTCTCGGTAATAATTGGCTAAAGAAGGTGTTAGAGAAGGAGTGGATGGTTTTAAAGAGACAGAAGAGTTTAAAGAACCTCCGGAATTGGCGGCGGCCGCCGCTGCCGCCATCGCCGCCGCCACTGACGTCGTGACGTTTGAAGAATTACTATTAACCGTCACGCTGACGCTGGTCGGGCTTCCCGCGCTTGATGCTGGACTCGTTTGCCTAATCACCGTACAAGGGGTTGAACATTGTTAAGAAAAACTTAAGGGAATCTCGCGTCTTTGTTCGCGCGGAAATTAATGGTATTTTTACCGGGAAGAATGAGAATGAAAATCAGAAGACGGAGATAAACAGCCAGCGTTCCCTCGAGCGCTCGAATCCATTCGACCACCCTCAGATCCTAAAGAAGAATAAAGAAGCCTATTTGATTCCGTTCCCAATTTTTCTTCATCCCATCCCCGAGGGTTTTAAAGCATTCTGGGAAGCGACTTAGGTGGGTGGCATCCGAGTCTTGAACCACAAAGTATATTTTTAAGGTTTTCTAATCCAGGGGATGGAGGGGGTGTTCGTTCGGGTTGCTTCTTATTCCCCCATTACGAGAATGATTCGAAAAATAAACCGTTAACGTATTAAATTTGAGACTAACCAAGTTGTTTAGTGAGCTGCAAAGCTTGCTGTACAGTTTGTAAGGCTGCGTGCGATAAAATAATTGGGAAAGAATTTAGATTAGGACATTTTGCCAGTGTGGTTTTATCATCCGGCCGGGTATTTTTACACTGCCTGTCACGATTTGGCAGATAGCGCCCTCGACTATTGACGCCGGTGGACGACAACGGTTAAAGTACCGTTCGAGGACGGCCAAAGGTACCTTAAACGCCAGCCAAAGTCAATAGATCTTACAAGGGCCGTGACCACTGAATGATCAAACGGACCTCGATTCTGGCCCAAAGAGGGAAAGCTAATCCTTTAAATCCCTAAGGGACACGCGAGGATTAGATGGCGGAGGGAAAGTTAATACGAAAATAAAATAAAAAACATTACGGGGGTGACAAAGCCAACAAAGGATAACTTAACGTTATGTGCAGTGGTCACCCACCCCTCTAGAAAAATATGAACGGTTATCGCATTTCGGGTCCTTTTAACAGCTTGACATTCTCCGGCTAAAAAGGTACCGACAAGGGAATGAAAAGATGAAAGGGTGTCGTGAACGAAGACTCTCTGTCTCTGAAAACGCGGTTCCCCTTTCTGTCAACGTATTTTTTATTCCCTCGTCAGTGTCTTTGCGAGAAACAACGTGGGGACAAACAATAACTTATCTCCAAATGTAGGCAGATAGTGCAAAAATAGCCTCTGACTTTTACTTAAGTGTCAGCAAGTACACAAATGAAAACAAGTACGCCGCATCGAGAAGGCAAAAAATTAAAGACGATCGACTACACTAAGGTAAGGTACGCGGGCTTACCTTCCTGTTGAGACATTTCAGAGAGATTGGGTAATCCACGCGTGCCCGTCAACTGAGAAATCAACCTGGGTAAATTGGCCAGAGTCACTTGGGAAGGAGAAAGCAACTGAGGATTGACAGCCGAGTTGTTGAGAGAAGAAGGCGTCGAAGAGGCCGCCCCACCCTGATTGGGCGTGGTACTGGCGGCGGAGCCACTCTGGTAAAAACTGCCATTGCCACTCTTGGAGCCGCGACCCGGTGTCGAAGAGGAACCACTCAAGGGCGTTTGCTGTTGTTGCGAGGAAAGATGCTGTTGATGATACTGATGAGATCGAGGCGTTTCGCGACCACCTGAAGAAAAATTGTGGTTGTCCGTCGCGAAACTAGAATCGGGGGAGATGTCCATGTCTTGCGAAGAATCTGATGAAACGAATTAAAGATGAGAGTATTATTATCGCGAGACGACTGGACGGGAGGTGAGGGGACATCGCCAGGTACCTTTTCTAGCGATAGATCTCTTGTTGGAGGAAGCGCCTCCGCTATTATGATGATGCGAATGGTAATTAGAATGATGATTAGTGGCGCTTTCCTGCCGACTAGCCGTCCCTTGATCATTCAGTCTGGATTCCGAGGATTTCTCGGAGGAGATTTCCGAGGGCGCGTCGCCGCTACGCGAGACGCCTTTACTATCCTCTCTTCGGCCACTATTTCTGGCAGTGCCCGCACTCGCCCTGATCGCGCTGGCTGAAGAGTTTGAAGAATTTGAAGAGTTGGAAGAAGAAGAAGACGCCGAGGAAGCCTGATCAGCGTTGCGTTGATCATTCCCGCGAGACCTAAGCGACAACAAAGACCCCCCACGCGTCAAGATGTACCGCCGCCTTCCTACTCTCGAGATATTACTACCTATTTGAGGAGGTTTGATGGCTCCGTTCGTGTCTGTGGGTGTGACTGTGGCTCCCTCTTTGAGGATGACTACTACTCGAGTGTTGTTGCTGCTGCTGCTGTTGTTGATGGTGGTGCTGCTGCTGCTGCTGAGAAGTTCGGGAAGAGGCGTTGACCAAAGATCTAGAAGAATTACTGTTGGAATGTCTTTCCGAGCTTTTATTGGGTGTCGCGCTCGAATTTTTATCTTTTGACTTGTTTGGAATTTCCGCCGATTTGTTGATTCCGTGAACCCTTCAAAGACATTGTCAGTTACCAGTCCCTAAACCCACCCTACCCCCAAAAGCGAAATAACATCTCACTTCTCATATTCCACCCATTCGCGTGGTTTCTCCCATTGCGAGACTTCAGTGCGACAATTATAATAATACTTCTTTCCCGAAGAACTAACGTGTTCCGACCAGTCGCCAACTTGGCCCTTGCGCTCCTTTTCAGGTTCCTATTGAGCCCCGACACGCATTTAGACAAAACCCAACTTTTTGGACTCGACTAAAATAGGGGAAGGGGGGTGTAATACGGACCATTTTCACCTCGGCGGCAGTGGCGGTGGCGTGACTCCTGTCATGATTACTTCTGGCATAGTTACTGGTCGAAGTTTCTGAGGTACTAGAGCTACTTTGTTTTCTGGATGAAGAGGAACCGCCGGGAGTAGAATTGGACTGTTGCTGCGAGTGATGCTGCGACGAAGAATGATGATGGGAATGGTCGCGAGACCGATTGCTTCTTTCCTTCGACATGGGTGACTTGACTTCGTGGTGATGGTCCCTCTCCTTGAGACGCTGCGCGTAAGAGGCCTTGTGCGGGTAACGAGGGCTCGGCCGCCGACTGTTGTCGGGACTGTCCATGGCTGCGGCCATCGACCCCGCGTTCTCCCCAGCAGGGGACTTATCGTTACAACTTTCACCAAAGGGAGACTTGGAGTACTTCCCACCAGAATTCTGAGCAATGGACAAGTGTTTCCTTCTCAGTTTTTCATTATCTACCACCCAATTCGCGACTTATAGCGAAAATATAACGTAACGTTACTAAACCCCCGTAAATTTTACTGACAGAATGTATCTTTACACTTGTAGCTTAACCAATACCATAGCCAAGGTCCCTTCTGGTATAATTTCAACAAACCATCATCAAATTCACAAAATAACCAATAAATCTTCTACACTTAAGCACCAGAGACATTTAAAGCGTCTATAGTGTTCACCTCATTTGAACATGAACCTAAAAACTGCCGACTTCATGTTAATGAAGCCAATACACTACGGATACCGTGTTCCAAGAGGACACTGTGACTACATAGTCAAAAGAGAATCCGGAGTTGAATTCTTCGTCAAATCTGTTAACTCTCAAAGTTAAATTTAATTAAAAGAGGTAAACTCTCACCTCGTAGGAATGGGTTTGGTTCCTATCAAAGTACCTGTGGAAAGAAACGGTAACTACTTCAGAACTCTCTTATTTTGAAAATCTTCGCGATTGAGGGAAGAAACTGCCGCTATTTATATTATAAAGTTTATAAAACGTTGAGTTTTCATTAATTTAAGCCTAGGACTGGGGTATTTTAATTAACATATTCAATTTATATTCAAAATGATATTATTACTGAGGAATAGAGAGAGAGGGAGAGATGGGGGAAACTGGGCCTAGGGCTATGATCTGGCAATGACACTATGGGATTTTTTCCAAGATTTTCGCATGACGCAAACTAACCCATCGAGCCTTAAGTGTTTCCTCGCATGCATTACCATGAAAATGATTTTGTTTGTTTAATATTAATTAACTCAAAACAAAATTCTTAAATTCGCACTTTTTAAATACATTTGTGCGAATGGTCGGCGACAGACAACTCGAACGCCATTTTTCATACGGGGCTCCGTTCGACTAATAAAATTTCTCCTCGAACAAAACTATTTACGCCCTCAAAAATGCCTCTAAACTAAAATTTTAATCCTATAATCTAATAAAACGAATTAGTTTAATTACAAATTCGATAATAAACTCCTAATTCAAAAAACAAATCTGGAAAAACGTTACGTCAAAACGGTCGAGTGACGTAAGAAACTAGAAAAATGGCTTCCCCGGTCTTCTTCTTCTTCTCGTCTGCTTCTATTTCCTAAGATAAACCGGAATTAATTAGAGGTAATTAATGATAAAATTTTTATATTCATAATTTATAGACTGCGAAATAATGCCATACAATGAAAAATAAGTATCGATTAAAGCTAGTGATACAATTTTCCCGCTAATCCAACGAAATACGTTAAGCCTTGGTTAAAATTTAAGGGGTGGGGAGGTAGAGGAGGGAATTTTTGACATTTTAAACCCGCGTGTTCTGTTTGTTTACAAATCAAAGGATTATTTGGCACATTTTTGAGATTCGTTTCCTTCGAGTATAATACGGAATTGTACCATAAATGCATTCGTTTGTCGAGTAATGTATGTAAAATGATCCTAAATCCATAATTTTCTCTAGATGCAATAGGTGTTCCGTGTTCGTTAAAGAGGACTTTGGAATTAAATATGCTTTAATGTTATGAATATGGCTGTTGGCTCAGCGAGAAGCAATTCCACCGATTCAAGTAAATTTGGCCAATATATCTTCACACCTGGCTAACTAAGGAGTCTCAAACTTATTTAGTGCTGGAACAGCTGCTATCGACACTCGAACAAATCTGCCAAAAAGTGGATAGCAGCGAAGATGACCAGCAATTCCTCCGTCAGTTACTCCAAGATCGTTCTTTCAGAGCACTATTATTTGTTAGGAAAAAACTTTTTTATAGAATTTTTTCAATTAAAGTGTTTTTGAATAATATCATTTTTTTTGTTGTTAAATTTTGATGTTTATTTTTATTTATCATTTTATTTTTGATAATTTTAAATTTATCTTTTACGGAAATTAACAGGTAATTTCTCTCCTCGTAATACTTTATTTTTAGGTACACAATGTCGTTTCCACCCGCAATATGGCGCAAATTGCTAGTCACAATGCTTGCGGTTTAGTGCAAGAAGTAATAAATAAAATCCACAAAAAAATAAAATGCTTTCAAAATATTTGGTGTTTAAAGGAGTGTAAAATAATTATTAATTAGTCGTAGCGCTTCCAAATGAATTTGTTTGAATAAAAAAATTGCATGGCGCGTATCTCCTTTACCACCGCAATGCCATGAAAGCTTGCCCCTCCCCCGCCAACTCTTTGATATTATTATAATATCATAATTCATTATCAGGCGATACAAATCGTGAAAAAGAAGGATGAGATTAGCGCGGAAGCCCAAGAACTATGCGATATATTAAATTCTGGCCATTTTCAGGTTAATAAAACGCCCGCCTTTGTTGAAAGTTAGGTGCTAAGCTACTATCCTGGCATTATTTAGACTCTTCTAGAGGCTCACGACGTTATAGCTAGACGAGAATATATTCCCGTCCTTCCGGAAGCGCCTTATGACGCGGAAGAGGACGACGAAGACGAGGAAACGATAAAGATAGTCCAACTCGTTAAAAGCAACGAGCCCCTGGTCACTAAACCTTACATTTAGTATTTTACCTTATCTTCTCTTTATTGAGCATAAAAAACGCGTGTAAATTTAGGGGGCGACGATAAGGTTTAACGAAGCGACGGGAACGATAGTCATAGCGCGAATTATGCACGGAGGCGCGGCCGATAGAAGCGGTCTAATACACGTCGGGGACGAAGTTCACGAGGTTAACGGCGTCTCCGTCAAAGGAAAAGCCCCCTTTGAAGTCGTTAGGATATTGGTAAATTATTAATAGACCAATTAAGAACGCGCCGCCACCTTTCTTACCTTTTGTTTCTAAATAATCTCGTAGCAGGTAAGAAATAGTTGTACGATCGCCAACGCGGCGGTGGAGCCTGGCCTTACTTTGAAAGATTAATTCCGACAGCAAAGTACGGACGGCGCCATCACGTTCAAACTAGTCCCGGTAGAAGACGGTCTTCCAGCCCGCGAGAGCCGCGTCCGAGTGCGAGCTCATTTCAATTACGATCCCTCCACCGACGAAGATATTCCGTGCAAAGAAGCTGGATTGTCCTTCAAAAAAGGCGATATTCTTCATCTAGTCGAACAAGAAGATCCCGATTGGTGGCAAGCCAGGAAAGAAGGAGAACGGAACTGCCGAGCCGGCTTAATTCCGGGCAGAAGACTGATCGAAAGGAGATTGGCCGCCGCCGCTCGCAAAAATACCATCCAAGAAGAAACGACGTCCATTTGCGGTTCACCCAAACACTTGAAAGGTCGCAAGATTAAGAAGATTATGTACGATATTAAAGAAAATGACGGTAAATCCCTATTGATACGAGCAAAGGCGAGTCGCCCCCTCACAATGGAGAGTAATTGAACTTGAATTTAATAGATTTCGACAGGGAAGAAATATCGACGTACGAAGAGGTAGCTAAACTGTATCCCAGGCCGGGTCTACATCGGCCAATTATTTTGATTGGTTAGTATAGAACAACGGGGACATCGTCGGCGGGACACAGACTAAGTCCTTTTGTAACCCCCGTTAGGTCCGCCCGGTGTCGGTCGAAACGAATTGAAAAGCAGATTGGTAGCTATAGACCCCGATATCTATCAAACCCCGGTTCCTCATACCAGTCGTCCCAAAAAACCCTGGGAGATTGAAGGCCAAGAGTATTTCTTCGTGCCACGCGCTTTGATGGAAGAAGAGGTGCGAATGGGACAATTCGTAGAATACGGAGAGTATCGAGGACATCTTTACGGGACCAGTATCGAAACCGTCAGATCCATCGTCAACGCGGGTTATATTTGCGTCATGACGCCTCATCCTCAAGTACTTAAGTCGGAATTGATTCTTACGCACGTCCTTGGGGCGTTCTGATCGTTTGTTCTTGGTCTTTTTTCAGGCGCTTAAAAAACTGCGAACTCCGGAACTGAAAGCCTTTGTAGTATTTGTTAAACCTCCGTCCCTGGAGGACTTGATTATAACTAGAAAAGAAGCCAACGCCAAGTCAACCTTTGACGAATCCAGTTCCCGCGGATTTACGGTATGTGGGCTTCCTACTTAACCCGGATAAGTCGGGGATTTGGGAATATAAAGGGTTTTTTCTTTAGGAAGAAGAATTCCACGACATTATCTACTTCAGCCAAAAGATGGAAAACCTTTATAGTCACATGTTTGACACGGTTATCGTTAACGATAACTTGCCGCGCGCTTTCCATCAGCTGTGTTTAGCCATTCGCCAATTATCCTTGGATCCTCAATGGGTGCCGGCCAGTTGGGTAGCTACCTGCTAGTCTCCTCCTATAATTAACTAACTTAGAATTAACTCCGAATAAAAGTATTATTAAAATCGGGGGATAGCCAGCGCTAAAAAAACAAAAGTGATATATTATAATTAGGTCAACGGAAATTACCAAGCCAATTAAAAGCGATTAGCATTTTGAAACTCTTCGCTTTTGCATTGCAAACTTCAGCGCGCCTGCCTAGAGTCATTTTAGAATAAGGGGGAGGGATTTATAGGGGGTCCAATCATTAGTCAGCGCTGGTCTATTTTTTTTTTAATGTTAATTCAATTGATATAATATATTTGAAATACTCGGAAAAATAGGCTAGTTTATACCAATTACTTTTTTCAAGGCACCAATTTCTATTTCGTCATATAACCACCACGATGTAGTTAGTATAGAGAGAGGCCAGAGGGGTGTAGGCTCCTCCCCTTTCCACCACCACCACCAAAATGGCGGCAAACTTTACAGAGTTTAATGGTTGATATTTTCACCCCTTTGCCCACTCCCTATAGCTTTGAATTTACTTAACGGTACCATTTTAAATACTTAATTTTTTTGAAGTTACTTTGTCTTGATACGCGAGCATTTGGAGCAAAAATAATATAGGCATAAAATAGGTCAAATATTTGAAATTGGGTAGAAATTAAAAAAAAAAATTAATCTTAGATATGAAATAAATTTAGAAAGAAATCAAATCTACGAAGCTTCCATTTTGAAATGAAATTAAAAAATCTGAAGTAATAAAAAGAAAAATTACCTCGTTAATTAATAAAGTAATTAGTAATTAGGAAGGCGCGCGATGAATTCTGGGTATAAAATTAAATTTGTTAATGGGAAATTAATTCTAAAGGGAATTTTTGCAATAAGGCCCTTTGTTTCACGCGAGAAATTGTAATAAAAGCCAAAAAAGAATAATTAATAAAGACTGGCCAAAGATAATTAATAAAAAAAATCAGTATTTAGGAGAAATTAAACCAATATTAGTTTGGTTAAAAATATTTTTTAGCTTGCGTAAGAAACGAACGAAAAACAAATGAGATATTTTTACTTTAGCATGTGTACTATTTTTACTATATAATAAAAATTCACTTTTTGGCTCAACTTTGATTTTAATCAACTTAACTTACTCTTAATTATAATTAATTGGAAAATATATATATATATATATTAATTAATGTTTTGTACGTTTAGGAAACGGCGGTTAGAACTCTGAATTTTTACATACAGACTGTAGTCTTTTAGAGGGTGAAAGGCGCAACTGGAAATCCTCTCTAGATAAGACGGAAGCCTGACGTAAACGACCACCGCCACCACCACCATGACCTTTTTGAGGGTGACGTTTGGGGTCGTCATTACGAGTGGCTAAGAGCTCTTGCAGAATTAACAGCTGCAATAAACATTTGAAACTTGTTTTTTAACAACGCAGTTTACTTTGGAATGTCACAAGACTCGGAATATAAAGAACTCAGGGGAATTTAAAAGCTACTGGGTAAAGCAAAGCTTTGTACTACGGGTGTCTATGAAGACAGTTAAATTTTCGACCCCCGGGGCGCCAACAGAGGGGCAGGATTCAATACTGTCCTTTGTTCATTTTTCATCCTCCACTCTCCCCTTTTGGGCCCAAATAGACTGGGAGGGAAAAGTAATGGCGTATTTATGGAGAAAAAGACCCGCTCCCTTCCATCCCAAACCCTTTCAGCTTACTTGATGGGTGGTCAAAATATTCTATAAACGGGTGGGTCCGAAGAAAAGAGAAGGAATTTGGTCTTTCACGATATAAAAGGGAAAGATCGTAACTACCATACTGGGTTATAACAACTAGGTGTGATATTGGAAGGAAACCAGAGGGGAAGGTGAAGGTGCGTTCCCAGAAAATGTTTTTGCTCTATAGAAGGCTTTATATACGTCAGATAAGGACTTGGCGTTTTTAGGGCAAATAAATCCGTGTCCCCCCTTGAGTCCCCCAACCCTACCCTAAATGCCTTCAAAAAAGGAAACGTTGACTGTCAACTTACCCTCGATGGATTTCCTTGATTCTTCAATAACAAATCGAGCGCGTGTATTTGTTGAGCGTCTAAACCCGTTTTTAGGGACTTGGAACCACCACCTCCACTGGTGGTGGTGGAAGATGGTGGTTTACTGGAAGGTCTACTATCCGAGGCGGCTGTCGTTTGCTGCAAAAGATGTTCGCCGTGTTGCGCGATTCGATGTTCGAAAAACTTATTCTCAAACATTCGCCTTCCGATTGATTGGCATTTGTAACAGTAATAATTGCGAGGAGTGGCCGTCGTCGTTCCCGTGACGTCGACCACCGCCGCCGACGAGGGTTTCTTGGCGCCGTCCAAACAGGTGGTATGAAAGCCGTGACCGCACTGAAACGCCACCACTTGACTCCCGTCGCTGATTAAAAGTTTCCGGCATAAACTACAATGAACGCCGTGACACGGAACGCCCTTGTTGGCCACGTGACATAGCTGGTTCAGTTGATTATAGACGTCCGACTGGAGGAGATTGGCCACCGTGTCCAGAAGCGTCTAAAACGAAACCAAACGAGCCTCTCAACCCATTTTTTTTCCGAATTACTCGACAACTCTATTCGCGCCAAGGTTAATTACCTTTTCGTAATTATACGTCTCCAACATGGCCATAATCATTTCCCGGATTTCCCCCAATTTACCGGAACTAAATGCGGGGTTCTAATTCAAATACGGGTCAAGGTTATAGTACCGTTCGGCGTTTTAGGAGGGGGTCAAGCGATAAACTCACGGTCATCATTTTCTGCAAGACAGAGGGCAAGGCGACGTATCCCATCATATTATTAAGCAACTTCCTGGTCATTTCTTTAAATTTCTCCAAATAATGTTCGGAGTTTTCATTTACTTTGAAATGTACTTGAGGTTCGAGGACGGCCTCCAATAACGGAAACCAAAGAGACTGCAATGACAATTATTAGACCACTACCTGGTCAAGGGTCTAAAGACGACCTCCGTACTTCTCTTTCGGCAATATCCATTCTTCCCGTGTTCCTTTGACAC